>NC_135353.1:93219252-93844252 GCF_023851605.1 Tamandua tetradactyla
TAAGTATGGGCTGCCAGGTGGGCAGCCATTGCTGTTTAAAGGCCGTGTTATTTGGTCTCGGGTTCTTAGCCATGACCCCACCGTCCACTTCATCCTTCACGTTATAGTTCATCACCATTGACCCCCAGTGAGCAGTTTTGCGACCGCAGTTGGACCACCTAGGGTAGAGTCTGCCAACTCTGATGAGAGATGCGCAGGTGCCCCCGCCGCTGCCGCTGCCGCCTCCACCTCCATCTCCCTCCCTAACTACTTTTAAGAGACCAACATCACCCTTATACCAAAGTCAGGTAAAGATACCACAAGGAAAGAAAACCACAGAGCCAAAAAGAGAAAATAATACCCAAGTGAATACAATTGCATATTAGAAGAATGACATACCAAGATCAACAGTGATATATCCCTGGCATCCAAAGGTGGTTCATCATAAGCACCAATTAATGCAATATACCACATTAACACAATGAAGGGAAAAACACATGATCATCTCAACTGATGCAGAAAAGGCACTTGACAAAATATAGCACCCCTTCATGATAAAAACCCTTGGAACACTAGGAATAGAAGGACACTCCTTCAACACAATAAAGGGCATAAAGAAAAACCCATAGCTATCATCTTACTTAATGGTGAAAATTTAATATTTTCCCTGTAAGATCAGGAACAAGACAAGGATGCCTGCTGTCACCTGTGTCATTCAACATTGTACTGGAAATTTTAGACAGGATAATTAGTCAAGGAAAAGAAATAAAAGTTATCCAAATAGGAAAGGAAGAAGTAAAACTTGCCCTATTTTCAGATAATATGATCATATGTACAGAAAACCCTGAAAAATCCATAATAAAGCTCCTAGAGCTAATAAATAAATACAGCAAAATGGCAATACAATCTTAACTACCCCCAAATCAGTAACTTTTATATACACAAACAATGAACTTTCAGAAGAAGAAACCAAGAAAAATATTCCATTTACAATAATTAAAAGAATCAAATATATAGGAATAAACTTAACCAGGCATATAAAGGATTTGTGAACATAAAACTACAAAGCATTGTTACAAGAAAGTAAAGAGACCTAAATAAATGGAAGGACATTCTATGTTCATAGCTTGGGAGACTAAATATCATTAAGATGTCAATACTACTGAAAACAATCTATAAATTCAATACAGTGCCTCGCATAATTCCAGAAACCTTGTTTGCAGAAATAGAAAAGCCAATCATAAAATTTATATGGAAGTGTAAGGGGCCCTAAATAGCTAAAGTTGTCTTGAAAAAGAAGAATGAAGTTGGAGGACTAACACTTTCCAATCTTAAATACTTATTACAAAGTCAGATAATCAAAACAGCATGGTACTGGCCCCATAATGGACATATAGACCAATGGAACTGAATTGAAAGCTGAAAAATTGACTCTCATATTTATGGCTGTTCTAGTTTGCTAGCTGCCTGAATGCAATATACCAGAAATGGAATAGCTTTTAAAAAGGGAATTTAATAAGTTGCTAGTTTACAGTTCTAAAGCCAAGATAATGTCCCAAATTAAAGTAAGTCTATAGAAAGGTCCAATCAAAGGTACCCAGGGAAAGATACCTTGTTCAAGAAGGCTGATGAAGTTCAGGGTCTTTCCTATGAGAAGGTACATGGTGAACACAGTCATGGTTTCTCCCTCAGCTGGAAGGGCACATGACAAGCACAGTGTCATCTGCTAGCTTTGTCTCCTGGCTTCCTGTTTCATGAAGCTCCCTGGGAGACGTCTTCCTTCTTCATCTCCAAAGCACTGGCTGATGGACTCTCTGCTTCATGGTGCTACAGCATTCTCTGCTCTCTCTGAATCTCTTATTTTCCAAAATGCTTCCTCTTTTATAGGACTCCAGAAACTAATCAAGACCTACCCAAGTGGGTGGAGACACGCCTCCAGCTAATCCAGTTTAACAACCACTCTTGATCAAATCATATCTCCAGGGAGATGATCTAATTAGTTTCAAACATTCAGTACTGAATAGGGATTAGAAGAAACAGCTGCCTTTACAAATGGGATTAGATTAAAACATGGCTTTTCTAGGGTGCATACATCATTTCAAACCAGCACAATGGCCAACTGATTTTTTTTTTACATGGGCAAGCACCGGGAATCGAACCCGGGTCCTCTGGCAGCCACCATGGCCCGCCCAGCCAACTGATTTTTGACAAAGGGGCAAAGACCACCCAATTGGTAAAGGCTGGTCTCTTCAATAAATGGTACTAAGAAAACTGGATCTCCATTTGTAAAAAAAGAAGAAGGACCCCCTACCTCATACCTTATACCAAAATCAACTTGAAATGAATCAAAAACCTAAATATAGAACTAGTACTGTATTTAGTCAGGGAGCATCTTCAGGACCTTGTGCTAGGGAATGATTTTTATACTTTAAATCCAAAGCACAAGCAATAAAAGAAAAGTTAGATAAATGGGACCTCATCGAAATTAGGAACTTTTGCACCTCAAAGGACTTCATCATGAAAATCAAACAACAATCAACACAATAGGAGAAAATATTTGGAAAACACATATTTGATAAAAGTTTCATATCCAGAACATATAAAGAAATCCTTTAACCTGATATCAAAAAGACAACCCAAATTTAAAATGAGCAAAGACTTGAATAGATATTTCTCCAAAGAAGATATACAAATGTCTAGAAAGCACATTAAAAGATGCTCAATGTCTTTAGCCATCAGGGAAATGCAAATCAAAACCCCAAGGAGATATTTCACACCCATTAAATGGCTGGTATTCAAAACAGAAAATAAGCATTGGAGAGGATGCAGAGAAATAAGAACACTCATTCATTGCAGGTGGCAATGTAAAATGGTGTAGCCACTGTAGAGACAGTTTGGTGGTTCCTCAGAAAGCTACTTATAGAACTACCATGTGACCCAGCAATTCCACCAGTAGATATATACCTAAAATAATTGAAAGCAGGGACTTGAATAGATATTTACACAGCATTGTTAATAATGGCATTACCCACAGTCGCCAAAAGATAGAAGCAACACAAGTGTCCATCAACCAATGGATGAATAAATAAAATGTGTTATACACATAAAATGGAATGTTAATGAGACATAAAAAGGAATGAAGTCCAGGTACATATTACAAGATGGATGAACCTTGAAGACACCATGCTGTGTGGTATAAGCCAGACACAAAAAGACAAATATTGCATGATCTTACTGATTTGAAATAATTGGAATAAGCAAGCTCATAGACAAGAATCTAAAGTAAAGGTTATGAGGGTTTTAATTTCCTAGGCTGCTCCAGGAAATCCATGAAATAGGTTGGTTTAAACAATGGGAATTTATTAGCTTACAGTTTTGAGGCTGAAAAAAATGTCCAAATCAAGGCATCATCAAGGTGATGCCTTTCTCCCAAAGACTGGCTGCGAACAATCCTTGGCTCTTCTGCCATATGGCAAGGCGTATAACAGCATTTGCTGGTTTCTGTCTTCTCTTCCAGGTTTTCTTGCTTTCAGCTTCTTGCTGCCATGGTGATCTTCCTCTATTTCTATATTCATTCCATTTATAAAGGACTCTAGTAGTGGGATTAAATCCATAATGAATGAAAGTGGGTAACACCTAACTGAATTAGTTTCATCAAAATGTCCTACTTACAGTGGGTTCACATCCACAGGAATATCTTAGATTTAAGAACATATTTTACTGGGCTATAAACAGCTTCAAACCAGCACACTAGGGGACAGGGTGGGGATAGGGAATGGGAAGTTAAGGCTAAATGTACAAGTCTTCAAATTGGATTGATGGAAATGCTTTGGTAATAAATGGCAGTGATGGCAGCACAACATTGTGAATGTAATTAACAACACTGATATTTGTATCTGAATATGATTAAAAGGAGAAATGTTAGATTACATATATGGTAACAATAACAATAACGAAAAGCATGGAAATACATTTTATAGTGTATGCTAATTTAAACCATGGATTGTAGTTAATAGTACAATTATAAAAATGTGCTTCCATCAATTGCAGCAAATATTCCACAGCAATGCAAGGTATTAATAATAAGGTAGTATTTGGGAATCTTGTATTTTATGCATGATTCCTTTGTAGGCATGCAACCACTCTAATAAAGAAAAAAATGACTAAATGAAATTTCCCCAGCTGGATTTCAAAATTCCTTGACTCTGGTGATCCTTTTTTTCCTCTCATTTTATCCCTTTTTCAACAGAAATGTCTATAACTGCTATCCTATACTTGTCACACCATTGTATTTTTGGAGCAGGTGGCTTGTTTCTTGAATTTTGCAGGTTCACAAATAGAGAGGAATTGTGTTACAGAATGGAATATACACATAGATACACTTATATCTGATTTAGGTAATTTAAATTATGTGATTTAGGTGAGCCATCTTACCTTGAGTTGACACTGTAATAGTATGAAATCTTTGGGGAGCAGAGATGAGATTGATGCATTTTGTATGTTGGATGGACTTAATTTTAGGAGGCCAGAGGGTAAATAGTGGTGGACAGGAAAATTACCTACTAAAGATGTCCATGTCCACTTCCCTGGAACTGCTGTTTATGTCAAGTTACATGGCATAAGGGAATTAAATTTGCAGGTGGAATGAAGGTTATTAATCAAATGACATAAAATATGGGAGATAATAATGGATTATCTAGGTGGGCTTAATGTAATCATAAAAGTTCTTAAAAGTGGAAAAGGGGCAAAGACTTCCAAGAAGATGGCAGAATAGGATAGGCAGAGTTCACCCTGCAACCATGGAACAATTAGAGAAAAGATAGAAAACATCCAGGACAACGGTCCCACAGTATGAGTGACCAGAGAGGGAATTCTACATTATAAAGTGAGGTCTGCATGAAAAAGCATAGGAATTATGATTGAGAGGACAGGGTGAATTTATTCAAACATGTCCATACAGGGACAGGGTGCTACATGCAGGCCAGAGTGGGTACTGAAGGAGGAGTACACTCCTGCACTTCCACTTCTGCAGTCTAGCTGAGGAGATCCTCCTTCTTGGCTCCACAGTTGGGAGCTCCCTCATGGGAACCCAGGTACCAGCAGACTCAGTTTGCCTATACACAGAGAACTTGCTGTGGTGCAGAGTACCTACACTTATCCCTGAGGCAGGCTGCTGTGGACATCTGGTTTTGGGACAGGGGTGCAGAGAACAGCCAATTTGACAACTGACTGGCAAAAGAGACATTTTGGGTCCCATTACCTCTATCATTTATCCAGGGAGGCCGGGAACATTCATGGTGTGCACAGCAGAGAGGCAGTGTTGAAGGACTGTTGACTTTGGACATTACACATGAGGCCCAGTAGATAGTGTTGGCTGAAAGTTGCACTGACTGAGAAGTAGATTGGCAACGATGGTATATACATTTGATCAAATATTGTGCTGCTACAAAAAGGGATGAAGTTGCGAGGCATTCAGCAATGTGAATAGACCTGCAGGATATTTGGTGAGGCAAAATAAACCAGAAACAAAAGAGAAAATATTGTATGATCTCATTTAGAAAATACTAAAAAGAAAACTGGGGCTTAAATTGTAAGCTTCTATAGTGGTCACATTTAGTCTAGAATGGTAATTGTTATTTCTGGATTTTGAGGGGTTATTTTGTATGTGTATAACCTGATGTTTAGAGATAATGATGAAGCTGCTTGGGTTGGGGTTAAGGTAATTCAGAATACAGGAGTAAGGAGAACATGGCCTGTATTTTAGAACTTCACCTACTCTTTGAGACCAAAGGAAGAAAAGCTTATTATGTCCAGAATTGAGGTTTTCAGTAGCACATAATCTAACTCAACCTGTCTGGATAGATCATTTAAACAATCCAAACACAGGGAGCTCAGAATAAGAATGAGAGCCTTTAATCCTGTATATCTTAATGTAATGCCTGGATACATCCCAGAGTATATTAAGCAGATAACAAAAAAGTATTGGCAAAGTCTCTGGAAAGATGGGAGAAAAATTATGAAATGTTAAACTTTACCACTGGGAAAAACCTGGATACTGTGCTAAACATTAGGGACACACAAATCAATAGGCCAAGCCCTTGATTTTGAGGCTTGCCCTTGTGAAACTTATGTATATAGTGGAGAAGCTTAGCCTACCTATAGGGATGCCTAACAGTCACCTCCAGAGGACCTCTTTTGTTACTCAGATGTGGGCTTTCTCTCTTTAAACCCAAATCTGCAAGTGAAACCATTGCCCTCCCTCCTACATAGGACATGACATCCAGGGATGAAAGTCTCCCTTGTGGCATTGGATGTGACCCCAAGAGACGAGCCTGGCCCTGGCACTGTGGGGTCAACAATACCATCCTGACAAAAAGGAGGAAGGGAAATGTAACAAATAAAGTATCAGTGGCTGAGAGAGTTGAAATAGACTTAAAAGGCTACACTAGAGGCCGCTCTCATACATGTTTCAGTTAGACATTGTTACCTATCATAACTTGCCAACCCCAATCCAAACCATTCCAGCCAATCCTAAAGAACACATAAGGCAATGTATAAGATTCTACAAAGTTTCCATGCACTAGGGTAACTCTCCAAAGCCTACAACCTCCAGATGGGTCCCTGGACCAGGTAAGTCCTGAAACTTAGAGGGCCCAGCCTCTCCAGAACATCAACTACTTCCATCTCTCTACCCCCATATTAGTGACAGACCCTTCCAACATGAGAAAGTTAGAATGGCCATAGCCCAAATACCCCCAAAGAGTGGGATAGAAAGATAAAGGTGATGGTGGAATTATATAGAGAAGGTGAGGTTTAACAAACAAATATGATTGCTGAATCATTATACTGATATTTCATTTAGTCTCCAGTATCTTAGAGCAGCTAGAAGTGAAAACCTAAATTTTTGGAATTGTAACCCGTACCAAACTCTGAACTCTGTTCTACAGCTAATTGTTTTGCTGTGCTTTGAAATTTGTTGCTTTTTTGTATATATGTTATTTTTTACAAAAAAGAAAAAAGTTGATTGTGATGATAAACAAATATTTATTCCTTCTAGCCTCCTATATTCTGGAATAGTTAGAAGGAAAAATCTGAGATGATGGTACAGTAGACCATGACAAACTTTGGGATCTGTCCTTGTTGAAGAGTGCTTTGAAAACTATTGCTTTTTTCTTTCTTTGTTTTGTATATTTGTTATATTATACAATTAAAAAAATAAGAAAAAGAATAAGTTGCAAGCAGAAGCAGCAGAAGCTGAGGAAGAGGAATGAGAGGAAGAGAAATAGTCAGCAATAGAAGACTAAGATGAAGATGAAGACAAAGAAGAAGAAGACTGTAATAAAAAAAGAAGGAATTGGTAACAGAAGGAGAAACCAGTAGAAGAAGGAGTTGGAAGAATAAGAGAAGAAGTTGGAGGAGAAAAAAATCAGGAAGATGAGGTATAATAATAAGTCTCCAGTAGAAGCTAGAAGAAGCAGAAGAGAAGAGGAAAAAGGGGTCAGCAAAAAGCTGGAGTATTAAAAAGAAAATGACAGAGAAAGAACTGTGGGAAGATGGCTGAGTAGGAAGATCTAAGAATCAGACCTTCCACTAGAATAAATATTAAATGGACAGGAACCATTTGAATCAACATTGTGCAGCATCCAGGGAAGAAAAGGAGGAAGAGGTTGCTAAATCATGGCAAATATCCATGAATTGCACTTTCCACATACAGCTAAAGCATCATCTATCCCCCAGTCTTCCAGCAGACAGCAGTGAGGTCCTCAATCCGGACCCCTATGGCAAATTGCTTGTGCCTGGGTGAGATATAAAACCCCAGTTCCCCAAGATCTTGGACGTGTGATCCAATCACTGATTATTGCTTTTGATTAGCTACTCCAGATTACTGGGGGCCTGGCTTTGAGGGTGGTCACTGTTCCTAACTACCTGGGGCAAAAGTGGCAAAGCAGACTTAAATATGGTACCTGCTTTAAAACTACTGAAAACAATCAAAGGCTCTATTTGTTGGGAAAGAGAAATCAAGAAAATGTAGCTTCAAAGAGACAGAGGGGAACTCCCAGCACCCTTCCTGGTCCCTCCCCCATCCCCTCCTCAGGGCAGTTTGGAGGGGATGAACACTCTGTTTGTGAGTCCCTGGTCTTGTTCCAGGGACAAGAAGAGACTGACCTGGGAAACTCTTAGGCATGACCACTTTCCAAAATTTACCCTCCAGGCAAAAGCAGCTTGAGACAGCAAAAGCAGGGTAAGAAATAATTGAGAGGCTTGGCCTGGGGTAAGGTTTAGCTGGTTTAAGTCCTGGAGTGGAAGACAGAGGGAGAGGGAGAGGGAGGGGGGGAGAGGGAGGGAGAGGAGAGAGAGAGAGAGAGAGAGAAAGAATGTCTGTTCCCTGGGGAATAGCATACAAATTCCTGAAAACAAGGGGAACTCCTAAGGCCTCCAGCAAGCAAAAGCCCAGGACATTATGCAGATTCAGAAAAGAAAAGAAAAACCCTGTACTTTGCATTCACCTTGGGCTGACCTTCTTTATAGGAAGGATGAGCTTTATAGGAGGGATGAGCACCAGCTAATGCAAAGTCAATTTCCAGACTGTGAAAAGTATTTTTTTCCATTAGTTTCTTTGGTTTTGTTAGCTCCTTGCACTAAAAAAAAACTGTATCATATTATTATATGGATACAAACTCAAGAAACAGTCAGTTCAGGGACTGAATCCCAGAAATAATATTTTAAAATATTAAAATGTACATTATGCAACAAAATATTACAAGACAAAGAGATAAGAAATAAATAAAAAATCCAGAAAACATCAATGAAGTAGACCAGACTGTGTGGTCTTTACTTTTAAAGCAAAGATTTAAAAAAAATAATCTTCAATCTGCTTAAGGAGATGAAGGAAAATATAGAGAAAGAAGAAAAAGATATAAGGAAAATAATGAATTAACAGTATGGGGATCTCAATAAAGACATAGAAATGTTTAAAAAGGCACCAAACAGAACTATTGGAGTTGAAGACACAATAACTGAAATTAACATCTCTGGAGGGTTTCAACAGCAGATTAGAGATGGCAGAAGAAAAATAAGTGAACTCAAAGACAAGATAATTGATATTAGTGGGGCTGAGACCAGAAAGAAAAAAGAATTAGAAAAGCAAAAATAGCTTAAGAGACATGTGGGACACCATCAAGCATACAAATATTTGCATTGTGGGAGTTTTAGAAGGAAAAAAGAGAAAGTAGCAGAAGTAATATTCAAAGAAATAATGAGAGAAAATTTCCTAAACTTGGAAAAATTCATGAATATGCACATCCAAGAAGTTCACCAAACATCAAGCAAGATAACTTAGAAATATGCCCAAACATATCATGGTTAAATTGTCAAATACAAGGGACAAGAAGAGAGCTCTGAAAGCTGCAAGAGAAAAGCAACATGTTATGTACAAGAGAGTCCCAATAGATTAAGTGCCAATTTCTCATCAGAAATCATGGAAGTAATCAGGCAGTGGGTTGAGATACTTAAAGAACTGAAACAATTGCCAACCAAGTATTTTATCTCTAGTGTAACTTTCTTTCCAAAATGAGGGAGAAATTAAGACATTCCCAGATAAGCAAAAACTGAGGGAGTTCATGACCACTAGACAATGGATCTAAAGAACTAAAACCTGGTAAAGGTAAACATTTGGGTAATCATAAATACCAGTACTATTGTATTGTATTTTTAAAATATAATAACGTTTTTTGTATGTGTCTTACACTTTTTATAAAAGTGTCTTACACAACTGTGGGATGCATGAGTCCAAATTTTGTATGGCAGGCTGCAAGCTGGCAACTCTGAGGAAAGTTTATGATGAATTCCCTAGAAGGAGCTGGCTGGCTGAAATAGAGGCAAAACTTCTCACTTCTGACTGCTGATGTTATCACATCTCCTTTTAAAGCCTTCAACTGATTGGATTTAAACATCTCTCATTGCTGAAGACACTGTCCTTAGTTGATTGTAGATGTAATCAGCCATATATGCAATCAACTCACAGATGATTTAAGCCCACAAAATGTCCTCACAATAACAGTTAGGTCAGTGCTTGCTTGATCAGACAACTGGGCACCATTACTTGGCCAAGTTGACATGTGAACCTACCATCACAGTCCACCCCTTGTCGACCTGGCAGCTATACACATAACTTTAAATCATACTTAACCTCTAAATAAGAAACAGTAACAGACATATTTTTCACCTAACAGTACTCAACTGTCCTGCATACAACTGGAAATGCACTAAACCTCTCCAGAATAAATTGCAAGCCTTAGGGTAATATTTACTCTTAAACTTGGTATCTAATAGCTTAAATACTGAGACATGAACAATACAACACATGTCATATGATAAGGGTATAAGATAGAGAAGAAAACAAAGATATTTGCTTTATGTACAAATATAAACATACTCATAAAAAAGTAAAGAAGAAATATTCCTACCTTTACAGTTCACATTTCTATGACTGGTCACTTGGCCATACTTCATATTTATCACTCTCTTCTTCTACTACCAATTTCATGTTCCCTTTACTCAGCAGACATCTCAGCTGGTCATGGTTCCTTGCCTGGTGAGGTGACCCAAACCTTCCTTTCTGAAGTTTCTGGGACATTATTAGTCCTGCCTGTATTGGGTTGTTGCAGTTTTCCATCAACTTTAATCACAGGAATGGTAGTATTAAGAAATGCCATAGGGGAACTCCTGTATTCCAGGCAAACTCTTCTTTACCTCCACTATGTAGTTGCAGTCTTATACCTCTTGATAGTCAGAATCAACCACACCAGCCAGTACAGTAATCCTCTTCTTTGCCTGATGACTCAGGAGGTATATAAAGCCCAAAATGGCCAGGTAGCTTTCTTAACTTCTGCATCAATGGATGCATTGATTGTGTCTCCCAGTGGAAGCATTCTTCCTTTTGAAACTAAAACCTGTAGACCAGCAGAGCTTAAGGTTTCAGGGACAGGAAGTAAAAACTCCCCTGGTAGATAACTATGAGTAATAGTGAGTGGAACCACTCTCATTTCTGCTCCTTGATTCCTGGACTCATGAATCCTGGCTATGGGAGAAACAGCAACACAAAGTGGGTACTGATTAAGAGCATACATCATCTCCTGAAGAACACCTCCCCAGCCCTGCAAGGCATTGCCACCTGATTGGCACCATAATTGAGTCTTCACAAGGCCATTTCACCATTCTATCAGTCAGGTTGTTTCAGGGTAATTGAGAACATGGTAAGACCATAGAATTCCATGAGCATGTGCCCATTCCCTCACTTCATTTGCTGTGAAGTGGGTTCCTTGATAAGAGACTATTCTGGTTGGAAGACCATGTCAGTGGATAAGGCTTTCTGTAAGTCCATGGATGGTAGTTTTGGTAGTTCCAGTTAGAACAAATCATTGCCCTTTCCATGATGGAAGTGGTTCAATGTAATCAAAATGCCATGAGGTAGCAGGCTGATCACCTTGGGAAATAGTGCCATCTGGGAGACTGAGTGAGGGTCTCTGCTGCTGGAAGTTTGGGCACTCAGGAGTGGCTGTAGCCAAGTTCATCCTGGTGAGTTGAAATCTTTCTTGTTTAGCCCATACATAACCTCCATCCCTACCACCTTGACATTTTGTTCATGAGCCCATCGGGCAATGACAAGAGGGCGTGAGCAAAGAGGCTGACTGGTATGCACGGAAAGTATCATCTTATCCACTTGATTATTAAAACCTTCCTTTGCTGAAGTCATCCTCTAGTGAACATTCACATGGGACATAGATATCTTCATGTTTTTTTGCCCACTCAGAAAGGCCTATCCACATACATCTTCCCCAGACTTCCTTGTCATCAATTTTCCAATCATGTCCTTCCCTGTCCCTGACCACCTGGCCAAACCATTAGGAACAGCCCATGAATTAGTATACAAATGCACATCCTGCCAGTTCTACTTTCAAGAAAAATGAACAACAAATTGAGCTGCTCAAAGTTCCACCCACTAGGAGGATTTCCTCTCACCGTTTTCCTTCAAGGACATACAGGAAAGAGGCTGCAGTGCTGCAGCTGTTCACTTTTGGTTGATACTTGCAAATCATTCATAACCACCTGTAAAGCATGCTTGAGTTTTCTCTTTCTCAGTCAACTGATTGTAAGGAACTCCCCAAGAGTCTATAGCTTTGGTCAGGAGAAGGAGCCATAGGCATTTGGGCCACTTCCTCATGTGGGCCTGCTTGAAACTGTTGTGTACCCCAGAAAACTCATGTTCTTTAAACCTGTTTCAATATTGCTTGGTGGGATCTTTTTTATTAGGTAGTTTCCACAGGGATGCATCTCCACCCATTCAAGGTAGGGTTACT
The DNA here is from genome assembly GCF_023851605.1 of Tamandua tetradactyla. NCBI lineage: Eukaryota > Metazoa > Chordata > Mammalia > Pilosa > Myrmecophagidae > Tamandua > Tamandua tetradactyla. The sequence goes on from NC_135353.1 coordinate 93,231,591, forward strand.
TACTGGGGTCATTTAAGAGTGAAAGATTTTAGAAAAAGCTTCAAAGCCATACAGCTGGAGACCTTTTAAGATGAAGAAAGAAGACACCCTGGGGAAGCTGCTTGAAATGAGAAGTCCAAGACCCAAACAGATGCCATCCAAATGCCTTCCTAGCTGACAGAGGTGTTCCAGAACCATTGGCCTTTCTTGAATGCATTAGTTTCAACATTTTATAGCCTAATAACTGTAAAGTTGCAATGTAATAAATTCCCTTTTTACCAGCCATTCCATTTCTGATACATTGCATTCCAACAGCTTTAACCAACCAAGATTTTGGTACCAGAGAAGTGGGGTGCTGCTGCAGTTTGCAAATACCAAAAATGTTGGGATGGCTTTTTAAATGGATAAGGAGAAGATTCTGGAAGAGTTGTGATGATCTTAATAGAGGAAACCTAGAATAATTTGAAGAGGCTGTTGGTAGAAATGTGTACCCTAAAGATACCTATGACAAGGCTTTAGACAGAAATGAGGAATGCATCATAGCAAACTGGAAGGAAAGTGTTCTTTGTGGATGGAAGGAAGAATTTGAGGGTGATGAACTTGGGTATTTAGCAAAAGAAATTTCCAAAGTGAGAGGTCATAGTGAAATGTGAGAGGAAAGAGATAAGTTGAGAACTTCTGAGAACAAATAAAACAGAAAATGATGATCTGGAAAATTATGGGCTTCCAGAGTGAGACCTAGAGAATACTGTCCCACATGAGGATTTAACCAAACATGGGAGCAGTCAGACATTACAGGACAAGTGGGGATTTGAGATGGAGTTATCCAGAGAGGATTTGTGAAAAGTCCTTTTGTCTGATGGGCATGATCCCAGTGTATTTCATAGAAAACCAACAACAGTGTTGTGGGATCTGTATAAATGGAGCCACTGCCAGACTGTGCTAAAAGGGACAGAAAAAGGTGAAATTGAAGGAAAAATAACTTCAAAGGCAGAACCATGGACGCTAAGGTCTGAAGCCCGGAAACAATGGGCTGAGATAGTGGGCCTGCCCATGTACTTGGAGAGGGTGAGTTTACCCAGAAGGTAGAGGACAGACCTTCCACCTAGATGTTCTGGAAGAGTTGTGCCACCTTGGGCCTTGGAGAGGATGAAGCACATATGCTGGGGTTTGAGGAGAGCCTGACTTCCACCACACTGTTCTGGAGTGGCTGAACATGTGCCCTTGAGATGGCAGAGATCCCAGATGCTCTCCTGGTGTTTGGAGAGGATGGAGCCAAAAAAATGGTGGTCCTCCCAATGTCCTCCAAGCTTGCATTCAGAGAGAACAGGGCTGCTGTGTAAGCCCTTGGGAAGGGTGGAACTCCACTTTCTAAAGGCCTGAGGATAAATCACTCTCAGACTTTGAAATTTAATAGAGTTTGCCATACAGGTTTCAGGAAATGTTTGGGACCTTTGACCCCTGTGCTCCTTCCAATTTTTCCCTATGGAAATGGAAACATATATCCTATGACTGTCCATTCTTTGTATGTTAGCAGCAGATAATTTGTTCTGAATTACAAGTCCAGAGCCAGATGAGAATTTCACCTTAAGACAGACCATGCCTGTAGCTGACTTTGGTGAGATTTTGTACGGTTTCTGGTTTTGTATTATATTTGTATTGTTACTGAAACAGTTTAAGGCTTTTGTAACATTGTAATGGAATATTTTGTATATGGAGAAAACATGCCTTTTTTGGGGTCCAGAGGGTGAAATATGCTGGTTTGAAACCATTATGTACCCCAGAAAAGCCATGCCCTTTAATTCTGTTTCAATATTTCTGGATGGGATCTTTTTTATTAAGTTGTTTCCATGGAGATGTGTCTCCACCCATTCAAGGTGGGGTTGCTTACCAGAGTCGTTTAAGGGGGAGCCATTTTGGAAAAGCTTCAGAACCCACACAGCCAGAGGCCTTTGGAAATGAAGAAAGAAAACATTCCTGGGGAAGCTGTTTGATATGAGAAGCCCAAGACACTAGCAGATCAGTAGATCACAGCCACATGCCTTCCCAGCTGACAGAGGCATGTTCCAGACCCATTAGCCTTTATTGAATCAAGGTATCTTGCCCTGGATACCTTAGTTTGGACATTTTTATAGCCTTAGAACTATATACTTGCAATTTAATAATTCCCTTTTTAAAAGCCATTCCATTTCTCATATATTGCATTCCAGCAACTTTAAGAAACCAAAACATCATGTAACTTACTTGTGCCTTCAGGACCTTCTCAATCCCATCTCATATATCCATTTCCATTTCATGATGGGGTGCTTCTATGCATGCCCAAATTTACGATTTTGCAGGTCAGACAATGCCTATCTCATGATAGGCAACTCAGGTCTCATGGTAACTTGGTGGCCCATGGTTAAGGGTTCAGTCTCTACTATGGCTCAGTAGCAGGCCAGAAGCTGTTTCTCAAAAGTAGAGTAGTTATCTGTAGAGGATAGCAAGGCATTACTTGACAATCTTAAAAGCCTGTATTGTAATTCTCTGATAGAGGCCAGCTAAAGTCTCCATGCAGCATCTCTATCTGCCTCTGACACTTCCAGCACCATTTTACCTCCTGAATCGTATGGCCCAAGTGGCAGAGCAGATTGTACAACAGGATGGACCTACCACAGAGCCTCCTCTTTCTGGTCCTTCTGTAAATGGGCTGCAGTAGTACACCCAAATGAGCACTATGCTGTCTCCAAAATCCAAAGGGGCCAACTAGACATTGTGCTTCTTTTTTTGGTCACAGATGGGGCCAGATGAAGCAGCTTATCCTTTACCTTAGAAGGTATATTTTGATATATCCCACACCACTGGATACCTGGAAATTTCACTGAGGTAGAAGGACCCTATATTTTTGTTGGGATTATGTCCAATCCTGACACACAAATGCCTTACCAATAAGCTTAAAATAGTTGCTTTTCTTGCTCTCTAAGTCCAATCAATACAATATCATCACTATAATGGATCAGTGTGATGTCTTGAGGGAGGGAGATAATTAAGGTCCTTGTGTACAAGATTATGGCACAGGGCTGAAGAGTTGTCCTACCTCTGAGGTAGGACACTGAAAGTATACTGCTGAACTTGCCAGCTGAAAGCAAACTGTGTCTGGTAGTCCTTACTAACAGTCTCTGAGAAAAAGATCAATAGCTGTATACCAGGTACCAGGAGATGTGTTGATTTACTTAAGCAATGATACAATATCTGGAACAGCAGCTGTAATTGGAGTCACCACCTGGTTAAATTTGCAATAATCCACTGTATTCCTCCAAGACCCACCTGTTTTATGCACAGGACAAATAGGAGAGTTCAATGGATGTGGTGGGAATCACCATCCCTTCATTCTTCAAGTCCTTAAAGTGGCACTAATCTCTGCAATCCCTCCAGAATCCAGAATTGCTTCTGATTTACTATTTTCTAGGTAGGATCAGTTCTAATGGTTTCTACTTGGCCTTTCCTACCATAATAGTCCTCACTCTACAAATTTTGGAACCAATGTGGGGATTCTGCCAGTTGCTGAGCATGTCTATTTCAATTATGTATTCCAGAACTGGGGAAATAACCACAGAATGGGTTCAGGGACTCATTGGACCCACTCTGAGGTGGACCTGAGCTAAAACTCCATTAATCACCTGATCTCCATAAACCCTTACTCTGATTGGTCTATCATTGTGATGTTTTGGGTCTCCTGGAATTAATCTCACTTCTGAGTCAATGTCTAATGAACCCTGACGTATCTGTTCATTTCCTTTTCCCCAATGCACAATTGCCCTGGTAAAAGACCAGAGATTCCTTTGGGGGAAAGATGGGGGGAAGATTAGCATTTAAATGTTTGTCTGTGTAACAGGGTCCTCCCCCAAAGGGACATGGCCTTCCTCTCATTCAAGGGGCTCTGGGTCTGTAAACTCTCTCAAGTCTTGGAACTGATTAAGGGGTTGTGACTTTCTGTTTTTGTAATTCAAGTTATACTTTTGTTCACTAGATTTAGAACTCTTCTGCTTATACACATCAATTAAGAATTTAGCAGACTGTCCATTTATTTTACTCCTAGGTACCCCATGACCTATTAGTCTATTAGTCAATGCCATAAGTCTCTATGAGTCAGATTATTTTGACTGATGCTTTGAGTCTGCTGTCCATTATGGTAGACACACCCACCTTGTCTGTGGAAATTAAATGCTGCCATGAGGTTTCTGCCAACTGGAGTCTAATCATCCACATTGTGTTGAAGGTTTCCAGGTCAGTGACAGCATTTCCTACAGTAATATTTGACCTACAGAAAAATATGACTATAGAGCTCTTCAGAGATGATGGAGTTAGTCTCACAAATATATTCCTCACAGTCTTGGTGAAAGGTCGGTCCTCTGGGCATTCCTGGGGTGGGAGAGCATATCTTCCATAATAAATCCACTCTAGCATTCCAATCACTCCAAGCCTTTGGATTCCTTCATCTACATGATACCAGGACAGTTCTGGCATATCAACCATAGTTAACGTCATCCACCTTTGATCTATGTTTCAGTCAACCATCCAAACACACTGTAAACTCCTTTTCTAACCCCTTGAGCTACAACACTGAACCAAGGATCTCCTCTTAATTCTGGATTAATATTAATTATTCAGCCTGATTCAACTTTATATTTTTCCACCATTATCCTCCACCCTTACTATCCATTTCCTCGTATGTTCCTCTGATTTCTGTCTATATAAATTGACAAAACTCTGGCAGTTCTTTTGGAATATAGCATACTTCCTCCTGATTCACACTTTGTACCTCACCTTTTGGGGCCTGTCGGGAGTTTAGTCTAGTTATAGGTCTGGAAGAAAAGAGGGTAGTGGGGTTGGTCAGGAAAAGAATTAGAAGTGGCATTTAAGTCAATTACTTCAGGGTATTCAGTTGCATATTCATCTGATGAAACAGGATTAATCTCTCCAGGCCAAGGAATGAGGGCTTTCTTCTCAGGGAGGTTGTTAAAGATTTATCAAACATTGTGGGGTTAATCTCTTCATGTGGAAGTTTGATGGCAGATTCCTTAGGGAAGGCTGGGGGTCTTATAGCTGTCCCCTCAGGGCAGGCTAAAGATTGGGTAGCTGGGTCCTCAGGGTAGGCTGGAGACTGGGTGGTTGTTTTCTCAGGGCAGGCTTGGAGACTGGGTTTTTAAACATCTTTCCTTGCTGAAGACGCTCTTCTTATTTGATTGTAGATGTAATCAGCCATGGATCCAATCAACTTACTGATAATTTAAGTCCATGAATTGTCCTCATATTAAAAGTTAGGCCAGTGTTTGCCTGACCAGACAACTGGGCACCACTACCTTGTCCTTTGTATTTGAGGATAAAGTTTCATCATCAAACTTCTTCCCATAGATAAACTTGTACCCAGTGCCATAGTGGTTTGTGAAATCACTCCCCTGGCACATGAACTAGGGGATGATGTGGTGGAGGATGCTTCCTTTGAAGCTAAGTCCTATTCATGGGTGCACAGGCAACAGAAATTCTCTGATGTCCTAGGAACAACAGCTGAACACAGAAGCATCTGGATGTGGCCAGCTGGCTTGTTCCCAATCTTGATGTCCATGTACACCTGAAGATTCAACTGGACCTTTTTGGCTGTGGGACCTACTTCCTGGGTTTCTGCTTTTGGAGGCTGATACCTTTCTTTCTTTCCATGCTCTTCAAGAATCTTCCCAGAAAATTTCTTCAACCAGTCATCATCTGACCCAACTGGTCTGGAAGAACCTTCCTTAATTCTCATTAGCTTGGCCAAATTGAAACAAACTATCCACTCAAAGAGCTCAGATTCATTCATGTTGTTGAATGCTGCAGCATCCTCTGCCAACTCAAGTTCAACAAAAGCAAATCCAATGGAATTTGAGTATCTGTGATGCCTCAAAAAGGAGCAAATGAAGCATGAAGAACTTTGTCATCCACCTCCTTTGCTACGCCACCATCTTTGTGGTTGCAATCTTGCCCTCTCTTGTATTGTATCTTTGATATTTAACTGCACGTCTTACTCCCTACAGGTGCTGAAATGCAACTGTTTAAAAAGGAATGATTCCATATACAAAGACATAAGTTGTAACAATAACAAAAAAGGTGGGAGGATAGAGGGGTATGGGAGTAGTGTATGTGTATGTTATCTAAGTTAAGTTGGTATGAAATAAAAAATTATTGTTCTATGTTTAGGACATTAATTTTTGCCTCATGGTAACTAGAAGGAAATATTTAAAAAATATCAAGAATGAAATGAGGTCTCACTGATATGAACTGAAATTAGTGAATAAACTTGGGGAATTTCGTTGGTAGCAGAGATCATCAGGAGATAGAAATAGGGTAAGATATTGGGTAATTTGAGCTGAAGGGATACAGATTGTGCAACAGGACTAATTGTAAAAACTCAGAAATGGACAGCACAATACTACCTAACTGTAATACAATAATGTTAGAACACTGAATGAAGCTGAATGTCAGAATGATAGAGGGAGGAGGGTTGGGGACACAAATGAAATCAGAAAGAAAGATATATGATAAAGACTGAGATGGTATAATCTAAGAATGCCTAGAGTGTGTAATGATAGTGACTAAATGTACAAATTTTAAAAAATGTTCTTGCATGAGGAAGAACAAAGGAATGTCATTACTGCAGGGTGTTAAAAATAGATGGTAATTCATATTTAAAAATTTTAACATGTGTGAGACTAAAGCAAAAAATGTTTATTTGGTACAAAATTTATATTTTGACTAGTGCATTTCCTAATATAATATAATACGCAGACAGCTAATTGCACACCATAAGTACATGGAACCTTGAATACGGTATGAGATTTCATTGGTTTGTCCAGAGTGATGCCCTGATAAATCCCAGAGTGATTTGAACAGTGAATAAAAAAGTATTTGCAATGTCCCCTTATTGTGAATTATTGATTATATATGTAGAATGGAATGATCATAAATTAAGAATGTTTGTATGTGTTTGTTGTTATATTTTTAAAAGAAAAATTAAAAATTAATTTAAAAAAAGTATTTGCAAAGTCCCTGTGCTGGTTTGAAAAGATGTATGTACCCTAGAAAAACCATGTTTTAATCCTAATCTGTTTCTTCTAATCCCTATTGAGTATTGTATGTTTGCAACTGTAATTAGATCATCTCCCTGGAGATGTGATTTAATCAATAATGGTTGTTAAACTGGATTAGGTTGAGGTGTGTCTCCACCCATTTGGGGGAGTCTTGACTAGTTTCTGAAGTCCTATAAAAGAGGAAACATTTTGAAGAATAGGAGATTCAGAGAGAACAAAGCAGAATTACATAGCCATGAGAAGCAGAGTCCACCAGCCAGTGACCTTTGGAGATGAAGGAAAATGACTCCACAGAACTTCATGAAACAGGAAGCCAGGAGAATAAGCTAGCAGATGACGTCATGTTCACCATGTACCCTTCCAGATGAGAGAGGAACCCTGACCGTGTTCACCATGTGCCTTTCCAAATGAGCGAGAAACTCTGACTGTGTTCACCATGTGCCTTCTCACTTGAGAGAGAAACCCTGAACTTCATCAGCCTTCTTGAATCAATGTATCTTTCCCTGGGTGCCTTTGTTTGGACATTTCTATAGACTTGTTTTAGTTGGGACATTTTCTCGGCATTAGAACTGTAAATAACAACTTATTAAATTCTCCTTTTTAAAAGCCAAAAAAAAAAAAGAGAGAATGAAATGAAAAGGGACTCAATATGGTACAATTAAAAATCAAATAAATATGAAAGTAGGCATTAACAGAATCATCAAAGGTTGCAGAGATTAAATAGCAAAATGACAGAACAAAGTCTCACATTCCTGGTAGTTATTTTAAATATAAATGGATTAAACTCTCCAGTCAAAAGGCAGAAATTGGCAGAATGGATAGAAGGACATGACCCATCTATAGGCTGTTTACAAGACACTTACCTTAAATTCAAAGACATAAGCAGGTTGAAAGTGACAGCATGGAAATAATGTACCATGCAAATAGTAAACAAAAGAGAGCTGGAGTACATATAATAATCAGACAAAATAGACTTTATATTAAAAAACCATCATGAAGGACAAATAACATTATTACATTTTGATAAAGGAGTCAATTAAAAAGAAAGACACAGCAATTACAAATATATGCTCACTGTAGTGGACTAGAGCTATGTACTTGTGAAAAACGTGTTCTTAAACTTGATCCATGCCTGTGGGTGTGAACTCTTGTAAATAAGATCTTTGGTGAAGTTACTTCAATTTAAGGTATGGCCCAGATTTACAGGGTGGGTCTATTTTTTTTCTTTTTCTGTGTTTTTTAAAATTTATCCCATATGTATTGTTTGAGGCACTGAAGATATGTCAACCAACAACAAAGATTAAAATGCCTGCTCTGATGGAGTTTGAATTCTAGTGGGAAGACAAGCAGTAAAAATAAATGAATAAACAAGTAGAATTATGCAGTAGAATGTGATAGGGAAAAATTATGTAGGAAAGGGGACTAGGACATGCTGGAGAAGGGGTACACTCTTTTTGTTTTCCAATACACAATTTTTAAATTTTAACATTTGTTCCCCCTATTGTTTATTTATTTTTAATCCATATGTTTTACTCATCTGTCCATACCATAGATAAAAGGAACATCAGAAACAAGGTTTTCACAATCACACAGTCACTGCAAAAGCTATAACATTATACAATCATCTTCAAGGAACATGGCTACTGAAACACTGCTCTAGTTTCAGTCACTTCTCTCTAGCCCAATACACCTTAATTTAAAAAGGGGGTTATCTATATAATGTGTAAGAATAACCTCCAGGATAACCTCACAACTCTGTTTGAAATCTCTCAGCCACTGACACTTTATTTTGTCTGATTTCTCTCTTCCCCATTTCGGTCAAGAAGTCTTTCTCAATCCCTTGATGCTGAGTCCCAGTTCATTCTAGAATTTCTGTCCCATGTTGCCAGGGAGGTTTACACCCCTGGGAGTCATGTCCCATGTGTGGGGGTGAGGGTTGTGAGTTTGCTTGCTGTGTTGGCTAAGAGAGAGGTAGGCCACATCTGAGCAACAAAAGAGGCTCTTTGAAGGTGACTGTTTTTTCCCAACTTTAAAAAATTGTATAGCATAACATATATACAAAGCAAAGAAATAAAAAAGCAATAGCTTTCAAAGCACTCTTCAACAAGTGGTTACAGGACAGATACCAGAGTTTGTCATGGGCTACTATATGATCTTCTCAGAGTTTTCCTTCTAGCCACTCAAGAATATATGAAGCTAGAGGGTTTAAATACCTTTTTAATCATAACAATCAACTTTTTCCTTCTTTTATTTGTGAAAAATAGCATATATACAAAAAATGCTATAAATTTCAAAGCACAGCACCACAATAAATTGCAGAACATATTTCAGACTTTGACATGGGTTACAATTTCACAATTTTAGGTTTTTACTTCTAGCTGCTCTAAAATACTGGAGACTAAAAGAGGTATCAATTTAATGATTCAGCATTCATATTCATTTGTGAAGTCCTATCCTCTATGTATAATTCCACCATCACCTTTGATTTTTACATACCTCTTTTTGGGGTTGTTTGGTCTATGACAATTCTAAATTTTTGATATTGGAAGGGTCTGTCACTAATATGGGGTAGGGAGATGGAACTATGTGATGTTCTGGAGAGGCTGGGCTAGGTTTCAGGACTTACTGGGACCAGGGACCCATCTGGAGATTGTAGGTTTCTGGAAAGTTACTCTACTGCCTGGAACCCTTGTGGAATCCTATGTATTGTCCTAGGTGTTCTTTAGGATTGGCTGGAATGGTCCTCTGGGGGTGACTCTTAGGCCTACTTAGGGGTCATGGGGTGACTCTTAGGCCTTGAGGTGTGGGGGTCAAATGCAGTTATTTTTAGTGTGGTGGTTTTTGGTGTTGTTATAGAGGTTGTTGTTATGTTATGACTAACTAGTTATGAGGGTGTTTACGGGGTGTTTTGTGGGTTGAAATATATAGAAGATTGGGCAGTTTATAGTTATTTAGGTGATTGGTACGTTCGTGGAGATTATGCGGGTGTGGCCGCTTTGTATAGTCAAAGTAGGCTTAGTCTATCCTTTGTAGGGATAAGTTTCAAAGGAACAAATTCCAAGATTGAGGGCTCAGCCCATTGATTTGGTTGTCCCCACTCTTTGTGAGAATATCAGGAGTTCTCCAAATGCAGAAGTTGAATTTTCTCCCTTTCTTGCCATTCCCCCAAGGGGACTTTGCAAATACATTTTAATTCACTGTTCAAATCATTTTGGAATTTATTGGGTCATAACTCTGGGATTTATTGGGGCATCACTCTGGACAAACCTATAAAATCTCATGCCCTACTCACAGTTCCATGTACTTATGGTGCTCAATTAAGCTGTCCATATTAAGAAATGCACTACTCAAAATATAAATTTTGTACCAAATAAACATTTTTTTTGTTTTAGCCTCACACATAAGTTAAAGTTTTAAAATATGAATTACCATCTATTTCCAACACCTTGCAATATTGACATTACTTTGTTCTTCCTTATGCAAGAACATTTTTAAATTTGGATATTTAGTCACTATCATTGTACACTCTAGGCATTTCTAGATTATACCATATCAGTGTTTACCATCTATCTTTCTTTCTGATTGCATTTGTGCCCCCAGGCCTCCTCCATCTATCATTCTCACATTCAGCTTCATTCAGTATTCTAACATTATTGTATTACAGTTAGGTAGTATTGTGCTATCCATTTCTGAATTTTTATGATCAGTCCTGTTGCACAATCTGTATCCCTTCAGCTCCAATCACCCAATATCTACCCTATTTCTATCTCCTGATGGTTCCTGTTACCCACTGAAATTCTCCAAGTTCATTCATTAATGTCAGTTCATATCAGTGAGACCATACAGTATTTGTCCTTTTGTCTCTGGCTAATATCACTCAGCATAATGTCCTCAAGGTCCATTCATGTTGTTACGTCCTTCATGACTTTATTCTGTCTTACAGCTGCATAATATTCCATCATATGTATATACCACAGCTTGTTTAGCCATGCGTCTGATGATGGATATTTGGGCTGATTCCATCTCTTGGCAATTATAAATAATGCTGCTATAAGCATTGGTGCACAAATGTCCATTTGTGTCCTTGCCCTCATGTCCTCCAAATAGATACCTAGCAATAGTATTGTCAGATCATGTGGCAATTCTATACTCAGCTTCCTGAGGAACCGCCGAACTGCCTTCCACAGCGGCTGTACATTCCCATCAACAGTGGATAAGTGTGCCTCTTTCCACATCCTCTCCAGCACTTGTCATTCTGTTTTATTGATAATGGCCATTCTGGTGGATGTGAGACGATATCTCATTGTGGTTTTGATTTGCATTTCCCTAATAGTCAGGGAAGTTGAGCATCTTTTCATGTGCCTTTTAGCCATTTGTATTTTCTCTTCTGAGAAGCGTCTGTTCATGTCTTTTGTCCATTTTGTAATTGGTTTCTTTGTCTTTTTGTTGTTGAGTTCAACAATCTTTTTATATATTCTGGATACTAGACCTTTATCTGATATATCATTTCCAAATATTGTCTCCCATTGTGTAGGCTGTCTTTTTACTTTCTTGGTGAAGTTCATTGATGTACAAAAGTGTTTAATTTTGAGGAGTTCTCATTTTTTTCTTTCTTTCCTCAATGCTTGTGCTTCGGATGTAAGGTCTTGGAAACCGCCTCCTATCATATGATTTATAAGAGATTTCTCTACATTTTCCTCTAAAAGTTTTATGGTCTTAGATCTAATGTTTAGGTCTTTGATCCATTTTGAGTCAATTTTTGTGTAGGGTGTGAGATATAGATCCTCTTTCACTCTTTTTCATGTGGATATCCAGTTCTCTAGGCACCATTTATTGAAGAGACTGTTCTGTCATTGACTTGACTGCCTTATCAATGATCAAGTGTCCATAGATGAGAGGGTGTATATCTGAACCATCTGTTCAATTCCAGTCATTCGTATATCTGTTTTTATGCCAGTATCATGCTGTTTTGACCTCTGTAGCTTCGTAATATGCCTTAAAGTCAGGTAGTGTGAGGTCTCTGACTTCATTTTGTTTTCTCAGGATATTTTTATTTATTCAGAGCACCCTGCACTTCCAGATAAATTTGGGTATTGGTTTTTCTATTTGTGAAATGTAGGTTTTTTGGATTTTAATTGGTATTGCATTGAATCTATAAATCAATTTAGGTATAATTGACAGCTTAACTCTATTTAGTGTTCCAATCCATAAACACACTATGCCTTTCCATTTATTTAGGTCTTCTGTGATTTCTTTTAGCAATTTCTTATAGTTTTCTTTGTATAGGTCTTTGGTATCCTTAGTTAAATTTATTCCTAAATATTTTGTTCTTTTGGTTGCAATTGTAAATGGAATTTTTTCCTTGATTTCTCCCTCAGATTGCTCATTACTAATGTATAGAAACACTATAGTTTTTTTAGTGTTGATCTTGTAACCTGACACTTTGCTCTACTCATTTATCAGCTCTAGCAGTTTTGCTGTGGATATTTCAGGGTTTTCGACATATAGTATCACATCATCTTCAAACAGTGAGAGTTTTACTTCTTTGTTTCCAATTTTGATGCCTTGTACCTCTTTTTCTTGTCTAGTTGCTCTCGCTATAACTTCCAACATAATGTTGAATAACAGTGGTGATAGTGGACATCCTGGTCTTGTCCTTGATCTTAAAGGAATAGTGTTCAGTTTTTCCCCATTGAAGGTTGATGTTAGCTGTGGGTTTTTCATATATTACCTTTATCATGCTGAGGAAGTTCCCTTCTATTCCTATCCTTTGAAGTGTTTTCAGCAAGAAAGGATATTGAATCTTGTCAAATGCCTTTTCTGCATCAGTCGGGATTATCATGTGGTTTTTCTGCTTTGATTTGTTGAAATGTTGTATTACATTAACTGATTTTCTTATGTTGAGCCATCCTTGCATACATGGGATGAATCCTAATTGGTCACGGTGTATAATTCTTCTAATGTGCCGCTGGATTCAAGTCACAAGGATTTTGCTGAGGATTTTTGCAGCTATATTCATTAGAGAGATTGAGCTAAAATGTTCTTTTCTTGTACTATCTTTGTATGGCTTTAGTATTAGGGTGATGTTGGCTTCATAAAATGAGTTAGGTAGCCTTCCTTCCTCTTCAATGTTTTTGAAGAGGTTGAGCAGGATTGGTACAAATTCTTTCTCGAATGTTTGGTAGAATTCACGTGTGGAGCCATCTTGTTCTGGACTTTCCTTTTTTCAGAGTTTCTTAATGATTAATTCAGTTTCTTTACTTGTGATTGGTTTGTTGAGGACTCTATTTCTTTTCGAGCCAATGTTGGTCATTCATGCCTTTCTAGGAAGTTGTCCATTTCATCTACACTGTCTAGTTTATTAGCATAAAGTTGTTCATAGTATCCTCTCATTATCTCCTTTATTTCTGTGGGGTCAGTGGTTATGTCTCCTCTTCCATTTCTGATTTTATTTATTTGTATCCTCTCCTTTTTGTCAACCTCTCTAAGGGTCCATCAATCTTAATGATTTTTTCATAGCGACAGCTTTTGGTTTTGTTGATGTTCTTGATTGTTTTCATGTTCTCAATTTCATTTATTTCTGCTCTAATCTTCATTATTTTTTTCCTTTTGCTTGCTTTGGGGTTAGTTTGCTGCTCTTTTTCTAGTTCTTTCAAATGAACAGTTAATTCCTCGATTTTTGCTCTTTCTTCTTTTTTGATATAGGCATTTAGGGCAATAAATATCCCTCTTAGCATGGCCTTTGCTTCAACCCATATATTTTGATATGTCATGTTTCATTTTCATTTGCCTCAAGATATTTACTGATTTCTCTCATAATTTCTTCCTTGACCCACTGGTTATTTTAAAGTGTGTTGTTGAGCCTCCATATATTTTTGAGTTTTCTTGCTCTCTGCCTGCTATTGATTTCCAATTTCATTCCTTTATAATCCAAAGAAATGTTTTGTATGGCTTCAATCATTTTAAATTCATTAAGACTTGCTTTGTGACCTAACAAATGGTCTATCCTTGAGAATGATCTGTGAACACTTGAGAAAAAGGTGTATCCTGCTGTTGTGGGGTGTAATATTCTATAAATGTCTGTTAAGTGTAGTTCATTTATTGTACTATTAAAATTCTCTGTTTCCTTATTGATCCTCTGTGTAGATGTTCTGTCCATTGATGAGAGTGTGGAATTGAAGTCTCCAACTATTATGGTAGATGTGTCTATTTCTCTTTTCAGTGTTTTCTGTGTTTGCCCCATGCATTTTGGAGCACTCTGGCTCAGTGTATAAATATTTATGATTGTTATGCCTTCTTGACAAATTGTTCCTTTCATTAATACATAGTGTCCTTCTTTGTCTCTTTTATTTGCTTTACATTTGAATTCTAATTTGTTGGATATTATTATACTACACCTACTCTTTTCTGATTGTTGTTTGCATGAAATATCTTTTCCAAACCTTTCACATTCAACCTATGTTTATCCTTGGGTCTAAAATGTGTCTCCTGTAGACAACATATAGATGGGTCTTGTTTTTTTTTTTTTTTTTTTTTTTTTTAAACATTTTCTTGTTTTTTTTTTATTGTATTCTGTTTCTCCGTTTTTTTGTTACATGGGCTGGGGCCGGGAATCGAACCGAGGTCCTCCGGCATAGCAGGCAAGCACTTTGCCCGCTGAGCCACCGCGGCCCGCCCTGGGTCTTGTTTTAAAATCCATTCTGCCAGTTCATGTCTTTTGATTGGGGAGTTTAATCCATTAACATTTAGTGTTATTATGTTATTACTATAAGGGCAGTACTTCCTTCTACCATTTTGTCTTTTGGATTTTACATGTCATACCTAATTTTTCTTCTTTTTACCTCTACTGATAGTCTTCACTTCTACACTCTTCTCCACACCTCTATCTCTTGTCTTTTCTTTTCTGTCTCTGGTGCTCCCTATAGTATTTCTTGCAGAGCTGGTCTCTTGGTCACAAATTTTCTCAGTGATTTTTTTGTCTGAAAACATTTAATCCCCCCCCCCCCATTTTTGAAGGACAATTTTGCTGGGTAAAGAGCTCTTGGTTGGCAGTTTTTCTCTTTTAATATCTTAAACATATCATACCACTGTCTTCTCCCATCCAAGGTGTCTGCTGAGAAATATACACATAGTCTTATTGGGTTTCCCTTGTATGTGATGGATTGCTTTTCTCCTGCTGCTTTCAAAATTCTCTCTTTGTCATGTGACATTCTGATTAGTAAGTGCGTTGGAGTACATCTATTTGTATCTATTCTGTCTGGGGTACACTGCACTTCTTGGATCTGTAATTTTAAGTCTTTCATAAGAGTTGGGAAATTTTCAGTGATCATTTCCTCCATTAGTTTTTCTCCTTCTTTTCCCTTCCCTTCTCCTGAGATACCCACAACAGGCATATTTGTGTGCCTCATGTTGTCATTCAATTCCCTGAGTCCCTGCTTATATTTTTCCACTATTTTCCTTTGCTTGTTGCATTTCAGATATCCCATCCTCCAGTTCACTAATCCTCTCTTCTGCCTCTTGAAATCTAACATTGTAGGTTTCTAGTGTTTTTTGTCATCTCTTCTACTGTGCCTTTCATTCCCATAAGTTCTGTGATTTGTTTTTTCAGACTTTCGATTTCTTCTTTTTGTTCATCCCTTGCCTTCTTTATATCCTCTCTGAATTCACTGATTTGACTTTGATAAGATTTTCTATGTCTGTTAGAAAATCCTGAATTAATTGTTTCAACTCCTGTATCTCATTGGAATTGTTGGTTTGTTCCTTTGACTGGGCCATATCTTTAATTTTTGTAGTATGGTTGGTTACTTTTTGCTGGTGTTGAGATACTTAATTCCCTTTGTTTTCACTTTTTTACCTAGGATTTTCTTGCTGGAGAGCTTTGTTTTCTATTTGAAATTTGACATTCAGTTCAGTTTATTCTAGACCTCTAGCATAGGTTTTGTTTAACAGATCAGAATTTTTCAGTTCCTGTTTTCTTGTTTCTTGCCTTGCATGCATGGTGCCCTTATTTTTGACCTTAGGAGGGTCTACTTAGGTATTATAGACCCCAGTCAGATTTTCCCAGACCAGACTGGCCTCCTCTCAGGAGGAAAGAGCCACCTGCATCAGTTTTCCCTGAGGGTGAGGCCCAGCATGTTGAACAACTTTCCTATGAAACCTCCAGACTCTGTGTTTTTCCTATCCTGCTCAGTATGTGCCTTTGTCTGCAGGTTCCACCAGCATAAAGTGATGCAGTATCTTTAACTTCGGCAGACTCTCCCTGCTGGGGATGTGGTTTAGACAGAGGAGAGGTTTTAGTCTGGCTTTAATGGATTCAGTTTTCCAGACCCTGGGGTCTGAATTCCTTGAGAGAGGGGTTCCACCTGAGCTGGGCCCACCCCTCTCCTGGGAAAGGCACAGCCTCCAAGGAATTACTTCCTTTCACCTGACCAACCTCTTGTCTCTCAGACAAGCTTAATTCCACCCTTGCCTGGGGCGGTTGGAGACTGAGAAGCCTTGCAGTTGTATCCAAAGAGTATTCAAGCCATGGAAACACAGCACACACACACAAAAAGAAATGAAAAAAAAAATCCTTTTTAGAGCAGATCCCCTGTACCTCGAGTTTGCCAATCAATTGCTTAAGTTGGTATGTTGCTTTATATATTTCCAAGGTCCTACGTGACCTCTCCTTTCCTTTAGGGCCCAGACTCTTTTAAGTCTTTTGCCCTGTCCAATCCCAAAAAACCCTCTGTCCTGCCCCCTCTGTGTTGGGGTAAAAACCAGCAACCTCAGCTTTTACTCAAGGTTCAGCTGGGGGGGGGGCTGTCTATCTTTAGTAGTCAAAATTTGTTAATTAATTCCACAATTGGATCTTGGTTGAGCTCAGCCCCTTCTGTTAGTAAAGTCTCTTTCCTTTCCCCTCTGGGAACCAACCCATGGGGGAAGGGCACTGTCCTCCACAGCTTTGGAGATTCATTGTTCTAGGTAGGATTGCAGCTGGTCTGGCTTGTCCAGACTGTTGTACACTGTGTGTCTTGCCACTGATGTGGCCCCAGCAGTTGTTCTATACTGTTACTGGCTTTTTACTAGCTGCTCTTCAGGATGAACTAAATTCCACCCTTCACTAACCTGCCATCTTGGAACTTCCTCCTTTTTCTGTATTTTTTTAAACCAATAAACACACCCTCACTAAATAAAAATCTAAACCTTCCCTTAACTCTTGTCCTTCCCCCCATTATTTACACATGGTGTGGCTGTGGTATACCTGATGTTTTCCTGTAAAAAATATTCCATAGCATGCAATAGCAGTTTTCCCCCATACCCTGAACTTAAACACTCTTTGTATAAGAATCATACCTTTGAAGTGGTTAATGCAAGAACTTACTTACATTTGTAGTGTTACTCAGTGGGACACATAGGTCTATATACCCCCTTTCAATCACATTCACCTTCAATATGGTAATATTACTAGACCTATTTATATTACTAGACCTACTAATGAACCACCTTCATGTCTATTTCCTTACATTTGAGTTCACGCTCATTATCTAACTGTTCACCCATCTCTAGCTTCTATGTATCTCTAAATCCCCTATATTCAGTATTATAAGACTCTGATTTTACTTTTACCATGGTCATAAGAGGGGAGTCATACTGTATCTATCCTTTTGTGTCTGGGTCAGTGTGGGTCTTAATCTTACTAAAGAAATTCTTATAGGAATGTTCACACAGAGAGAGAAAGTCAGAAGCTGAAAGTCAATGGAACTCAGAAGAGAAAGGAGACACCAAGTGAGGCTGCCATGTGCATTGCCATGTTCAGAAAAGCCAATGACACAGGATTGTTGGAAGATAGCTCCAGGATGCCACCGTCTTCCAGGAGAAAGCATCACCTTTACAACAACTTGATTTTGGCCTTCTCCTAGCCTCAAAACCATTAGCCAACAAATTTGCACTACTTATTCTAACCCATTGCATGATATTTATTTTAGGATTGAGGACACTAAAGCACACACCTAATAGCAGAGCTTGAAAATATATGAAACAAATGTTGACAGATTTGAAAGGAGAAATAGATTGTTTTACATTTATAGCAGGAGGCTTTCAATAATGGATAGAACATCTAGACAGATCAATAAGAAAATACAGGACTTGTATGGTACACTAAACCAACTAGGCCTAACAGACCAATTCATCCAAAAGCAGCAAAATTCAAATTCTTCTCTATGACACATAGATCATTCTCCAGGATAGACCATATGTTAGGTCACAAAATAAGTCTGAATAGATTTAAAAATATTAAAATCATATAAAGTACCTTCTCTGGCCACAGTGGAATGAAACTAGAAATCATTAGAGGGAGAAAGGGAAAATTCCCAAAATATGGAAATTAAAACTGTACTCTTAAACAACCAATGTTTCAAAGAAGAAATCCCAAAGGAAATTATGAAATATCTTGAGGTAACTGAAATGGAAAAAAAAAACCCCACAACAACTAAAATACATGGGATGAGGCAAGGGTAGTGCTGAGAGGGAAATGTATAGCTCTAAATGCTTAAATTTAAAAAGAAGAAAGATCTCAAATCAGAGACAGCCCTAAAACTGGAGTACATAGAAAAAGAAAAGCAGATTAAACCCAAAGCAATCAGAAGGAAGGAGAGAACAAAGATTAGAGTGGAGGTAAATAATAGAGAATTAAAAAAAAAAATGGAGATAATTTTAAACATTAGGTTGGTTCTCTGAAAAATCAATAAACTAGACAAACCTTTAGCTAGAATTACAAAAAAAAGAGAGTGGATACAAATAACAAAAATTAGAAATGAAAAACAAATGATATTACTGACCCCCTTGAAAAAATGGCTATAAGAAGGTATTCTGAACAGTATACTAATAAATTAGATCACCTAGATGAAACAGAAAAATTGTTAGAAATGCAAAAACTACCCACATTTACTCGAGAAGAAATAGAAGACGATCTCAACAAACTAATTACAAGTAAAGAGATTGAATCATTAATCAAAAACTTCCCAACAAAGAAAAGCCCAGGGCCAGATGGTTTCCCAGGGGAATTCTACCAAACACTCCAAGAAGACTTCAATTCTGCTCAAATTCTTCCAAAAAGTTGAACAGGAGGAAACACTCCCTAAGTCATTCTATGAGGCAATCACCCTCATCCAAAGCCAGATAAAGAAGGAAAATTAAAGACCAATTTCTCTCATGAACATGGATGCAAAAATCCTCAACCAAATACTAGCAAAATGAATCTAACAGCACATTAAAACAATTGCATGCCATGATCAAGTGGGATTTATCCCAGGTATGCAAGGATGGTTCAACCTAAGAAAATCAATTAATGTAATACACAGTATTAACTGAATGAAAGAAAAAAATCACATGATCATCTCAATCAATGCAGAAGAGACATTTGACAAAACCCAGCATCCTTCTTGATAAAAACACTTTGAATATTAGGAATAGAAGGAAATTCCATCAACATGATAAACGGTATACATGAAAACCCACAGCTCACATCATACTTAATGGTTAAAAATGGAAAACTTCCCTTCTAAGATCAGGAACAAGACAAAAATATCTACTGTTACCACTGTTATTCAACGTTGCACTGGAAGTTTTAGCCAAAACAGTTAGGCAAAGAAAAGAAATAAATGGCATCCAAATTTGAAAGGAAGAAGTAAAACTTTCTCTATTTACAGATGACATGATCCTATATGCAGAAGATTCAGAAAAACCCACAACAAAGCTCCTATAGCTAATAACAAATTCAGCAAAGTAGCATGGTACAAGATCAACACGCAAAAACCAGTAGTGTTTATATACATTATTAATGAACATTCCAAAGAATAAATCAAGAAAAAATTCCATTTACAATAGCAACTAAAGTAAAATATTTAGGAATAAATCTAATCAAGCAGGTAAAGATTTGTACATAGAAAACTACAAAAACACAGCTACAAGAAATAAAAAAGACCTAAATAAGTGGAAGGACATAGCATGTTCATGGCAACTGTTAAGATGTCAGTATTGTTAAGAGTAAATATTGTTAAAATGTCATTTCTACTAAAAACAATTTACACATTCAATGCAATCCCAATAAAAATTCCAGCGGCTTTCTTTGCAGAAATGGAAAAGCCAATTATCAAATCTTCATGGAGTGGTAATAGGGCCTGAATAGCTAAAGCTCTCTTGAAAATGAATGAATAAGGAGAGACATATAGAACAATAGAATAGAATTTAGTGTCTAAAAGTAAATTCCTACACTTATGGTCTGGTTTTATAAGGATACCAAAACAATTTGATGAGGGGAAAAATAGTCTTTTCAACAAATGGTGCTGGGTCAATGGGATATCTATACACAAAAGAATGAAGTTGGACTACTACTTTCCATGATATGCAAGTTCTATATCAAAATGGATGAAAGACCTAGATATAAGAGATCAAACTATAAAAAATTCATAGAAAGAAAACAGGTGTCAACCTTTGTGATTTTGGATGAGGCAATGTGTGTTAGATATGACACCAAAAGCACAAGCAAAAAATAAAAATAGATAAATTGGACTTCATCAAAATTTTAAAATTTTATATTTCAAAGAAAACCATCAAGAACATGAAAAGACAACCCACAGAATGGGAGAAATATTTTCCCAATCATGTATCTGATAAGTGACTTGTATCCAGAATATATAAGGAACTCTTACAATGCAGTAATAAAAAGTGAACTCAATTAAGAAATGGACAAAGAATTTCAATAAGAGTTTCTCCAAAGAAGATATGCAAATGTTCAATAATCTCATGGAAAGATGCTCAACACCATTAGTCATTAGGGGCATGCAAATCAAAACCACAATGTGATATTACTTCTAACCCACTAGGATGGTGTTTTGGTTTACTAAAGTTGCTGGAATGCAACTCATCAGAAATGGGTAGGTTTTTACAATGGGGATGTACTACAATTTACAATTCTTAGGCCATGAAAATGTTCAACTCAACTCATCAACAGGATGATACCTAGGCTCTGAAGACAGGCTGCCAGCATCCAGGAAACCTCTGTTACTTGGGAAGGCATGTGGCCAACATCTACTGGTCCTTCTCTCCAGGGTTTCATTGCTTTCAGTTTCTGTCTTCAGTGTCTTCCTCTATGAGCTTCTGTAAATCCTCTCTGAGCTTCTCTTGGGCTTCTCTCTATGAGGCTCTCTTCATTTCTAAGCTTCTCTATGTGTTTTATCCTCTTATAAAGGACAGCAGCAAAAGGATTAAGGCACACCTTCAATGAGGGTGGTCACATCTCAGTTGAAAGTTAAAAGTTCCCTCCCACAATAGGTCTGCATCCACAGGAATGGATTAAAAGAACATGGCCTTTTCTGGAGTACAAAACAGCTTCAAACTACTACACTCCATCTCTGGACCCCTAAGAAGACATGTTCTTTACCTATGCAAAATACATTCATCCCATCACAATATCACAGATAGCTTAAATCATTTCAGTAACAGTATTAAGTACAAAGTTTCATCAAAATCAGTTACAGATGTGGTCTGTCCTGGGGTACAATTCCTCTTAGGCTGTGGACCTGTGAAACAGAACAAGTAATCTACTTCCAATATATATGTAGGGAGAGTCATAGAGTGAACATTCCTATTGCCATAGGGAGAAATTGGAAGGAAAGCAAGGGTCACTGGAACTGCATGTTCAATAAACCTGTAGGGTATACTTCATTAGATTTCCAGGTCTGAAAGTTACCTATAGAATGACATTTTCTCCTCAGGGCTTGATGGAGCAGTAGCCCCACTCTTTCCAGAGTGGCCCTGCTCTCTCCAAACTCTGGGGTGAGGGCTAACAGATACTCTTGGCTCCACCCTCTTCAAGCATTGGGGTGGTGATGGAACTCTCTGAGGGAGTTGCACTAGCTCAACTCCTTCAGAACAGTGGGGTGGTGGTCAGACTCTCCCCAATCCTTGGAGAATGTGTTCCACTCTCTCAGAAGCCTGAAATGGCAACACTGTTCCTGAACAACAGGGTGGAAGGCCACCCTGTGTTAGCTCTAGGGCAAACTCACCCTTTCCATGTCCATGGGTGGGTCCTCTTTCCTGGCTAGAGATGTCTTGGATTCAGACCTCAGCTTCCATGGTTCTGCCTTTGAAGTTAATTTTCCTTCAATATTCCCCTTTTAGTCCAGGCTGATAGTAATTTTGTTCATACAGATCTTGCAAAAAACACATCAATTTTGTATGCAGCACTTGGAGTCCCAAGCATCAGACAATAGGATTTCCCACAAATCCTTCCAGTATAACTGCATTTCTGATCTTGACTCATACTTAAATGGCTTACTGGTTCTATGTTCAGTTTAATCCTCACATGGGGATCTATTTTCTGGGTCCTCACTTTCCAGAAACTCAGAATTTTCCAATCACTTTCTGGTCTCCTTTTCCCCAGGAGTTCAGTTCTCAGCTTATCTCTTTCTTCTTGTATTTTCCATAGCTGCAAGGAGAAGCCAGACTGCACTTTCCAAATTTAGTTTGGAAAGCTCCTCAGCTAAATATTCAAGCTTGTTACTTTCAAATTCTGCCTTGCATCTGACATCAGGATTCAATTTTGCCAAGTTCACTGACACTTTAAAACAAGGGTGGCCATTCTTCCAATTTGCAATGACCCATTCATCATTTCTGTCTAAGGCCTCATTGGAAGTAACTTTAGCATCCATATTTCTACCAAGAGCAATCTAGGCCTTTTATATCAAGCTCCCCACAATTCTTTCAGAACCTTCCCCTTATCCATTTAAAAACATTTCCAGCAATTTTAGTATTTGCAAATCACAGCACTCCACTTCTTGGTATGAAAATCTGTTTTGGTTTTCTAAAGCTGCCGGAGTGCAATATACTATATATGGGTTGGCTTTTACAATGGGGATTTAATATTAACTTACAATTCACAATTCTTAGGCCATGAAAATGTCCAACCCATGACATCATCAGGATGATACCTGGGCTCTGAATACAGGCTGCCAGCATGGGAAGGCACATGGCCAGTATCTATTGGTCCTTCTCTCCTAGTGGTCATTGCTTTCAGCTTCTGGCTTCAGTGTCTTCCTCTCTGAGTTTCTTCAGGGCTTTTCTCTATGAGCATCTCTTAATTTCATCTCTTAGCTTCGGAATGTGTTTTATTCTCTTATAAAGGGCTCCAGTAAAATGATTCAGACTGGCCTTCAATGAATCAGTCACATCTTAATTGAAATAACCTAATCAAAAGGTGCCACCTACAATAGAACTGCACCCACAGGAATGGATTAAAAAAACATGGCCTTTTCTGGGGGTACATAATAGCTTCAAAATATCACAGATGGCTATTGCAAAAAAAGACAGGTCATGTGCCAGTCTGAAACTGTTGTATATGCCAGAAGAGCCATGCCCTTTAATTTTGTTCAATATTGCTGGGTGGGATCTTTTTATTGCTTCCATGGAGATGTGACCCACCCAATTATGGGTGGTAACTTTTGATTAGCTTGTTTCCACAGAGATGTGACTCCACCTACTCAAGGGGGTGTTCCTTACTGGAGCCCTTTAAGAGGGAACCATTTTGGAAAAAGCTTCAGAATGGACAGAATCCACAATCAGAGACCTTCGGATATGAAGAAAGAAAATGCCGCCAGGGAGGATGTTTGAAACGAGAAGCCAGAGACCCGAGCAGATGCCAGGCACATGCCTTCCCAGCTGACAGAGGTGCTCTGGACCCACTGGTCTTTCATGAACTAAGGTATCTTTCTCTGGATGCCATAGGTCAGACATCTTTTGTGCCAGTTTGAAGCTATTATGTGCCCCAGAAAAGCCATGTCCTTTAATCCTCTTTCAGTATTGCTGGGTGAAATTTTTGTAATTGCTTCCATCGAGATATGACCCACCCAATTGTGGGTGGTAACTTTTGATTAGGTGGTTTCCATGGAGATGTGTCTCCACCCATTCAAGGTAGGATTGCTTACTGGAGCCCTTTAGGAGGGAACCACTATGGAAAAAGCTTTAGAGCCACCAGAACTGACAGCCAACAGAATGGACAGAGCCTCAGGGCAGCCATTGAAGAAGCCTGGAGACAAAGCTAGCAGACATCACCATGTGCCTTTCCATCTGAGAGAGAAACCCTGAATGTTATCAGCCTTCTTGAACCAAGGTATCATTCCCTGAATGCCTTAATTTGGACATTTTTATAGACTTGCTTTAATTTGGACATTTTCACAGCCTTAGAACTATAAACTTGCAAGTTAATAAATTCCCCCGTTCCATTTCTGCTATATTGCATTCCAGCAGCTTTTGCAAACTAAAACATCTTTATAGCCTCAGAACTGTAAACTTGCAATTTAATAAATTCCCTTTTTAAAAACCATCTGGTTCTGGTATATTGCATTCAGGCAGCTTTAACAAACTAAAACCGGTTTTGGTACCATAGAAGCGGGTTGCTGCTGCAGTTTGCAAATACCAAATATGTTGGATTAGCTTTCTAAAAGGATCAGGGGAAGAGTCTGGAAAAGTTGTGAGGATCTTGATAGAGAAGACCTAGAATGCTTTGAAGAGACTTTTGTAGAAATTTGGACTCTTAACGCACCTTTGACAAGGCTTTAGACAGAAATGAGGAATGTGTCATTGCAAACAGGAAGGAAGGGATTCTTTGTGGATAGAAGACAGAATTTGAGAGTGATGAACTTGGATATTTATCAAAAGAAATTTCCAAACTAAATATAGAAAATTTAGTCTGGCTGCTCCTTGCAGCTTATAGTAAAATGTGAGAGAAAAGAGACAAGTTGAGAATAGAACTCTTGAGTACAAAGAAAACAGAAATTGATGGTCTGGAAAATTTGGGCTTCCAGAAAGTGAGCCCTCAGAGAATAGTGCCCCACATGAGGATTTAACCAAACATGGAAGCAGTCAGACATTACAGGACAAGTGGGGATTTGAGATGGAGTTATCCGGGAAGGATTTGTGGAAAGTCCTTTTGTCTGATGGGCATGATCCCAGTGTACTGCATAAAAAACCAACAACAGGGCAGGCCATGGTGGCTCAGCTTCAGAGTTCTTGTCTGGCATACCAAAGACCCAGGTTCGATTCCCAGTGCCTGTCCATGCCAAAACAACAACAACAAAAAAAACCAACAACTATGTTGAGGGATCTGTATAAATGGAGCCACTGCCAGACTGTGCTAAAAGGGACAGAAAAGGGGGAAATTGAAGGAAAAACAACTTCAAAGGCAGAACCATAGATGCTAAGGTCTGAAGCCAAGAAACTACGGGCCCAGAGAATGGGCCTGCCCATGTACTTGGAGAGGGTGAGGTTGCCCAGAAGGCAGAGGGCGGGTCTTCCACCTAGATGTTCTGGAAGAGTTGTGCCACCTTGGACCTTGGAGAGGATGAAGCATGTTTGCTGGGGTTTGGGGAGGGCCTGACTTCCACCACACTGTTATGGAGGGGCTGAGCATGTGCCCTGGAGTTGGCAGAAATCCAGGGTGCTCTCCTGGTGTTTGGAGAGGATGGAGCTGAGAAAAAGGTAGTCTCCTCAATGTCCCCCAGGGTTGAATTTGGAGAGAGCCAGGCCACTGTGTAATACCTTGGAAAGGGTGGGACTGTTGCTATCTAAAGCCCTGATGATAAATGACTCTCAGATTTTGAAACCTAATGGAGTTTGCCCTTCTGGTTTCAGGAACTGTTTGGGACTTTAACCCCTGTGTTTCTTCCAATTTCTCCCTATGGAAATGGAAACATGTATTCTATGACTGCCCCTCCTTTGTATGTTGACAGCAGATAACTTGTTCTGAGTTTTACAGGTCCAGAGCCAGAGGAGAATTTTGCCTTAGTACAGAACATGCCTGTAGCTGACTTAGATGAGATTTTGTGGTGTTTCTGATTTTGTATTGTATTTGTATTTTTACTGAAATGGTTTAAGCCTTTATGATATTGTGGTGGAATGAATGCAATTTTCATTTGGAAAGAACATGTCTTTGAGGGGTACATAGGGTGGAATGTGCCAGTTTGAAATTGTTGTGTACCCCAGAAAAACCATGTTCTTTAATCTTGTTTCAATATTCCTGGGTGGGATCTTTTTGACTGCTTCCATGGGGTGACTCACCCAATTGTGGGTGGTAACTTTTGATTAAGTGATCTCTATGGATATGTGTCTCCATCCATTCAAGGTGGGGTTGCTTGCTGGAGTCATTTAAAAGGGAACCATTTTGGAAAAAGCTTCAGTGCCAACTAAGTCCCAGCCAGAGACTTTTTGAGATGAAGAAAGAAAATGCCCCTGGGGAAGATGTTTGAAACAAGAAGCCAGAGACCCCAGCAGATGCCAGCCACATATCTTCCCAGCTGACAGAGGTGTTCTTGACCCATTGGCTTTTCGTGAACCAAGGTATCTTTCCCCGGATGCTGTAGTTTGGACATTTTTATAGCCTTAGAATTGTAAATTTGTAATGGAATAAATTCCCTTTTTAAAAGCCATTCTGTTTCTGGTATATTGCATTCCAGCAGCTTTAACAAACTAAAAGAGGTAATAAAAACTGCAGATGAGAATCTGGAGAAAACAGAACCCTCATATATTGCTGGTGGGAATGTAAAATTGCATAGCTGCTTTGAAAAACTTTTTGGCAGTTCAAGTGGTTGACCACAGAGGTTCCATATGACCCAGCAATTGCACTCCTAGGTACACACACAAGAGAAATGAAAATATACATTCACAGAAACATGGCAGTACATGGCAGTATTTTTCATAATTGCTAAAAAGTGGGATCAGTGCAAATGTCTATCAACTGACTGATGAATGGATAAACAAAATATGGTACATTCATGCAATGGAATATCATTAAAGGAATGAAATATTGATACTGCTACAACATGGATCAACCTTGAAAACAATATACTAAATTAAAGAATTCAGTCACAAAAGGCCATGTATTATATAATTCCATTACGGAGATGTCCAGAATAGACAAATTCATAAAGAAAAAAGGTAGATTAGTGCTTGTTAGGGACCAGAGGAGAGGGGAATGGGGAGTGATTACTAATGGATACAGGATTTCTATTTTTTATAATTCTTGTTAGATTATTGTATTTCAATGAAGAGATATATGATGATAATTAATCAGACTCATAGTTTAAAATTACAGTGTAGATTTCCATGTACTTTGTGTAGTGGCTTTCAACTTTGACAACTAGAGAAATCATTCAATACATGCTATAATTTTATAATCTAAGTACATTTTTTTGCCACAGGGATTTATTTTTATTTTTATTGTTTAAATGACAAACCAAAACAACACACAAATATGAACATTCTTAACATACAAACATTCCATACATGGTGTACAATCAATGGCTTACAATATCATCACATGGAAGTCTATTCATCACTGTGAACATGTTTTTGAACATTTGCATCACTCCAGAAAAAGAAATAAAAAGAAAAGAGAAAAAACTCATATATACCATACTCCTTACCCCTCCCTCTCATTGACCAATAGTATTTCCATCTACCCAATATATTTTAACCTTTGTTCCCCCTATTTTTTTCTATACCCTTTACCATTTCCTTTCATTGATCACTAGTATTTCAATCTACTCAATTTGTTTTAACATTTGTTCCCCCTATTACTTATTTATTTTTAATCCATATTTTTCATTCATCTGTCTATACTGTAGATAAAAGGAGCATCAGACACAGGTTTTCACAATCACATCGTCACATTTTGAAAGCTATACCCTTATACATTCATCTTCAGGGAACATGGCCACTGGAACACAGCTCTACAGTTATAGGCACTTCCTTCTAGCCTCTCTAATACACCTTAAACTAAAAAGGGGATATCTATATAATGTGTTAGAATAACCTCCAGGATAACCACTTGACTCTGTTTGAAATCTCTCAGCCACTGACACTTTATTTTGTCTCATTTCTTTCTTCCCCCATTTGGTTAATATGGTTTTCTCAATCCCTTGATGAATCCCAGCTCATTCTAGGACTTCTGTCTCAGGTTGCCAGAGAGGTTTACACTCCTTGGAGTCATGTCCCATGTAGAGAGGGGGAGGGCAGTGAGTTTGCTTGCCATGTTGCTTGTGAGAGAGAGAAAGGCCACATCTGAGCAACAAAAGAAGTTCTCTGGGTGTGACTCTTAGGCCTAATTTTAAGCAGGCTTAGCCTATCCTTTGTGGGGCTAAGTTTCATATGAACAAACCCCAAGATTGAGGGCTTGCCCTATTGATTTGGTTGTTCCTATTGCTTGCAAGAATATCAGGAATTCTCCAAATAGGAAAGTTGAATTCCCCCTTTTCTTGCAATTCCCCCAAGGGGACTTTGAAAATACTTCTTTATTTACCCACTGTTCTAGTTTGCTAGCTGCTGGAATGCAATATACCAGAAATGGAATGGCTTTTAACAAGGGGAATTTAATGAGTTGCTAGTTTACAGTTCTAAGGCCGAGAATTAAAACAAGTCTATAGAAAAGTCCAATCAAAGGCATCCAGGGAAAGATACCTTGGTTCAAGAAGGCCAATGAAGTTCAGGGTTTCTCTCTCAAATGAGAAGGCACATGGCAAACACAGTCAGGGCTTCTCTCTCTCAGCTGGAAGGGCACATGGCGAATACGGCGTCATCTGCTAGCTTACTCTCCTGGCTTCTGGTTTCATGAAGCTCCCCGGGAGGCGTTTTCCTTCTTCATCTCCAATGGACTCTCCGCTTTGTGGTGCTGCAGCATTCTCTGCTCTCTCGGAATCTCTCATTCTCCTCTTTTATAGGACTTCAGAAACTAATCAAGACCCACTCAAATGGGTGGAGACATGTCATCCCCTAATCCAGTTTAACAACCACTCTTGACTAAATCACATCATCCAGGGAGATAATCTCATTACAGTTTCAAACATACAGTATTGAATAGAGATTATTCTACCTTTATGAAATGGGATTTATATTAAAACATGGCTTTTCTTAGGGGGCATACTTCCTTTCAAACCAGCACACCCACAGAGAGATTTTATTGAACAGGGTTTCTTTTTGGGGTGATGAAAATGTTGTGGTGGTGCTTGCAATTAGATAGTGGTGCTTGCTGCATAGCTTTTTACACTTAAAAGAGGTGAATTTTAATAGTATGTGAATTGTATCTCAATAAAAAGTATACATTGAAAATGTCTCCTCTAAAGAATAAAAGCAAAACAAAACAATAAAAAAACTAATAGAAACCCATTTGTATGGCTTGATTCTTCTTAGTAAAATGATAGCTTGAGACAAATGGAAATTTGTAACACCTCATGTAAACTATGCAGGGTTTAGCAATTACTTTCATGATAAACTTTGAGCATTTTTAAAATATGTAGGTCAGTGGTTCTCAAAGAGTATTCCAGGGACTCCTGGGGGTCCATCAAGAACTCTTTTTTCTAAATACATACCTATGATAGGCAAATTTTCTTCCTGTACTTCAGTCAAAAGAATATATAGCAACAGCTTGAATGCAGAAGCAGATGTGAGAATCCAACTGCCTTCTATTAAACCAGACATCAAAGGGGTTTTGAAAAAAACGTAAAACAAAACTACACTTCCCTGTAATTTTTTTGGAAAATACAACTCTTTTTCATTAAAATGTTATCTTAATGTTAATGGGTTATTGTTTAAAATCAATTATGAAATTAAAAATTCTTAGTTCTAATCTCTGATATGGTAAATATCAGTATCTATAAACTACATAAACAAAACCCCTTTAAAGTTCTCAATAATTCAGAGTGTAAGGGAGTCCTGAGACCAAAAAGTTTGAGAACCATTGATAGAAAAACAAGCCTCTCAGCTGGAAATTCTGATTTAGGAAGTCCCAATTAAGACCCAGGAGTATGTATTTTTAGAGAATTATTCCAGTGCTTATCAGGGAAATTTGGGAAATACTGAGACAAGTATAAAGGAGTTCGGATGTTAGGAATTAGTATGATTAGCTATGATGAATGTCAGACAGAATAAAGGTTGGATAAATAAAAATATTGTCAAGCAGAAAGGAGCTAATTTATTTGAGGTTAAAAGACTACATTTGTAGTGGAGCCATCTGATAACTCAATTTTCGACAGATTTTCTAGCAATATTGGAAATCCAACAACAGCAAAAAAAAAAAAAAAAAACAGAAAAAGTGGTGAGATATTTGGTCATTTTAAACTACATATCAGTGGGGCTTTGGGTAAGGGTTCTCTAGGTGACCCTGTGCTAGATATGTATATGAGATTCATTGCTTCATTGATTATACATTGAGAAAGATTTGTCCTGGGTTTATATCAGGGGAGAGTTCTGGGACCCACTGGGTGTAGGCTTAATAGCCTAAGGGGAAAAACTATAGGATATAGAGTTAGGTGTGGTTAGGATGCTATGATGGGCTTTGGAAACTTACAACATTTATAACAGGTGGAACACAGGGAAATTAGAAACTAATAGGGCAAGCGTATACCTGCTATCAATGAATTATACATTGTCTACTATGCAGCACATTAAAGGGGACCGACATGAGTTCCAGAGGGCCTGACTATAAGAAGAGAATTGAACATAGGAAGATTTTGGATAAGTGGGACTTGTATGACACTGTCTAGTCATGGTGCGGTTATGGGATCCTGGAGAAGGGAGGGCCCTGGGGCTCTAGGATGCACTAACCAAAATACAATTAAAAGTTGGTTGTAGGCTAAGAAATTGCATTGGTTTGTTTCATACCAGGTACACTAGAAGATGGAGTGTCTGGAAAGGTCTTCTAGTTGATATTTTTAATAAGAGAACAGCATTTTTATGGTCCTGGCTATCTTATGTAACATTTTGCTTTCTGGTACCTGTCCTTTGTAAAACAATGAAATCATTCTCATAGAGGAGGGGATGTAGAAATCTATGTGTTCATTCAGAAATATGTCTTCAAATTAATACTTGTGCTGGTTTGAAAGGATGTATGGACCCTAGAAAAGCCATGTTTTAATCTAAGTCCCATTTTGCAATGGCAGAATAATCCCTATTCAATACTGTATGTTTGAATGTGTAATTAGATCATCTCCCTGGAGATGTAACCCAATCAAGAGTGGTTGTAAAACTGGATTAGGTGACGATATATCTCCACCCATTTGGGTGGGTCTTGATTGGTTTACAGGATTCCTATAAAACAGGAAACATTTTGGAGAATGAAAGAGATTCAGAAAGAGCGGAACAGAACGACATAGCCACAAGAAGCAGAGAGTCCACCAGCCAGCGACCTTTGGAGATGAAGAAGGAAATGTCTCCTGGGGAGCTTCATGAAACAGGAAGCCAGGAGAAGCAGCTAGCAGATGATGCCGTGTTCACCATGTGCCCTTCCAGATGAGAGAGAAACCCTGAACTTCACTGACCTTCTTGAATCGAGGTACCTTTCCCTGGATGCCTTAGATTGTACATTTCTATAGACTTGTTTTAATCGGGACATCTTCTCAGCCTTAGAACTATAAACTAGCAACTTATTAAATTCCCCTTTTTAAAAGCCATTTCATTTCTGGTATATTGCATTTTGGCAGCTAGCAAACTAGAACAATACTATTAATAAGTAATGATAATAGCTACCATTTATTGAGTACTTATTATGTGACAGATACTGTGCTAAGCATTTTACAATTTGTATACATTATCTTATTTAATCTTCACAGCAACAACCCTTGAGGTAGGGACTATGATCATGTCCATTTTATTGGTGAGAATCCTGTGCTGACTACAATTGAGCCATATGATTTTTTTTAGTTAAAAATTTTTTTTTAATCATACTAAGTTTTTCCTACCTCTGGAATTTCACACATTCCTGTTCCCTCCCACCTGTAAAGCTATTCCTCCCTTTCAGTCCCCTCCTACTCTTCATCCTTCAGAGTTCCCACTAAGCATCCCTTTTTCAGGAATTCTTCCCTAATCCCCTTAATAGGTGGTATCTTCCTGATACACAGCCTTCCTTATAAGCACCTTGTACTTTTTTTTTTACAGCACTTATTATAATTTAAAATTATATGTAGATTTACTTGATTATATCTATCATCTCCATTAGACCACATCACAAGGTCAGGAATTCTGTCTTATTTACTATTATATCTCTAGAGCCTAAAGCATTAATAAATGCCCAATAATTATTTGCTGAATGAATGAATGGATTTGTTTAGGGTCAAAAACTTAGTAAGTAAAAGGAATCAGGATTTTAAACTATGATGGCTTGATTCCAGGGCCTGAAGAACATGTTATTTGAATTTATTTTGCTCCATTGCAAATGACAAAGACCAGGGATTATCTCTTACCTTGTCTGGGAATTGGAAAGAGATGCAGAGGGAAATGTAGCCTAGGCTGGGATGACGGTGTGGAAAGCAGCTATTGAAGGTTAAGGAGACACTTAGGTATTTCTGCAATTGCCATTTAGAGCACTAGAATAGAGACCTAATTGGAGATTTTTTTTTTCCCCTCTCATTTTCTGTTGAGAATAGAGAGCTCCAGGAATGACTAAGTTATGTTCTGATTCTTCTAATGAGAAAGGGAATTTGATACTGATGGTGAAAGAATCTTGAGAGGTTCTCTCATCTTGGACCTCCTTTTCCCTACCTCTTCCATTCTTCTCTGATAGATTCCAGTTCCTGAAATGCTTGGGAAAGGCAGTAGCTCCACCTGCTCCAGAGGGAAGGAAAGCAGTCCCTCTTCAGGAGGAGGAAGGCTGGACCTAACCCATGTGATCCGTGGCCCACTAAAGCCCTGAGCCTGATGGATTTCTGACTACATAGCCAGGGATCAGGCAGCTGAGCAGTGCAGTGACTCAGAGGTAATCTCTTTCCAGGCCCAGGGAGCCTTCCATGGACCTTTAAAGATCTTGTGAACTCCAAGTTAGGAACCTGTGGTCTACAGTATTTTTCTTGGTCTGAGATAGCAGTTGGATAACATTTTTAGGGGTTATATATTCTTTCTCAAAACACTGTTGCTGTTCAGGAGGATTCCAGGGGTCCCATGGAGTGTCTAGTTGGTAAACTAATGCCACATCTTACCATCTTTGAGGCGCTCAGAACTGAAAGACACTTTATCTAGTATCCTCTCTGTTCCCTCTAAAAGATGCAATATCCCTGTCAAGTGGTTGTCTAGCCTCTGCTTGAGCACTTCCAGTGACAGGAAACCAACTTCCCCTAGACCCACTCTAGTTTGTCATTGTGCCTATTTAAATACACTTCGAAGTTAAAGCTTCAGATGATGCTATGTAATACATTTGTTCTCTTTAGCCCAGCATTTTTATCATATGTGTATTTGCTAAATAAGGCATTTATGTCTTTGTACATTCATTCATTTACTCATTCATTCCTTCAACAAACTGTTCCTGCATTTACCAGATATTTCCTGAGTGCCTGTTTTGTTTCAGGAACATCCTAAACACTGAGAGCGGATGCAAAGATGAATAAGAAGAATGATCTCTGTGTATGTTTTCATAAAAATCAGAGCTCCAGAGTTCATTATTCTATAATTCTCTCTAATTTGGCACAAAACTCATTACTACTTAGCACTTTGGGGATATGGCTATCAATTAGCCACGGTTTGATCTAGTGGTGCTAGGTCATACTTCTCACATTTCCATTTCTAGAATTTCTTTCCAATCTTTCTGAAAATGAGGACAGCTGCCCATTGCCATTTTCTGTCCACATGCCCCATTCATTGTTATTCTTCAAAGTTTAACATAAAGAGTACTTCCCCAGTGAGCTACTCCTCCACCCTGGGACTCTACACCATTTTACTAGTCTTCTGCCCTTTACTTATACCCAGAGGAAAAAGGAAAAGACTGACCCTGGGATTTGGAGTCTTTCCCTTTTCCATTACAGTGGTGATTTCCTCGTAAATCTTGCCCTGCTGTATGGTGCTTATAACCTTGCCAAGCCCATGTCAAGTGCCCCACTAAATTAACTCTGGCCCCACTCACAGGGAAGTGCCAGCTGCCCATTGGTTAAAGCAGATCTCATTTATCTCATGAGCTCTCAAAAGTGGTGGCTCTGTATGCTGGTTTGAAAGGATGTATGTCCCCTAGAAAAGCCATGTTTTTATCTAAATCCCATATCACAAAGGCAGAATAATCCCTATTCAATACCGTATGTTTGAAACTGTAATCAGATCATGTCCCTGGAGATGTGATTTAATCAAGAATGGTTGTTAAGATGGATTAGGTGACAACATATCTCCACCCATTTGGGTGGTCTTGATAAGTTTCTGGAGTCCTATAAAACAGGAAACATTTTGGAGAAAGCGATTCAGAGGCAGCAGAGCAGAATGACATAGCCATGAGAAGCAGAGTCCACCAGTCAGTGACCTTTGGAGATGAAGAAGGAAAATGCCTCCCGGGGAGCTCCATGAAACAGGAGAAGTTAGCAGATGATGCCATGTTCACCACATGCCCTTCCAGATGAGACAGAAACTCTGGATGTGTTCCCCATGTGCCTTCTCACTTGAGAACTTCATAGGCCTTCTTAAACCAAGGTATCTTTCCCTGGATGCCTTTGATTGGACATTTCTATAGACTTGTTTTAATTGGGACATTTTCTTGGCCTTAGAACTGTAAACTAGCAACTTATTAAATTCCACTTTTTTAAAAGCCATTCTGTTTCTGGTATATTGCATTCCAGCAGCTAGCAAACCAGAACACTCTGTATCAAGAGTTGTAAGAATTTCGGCTTTTAAAATAAAGGTATGGTTACTGATTATATATGTAGAATGGAATGATCATATGGTAAGAATGTTTGTGTTTGTATGTTGGTGTTTAATAAAAAAATGTAGGGAGAAAAATAAAGGTATGCTGCTCGTTTAAACTGTCATTAAAAATGTAATGCAGCTGATTTTTATTCTTTTCCCAGGGGCCTCTAGGGGCAGTCTACCTTCCTTGCAGTCCACCTTCCTTGCTATCAATCTCTTTGCCTCTCCAAATTCTATTGGTTTTTATAGTCAGGCATTACCCCTCTCAGGAAACTTTCCTTAATTACCCTATCTCTGCCTTGATGGTTCCATTGATCAGCACTCTAATTCAAGATTACACAAACCATGTAATTTAGCACTTTTAATCATACACTCTTATTTGCTATCTCGTGTGCATTCTCATATGTGTGGCTTCTTTCTTGGGTACTTAGATTTGGGCGAGATTTTATTGAATTTTTGGTCTTGATTTTTAAGTGAGCTGGTGCTTGCTTAAGCAGTTTGTTCCAACTATACAGTTAGTTGAAAGGATATGTGATGTGATTGAGGAACACCAGGAAGAACCATCCCAAACTCAAACTCTTCTCCCACTAATCCTTCCTGGTGCCTGAACAGTCAATAAGACTTTTATTCCTTTGGTTCTTATCTCCTGACAACATTTGCTACCTATGAAAATGCAAATAACCTTGTACTCTGTGCCAGTAAGTATCATTAAAGAGACCAACATACCTTAGAGGCTGCTCTGGGGAACAGGGAGACTCAGGAATGTCATCTCTACTTCAGTAGAGCCTCCATTCTCTTGTTTTACGGACTGAAAGTATTCTAAAACTTGATTTATAAGCCAGTCTCCTTTAAAAGAAAAATTTACCTATCCCTTTAGAGGTATCATTATCATACTTTATCATGCATTAGAATTCCCTAGAGAGCTTGTTAACCAACAGATTGCTGGGCCTACTCCAGAATTTTTGGTTTGGTAGGTCTAAGGTAGGCCAAATAATTTGTATCTCTAACCGGTTCTCAGGTGATACTGCTGGTAAACGGACCATGTACTCTGAGAACCACTGCTTTAGGGGAACATATTGACAGCTGCTCAAAATTCTCTAGTGGAAGCCCTGGCAGGGCATTGGAAGAAAAAGGAAGAAGAAGGAGAAGGAGGGAAGAGTGGGAGAATGTCTCCCGAAACAGTGTTGACTAGTTCAAAAACTCAACCTTCCTAATGATTATTGTTTATTTTAAATCCCTTTATCTTCATATCTAAAGTAACTAGCCACTAATTAGGGTTTCTAACCTTAGGATTTGGGGCCCTAACCAAGTCCCAAAGGAGGGTTTCTCTATACCTAGTCTTGAGCATAAATGCAAGATTCAGTAAGAGCTCTTGTTCCAGGGCTTCTTGAGGTGTTGATTCACTACTAAGAATAGTCACAGAACTGGAAAGAACCACCAGTACTTCAGATAGGGTGCCTGGATAATATTGATATACAGGATTATGGAGCTGTCTGGTATAGGCAGTGTGATGTCTACATCGAGAAATTCTAATCAGTTGGAGAGAAAGAAGCTAACTAACCTTCTAATCCTATTAAATGTACAAAGCAATAGAATTAGACAGTGGTTTACAATATAAAGATAATTTTATTGCTAATAAAAGCCTTTAATAACTCATTGTATCCTATTTCAGTAGGACCTTATTCTTTCTGATGAAAATCCAGTCATAGCATCTCTCATTAAAAATAAAATTATTTTGAAATAAATAAATATATAAAATAAATAGCATATACATTTCATAAATAGTTTGTCCTTATGCACAGTATCCATTCTTACATTTTACATTTTAATATCATCTTCTTACAACCTACCCCATCTCCCATTTCCACTGGCAGGAAAACTGCATATTAGGACAGATGAGAAATCAGCAGAGCCAATGCAGGGATCGCTCACAGCAGGGCTGCAGCCCCAAGGATTTTCTCAATGAGACTTTTTCAATGCTTTGTAGTAGCATCTATGGCATATTCCTTGGTCCTTAATTTACTCATTGTCAAGGTATTTGGGTAGATTGTGGGCAAGGCACCCCTGGCCCTGGGCAGGGGACCACATTCTTTCTCATACCACCCCAGGAGAAAGAATATGAGTAAAGAAAAAAGTATATACAAGATTCCCTCTGGTCCCCACCCCTGAGTCCCTCCCCAAAATAACCCAATCTGGATATACACTTTGAAAAATGAGGGAACAGTTGCATTGAATTGAACAGTAAGTGCTTCTCTGTTATCTAAATTGATAGGAAGGAAGGATTGAAAAGCTATGAGTATATTGCTTGCAGAAACAACATGGCCCCAGAGTTCATGGGTCACAGAGGTCATACTAGGGGTCCA
Source organism: Tamandua tetradactyla (assembly GCF_023851605.1). NCBI lineage: Eukaryota > Metazoa > Chordata > Mammalia > Pilosa > Myrmecophagidae > Tamandua > Tamandua tetradactyla. Next base: position 93,268,717 of record NC_135353.1, read on the forward strand.
TTACCTATAGCGGAAGAGGTCTCTGGACATGGAGGGCAACTTAGAAGGATCTACTGGCCTGGGTAAAAAGTGAGTGAATTTCTGGTGTCGTTTAGTCCTGTATCCCTCCCGGGGTGAGCCGTCTTTATTCAGGGCAACATAATACTGTCTCTCCGAATCCGAGTGTTTGTACAAGGTGGAGGCATAGGTGTTGTACCAGTTTTCTTCAAACTGTTCCCGGAAAACACATTCACGTGTGAGTTTCTTCTGTGAGGGTAAGAAAATAAAGCAGAGCCCATTATGTGACTATTTCTCCCATCCCAGCTTGCTAGTGGAGAAACCCTAAAATAGCAATAGCATATTGATATTAGAAAATTCCAGTCCTATCTCCCAATCCTACCAAACTTTCTTCTTTCAAAGAGCTCAAAAACACTCCTGTCTGTATCTCCTTCACCCTGTTCCATGAACCATATAGGAATGTTTTAGGTGAGATCTTTCCTGAAGGCAGGGGATTGGAGAAGGTGGCCTCACCTGGCTCTTTGAGCCTAAGATTTTCTGCTATGGCCACCCAGTGCTCCACTGACACCCACTGAGCTTTCTCCCTACTTGGGGCTAATGATGTTCAAATCCATTGCGATTATAGTCAACCATGTTAATTGATAGGCAAAGGCCTCAGATCTATATAAAGCTCCAAAGGAGATGAGCTGTGATTTCTACTAATGAAGTGTCTCAAACCTATCAGTTAGAAAGCTCAGTAAAAGATCTTGAAAAGCTTCTCCAATCTGGCGACTTCAAACTGGCAGCTCTTGGGTCTCTTGCCTCTATCCCTTCTTCTCACACTTGATCTGGCTGCCATACTACTTGCTGAGATTGCCAATACTAAGTGCTGGAGATAGGCCTATCTCTTAGGTGTCAGGGAAAAATGTGCTCTGATTTCATGGGGTACAGGCAACCAGAAAGATGCAATGTAACTCAAAAACCAAAGCCAGGGATTGGAATTCCCTGAAAGGGTTAAGGTCAAAGTCACTCACCATTCCCCTGCAATGGGCTAGCTTCCAGAACAGAGAAAATGCACTGCAGCCAGCTCAGTCCTAGCTGGGGGCTTAGGCTGACCCTGGAGCCCTCACTCTACATTTGCTTGTTTCATTGGACCACTGGCATTCAGCTGAAGCACACTGGAAATCAAGGACTGCATTGTTTTACTCAGAATCCTTAGAAGACTAGCTCTTCCACTGCCTATTTTGTACCTGCTATTCTGCTACTTCTCTGAACACCCATCACAATTCAAATGTACTCCTTGGGAACCTCAAACCCTGAACATCTACTGATACAACACAGCTTACTATTATCATCAGACTAGCTCGCCTTCTAATGGAAAAGGCAAAAGCGAGTAGATTCCAGAAAAGATTATATTTTGATGGGAGCTAAATGAATGAAGGTATTATGTAGCAAGGACTTGGGCCACCAGGGAGTGACTAGAAGACACTAATCCTTTACAGTTGACTAAAGTGATTTCAAGGGCTAGATAAATGTTTTTATAACTTTGCCTTACACTGTCCAAACACTAGTGGTAATAGCCTCCAATGAAAAGAAAACCTTAAACTTACCGACCCATATAGTTCTCCTCTCTCATTCATTCCTAAGTACAGGCCAGAGTCCACTCCTCGGATGCTGATCAGCCCTACAGCCAGGCTGATAAACTCCAGGATTCCTAAAGCAAAAAGGGGAATGCCATTTCCATTACTGACATTAAGCTAAAAGGTGAAATGAGCTACCAGTCACTTTTCTCCAAATGGAGGCTAGCCCTGTGTGTTTTTGGTGAATTACCTGATGAAATCATCTTTTAAAACAAGGATGGAACTTTAGAGAAAGCACTTAGTATCTCTGGGCCTAAGTTTTTGCACATATAAAATGGATCGAGACCATCTCTGCCTCCATTCAGCACTCGGAGGCATATTATAAAGAGACTGTGAGAAGGCCACGGCTACAAAAACGCCTTAATTACAAGGTACTATGCTGTCAAATGCCACCCCATTTCAAGAAATGGAAGAGCAGCTTTCTAAGTGGAAGAATGAGGCCAGGTTTTGGTATTTTTCTCAAAGCTATCTCCCGCCTCCCTAGAGCCTGCAACTTTACCTTGCTGTCCTCTAGGCTGAACTTACTTTGTACCCTCTCAGCTCCCATACTTTTAAAGTCACATGAGGCTATTGACTGCCAAAGGCCACACAGGTCACTCGTTAAGTTCGTTCTCTCTGCTTATGGTAGGAGGCAAAACTTGGCTTGGTGAGCGCTTTCCCCTAAAAATTGTTTTCGGTCCTTACAGCCCTAGATTGACAAGCTGGTCATTCTCCCTTCTCTCTTGAGCATTTTAAGTTTATTCAGGATTAAAAATGGGCCTGGTAATATCTAGCCTTGATATTGATTTGAGATGTTGCAACTTTAAGGGGAAAGAAAAAATTCAGAAATGTACCTAGAGTTGACAATATTAGAGCTGAGAATTGGAAAACATTTCCATTTATCTAGTAGCAGTAGGCAAAAAAAGGAAACCAAATTCTGAGAGAGAAAAAGGACCCAAAGTTGAAAGCTTGGGGTAGGGAAGCCTTAAAATTTTTGTTCCACCTATATTACATGAATATAGACATAATGATCACTTAGATTACTCTTTGATATTCCTACCTCGATCCAGTTGTCAACATACAGACCAAAATTTGATACAACTGGCTCAAAAAGGCATCAAAAGATTTAAAATGAGCTTATATTTGGCTGTCTTGATAAAAAAAATGGGATTCTTAAAATTCATACTAACAATATTCTATGAAATCTACATACAGAGAGTGGGGCTGATTCCTTAAAGATAAAACATTTAAGTGGTTAATTTTGAAATCAGTTTCAGAAGTTGAAGCAAAACCGAGGAGCCCCAGTAACTCAGGCTGGTGGTTTGGTGTTCAGACATGCGGCTTTGGGAGCATGTGTTTCCATGGTCCACTTGGATCTGTTTGAAAAATGTAAGGTTCTTTTGCTGCCATTGTGTAGAACACTCAGGGTGCGATCCTTGGTCTTCAGTGCTGAAATCCTTCAAGTTGTTTTTTTTTCTCATTCTGGTTGTTACTAACTCTCAGAGTACAAAGAAAGGAGTTTTGGGAAAAGAGATTGACACAAGATGATAGGATTTAATGGACCAAAATCTTTAGTTGCAACTCATAACGTCTGAGTTTTGTTCTTCCCTATTTAACATTCTAATAAATGACTTAGAGGAGAACTGCTTATCCTATTTCTAGAAGAAATAAGGCTGAGAGAGATGACACAATCAAGATACAAAGAGATTTCAGAAGGATGGAAAAATAAGATTTGGTTAAAATAAATGTACAGTCCTATGCTTGGGTCACCCCCCCCAAAAAAATTATCCAAGATTTTTGTGTTTGGGGTCTTATGGGTGGCAGGGTAAACCTCAAGTGCAGACAGTTGAGCTAATCATACCCCTAAAAGTATGGCCCATTATCATAATTTGTCTGTGCAAGGGCTGTTATCTATCTATTTTCTTTTATCTCTATACCCTGCTCACTTCCTCCTCTCTACTTCATGCAATTATGCATATTTCCTTGAAAATGTGTACTCTTATTTTGGGTTTCTGTGCATCTTTATCATACAGAAGTCTTCCTATCTTTGGAATGGGAGAGATGTGGCTTAGCAAAACAGAACAATGACTTAAGGGATTTAATTGAATAAGGTAAGCCCAGTATGAGTGATTAGTGGGATGGAAATTATTAAAAAGCTATTGTAAAAAAAATAGAAAAAGGGAAAAATGAATGTGATCAAAAGCTGCATTAATAAAGGTCAAGTAACTAGCATAAAGGAGGGGATTACCCCACACTGCTCTGCCTTGATTAGAACACACTGAGAGTACTATGTTTATCAGCTTCCCTTAAGAGAAGGGTATGGAAAAACAGGAGCATGTTCAAAAGAGAGTGGCCAGTATAGCAAGGAAACCAAAAACCAAGTCATGATTCACTTTGAGTGCTAAATTTTGAGGAATTCCAACCTGGTGGAGCCTTTAGATCTTTGCTTTTCCTAGGCAGATTACCTTCTACCTTTAAGTTTTATTCCCATCAGTTTCTAAGTATCTCATACCTCTGACCACCCTGAGCTCAAAGTAGCAGAGGTTAGCTTGTGATTTCACCAAGACCTGGTGTGAGAACAAATCATTAAATCCAAGAGGTGTGGCCAATTGAGTCACCACAGTTTTTCTCCAACTCTCTTATCCCTGAAGCCAAAGGACAGATCATACAGGAAGTCACTTGTGTTGTGTCCAGTAACAAGGGTCTCCAACAGTTGGAATCATCCTGCCCAGCTGTCTTCGGGTATCATTTTTCTTTGCCAACTTTCCTAATTAGCTGGATTCAAACTGTGGGAACCCAGCAGCACATGATGATGGAACAGATATTCATAAACCTAAACCTGAATCCCAGCCAGCCTGAAGAGGGAGAAAAGACAAGCTATTTCCATATTTTCCCAGCTACAGCTGGAGAAGGGTGTTAACAACAAAGTGTTGAGGCAAAGTAAGTAGACGAATTGTCCTCAGTGCTTTCAACCTCTTTAAGGTCCAGGACCTCTCCTGTACTTTGTCTCATATTAACTGACTGCCTCAGGCTTTGGCCTTTTCTAGACAATGTCCAGTCTCTGCTTTCATACCTCTCTTCCCTTGGGCTCAAACAAAATTGATCTGTCCTGGGCCCCACTGCTTCGGAACCTAGCTAGATGAATGCCTAATGTGTCATTTAATCTGGTTCCATAACTTGTCTGAACTCCTTCGACCATCATTTCAGACCTTTAGGGCCAAGACGGTGCTGCTTTGGCATCTTGCCAAATAAGAACCAGCTTGTGCAAAAACCACAGCAGTTGCATGAGCCTTCTCCATCTGACCTGGTGGGAGGCTTCTCCTCCAGTCTGCCTTCCCATCTCTGCTCTGCCAGCCCACAGGTGCGTCTTAGGAATGTCAGTATGCCTGTGAACCTCATGTAAACTCCACCAGCCAGGTAGAGATTGAAATACTCCTGGCCTCAGATTGCAGATGCGAAGTGTGTGTATGTGTGTGTATGTGGAGTGGGGGGTGGGGGGTGGGGGGTGGGGAGCAGATGCTGTGCCAACAGGCTATTATTTGGAGTCAGGGCTGCTCTTGGACTCAGCCTGACTCGTTTTGAACACATGGATTCCAGGGTAATCCTTGGGGGCCCTGCTCTCCAATTACAACAAATAGCTATTTACTTTACATGGCCTTTGGAGACTACCTCCTCCCCCCAAGCAGAAATCTATAATATTTTATATCTTTAGTCTGGCCTACTTTACCCTGCTGGAATGTTGACTGCTAAAGCACTTATGGAATGTTAAAGTTTCGATTTATTGAATATCCTGGCTGATTAGCTGAAATGCAGAGGGAGGAGAGAGTTAGCAAACTCAAAGGCCACCTCTTTCTTTGCCAAAAGTTAAACTGAGAAAGAGTGTGCATTTAAAAATTGTCAGGGGAGGTTACAAAGAGACAGCTTTGACCAGTTATCATTTCCTTTAGGGGAAATACATGGAACTGCCAGGAAGTTAGGGAAGGAGGAAAGGGAAAAGGTGATACAGAGGTGGTAGCAAGCAGTGTTTGGTCTTTTTTCGTTTGTTTCATTTTGTTTTGTTTTTGTTTCAAAGGAAAAACCAAAATGAAGCAGTCACTTAGGCAGCAGTGAAAACATCTCTTCCTCCTGCCAGTTTTATTTCCTTTGATTTCTCCTTAAACTTAACACTCTTAGCAGATCTGGGAGATGAAAAGAAATCAAGATGAGTCTTTAGGGAGGTAATTAAAGGCCACTTATCCCAAGAGCCTATTACTGATTTATGTTGACATTCTAGGTTATTGGGCTCAGCTTAGGAATGGAGTCAAACAAACATTTCGCTTCTGGAGCTGTGTTCATAGTTTCTCTACCCTTGCTACCCTCACACCCCCACTTCATCATTTCATGACTTTTCTTTTATATATCAGCAATGAGCTATCTTCAGGCCATTTGTGGGAGCCTTTGGGAGGTTCTGAGGCCAGGGTTAAAGTCCCCTTCCTTCTGAAGAGAAACAAAAGGAGACTGCAAAGTCACAAGCAATGAAAGGGAAAGAAGCCAAGGTAACACTTCCTCTCCTCCCACCCCACCTCATCGCTCTTTTGAGGACCTGCTACAAGGTCCATTGCACCCTCCCCAACCTACTGTACTCCAGCTCTGTGAGTGCATTTTTCCAAGATGACATAGACCTCATTAGGGTTTCTGCATGTTCCCAGCAAGGAAGGCCAACTCTGGCCCTTAGTTGTTTGCTAGGCTTGGCCCTGCCCAGGAACAGGCCTCTATATCCCCATTTTTAGTGTGCACTTCAGACTCGGCTCTAGCCAGGCATGGAGAATGGACTGGTTCAGGGAAAGTAGAAAAAGAAAGGAAGGGTGTCAGGAGTGAAGGTATGTAAAGCTATCACTGCACCTACATCATGGCTTAATGCAGAAGAGAATTAGGAAATTGAAAACAAAAATAGTCAAACTGCTGAGGAGTGAACACATTGGCTTAGAAACCTAATGATCTCCATCCCAGGTCAAAGTTTATATTAATTGTATAATTCTGTATGTGAAGCCGACAGCTGTGCCCTTTAAACAAGGTGCAGAGTGGTGGCAGAAACAGTCCTGGATTGAGGTTGGACGTTTCCTGTCCTGGGCCTAGGAGACACTTGTTTCTGGGGCTGACTGGGCCCAGAACAGCAGATCTTGCCATCTTCCCACTGAAGCAAGGAGTCCAGAGGTAGCTCCGGACAAAAAGCTGCCCCAGGGCTGCTGCCCTTGCACAGTAGAAACTGGGAGGCTTTCCTAGATTCCTCAATACCTAGCTCACGCCGTGCAGCCTGGATTGGCTCCCGCCCTGGTCAGACACCCCAAGGCAGGCAGGTGCTACGGCTGCCAGTCCTGCAGGCCAAGAGCGATTCCGGTGCAGAGAGCCTGCCCACCACACCCTTGGCCCATGCAGATTTCTGCTCCAGGCAATTGACAGCGACAACCCTGTTGCCCTCGAGGCTGGGCCCGCGCCGCAGCCGCGGTGCAGACCTTTTCGTAAAGGGTTCCCAATCCTCTCCCAGCTCCACCTGCTTCTGTCCAAGGCGCTGTGTTCAGTTCCCAGAACGAGCCCCTGGCTCCCTGAGGAGGGAGGGTGGGGTGGCGACAGGAGTGGCCACACCTCAAGGCCCCCCCGTCACCCCCTCCCCCCCGAAAGCGACCGACGGCTGGGCGCCAGGTGCCCTGATGCCGCGTGGCCCACGTCTGCACCGTCGGGTCCAGCACAACCCGCGCCCTCGGCGACCTCCCGCCTCGACGGCCGGGACCTCACGGTTCCAGGGGCGGTCCGCCAGCCCCACGCGGGAGCCCCAGGCCTTCGGCTGCCCACCGCGGTGTCTGCTCGCCTCCCGTCCCGCCCGGCTGCGTCCTCACCGAAGCGGCTGTGGTCGTGGCGGGTGCCGTGCACCGTGCCGTTGGGGAAGATCTCCAGGTGAAAACCAGTGCGGCAGTAGAGCTGGCGGCGCCGCAGAATCCCCTTCAGGTGGGCGAAGTCCGTGGGCGAGCCGCGCTGCAGCTTTCCCTCGATTTGGCCTAGGCGCTCGTTCAGGAAACCCGGGGAGTCGGCTAAGGGCACGTTCCCAAGAGACGAGGAAAAGCCATGAAGATCCCAGTCCAAGGAGGCGAAGACCCCCCCTACCTCCGCCATGGCGGGGCCGGAGGCGGCGCGGCCTGGGCTGGCTGTGCGGGGCGCGCGGGGGCCGAGCCCGGACCTCGGGGCGTGAACTGCTTCTAGCCGCGGCAAGCGCGGGCGATTCCGCGGCGCTCGCTCGCTGGCTGGCTCGCGGCGCGCTTTCCCGAGCTGCAGTCGCTGTCTGTTGGCGTCCAAGGAACTTCTCAGCGGCGGGTAGCGTGGGGCAGTGCGCTCCTGTCCTTGCTCTTAGTCAAAGTGCCGCGTCCCCTCCGCATCCATCTCCTCTGGTCTCTCATAGCTGGCTTGTCGAGCTATCAGATGCAAATGGCACTTTATATACATACCCACTCCCCTTACATTGACATATTGGATATTTAAATACAAGCCACACCTCACTGGCATCCCCTCGGAGATTGGTGTGTGGTTCTTTTTTTTTTTCTCTCCTCATATCCATTTGGCTCTTTTGGGGAGAGGGAGGGTGGAGGGGGGAGAGAGCAAGCAAGCTTCACTCCCTCTTTTATTACGAAAAAAAGATGGCAGGAAAAAGCTACACATTGCAGTGAGGCATAACTGCTTTTGGCAGGTTTTTCTGAAACTGCTGATGAAATAACGGAGCTCAGTGCGTGGAGGCCGTTGGCGTCCACGGCCACTCAGGCCTGTTCCGTGAGGGTCTGTCTGCTGCGCGGGGACAGTCCCCACCTCCCACTCGTCTTTGGGTTCGTCTTTGGAAAGTGGCGCGGGGTTCATGCACTCCCTAGCCTCTCTTGCTCCGGGGCTTGCCGGGAGGCTGCGGGAGGGGCGTCTGGCCCGGGACAGGGGCTCCTTTCTTTGTTCTGCTGTCCCCACCCTCCAGCCCCATTTCCCACCTGTAGGTCGGCAGGAGGCTGAGGAAGTGAAAAATCAGGAGGCAAATGTTGTTGCAAAAATTGGGATTGGGGATGGTGGTGGTCTCTGCAGAGACATCAAGTTGGTAGGCTTAAGGGGTCTGAGAGGAGCAGGAAACCCCACGGAGGAAAGAAGACATTTTTTAAAGAGGCGTTTCAGCATTGGAAAAGGAGCGGGGAGTAAGAAATAGAAAGCGATGTTTTTGAAAAATGATCTTCACTGGCTTTCTGGGCGCACTTTCACAAGGTTCTGGAGAGCGGGCTCAAAGAGAGGCCATTGGAAGCCTGGTGGGGCCTGCTCCTCACTCCCCACCCCCACCCCCATCCCCCCTCAGCCCTATCCCCACCCTCCCATCCCTACCCCACCCCCACCCCGCCTTCTCTTGTTGGAAACAGGTGTTTCCTAGCTCTGTCCTGTGCCTTGCTCCAAGATATTCTCAGGAAGAGCGGCAGTTGGGGCGGGAACTGGTGGCAGCCAGGGCAACAGGCAGCGGCGAGAAAACCTGGGGAGTAGGTGGCGAGCCTGGCCCGTGTCCCCGTGCCTCTGCTCCGCACCTGAACCCCGGGGTCTCTCTTGGGCCCTGGTGCTGGCCGTCCGGCTAGCCTATTAAACCGTGTTGTTCCTTGAAGTTTGCACCCGCAGCGGACGCTGGCGGACTTCCCCGGCTGGGGCAGAAGAGGACGAGTCCAGCGAGCATCCTTCCACTGCCTTTGCAGCGCCTCCTACCGGAGGCCCAGAGCCTGGCTGCGAGTTCGAATTCAGAGTCACCATGAAGTGAAAAAACCAAACCAAACATGCAACTAAATTCAGCTTTGCAATTTGAGGTCCTGTCCCTGGGCTCTCAGGTTCACTCTGTGCTCATTCCCAGGAACCGTAGAAGTTCTCGATTAGGAATGTCGTGACTTGGTACTGGCGTGCCTCCTTAACTCAGACATTGTCTTATTCATTCACGGAACCTCCAGAACCAAGCACAAGGTCTGGCACATAGTAGGTCCTCAGAAATTATCTTCTGATGTGCCTCAGTAGTAGGGATTACAAATGCAAATGATCTTCCTATTATAGCATTCAAAGAAATGCAAAAAATGACGTCCATATTGGAGTATTTGCAGATAAAATGATAGGTTGTCTGGGATTTGCTTTAAAATAATGCAGAGTGAAAGCTAGAGGGGCTGGAGGTATAGACTCAATAAAATTGTCCATGTGTTACTAATTGTTGAAGCTTGGTGATGAGGGCACGTGGTGATGAGTCATGGTTATGAGTTTATTATACTGGTCCACCTACTTTTTTTTGTATATTTGAAATTTTCCACAATAAAAAGCTTTTAAAAATGGGACCTAGGGAAACCAACAAGGAAACCATACCTTCCTTCTTCCCTTCAAATAATTTGTGAAATTAGTGAGGAGGTGTGAGAGGAGGGACAGAAGTTAAGGCAAATAAATAGATGACTAGAACACAAGGCAGTATAAGATGCAGAGTGCTATGTGGTTTCAAAAAGCAGAGAGAAGACTGATCTTCGGGTTTAGAACTGGGTTCTGGACCAAGGTAGCTTTTATGATGGACCTGGAAGGGAAGATAGGTAGGATTTTTGTAAACTCAGATGGGCAAGTGGAACAATTTTAATTGGTAAAGACTAATCCTTGGGGTTTTTAGTTGAATGTCAAATGAAATAATGAGCATGGAGCTGCTTTGAGAAACAAGCAATGTAAAGATTTTTAGTATCTCCATGATGACATAAATTACACATTGGTAATGGCATAGACCAGTTTCTAACAGGGATTGCAGGGAATTCCTGCATTCCTTGTCCCCCAACCACAATTGTAGATCTGGCCTCTATGTCAGAGATACAAGTATTCCATTCTCCCCCCAGAGCTCTTTTGAGATTAAACTGACTGATGATTTGTTTTAAATGATGTTTCCAGGAAACATCCCAATTTATAGCATACTTTCATATAAGTTATTTAATTTGTGAAGTAGGAGATGTTATTATCCCCATTTTAGAGATGAGAAAACAGAGGAGGTTAAATGATTGCACATAATTATATAGCTAATAAATAGCAGAGTCATAATTTTATCTCAGATCCATTGGAGGCAAATTACTCTTAGTACAGAGGCAAATATCAATGTTTTGAGGTCAGTGAGATTTCAGAATATTTCAGGTTACGGGAAACCCTCAGCAGGGTACAACCTCAGGCCAAAATTGTGCTGGATATATGGGTGAGAGGAAAATGTACACTAAAACGAAAGCAAAATTTTCATTAGCTCTAAGCCATCACTTGTAAAGTGAGAATAACTGTACTTCTTCACAGTGGGATTTTGAGGATTAAATGAAATAACAGATGGAAAGTGCCCGGCATTTTGCCTGGTACATGAAAAACACTCAAAACATCTGAGATTTCTTCCTCCTTTCCCCTCAGAGGGTTGATGTGAGAAATCAAGCAACATAAGTGAAAAAGACATGGAAAAACAAAACTTCTTGAGAAAAAGGAGAGTTCTAACTCAGGCTGTAAGTGACCAGAGGCTGAGGCAGCCTGCTGCGCACTGTTCTGTGAGGATGGAGATGGTGTTGTCAATAACACTGGTGCATATCTCTTCCCCATTCCTCCCCACCCTCCTCCCCACCCACACACACACCTGGGAAATGGGGAAGGATGTCTAGAACTGCTGCTCTGTCCAGTTCTTCATTTTCTGGACAACTTGCAAGTGTTTTTTCCTTCCTATTTTATTTTCCCTGAGAAGGGTCACGGGGCGCTCCACTGGAGGGAGTATAATTAATCACATCAGCTGCTCCTGTTTACTAAGCACTTACCTTCTGTTAAGCATTGCCCTGGGTGCTTGCATGTATTATCTCTTATAAGCCTTATCACAACTTTCAGAAATAGTTTTATTACCACTTTACAGGTGAGGAAAATGGATCTAAAGAGATTCGTAACTAGTAGTAGAAGTAGGACATAAACCCAGTGTGCTGGTTTGAAAGGATTATGCACCCTAGAAGAGCCGTGTTTCAATCCTGGTCCATCTTGTGGAGGCAGCCTTTTCTTTTAATCCCTATTCAGCTGCGTATGTGGGAAACTTGATTAGGTTATCTCCACGGAGATGTGACTTGCCCAATTGTGAGTATTAACGTTTGAGGGAGATGTGACTCCACCCATTCCTGGTGGGTCTTGATTAGTTTATTGGAATCCTTTAAAAGAGGAAGCATTTTGGAAAATGCTTGAGATTCTGAGAGAGCAGAGCCATGACAGAGTGACAAGAACCACAAGAGCCAGAGACCTTTGGGGCTGAAAAACGAAAACGTCCCTGGGGGAGGTTCATGAAACAAGAAGCCTGGAGAGAAAGGTAGCAGACGTTGCCATGTTCACCATGTGCCTTTCCAGTTGAGAGAGAAACCCTGAACTTCATTGGCCTTTCTTGAGTGAAGGTAAACTCTTGGTGCCTTAATTTGGACATTTTTTGTAGTCTTGCTTTAATTGGGACATTTTTCATGGCCTTAGAACTGTGCACTTGCAACTTAATACATTTCCCCTTTTAAAAGCTGTTTTGTTTCTGGCACATTGCATTCTGGCAGCTAGCAAACTAGAACATCCAGGTAGTTCTTTACCCTCAAGCTTAAGTTAGGGCCTAACCAAAGCACTGTCCTGTCCTAATCTATTTTCTTCACAAGGAACTTATCTTGCTCCTTTTCCCTCGGTTCCTGCCTCCCTTCTCCTTCTGCTTTCCTCTTTTATGTGGACAGTAGTATAGCCTAGTGGTTGCACACTCCAGCTCTGGTGTCAAAGTGTCTGGGGTTCAAATCCCAGCTTTAAGCCATTCTGGATATTGAAGTCTCAATTTCCTCATCTGTATAATGAGGATGATATAATAGGTTTAAATAAAGACACAGGTTATACTTTGAACTGTGCCTAGCACATATCAAGCGGTCATTATTCTTAATATTATTTACATCCTGCCTGACCCCAACCATGTTTACTCCCTAAGTTCTTTAAACTATACTCATTTTATTTCCTAAGGAAGAGATAAAGTAGAGAAGAATGCGCTGTCTGAGTCACCCCAAAGCAATCAAGCCCAATCTTATCCCTCTTTCTGTATGCTATTGGGCCACTTTCATTCTCTCTGGGCTTTAGAAGGTCTATCTCAGAACAGGGTGACCAAATTGTAGGCACTATGTGGACAAGCAGACAGTGAGGGGGTGGAAGCCTGGGAAAAACAGGAAATCACTCATTTGTATAACCCCATTTATTGAGTATGTTTACTAAGTACTAGGCATTGTTCTAAGTAAGTAACTTACATTTAAGTCACATAACACCACCATGAAGAAGGTGCTATTATTACCTTTATTATTCTTTGTTATTATTTTTATTTTTAACATATGGTGAAACTAAAGCCCAGAGAGGTTAAGTAATTTGCTCGTGGTACTACAGCTAGCATGTATTGGGGCTGAAATTTGGGCCTGGAGTCTGGCTCCAGAAACCTGCTATTGATCACTACACTACTATGAAGAGCTGGGAACTTATTCAAAAGAGAGGACCCAATATTCTTTTTCTTTAGTCCTAGATGATTTGTTGCTAGAGTTTGAGAAATCTAAAAAAAGTCAGACTACCTTCCGGTCTCCTTAGCCCCAACTGTAGGGCACATAGAGGAAGGGGAAACTCATTGGCTAGGATGAGTCCCCATCTTACTTGTCTACTGCAGTGACACTGAGTAACAAATCTGTTTTGTCTCTGCTGTCATTTTTCTGTGGTTCTACCTGTAATGAGGGTGGGGTGGGTGGGTATAATTGACCAGTTATTCTGGCTGCAACTTGATAATAGTCAGCAGGTGATGACATCTTTGTGAAATGATCTGTTAGTTCTATGAGAGATATAAGACACTATGGAATGTGGCTCCAACCCTAGCAACCTGAATCACTTCTCAACCTGCTATGTGTGATTATGAATGTGAGTATCAGTGGCGGCTGCGTGTGTCTCAGGCTTGGTGTTGGGGAGGAGAAGTGTGGGCAGAGACTATGATTGTGCTGGTTTTCCCAACACAAATGTGTGCTTATGTGTATATTTGTGGCAGTATGCAGAGGAATTTGCATATGTCTATGTAAGAGCAAGAGTTGTGGGTTTAATGCATGAATAAGTGTATGTAAGTTAAAAATATGTGAATCTACAAGCAGCCCCTTATAATTTGCATGAAGAATATATATGGTGGCCATGAATTTCAGTTTACTTGAAACAAAGTCATTTTTTCCTAAAAATAATTATTTTAGTCCCTCAACTGGGGGCAGATTCATCTCAGGGGACAGGGAAGTCAGTTTGGGGGTTTCCTCTGAGAGTCCAGTGTTCTCCAAACCTTGTTGAGGTGGCCTTATAACATTTCCTTCCTACATAAGAAATGGAAAAAGCAGGGTCTTAAAATCAGCTCTTTGCTTCCTGTCTATGGTCTCTGATTAGCAGGATCTCCTCTCTCTTTTTCCTCTCACTCTCTAAAGCTCTGACTTGATCTAGTTTCTGTGAGAGATTTGAATCTCCTTGGTCATATCTTGATTTCTGGGAAATACATCATCACTTACTGCCTTTGAATCTTTAGAATGGGACTTCAGAGTCTGGCCTGCTTTCAGATCTGCTAGTGCTGCAAGCTTCCCTAAGGATAGGTAATATAATCCTTGGCAAAGGAAAAAAGTACCGACGACACTTAGAATGGATTGTATGGTGTATGAATAAAACTGTTAAAAAATAATAGGGAGGATAAGGGGTATGGGATGTTTTGGATTTTCTTTTTTATTTTCATTTATTTTTTTGATTAATGAAAATGTTCTAAAATTGATTATGGTGATAGAAGCACAACTATGTGATGATACTGTGAGATATTAATTTTATACTTTGGATGTATTATATAGTGTGTGAATATGTCTCAATAAAATTGCATTAAAAAAGATTATATGGAAGGAGTACTTTACTAAGGGTCAGGAGCCTGGTATTCTAACTGATTCTATCACTGGCTAATCGTGTTTTGCTGAATGGACCAATTTAATCTCTGAGTTTCAATTTTCTTATCTATAAAATGTAGATAAATGTTTGCCTGTTTATCTCACAGAATTAAGGTGAAAAATAAATGTGTTATAGTACATTAAGTTAAAAAGTACTGAAGGGTACAATGTATGGCACAGAGTTAGTAAGGAAGTATAGTTAGTAGTCAGTAGTTAGTTGAGGACTTCACTGGAAAGAAATGTACATTCTGGTAGGGGAGGATGCTGGTCCTAGCTCTTGCTGAACATTCTGTGTAGCTTTGGCTAAATAATTTCTCACCTGTAGGCTTCAATTTTCCTAACTTTGAAGAGAGGGGGTTCAACTAGATCAGTTCATCTCAAACATTTTAAAAAATAAAACTGGGTTAACCTTAATGACAGACAAGGGTGAAAATGACATCCCCTCAATGAATAGGGGAAAGGGGTAGATAGTATAACCCAAATCAACCTACTGCAAGTACGAAGTGTCTTTGTGGTCTCATGCTGTATCCTAAAAATGCATGCAAAGTTTGCATTCTACTCCATAATATAGTCATATTTGTTTTAATCTAAAATATTTTAAATTTCTTATATTTTAATAAAATCAACAGTTTAGGAAAGCAGGTCATGTCTATCCTGTGGCTTCGCGGACCCCCTTGGCACTCTGCCATATAACACCATGGATTTACATATACCTGTTTAAAAGTTCTGGAGTAGATGATTAAGATTCCTTTCCACTCTAAATCTCTGAGGTTCAATGACCTGGGAATACCTGTTGTGTCATTAGTTGCTGCTTCCCAGGATACTGGAGGATTCTTTTTAAGACTGTGTCTGAACACTCCATTTTCTAACCAGTTATGAAAAAAGAATTTCTAGAATAACATCTCCAGTGTGTCTTTGCTAAACCCCAAATACATGCTCAGGCTTATGGTAAGTGCTATGGGGGAGGTCAAGAAGGATTCTTATCTACTAATTGTGGAGTCTAAACAAGTTTACATGAATCAATAGAGGATAAGAGTTTAGTGAGTTAAGTATTTGTGTAGTATAGATTTTAAGTGCACCAAAGATGTTGGTGCTTTCTGGAGGAAATAATACTACAGCTGAGTTTTGAAGAATGAGTACAATTCAGATAAATGGAGTGGAGGACGAGTGACATTCCAGCTTGGAGGAGGACATGGGTAGGTGAAGATCTGGAGGCTGTAAGGATTTTGTCATGCTTAAGCCTAGGCCAGAGACAGGAGGCATGGAAAACTGAATTCTCTAACTGAGCATGAACTATTAGCCATTGAGCTTTCTATTATTAGTCCACTGCTTCTTTTTAATAGGTGTTTGTGGAAATAGCTAAATCCTTCTCTTGCAGGGAGTAAGAAACTGAACCAAACAATTCTCATCAAATGGATTCGGGGAAAAGAGAAGAGGAAAGAAAATATCTGAATGGCCTTATATACTGTCAGCCAAACAAAACTGATGTAGGTTTTCTTTGTAAGTCCTTAGATTTCTGGACTTTTAGGTTTGTTTATTATTTCCCCGGGTTTTTATAAGTTTAATGATAAAAGTATATTTCAAAAAACCTCAATTTTCTTAAATATGACACCAAAATCATGACCAACAAAATAAAAAATAGATAAATTGGACATCATCATAATTAAAAGCATATGGTGGTTTGAATCTGTTATGTACCCCAGAAAAGCTTATGTTCATTAAATCCATCCCTTTGGGTGCAGGCCTGTTGTGTGTGGGACGTTTTGCTTAGGTTGTTTCCATGGAGATGTGACCCACCCCATTAAAGGTGGGTCTTAATCCCCTTGCTGGAGTCCTTTATGAGAGGATAATAGACACTTAAACTCAGAGAGCTCAGAGAAGCTAAGAGATGAAATCCAGTGAAAAGCCTCCGGAGGAGAGAGAGAGCCATTGAAACCAATCCAGGAGTGAAGGACCAGCAGATGTTACCATGTGCCTTCCCATGTGACAGATGAACCCCAGATTTCAACAGCCTTTCCTCTGAGAAGGTATCTACCTTTTGATGCCTTAATTTGGACATTTTCATGTCCTTAGAATTGTAAATTTGTAACCTAATAAACCCCCATTGAAAAATCCAGCCCATTTCAGATATATTGCATCCCAGCAGCTTTAGCAAACTGAAGCAAAACATTATCAATAAAGTGAAAATACTACCTACAAAATGGAAGAAAATAGTTGCAAATCTTATGTACGTTAAGGGTCTAGTATTCTGAATAGAAAGAACACTTACAACTGAACAACAAAAGACAAGCAATCCAATTTAAAAATAAGTAAAGGTCTTGAATAGACATTCATCCAAAGGAGATATACAAATGGCCAACAAGCCAAGAAGAGATCCTCAACATCACTAGTCATGAAAGAAATGGAAACCAAAACCACAATGAGATGCCACTTCTATCCCACTAGGATGTCTATAATAAAAAATGAAAATTAACAGTAGTGGCTGAAAATGTGGAGAAATTGGAATCCTCATACATTGTTGGCAGAAATATAAAATGGTGGAGCTACTTTGGAAAGCAGTTTGGCAGTTCCTCAAAAAGCTAAAATGGAATTACCATATGATCCAGCAATTTCACTTAGATACACATCTAGAAGACTTGAAAATAGAAGCTCAAACAAATCCTTGTATACAAATGTTCATAGCACCACTATTTACCAATAGCTAAAAGGTGGAAGCAATCCAAATGTCCATCAACCAACTGATGAATAGATAAATTGTGATATACAATGAAGATTTATTAACTTACAATTTACAATTCTTAAGCCACGAAAATGTCCAACTCATGGCATCATCAGGATGATACCTGGGCTCTGAAGACAGGCTGCCAGCATCTGGAACACCTTTGCCACATGGGAAAGCACATGGCCCATGTCTGATGTTCCTTCTTTCCTGGTTTTCATTGCTCTCGGTTTCTGGCTTCAGTATCTTCATTTCTGACCTTCTGCGAGTCCTCTCTAAGCTTCTCCAGGGCTTTTCTCTATGAGCTTCTCTTAATTTCTCTTAGCTTCTGTATGTGTTTTATTCTCTTATAAAGGACTTAGTAAAAATGATTTAGATCAACCTTGAATGAGTGGGTCTCATCTCAATAGAAATAACCTAATCAAAAGGTCCCACCTAGAACACGAAATTATCTAAAATTGAGAGTGTTGATGGACTGCTGACTTTGGACCTTATACATGAGGCCCAATAGATGTAGGTGGCTGAAAGATGCACTGACTGAGAAGGAGATTGGCGAACTATGGTATATACATTTGATTGAATATTGTGCTGCTACAAAAAGGAATGAAGTTGTGAGGCATGCAATGATGTGGATAAACCTGTGAGACATTTGGTGATGCAAAATAAGCCAGAAATGAAAGAGCAAATATTGTATAATCTCATTTAGAAAATACTTATAAGAAAACTAGGGCCTAGATTGTAAGCTCTTATAGCAGTCACATTTAGTCTGGAATGGTAATTATTATTTCTGGATTTTGAGGGGCAGTTTTATATATGTATAACCTGGTATTTAGAGATAAGAATGAAGCCAATCACATTAGGATTAAGGCAATTCAGAATACAGGGGTAAGGAAGACATTGCCTGTGTTTTAGAACTTCACCTACTCTTTCAGACCAAAGGAAGAAAGTTTTATTTTGCCCAGAATCTAAATTTTCTGTTGCAAATGGTCTACTTCAGCCTGCCCGGATAGATCATTTAAACAATTGAAACACAGGGAGACCAGAATAAGAATTAAAGTCTTTAATCCTGTGTAGCTTAATGTAATGCCTGGATACATCTCAGAATATATTAAGCAGATAATAAAAAGTATTGGCAAAGTCCCTTGAGGGATGGGAGAAAAAAAAATGGAACTATTAAACTTTACCACTGGGGAAACCCTGGATAACTGTGCCAAACATTAGGGACATCCAAATCAATAGGCCAAGCCCTTGATCTTGGGGCTTGCTCCTGTGAGGCTTGTGTGCATAGCAGAGTAGCTTAGCCTACCTGTAGGTATGCCTAAGAGTTACATCCGGAGGACCTCTTTTGTTGCTCAGGTGTGGCCTCTCTCTCACTAAGCCCAACTCTGCAAGTGAAGCCATTGCCCTCCCCCCCACGTGAGACATGACATCCAGGAATGAAAGTCTCCCTGGCAGCATGGAAGATGACTTCCAGGGATGAGCCTGGCCCTGGCACCATGAATCAACAATGCCATTCTGACCAAATGGAGGAAAAGAAATGTAACAAATAAGATGTCAGTGACTGAGAGTTCAATTAGAGTTGAGAGGCTACTCTGGAGGCCACTCTTACTTAAGCTTCAGCTGGACATTGCTGCCTATCATAACTTTCCAAACCCCAACCAAAACCATTCCTGCCAATGCTAAGGAATACCTAGGGCATTATATAGGATTCTGCAAAGGTTCCATGCACTAGGGTAACTTTCCAGAAACTGTGGCCTCCAGATGGGTCCCTGGACCAGATAAATCCTGAAATGCAGAGGGGCCAGCCTTTCCAGAACATCAACTAGTTCCATATCCCTATCCCATATTATCAACATCCCCTTCCAACATGAAAAAGTTAGAATGGGAATAGGCCTAAAAAAGAGTGGGAGAAAGATGAAAGGTGATGGTGGAGTTATACAGAGAATGTAGGTTTAACAAAGAGTATGATTGCTGAATCATTACATTGATATTTCTTTTGGTCTCCAGTACCTTTGAGCAGCTAGAAATAAAACCTAAAATTGTGGAATTATAACCCATAAAAGCTCTAAAATCTGTTATACAACTAATTGTTGTGATGTACTTTAAATTTATTGCTTTTTTGTATATATATATATATATATATATATATATATATATGTTATTTTTCACAAAAAAGAAAAACGAGAAGGAGAAGTATAACATAGAAGATAGAATTTAGCAAATGAGTATGACTGCTGAATATATTGATATTTCTGTTGATCTCCAGTGTCTTGGGGCAGCTAGAAGAAAAAGCAAAAAATCATGGGACTATAACCCATATCAAACTTTAAATCTGTTCTATAACTACTTGTTAAAATGTACTTGGAAATTCAGTGCTTTTTTTGAATTTGTGTTATATTTCGTGATTAAAAAAAATTTAAAAATAAATTAAATTAAGAAAAATGTCCCACCTGTAATAGGTCTGCACTCACAGGAATGGATTAAAAGAACATGGCATTTTCTTGGGTACATAACAGTTCCAAACTACCACAGATGGCTATAGTAAAAAAATACAGATAATAATAAGTGCTGATGAGAGTGTAGAGAAAACAGAACCCTCATATATTGCTAGTGGGAATGTAAAATGGTATAGCTGCTTTGTAAAACTTTTTTGGCAGTTCAAGATGTTGCCCACAGAGGTACCATGTGACCCAATAATTGTACTCCTAGGTATACACACACGAGAAATGAAAATATACATTCACAGAGATATTTGTGCATGAATGTTCACAGCAATATTTTTCATAATAGCCAAAAAGTGGGATCAATGCAAATACCTATCAACTGATTGATGAATGGATAAGCAAAATATGGTACAACCATACAATGGAATATCATTCAGTCATTAAAGGAATGACATAGTGGCATATGCTACAACATGAATGAACCTTGAAAACCATATGCTAAATTAAAAAATTCAGTCACAAAAGGCCATGTATTGTATAATTCCATTTATGTGAAATGTCCAGAGTAGACAAATTCATACAGAAAGAAGGTAGATTAGTGCTTGCTAGGGGCCAGGGGAAGGGGGAATGGGGATTGATTGCTAATGGGTACAGGATTTCTATTTTTTTATAATTCTTACTAGATTATTATATTTCAATGAAGAGATAAATGATGATAATTAATCAGACTCATAGTTTAAAATTACAGCATAGATTTCCACATAGTTTCTGTAGTGGCTTTAGCATTGACAACTAGAAAATTGTTCATTGTGACATTTACGTACAATGTAATATTATTCAGCTATAAAATGTAGCGAAGTACTGATCCATGGTGTAATGTGGACAAACCTCGAAAACATTTTCCTAAAGTGAAAGAAGACAGATACAAAAGATCACATATTGCATGATTACGTTTGTATGAAATATCCAGAATAGCTAAGTCCATAGATACAGCAAGTATATTGGTGGGTGGTGGTTGCCAGGGACTGGGGGAATGGGAGAATGGGGGTAACTATTAAACAGTGCAAGAGCTTTGGGGGTAGTGATGAAAATATTTTTTGGAACTAGATAGAGATGGTGGTTGCAGAATATTGTGAATGTGTTAAATGCCACTGAATTGTTTACTTTAAAATTGTTAATTTATATTATGAAAATTTCACCCCAATTAAAAAAAAACTTAAAAAAAACCCTTTTAATTTCGTCTTAGTTAAAAATAAATTTTCCACACATTATTTAAAACGTTGGATGTAGGGTGGGCCACGGTGGTTCACCAGGCAGAATTCTCACCTGCCGTGCCAGAGACCCCAGTTCAATTCCCGGTGCCTGCTCATGCAAAAAAAATATATATATATATATTGGATATAAGTTTGGCTAAGAGTGTCAGTGTGCCCTTGGTGGCAGGGACGGTGGTGCCAGAACTGCCTCAGAGAAGGACATAAGGAGAGAGACACACCCAAAGGGAGCAGAGTCATTGACAAGGGAGATTTCAGCACAGGCTCAGGGAGGAGGAGTTTTTCAGCAGGCTATCAGGACCAGAGAAGCCAGACAACAGGTAACAGATAAATTTGCCCTTGCAGAGTGATCATTGTCGGAGTTTGGAAGCAGGCTTTAGATAAAGGTCTAGCTGGTGGGCCCTTATCAAGCTGGTATCAAGGAAGGTCAGCTGCAAGTGGCAGGGATACAGCAATAAATTATAAATCCTGACAGCATAAAAATATTAAGACAAGTAACAAAAATAAGGAGATAACAGGAGAGGAAATAGGCAGAAATGCATGAATGCTAATATCCTAATCTTTCCTAGCAAGAAGTCTGTTGATAACATCTAAAATTGTAACACATGATTTAGAATTAGAAATTTCAAAGGATTCCAATTTCCAGAAAGGAACCAGGTGGGGTACAAATTGGAAACAAAGGC
This sequence comes from Tamandua tetradactyla, assembly GCF_023851605.1. Taxonomy (NCBI): domain Eukaryota; kingdom Metazoa; phylum Chordata; class Mammalia; order Pilosa; family Myrmecophagidae; genus Tamandua; species Tamandua tetradactyla. Next base: position 93,290,418 of record NC_135353.1, read on the forward strand.
CCCAAGATCTAAAATAATTTGCATAATAGGGGATTATAGGACCTCAGATATTAAAGAAATACGACAGGGCCCCGATCACAGAATTGGTTCCAAGGCAGGTATTTGTACATAAGGAAAGTAACAAAAGCCTAGTTACGGGAATTGGAATTATGAGATTAGAGGAAGACCTGACGCTACTTACTTGAGCCTCTGCTGGTGTGGTATGGACTGAGATATTTATATTTCCCCCTGATTCAAGAAAGGATGAATCTCAAAGTCTGGGTTTGGTGGAAATGGGAAGATAAATCTATAAGTGGGGTTAGGTGGCCCTAGAGGGAGTATAGAGCTGGACAAGTTATCATAGTGACACCCAAACAAGATTGCATAGCCATATTGCAGCTCAAAATCTCTGCAGAAAGGTCCGGAGGCATACATTTTCTTACACCCCCTTGGATCCCCTGCTCCAGAAAGACAGTACAAAATTGTCCTTTTAGGGTGTTGGCCTCACAGGCTCTTGACTGTCTGGACCTCCCCGCCAGGTCTTTCTTGCTTAGCATCTCAGGCTTACAGAGGGATATGAGGTCATCCTGTTAAGAGATGAGATGACAGTTTCATGACTTGGCTAGCCATTAAACAGCTGCTTTTAAGGCTAAATTTTGTAATCTCATGGTTTACCCAAGGGGCTGTGTAATTTAAAACTATGGCCGTGAAGCTTTTTGTGAAATTGTGGTTTGGTGAACCAAGCCTGGATTAATGGATGTTTGGGCATAGGTGCTGGGGAAGTCATGGGTACACCTAGCTGGTATCTCCCATCCCTAACCTACTTCCCACCTTTTTCTACTGTGTATAAATGTTTCAATATGTTTCTGTCTGCAGCCCCTGGGGGGAGGGGTGTTAGGTCTAATGAAAAGGCCTGACTATACCTTAAACCTGGAAACCAGGAACAAGGCGCCTCAGCTGCTTATTAGGGTGGGAACTCTCAGTGGCAGGCCCCCCTGCCCCTGGGAAGTATAAATACTCAACATTCAAACAGCACAGGATCTCTCTTCTCTAACGGAAGTGGGGCATGCATAGTTGCCATTCACCAACCCTGACTTGAGCAGTTGGCCTCCCTGGGAGACCAGCCAGGATGGGATCTCCTCCTGCTCTTTTGGACTCTTTGTACTGTTTAAATAATAAAGAATTCATTTACTGAAAGTTTCTATTGGGCCTGAGTCTGTGTTTCCATGATGTACCATAAAATAACTTGCTCCACAAATTTTGGCACAATGAACAGGGGACATGGGTAAATATGGAGTGGGTTGATTTCTTTGTTGTCATTATTTGCATCGCTTTTGCATTTCTTTTGTACAGGAGCTCATGACTCTGTGGGCTAAACTGAGGGGTTGCCCCTGCCCTATCAGCTTGGGTACAGGTACTGTTCTGCAGCTGAGGAACCTAGGGGGTGAGGTCTCCATCCTGTGGGGGAAGGGTAGAGATAAATGGTTCTTTGAAAATCCCCCTGTGATGGTTCAGTTCTGGTGTCAACTTGGCCAAGTGATTATGCCCAGTTGTCTGGTCAGGCAAGCACTGGCCTAACCATTGCTGCAAGGATATTTCATGTTGGTTGATAAACCAGAAGGCTGGTGCATTAAATAACTTTCAGTTGATAGCATCTGTGGCATCTGCAATCAACAAAAGTATGTCTCAACCATGAGATAATCCAATCAGTTGAAGGCTTTTAAGGGAGAAGAGAGACTTTTTCACAGCTTCTTCAGCCAGCAAGCCTCTCCTGTGGAGTTCTTCCAGACACTTCATTGGAGCCACCAGCTTCAGAGCCTCCCCTAAGGATTTTGGACTCCTCCATTCCCATGGTCGTGTGAGAAACCTTTATAAATCTCACATTTACAGTTATCTCTGGTTGATTCTGTTTCTGTAGAGAACCCTGACTAACCCCACCCACCCCCATGAATGTCATGGATTTGTTGGTTCCACACTGAGATCAATGAAGTTGGGGCTTCTAACACCTAGGGTATACTCCCCTGGCTCATATATCTGCTCTCATTCTAGAATCAGGCATACCCACTCTCAGACTACCCAGACTGATGGCACTTTTTTTTTCTATTGGAACTTTATTCTTTATAAATTAAGCATAACTGTTAGTTTTTTTTTTCATCACCATGATCATTTTAATTTTATTTCCATCTTTTCTCTTTTTTTTTCTCAGCCTTGCTAGTGGCCCATCAATTTTATTGATTTTCTCAAAGAACCAACTTTTGGTTTTATTGATTCTTTCTATTGTTCTTTTATTTTCCCATTCATTTAACTCTGCTTTAATCTTTGTTATTTCTCTTCTTCTATTTGGTTTTTGGTTAGTTTGCTGTTGTTTCTCAAGTTCCTCCAGGTAAGCAGTTTAAGTCCTCGATTTTTGCTCTTTCTTGTTTTTAATATAAGCATTTAGAGCAATACATTTCCTTCTCAGCACAGTCTTTCCTGTATCCCATAAGTTCTGATATGTTGTATTCTCATTTTCATTCATCTCTAGATAGCTACAGATTTCTCTATCAATTTCTTCTTTGACCCACTGGTTGCTTAAGAGTGTGTTATTTAATCTCCATATATTTGTGAATGTTCTCATTCTTTGGTGGTTATTGATATTCCATTGTGATGAGAAAAGGTGCTTTGAATAATTTTGATGTTTTTAAATTTATAAAGACCTGTTTTGTGCCCCAGCATATGCTCTATCCTGGAGAATGTTCCATGCACTAGAGAAGAATGTATATCCTGATATTTTGGAGTGTAATGACCTATATAGATCTGTTACGTCTAATTCATTTATCAAGTTGTTTGACTTCTCTATTTCCTTGTTGATCTTCTGTCTGGTTGTTCTATCTGTAGAGGAGAGTGGTATACTGAATTCTCCTACTATTATTGTTGAAACATCTATTGCTCCCTTCAGTTTTGCCAATGTCTGTCTCATGTACTTTGGAGCTCCTTGATTGGGAGCATAAACATTCATGATTGTTATTTCTCCTTGGTGAGTTATCCCTTTTGTTAATATATTGTGTCCTTTGTCTCTTATGATGTCTTTACATTTAAAATCTATTTTGCCTGATATTACTATAGCTACCCTTGCTTTCTTTTGGTTACAATTTGCGTGGAAAATCTTTTTCCATCCTTTCACTTTCAGTCTGTTTGTATCCTTGTGTCTAAGATGAGTCTCTTGAAAGCAGCATATGGCTGGATTATATTTCTTAATCTGTTCTGCCAATCTGCATCTTTTAATTGGTAAATTTAGTCCATGAACATTCAAAGTTATTACTGAAAAGGCATTTCTTGAATCCACCGTATTATCCTTTGTATTTTGTTTGTCAGATCTATATATTCTTTTCCCTTTATCTCTTTTTATCCTTTAAGTTACCCTTACTGGTACTCTTCAATTCTGTACCTTCCTCCAGACCTCCCTCTCCTGTCTTTTTTTTCCAACTGGCAGAACTTCTTTTAGTATTTTTTTTAGGGCTGGTCTCTTGTTGACAAATTCTTTCAAGATTTGTTTGTGAAAACTTTAATCTCTCCCTCTGTTTTGAAGGACAATTTGGCTGGGCACAGAATTCTTGGCTGGACGTCTTTCTCTTTCAGGGTCTTAAATATATCATACCACTGCCTTCTCGCCTCCATAGTGCCAGTTGAGTAGTCTGAACTCAGTCTTATGTGGTTTCCCTTGTATGTACTAGATTGTTTATCTCTTGCTGCTTTCAGGGATTTTCTTCAACATTTGACAGACTGCTTAGTATGTGTCCTAGGGAAGGCCTGTTTGGATTTATTCTATTTGGAGTTTGTTGGGCTTCTTTGATTTGTGTATTTATGTCCTTTATAAGGGTTGGGAAGTTTACCCCCATTACATCCTCAACTAATCTTCCTCGCCCTTTACTCTTCTCTTCTCCTTCTGGGACATCAATGATTCTTATATTTATGTGCTTTGTTTTGTCCATCATTTCCTTGAGATCTAATTCAATTTTTTCCATCTTTTTTTGCCATTTGCTTTTTGAGTGTTTGAAATCAGTTGTCTTGTGTTCTAGTTCACTTATTCTTTCTTCTGCCTCTTCAAATCTGCTGTAGTGTGTTTCTAGTACATTTTTTATTTGGTCTACGGTATCTCTAATCTCTGTGATAGCTACTATTTTTCTATTTATTCTTTCAAATTCCTCTTTATGCTCTTCTAGTGTCTTTTTGATCTCCTTTTGTCATTAGCCATTCCATTCATTTTATTAAGTAGAGTTATATGAACATCTTTGATTAGTGTTCCAATGTCTGTGTCTCCTCTGGTGTTTTAATTTGGTCATTAGGCTGGGCTGTATCTGTCTGCATCTTGATATGCTTTTTTTTATTAATTAAAGAAAAAAAAGAAATTAACACAACATTTAGAAATCATTCCATTCTACATATGCAATCAGTAATTCTTAACATCATCACATAGATGCATGATCATCATTTCTTAGTACATTTGCATCGATTTAGGAAAAGAACTAGCAAAACAACAGAAAAAGATATAGAATGTTAATATAGAGAAGAAAATAAAAATAATAATAATAGTAAAAAAAAAGAAAAGGAAAAAGAAAAAAAAAGACAAACAAACAGACAGACAAAAAAAAAACCTATAGCTCGGATGCAGCTTCATTCAATGTTTTAACATGATTACTTTACAATTAGGTATTATTGTGTTGTCCATTTTTGAGTTTTTGTATCTAGTCCTGTTGCACAGTCTGTATCCCTTCAGCTCCAATTACCCATTATCTTACTTGATATGCTTTTTGATCTTCTGTTGTCTCTGTGGCATGTAAATATCTTGATTGGTTTACTTTGTAAGTTGATTTCCTTCAGTGGTCTAAACCTTCGTATTTGCTGGATAGATGTGGAGCAGGATGTGGGGCATGGGGCAGGACCCTACAGTGTGGTGGTGTATTGCAGTGCAAGTATAGGCAGAGGTTGGGGATACTAAGCTGGTGACTTTGAGTGTGGAGTGCAGATCATGGGGGTGTAGAGGTGCAGTGCAGGGACCATGGGTATGTGGTGCGGCCCAGGCAGACCTTTGAGCACAGGAGTAGGGTGTGGTGTGGCATGGGGGACACAGAGGTAGAGCATTTCTAGTCCTGGTCTCCCCATCCATGCACTCCTGAGGACTCTTGGCTTCCATTTGGAAAGGGGCGCATTAGGCTATTTGCAGCAGCTGGACAGTCTCCGGGTCTCTGCATCTCAGTTCTTCAGCTTTTGCAATCAGGGCCTCCCCATATGATGTAGAAGACCCTCCCAGGTCACTTACATCCTGGAATCACCATCACGGTTGCCTTCCCATCCCTCCTCTAGTTGTTCCTTGGAACAGGGGTAAACTTGACCTATCCTATTCCACCATCTTCCTGGAACCTTCTATTCTGCCATCTTCCTGGAACCTGGGTCCAGCCCTTTTGCAGTATTTTGTGCTGTCCAACTCAAAAAACCATGTTTTTTTTTTCCCCACCATCCCCGCCCCCTTTTTGCTGGGGAAAACAGTCCTAGTACCTTTAACATTTATTCCAGGTTTCTCTGTGCTGGGGACCTATTTTCAGTAGTCGGAATTTGTTAATTAATTCCGCTATTGGAGTTTGGTTGAGCTAAGCCCTTGCTGCTAGTAAAGTCTGTTTCCTTTCCCTTCAGGGAACCAGCCTACCATGCCTGTGGGTGAGGAGCACAGGCCTTGGTGTCTTGGGGTAACTTACAGTTCTGTGTGGGGCCTCAGTAGGTCCAGCTTGTCCAGACTGGTGTACACTGTGTGTCTGGTCACTGACGTGGCCCCGGCAGTTGCTCTGTACTGTTCCTGGCTATTTACTAGCTGCTCTGGAGGATGAATTAAATTCCACACCTCATTAAGCTGTCATCTTGCCCCTGTCCTCTAAGTGTTCATTTAAAAAATATATTTTTATTGAGCTATCTTCAACGCTCGTACAGTCCATCCAAAGTATACAATCAATGGATCACCATATCATCATATAGTTGAGTTTCAATCACAATGATCATTCTTAGAACATCTGCATCACTCCAGAAAATGAAATAAAAAGAAAAAAGAAAAATCTCATACATCTTATACTTCTTACACATCCTTCTCATTGACCATGAGTATTTCAATCTACCCAATTTATTTTACCCATTATCCCCCCTATTTATTTATTTATTTATTATCCATATTTTTTACTCATCTGTCCATACCCTGGATAAGAGGAGCATCAGACACAAGGTTTTCACAATCACATGGTCACATTTTAAAAGCTATATCACTATACAGTCATCTTCAAGAATCAAGACTACTGGAATGCAGTTCAACAGTTTCAAGTACTTCCCTCTAACCATTCCAGTACACCCTAAACTAAAAAGGGAGACCCATAAAATGCATAAAAATAATGTCCAGGATAACCTTTGCCTCTGTCTGAAATCTCTTAGCTACTGAAACTTATTTTTGTCACATTTCTCTCTTCCCCTCCTTGACAAGAAGGCTTTCTCAATCCCTTGATGCTGGGTCATCCACAGGAGTCCTGTCCCATGCTGCCAGTAAGATTTACACCCTTGGGAGTCATGTCCCATGTAGGGGGAAGGCAGTGTGTTCACCCGCCAATTTGGCTTAGAGAAGTCACATCTGAACAACGAAAGAGGTTCTTTAGGGGTGACTCAGGCATAATTATAAATCAGCTTAGCGTCTCCTTTGAAGTAATAAGTTTCATAGGGGCAAACCCCAAGATTGAGGGCTCAACCTATTGAATTGGTTGTCCCCACTGCTTGCGAGAATATCAGGAATTCCCTAGATGGGGAAGTTTGATATTTCCTCCTTTCTCCCCAGTCCCCCAAGGGGACCTAGCAAATACTTTTTAATTCTCTGTCCAAATTACTCTGGGATGTATCAGGGCATCATGCTAACCTATACAAACCAAGAAGTTCTCACTCTCTTTTCAAGATTCCATGTAATTATGGTGTTTGAGTAAATTGACGGTACAAGTTAAATTAGATAATGCACTACCCAAAATATAAATTTTGCACCAAATAAACATCTCTTCCTTTGGTCTTACACAGAAGTTGAGGTTTTGAAATATGGACCATATCATCCTTTTCCCTGTATTCTGATTTACCTTAGTCCTAAATAGATCAGCTTCATTCATATCTCTATTGAAGTCTGATCACTTTTTCAACCTTTTAAACAGTTGCTGTAAGGGGTAATGTTGACGTTCATAGCTTAAGATCTCTGACACTGAGTCTCAGAGGTCACATATATACCCAAAGTTTCAGGGAATAGCACAACTAGCTCAGTATCTCAGAAATGAAAAATAACCATTACAACTCCAGAACAGATGAGTCTGCTGTAAGGATCCTTTACAGTAGACCCCAACCTGATAACCCATGTTCTTGACTTCATTTCCCTGAGTTTGTGTTTTATAGTTAGTCCATATGAGTGAGGCATGATAATATTTGTCTTTTTGTTTCTGACATTTCATTCAGCATACTGTCTTCAAAGTTCATTTACCTAGTTGCATGACTCACAATTACATTCCTTCTTTTTTTTTCCCATTTAGAGCTTGTATTTTGGTGAGGTTGGGAGTACTATACATGGGAGAGATGGACATTAACCATGAGAAATTAATAAGTTATGCAGAGTCAGAGAGCGAATCAGACAGGATGGGAAAGGCTATGCAGCAGTAACAAACAACTCTGATGTCTCAGTGGTTTACTTCTCCCCTTGCCCTATTTCAATCATGGAGTCAAGGGGACCCTGCTCATCAAGGACATGCCAGGAGCCAGGACAGTGAGGTGGTCACCATCTTGAGCATCACTGCGAAGGATGGGATGCTTCAGGGCCTCACCTCCACAATCAAGTTCTCTGGCTTGGGCATGGCTCCCTTGAATCCTTCAAGTCACATTGTCAAGGACAGCTTCCTGTTCACCACTGCCAGAGATCCTCATCCCCACCCTCTCCCCTGTTGGGACAGAGGTGTTGTGCTTCATCAGGTGCTTCTAGGCATTGACTTTTGGCACATGCTTCTTGTGTAAGGGGAGAGCAATTGAGCAAGTTGCAAATAATGAGTTGTCACGTCTAGGCCAGAGAATTCACAAATAAAGCTGCTATGCATACCCATGTGCAGTTTGTTGTGAGAACCTAAATTTTCCTTTCACTGGGAGAAATGGCCCAGAACTCAAATGCTGCATCTTCTGCTAAGTGCACATCTACTTTCTTAAGAAGCTGCCAACCAGTGTTCAGAGATGCTGCCCCATGTGCATTCTCTAGCAGCAGCACATGAAGGATCCTGCTCCTTGCGAGCACCTGGTGTCCTCTCTATTTTTCATTTGAGCCAACCTGATGGGTATGAAATGATATCACATTGTGGTTTTAGTTTGCATTTCCCTAATGGCTAAAGATATTGAGCATCTTTTCATTGCTTATTTGCCATCTGTATATTCTTTTCAGTGAAATGGTTGTTCATATCTTTTGTCCATTTTCTAAATGGATTGCTTGTTTGTTTGTTTTTTTCTCCTTAAATTTTTTTTTTTGTTTTAGTGTTGAGTTTTAAGAGTCCTGTACCTGTTAGAGTTACAAGCCCCTTGACAGCAAAAATGGTGAGCTGGGTTTCTCCCAGATTGTAGTTTGTTTGTTCATCCTCTTAGCAGAGGTTTTTGAAGAGAAAAGTTGTTGTTGTTTTTGGTTTTTAATGTGGTCCAATTTATCATTTTCCTTTTCAATGGATCATGCCTTAAGAACTTTTTGCCTAACACTGGATCTTGAAGACTTTCTCTTATCTCTTATGTTCTTTTTTTTTTTTTTGTATGCTGTATGGCAGGGTCACACTTCATAATTTTTCCATGTGAGTATCCCATTATTGCAGCACCATTTGTTGCATTTTTGTTTGCTTCTCTTTGTTTGTTTGTTTGTTTTTTGGGAAGTGCATAGAATGGGAATCAAACCCAGGACTCTCACATGGCAGGTGAGAATTCTACCACTGAACTACCTTTGCACCCCCTCATATGCTCTTTTTTTTTTTAAATATTCTTTTTGATAAATCTTAACATGAAAACATTCCATACATTGTGGACAATCAATGGCTCACAATATCATCACATAGTTGTGTATCCATCACCATGATCATTTTTTTAGAACATTTGCATCATTCCAGAAAAAGAAATTTTTTTAAAAAATGAAAAAACTCATGCATACTGCACCACTTATGCCTCCTTCTCGTTGACCACGTGTATTTCCATCTACCTAATTTATTTTAACCTTTGTCCCCTCTATTATTTGTTTACGTTGTACCCATATTTTTTGCTCTTCTGTGCATAAGGAGCATCAGACACAAGTTTTCACAATCACAAGTCACATTGTAAAAGCTATTTCATTATTTAATCATTGTCAAGAATCAAGGCTACTGGAACACAGCTCAACAGTTTCAGGTACTTCCCTCTAGCCATTCCAATACACCATAAACTAAAAAGCGATATCTATATAATGCATAAGAATAACCTGAGGGATACCCTCTTGACTCTGTTTGAAATATCTCAGCCATTGAAATGATATTTTGTCTCATTTCTCCCCTCCTCCTTTTGGTTAAGGCTTTCTCAATCCCAAGATGCCAAGTCTTGGCTCATGCTGGGATTTCTGTCCCACATTGCCAGGGAGATTTACACCCCTGGGAGTCATGTTCCTTGTAGTGAGGGAGAGAAGTGCATTCACTTGCCATGTCGGCTTAGAAAGGCCCATGTCTGAGCAACAAAAGAGGTTCTATGGTATGACTCTAAGACCTTATTTTAAGTAGTCTTTGCCTAGCCTTTGCAGGAATAAGTTTCATAGGGGCAAACTCTAAGATCTAGGGCTCAGATTATTGATTTTTTTAAAACTTTTTTTATTGTATAGTGTAACATATATACAAAGCAAAGAAATAAAAAAGCAATAGTTTTCAAAACATTCTTTAAAAAGTAGTTACTGGGTAGATCCCAGAGTTTGTCATGGGCTACCATATGACCCTCTCGTAGTTTTCCTTCTAGATGCTCCAGAATATAGGAAGCTAGAGGGGTTAAATACTTTTTTATCATTACAATCAACTTTTTTTCCTTCTTTTTTTGTGAATAATCACATATATACAAAAAAGCTATAAATTTCCAAGTGCAGCACCAGAATTAGTTGTAGAACATATTTCAGACTTCGAAATGGGTTACAATTTCACAATTTTAAGTTTTTACTTCCAGCTGCTCTAAGATACTGGAGACTAGAAGAGATATCAATTTAATGATTCAGCATCATATTCATTTGCTAAGTTCTATCTTCTATGTATAATTCCACCATCACCTTTGATCTTTACATACTTCTCTTTGGGGTTGTTTGGGCTATGACAATTCTAAATTTTTGACATTTGAAGGGTCTGTCACTAATATGGGGTAGGGAGATGGAACTATCTGATGTTCTGGAGAGGCTTGGCTAGGTTTCAGGACTTATCTGGACCAGGGACCCATCTGGAGGTTGTAGGTTTCTGGAAAGTTACTCTAGTGCCTCAAATCCTTGTGGAATCTTATAAATTACCCTAGGTGTTCTTTAGGACTGGCTGGTGTGGTCGTGGTTGGGGGTTGGCAGGTTATAATAGGTAGCAAGATCTACCTGAAACTTGCATAAGAGAAAGCTCTAGAGTAGCCTCCTGACTCTATTTGAACTCTCTCTGCCACTGGTACTTTATTAATTACAATTTTCCCCCATTTGGTCAGGATGCAATTGTTGATCCCATATTGCCAGGTCTGGATTCATCCCTGGGAGTCCTTTCTCACGTCACCAGGGAGACTTCCACTCCATGCTTAGAGAGAGTGAGGCCACATCTGAGTGACAACAGAGGTCTTCCAGAAGTAACTCTTAGGCATGTCTATAGGTAGTCTAAGCTTCTCTGCTATGTACATAAGCCTTACAAGAGTGAGCCTCATGATCAAGGGCATGGCTTATTGATTTGGGTATCCCTAAAGTTTGACACAGTATTGGGGATTCCCTGATGGGAAGGTTTAATAGTTCCATATTCTTTCTTCTCTCCATCAGGGGGCTTTTCCAATACTTTTTGATTATCTGCTTAATATACTCTAGGCTGTATCCAGATATTACAATAATCTATACAGGATTAAAGAACCTGTTTCTTCTTCTGTGCATCCTGTGTTTCAGTTGTTCAATGAACTATACAGATAGGTTGAATTAGATTATGCATTACAGAAAATTTCAGTTCCAGATCAAATAAACCTTTCTTCCATGGGTCTCAAAGAGTATGTGTGGTTCTAAAATATAGATATTACCCCTATGTTCTGAATTACTTTAACCCCAAGACTGTTTGGCTTTATTCTTATCTCTAAATATCAGATTTTTATTTTTATTTTAATATATATAAAACAGCCTCTCAAAATCCAGAAATAATAATCACTACTCCAGACTTAATGTGTCTGCTCTGAAAGCTTATAATGTAGGCCCCTGTTTTCTTATAAGCATTTTCTAAAGGTGACCATACCATTGTTGTTTTTTTGTTTCTGGTTTATTTTGTCTCACCAAATGTCCCATGTGTTCATTCACATCATTACATGCCTCTCGACATTGTTCCTTTTTGTAGCAGCACAACCTTCGTTCATAAGTATAAACCAGCATTCGCCAATCTACTTCTCTGTCAGTGCATCCTTCAGCCACCTGCATTCCTCAAGCATCATGTAGATGGCCCAAAGTTCAAAGTCCATCAACATTCTCAATTTTAGATCATTTCATTGTTCCCAAGAGACAGTAAACCAATAAACACACTCTCACTAAATAAGACATCTAAACCTCTTAATTCTTGTCCCTCACACCATTATTTACCCTCACTGTTGCTATTGGTAGTGCTGATGGTTTCGTTTTGAACACAGCTCATAGCATGCAATAGCAGTTTCCCCCCTGTACCCTGGACTTAAACACTCTTTACACAAGAATCATATCTTTGAAGTAATTCTTATGAGAATTCATTCATATTTCTAGCATGAGTCAGTGGGACGCATAGGTCTATACAACCCCTTTCAATCTTGTTCATCTTCAATATGGTAATATTACTTATAGACCCACTAGAGAACTACCTTCACTTCTGTCTATTCCCTTACATCGGAGTTCAACCTCATTAGCTAACGGTTACCCATCTCTAGTTTTTATGTATGTCTAAGTCCCCTATATTCTGTATTCTAATTCTGATTCTACCTCTGATTCTACCTTTATGCTGGCCATAAAAGTGGAATCATATAGTATCTTTCCTTTTGTGTCTGGCTAATTCTGCTAGCATTATGTCCTCAAGGCTCATCCATCTTGTCATGTGCTTCAGGACATCATTATGTCTTACTACTGCATAATATTCCATTCTATGTATACACCCATCTGTTTGATCCACTCATCTGTTGAGTGGATCCACTTATCTGTTGGTGGGCATTTGGTTTGTTTCCATCTTTTGGCGATTGTGAATAATGCTCAGACTATTGATTTTGTCATCTCCACTACTTGCAAGAATATCAGAAATCCTCCAAATGGTGAAGTTGAATATTTCCTCCTTTCTCCTTAGTGCCCCAAGGGGATCTAACAAATACTTCTTTATTTACTGGTCAAATTACTCTGGGATATATCGGGGTATCATACTAACCTGGACAAATCAACAAAATCTCATGCCCTATTCAGTATTCCATGTAATTTTAGTGTTCAACTAAACTGATCATACAAGTTAAATTAGGAAATGCACTAACCAAAATATAAATTTTTCACCAAATAAACATCTCTCTCTTTGGTCTCACACAGAAATTGAAGTTTTAAAATATGGACAATATCATTGTTTACCCTGTATTCTAATTTACCTTAGTCCTATCCAGATCAGCTTCATTCATATTTCTTCTTGAAGTCAGATCCCTTTTTCAACTTCATGAACAGTTCCTGTACGGGGTACTGCTAACTTTCATAGCTTCAGAGGTCTGACTCTGAGTCTCAGGTGTCACATAAATACCTAAAGATTCTGGGAACAACCAGGTTATAAGCAAACAGCACAGTATCTCAGAATTTAGAAATAACAGTTACAGCTCACGAATATTGGTGACTGCTGTAAGAACTTACAATCTAGGACCCTTTACAACAGGCCCCAACTTGATGACCCATGCTCTTGACTTCAGTTCACCAAGTTTTTATAGTTAGTCCATATGAGTGGGGCATAATGTTTTTCTTTTTTGATTCTGACATTTCATTCAACGTACAGTCCTTAAGGTACATTCACTTAGTTGCATGCTTCGTGACTTCATTCCTTCTTGCAGCCACTCAGTAATCCAGTGTATGTATACACCACAGTTCTCCCTTCCATTCCTCAGTCATTGTACCCTTAGGCCACCTCCATCCATTGCAAATCATGAACCTTAGGCCACCATAAGCACCAGTGTGCAAATGTCCATTCATGTCCCTGCTCTCAGTTCCTCCAGGTATATACTTAGCAATAGGTTTGCAGGATCATCTGACACCCCCCTCAGCCTCCTGTTGAACCACCACACTACCCTATAGGGGAACTGCACCTCTCGTTTCCCTACCAACAGTGAATAGGTATATCTCCTTTGCCACATTTACTCCAGCACTTGTTTCTCTCTGTTCATTTCTAAACAGTTTATTTGCACATCATACAATCCAACCTAAGTAAAAAAAAATCAATGGCTCCTGGTATAATCACATAGCCATGACTTCACCACCACAGTCTATGTGAAGACATTTCCTTTTCTTCCACAAGAATCCCATATCCCTCCCCCATATACCCCACCTGTTGACATGTAGCTTTGGCATAATGCCTTTGTTACATTCAGTGAAAGCATATTACAATGTTACTGTTGACTATAGACTGTAGCTTGCTTTGATTGTATTTTTTCATGTATGCCATCCCATTTTCAACACCTTGCAAAGTTGACATTGATTTGCTTTCCTTTATGCAAAAACATTCTTATACTCGTACATTTAATCAACATCATTGTCCACCCTAGGCATCCTTAAGTTACACTATCTCAGTCTTTATCTTCTATCTTTCTTTCTGGTTTCATTTGTGTCTCTAGCCCATGTTCCTCAACCATACTCACATTCAGCTTCATTCAGTGTACTTATGTTATTGTGCTACCCTCAGATATTATTGTGCTATCCATTTCTGAATTTTTACAATCAGTCCTGTTGCACATCCCAGACTGATTGTGAGCTTAGTGTGAGGGAGGTCATTATTCAGGAGACTATTAGAACTGAAAATGAGGACTTAGAGTTGAAAATGACAATATGAGCTTTTACAGAGAAGGGGATATGGGATATAAATGATAAGTATGGACAGAAACCTGGAGAGGGTCTCCTCTTATGGCTGATCTGACTTTAGAATGAGGGTGCCACTACCACCCTGATGAACAAAGCTTAATGGAGGAGTCTTGCCCACCTCGCATCAACCCCATCCTTCAACAAACTGTTAGTCAGCTGGAGTTAAAGGAGGAGGAGGCAAGGGTGGGGGTGGGGAAGCAACTGACAGTGCAGCTATTTGACTGGATGCTTCAGGAAGTCAGACAAGCATAACTCACCGTGTGACCTCCCCCAAATTCCAACTAAGCCTGGGAATACTGAGGAGGAAGTGGTGGTCATACCCAGATAATTGGATGTAGGTACATGGACATTCCATCCCCACTGGTGGGATTTAACTCCTCACCAGATTCCCATTTTGTGGCAGAACATTGATGATTTTATAAGAAAAAGCCTCCCTGAATGGGGCAACAAGCTGGCTCTTCTCACCCCAGGGCTTCCTGTGACACAGGAAATTGAATGTGTTAATTGTATCCTTTCAACACCCCCACTCACTGAGCTATGTTGCTGTGGTGACTAGAACAAGGGGTCCTAAAGGACACCATAGATGTGACCTCCATGGAGAACATTGGGAAAACTATAAACTAGAAGGGGGGTCACAGGCGTAACAGGAACACTGCGCACCTACCCCCATCCCCCATCCCCAGATATGTTTGGTAGTGGAAGAAGAGTATCCTGCAGATCTCCTATCTCTCTCTTCAGAACTGACTAGAGTCTGGCCCCTGGGAGGAATCTCTTCACCCAAATTTAACTAAATTAAAAATGACTTAAATGTGGGGCCAATGGCCCTAACCACTCCCTGAGGACTGAAGACTATAAACCCCAGTGCACGTACAATTTGGAGGCAGTAAACAAACTTTTATGGCACCTTTGGATACTGGCACCCAGGTCACTATAATTCTGGAAGATGTACAAGGGAAGGGGTGATGAGCAGCATGGGAAGGTTTTAGGCATTCCACATGGGTATGGGCATGGAGAGTTACTGCTACCCTGTAGGTTGGTCCCTGGCCTTTAGGTTGCCCTGGGATCATATTTCCCACCAGGGAATACATTATAGGGATTAACATCCTGTACCCATGCACCTCCCATCAGTGACTGTGAGGATACTCTCCCCCATTCCAACAAATTCTGGTCATCATGGTTTGGCAAGTGACAGCTCACACACACCCAGTGCTCCCATCTCTTTGCCACATTGTCCGACAGCAGCAATACAAACTCCCTGGTGGGGGAAAGGACATTGCTGAATTCATAAAGAACATTCTGTCTGTGAGTGTCCTCCCTCCACTATCTCTGCCTATAACATCTCGATGTGGCCAGTTAAAAGTGAGTAGAGTATGGCAGCTGACTAAAAACTATCAGTGCTTGAATGCAAAAGTGCCCCTTTTAGTGCCTGTGGTTCCAGACATTGTGATTTTCACAGAAGCCATTATCCTCTCCCGGGATTTGATGTGTGGTTGTTGAACTGGAAAATGCCTTTTTCACTATCCCAATTTCTAGGAGGAGGACAACATCAATTCTTTTTCCGTTGCGAAGTCTAGTGTATATCTTCACTGTACTGCAGCAGGGATATTTAAACTACCCCACTGTGTTGGCTTGAAAGGATTATGTGCCCTAGAAAAGGCATGTTTTAATCCTGATCCATCTTGTGGAGGCATCTATTTCTTTTAATCCCTATTCAGTACTGTAGGTTGGAAACTTGATTAGATGATCTCCATAGAGATGTGACTCACCCAATTGTGGAGTTTAATCTTTTAACTCCACCCATTCCAGGCAGGTTTTGATTAGTTTACTGGAATCCTTCCAAACAGGAAACATTTTGGAGAGCCACAGAGCCACAAGAACCGTGAGAGCCATGGAAGCTGCAGAGACCACATAGCCAGAGACCTTTGCAGATGAAGAAGGAATAGACCCCAGGGGAGCTTCATGAAACAAGAAGCCTGGAGAGAAAGCTAGCAGACATTGCCATGTTTGCCATGTGCCTTTCCAGTTGAGAGAGAAACCCTGAGTTTCACTAGTTTTCTTGAACCAAGGTATCTTTCCCTGGATGCCTTAGATTGGATATTTCTAATCTTTAATTTGGACATTTTCACAGACTTAAAACTGTAACTCTGCAACTTGATGAATTCTCCTTTTTAGGGGCTGTTCTGTTTCTGGTATATTGCATTCCAGCAGCTAGCAAACTAGAACACTCACTATCTGTCATCAATAGCTAAGACAGGATTTCAGTAAGCTACCCCTGCCTGAATTACTCCAAGTACTCCATCATATGTTGGTCAGCCAAAGCAAGGAGCAAACTGCCCAAGGATTACACACATTACTAACTGACTTCAACAGTCCAGCTGGGCCATAAATTCCAACAAGATAAAAGGCCCAGCTGCATCAGGTCACCTTCTTATGCCTTCCTTATATGGGCCAGAAACCAGTAATGGATCCTGACCCAGTACAGGACAAATTACTGTTTCTGTAGTCACCTACCTCCAAAAAGGAGGTCCAGTGGTTGATTGAGTTATTTGCAAATTGGTGCTGGTATATTCCTTAACTCAGTATCCTCTTGCCACCGTATATTGGGTGACACAGAAAGCAGGTACTTTCCTCTAGGGAATGGGGGAAGAGCAGACTCTTCAGGAGGTAAAAGTGGCCATTTCAGCTACTTTGCCTCTAGGACATTTGGAGCCTGTATCTCCATTTGAACTACAGGTTTTTGCCGCTTGGACCCATGTCAACTAGTCCTTCTGGCAGAAGGAGGGAACAACAGGAATTCTCAGACTCTTGGTGTGCTGGTTTGAATCTGTGGTGCACCCCAGAAAAGCCATGTCCCTTAATCCTCATTCAATATTGCTGGCTGGGAGCTTTTTTTATTGTTCCCATGGAGATGTGACCCACCCAATTGTGGGTGGTAGCTTTTGATTAAATGGCTTCCATGGAATTGTGACTCCACCCATTCCAGGTGGATCTTGATTAGTTTACTGGAATCCTTTAAAGGAGGAAACATTTTGGAGAGAGAGAGAGAGAGTGATGAGAACCATGAGATGCCATGCAACCAGAAACTTTTGGAGACAAAGAAGGAAAACACCCTCAGGAGAGCTTCATGCAACAAGAACCCTGGGGAGAAAGCTAGAAGACGTAGCCATGTTCACCATGTGTCTTTCTAGTTGAGAGAGAAATTCTGAACTTCATCAGCCTTCTGGAACCAAGGTATTTTTCCCTGGATGCCTTAGATTGGACATTTCTATAACCTTGCTCTAATTGGGACATTTTCACTTCTTTAGAACTGTAAACTAGCAACTTAATAAATTCCCTTTAAAAAAAGCCATTCCTTTTCTGGTATATTGCATTCTGGCAGCTTGCAAAGTAGAGCATCTGGATTTTGGGACGAAGAAGTTCCCAGACACAGGTCAGTGGTACTCCCCATTCAGGAGGGATCTTTTGGAAGGCTATTGGGCCTTGTTGGTAACAGAAATGATCACCGAGAGCTCCCAGGTCCTTCCAAGGTCATAAATCTCCATCATGTCCTGGGTCCTGGGTAATCAGGACACTCAAGTAGTGCCCAGCAACACAGCATCATCAAATGGAAGTTTATGCTCATTGAAGGTTATGCTTATTCGGGCCCCCAGGGAGTAACACACTTTCATGAGCAAGTGGCAGAGGCTCCCTCCAACAATGATGCTGTTACAACACCAGATGAGAACCCTTCTCTCCCTGCATTGGCACCTTGGGGACCCTAACTCAAGGATGCTCAGTACTGGTTCACTGATGGATTGGCCAAACTGAAGCCATCTGGGATCTATTGGACAGCAGCTGTTATTTCCTTTGCCTCAGGCAAAATAGATACCAACTCTGGCACTGGAAAAAGTGCACAATGGGCTAAACTGGGAATAGTCCTCTTAACCCTGGAACACTCAGAACTAAGCACTCTTGTATTCTTGTTTATTGACTCGTGGGCTGTCACAAATGGTTTAGCAGTCTGAATATGTTCATAGGGGGGATGTGATTGGAGAATCAAGTTCCACAGTATAGGGAAGAGACCTTTGGAAAACATTGGCAGTGTGGAAAGGCACCATCTTTGTTTTCCACTATGATGCACATGGCAAGGGCCCATATCATAACGAACATCATTGGAATGTGCTAGCTGATAAAGGAGTCACTGAGCTGCTTTTCACACCTCACGAGGCTAGTGATCCTCCTGAGAGAGAGGCAGAGGATTAGCCCTGTCTGGAGGATGAGGACAATGAACTTACCCTTGGTGACATCTAAATGTCTGAAATTCTCATGGCTGCTTCCCTTGCTGGGTGGATAAACCATCACACTGTACATGGAAATTCTGACACCATGAAATTATGGGCCCAGGAACACAGAGAAACTGTCTCATTAAAAGAGGATCAATCTGCCATTTGCCAATGTGAGAGATGTCAACTACAAGCCAAAGCCCCAGAAGGGCATTTAGAAGCTGTTCCCAGAGGGTCTGCTCCAGGCCCTTCCTGACAAGTGGAATACATTGGCCTTTTCCTGCCATCCCAAGGCATGTCCTGTATCTTGATTATGGTAGGCACCTATTCAGGCTATGGTCTTGTCTTTCTAGTCCATTGTGGGAATGCGATATATACATGGGATGCCTTAGAAAAGCAGATCTGCCACACTTTCATGTACCCAGATGGCATCTCCTCTGACCAAAGGTCCCAATTTATTGCACAATCCACTCAATGAAGGACCAAGACTCACAAAATTAAATGGATATTCCATGTCACCCACCATCCACAGACAGCTGGCATTGTGGAGAATTTTAATGACCACCTGAATAAAGGGCTTCAATATCTACACCGTGACAACTCTCTTATTTGATGGATTGTCTGCCTTACTTGGGTCCTTTAGAAGCTAAATTCAGGAGATCCCTAGAAGGGAAATACAGCCTTATCCTGCTTTTTAGCACAGGGAAAAGACAAGAGTGGAGGAATAACCCATGCTTTGCTGCACATCTATTATTATGCCCATCAAGATGAGGATTGGCCCTGAAAAGGGGACCAAGGACACTCCACTTGGAACTCTTTTCAACCACTGAGAGGGGATCATCCCACTTTTTATCCCATTACATCCTCCACACAATTCCAGGAAGTTGTAGGTTAGGGCTACCAGTTAGAGGGTTAGGATGATGGAAACGAATCCAGATGTGCTTAACGCGCATAGGGTGACAATCCAATGGGTGGAACCTTTGGGGCCTGATATATACATATAGGAGGTTAGTGGGTGGTGCCTACTCCTGTTGGGCCACCAGTCCCATGAGATACCATCAAGGAGTCCTGAGTCATAAGATACTTTTAAGAAGTCCTGATACCTCCCATATATCAGGAAGGGGTGAAAGTGGGCCAGAATATATGGGTAAATCACTTAGACTAATGAGAAAGAGATGAGGTTACAGCTCAAGGCAAGGGACAGAAAAAAATGGGTGGCCTTAGAGGGAAAAGATAAGTTACAGCAAATAGGCCAAGAAAATGTCTCCCATGGGAGTTGGCTGCTCAACCACCCTGTCAAGACTAGTCACTGCTCCCACCTCCTGTTTTCTATAGATTTGACTTGGTGGCAAGCTGGAAGGAAAACACTTGGTCCAAAAGACACAGGCCATTGCAACTGCAAGGAAACTGACTGACTGCTGGATCTGCCATCCAATAACATGTTCCTTCTTCTCCCTTTGCTTAGTTTGAATTGACACTCAAACAACTGATTTTCCCTGCCTCACATTTGAACTAACATTAAGAAGTCCTTCATTTATGCCCTGTGACATAAATGACAGCCTTTGGCTGTGTACTCTTTTTTTCCACACTGCTGGACAACCTGTTGGAAAGCAAAAACACCCGAAGTAATGAAACGGGCAAGTAGCTCAGTTGTCTGTCCAGTTTATTATCTTCAACAAAGCATGATTTGCCTAAGATGGGGGTGGGGTCCATGATTCTGGATGTGCCTCTTTTGGTAGATCATTATTGTCCTGGCTGGAATTAAGCACCAGTGAATATATGATATGCAATCTGCCAGCCACCTTGGCTGACATGGCTGAATTTACAGCATAAGCCTTTCAGGCTCAGCAAAATGCATTATATTCTTTAACCAAAGTAGTGTTTGATAATTGCGTTGTCTTAGACATCGCCTAGTCCATCAAGGAGGCATAAGTGCTATTGTTAACAACTCCTACTATATGTGGTTAATGCCTCAGAGGTGGTGGTATGGTAGATGAGCAAAATTCAACAGCAAGCTCACTGGCCACAAAGTGTACAAATTCTATGTGGGACTTATTCAGCTATCTCCCAGCAAGGTGAGGGGATATGGATGCAATCATTACTCTAGACATTATTTATCATCCTGCTTGGAGTAGTGTTATGTATAGGCCAACCTTCCTAATGTGCTATAGCCACTGGTATTCCCAAACCTTTACTGTCAATATTGTTGAAAGCCATGAAGCAGTTAGGCCTGACTAGTTCTGCCTTCCTGTCTGAAATGGAAGGTGGGCTTATGTTGTGGAAGCTAGTGGGGAGGAGAAGGTTAGGCCTGGTCTAGAGGTGGAGGGGTAGACTGCTGTGGAATTTTCAGACACACCTAGTGGCTACCTACCAGCTCTTGCCTAAGCCCCCTTCCTTTCCCCCTTTCCTATTGTGTGCAGATGTTTCAATATGTTTCCATTCCATGGCCTGGGGCAGATGTTAGGTCTACTGCAAAAGGCCTGGACATAACTTAAACCTAGAAACCAAGAACAAGCAGCCCTAGCTGCTTATCAGGGTGAGAATTCTCATGGCAGGGCTTCCTCCCTCTGGAGTGTATCAGTGCTCACTCCTGAGCACCATAGGTGTCTCTCCTCTCTGATGCAAAGTGGGGAGCTGCCATACACCGACCCTGATCCAAGCAGCTGGCCTCCCCAGGAGACTAGCCATGATGAACTCTCTTTCCCTGTTCTTCTGGATCCTCTGTACTGTTTAAATAATAAAACATCCATTTGCTTAAAGTTTTTGTTGTACCTGAGCCTGTGTTTCCATGATACACGATGTAACAATTTACTCCCTCAGTGGGCAACTGAGAGCTGAGGAAGGCAAGCAAGGTGCAGATCATTCAAGAATAGGAGCAGCACTCATGATTTTTCTTACTGTGAGAGAGGTTTCCTCTTCTGCAGTTATAAAAAATACTGTCTTTTCAAGTGCCTGAAGATTTCCAAAGCAGAGCTGCTTAATCTACTGACACAAACCTGGAAAAAATATATAGAAAATCACAGAAGGAATTGTTCAGCCTCTTAAACTGTAACTGGAACCAGCTGGCTGCTTGTGTGGGTCAGGATGACTTGTCCCCCTGCAAGGCTTGTGGCTTGGTCATCTAGGGGGCTGACAGTCTTGGAATTTGATGTATACCATGACTGGTGGATCTCAGACTCACTTTGGGTCCAAGAGTGAATTTGTAGAAGGTATGCAATAGCAGGTACAGGGTTGGTAAAGGAGTACAGTGTATTGTATGTGGAACCAGACAGATCTGTGTTTGACATTATGGTTCGATCACTTACGGGCTGTGTGACCATGGGTCAAGCATTTAATCTTCTCTAAATTCTGTCTCTTTAGCTTTAAAATTGAAATAGTAGTTAAACCTACCTCTTAGGTGATTGTGAGACTAAAAAAAATTATATGTATCTTGAATTGTCTGTTAGGTCTCAGAGTGAGTTAGTAAGATGACAGTGGTGTGTATGCCAGGGACCCTGTGGTTCAACATTAGGTTTTTAAATTTTATATCATTCCCTTAATTGCTTACTATAGTGAAGCATTTGAGAGTTGGAGAGAGGTGGGTTAGAGTGATCTAGCAGCTATAAAGTACTGTTTTGTGAATATATTCTCCTTCCTTGCCTGACTTTTCTCCTATCCACTCATTATCTTTTCAAAGGATGAGAGGCAGCATGGTGTGGAGCAAAAAGAGTCAGGAAAATGTGACTTGAGTACTAGCATAAAGGCCATGGAACCCTAGTAGTGTCACATGGCTTCTTTTCTTTTTTTTAATGCAATTTTATTGAGATACATTCACACATCATATAATGCATCCAAAGTATATAATCAGTAGTTCACAGTGTCATCACACAGTTGTGCATTCATCCCTACAATCAATTTAAAACATTTTCATTATTACAAAAAATAAAAAGAATACCCAAAGCATCCCATACCTCTAATGCCTCCTATTATTTATTTATTTGTTTATTTATTTATTTTCTTACTCATCTGCCTATACACTGGCTAAAGGGAGTGTCAGTTTCAAGGTTTTCACAATCACACAGTCACATCATAAAAGCTATACAGTTGGTGGAGTTATACTGAGAAGGTAGGGTTTAAAAAATGAATACAAATATTGAATCATTAAATTGATATTTCTTTTAGTCTCCAGTATATTAGAGCAGCTATAAGTGAAAACCTAAAATTGTGCAATTGTAACCCATACCAAACTCTGAAATTTGTTCTACAACCAATCGCTGTGTTGTGCTTTGAAATTTTTTGCTTTTTTTTTGTATATATGTTAGTTTTCACAAAAAAGAAAGAAGTCAATTGTGATGATAAAAAATATTTGTTCCTTCTAGCCTCCTATATTCTGGAGCAGCTAGAAGGAAAAATCTGAGATGATGGCATGGTAGCTCCTGACAAACTCTGGGATCTGTCCTGTAACTAATTGTTGAAAGCACTTTGAAAATTATTGTTTCTTTCTTTCTTTGCTTTGTATATATGTTATATCATACAATAAAAAAGTTAAAAAAAGCTATACAGTTGTACAATCATCAAGAATCAAGGCTAGTGGATTACAGTTCAACAGTTTCAGGTCTTTCTTTCTAATATAATTTAAGTATTCTAATACTCTAAAAACTAAAAAGAAATATCTATATAATGCATAAGAAAACCTCTAGGATGACCTCTCGACTCCTTTTGAAATCTCTTAGCTGCTGAAACTTTATTTTGCTTCATTTCTTTTCCCCCTTTGGGTCAAGAAGTCCTTCTCAATCTCCTGATGCCAGGGTCAGTCTCAACCCTGAGAGTCATGTCCTACATTTCCAGGAAGACTTACAACCCTGGGAGTCATGTCCCATGTAGGGGGAAGGGTGCTGACTTTATTTGTGGAGTTGTCTTAGAGAGAAAGAGAGAGGTCATACTTGAGCAACAAAAGAAGCCCTCTGGGAGTAACTCTTAGGCATAATTATAAGTAGGCTTAGGTTTTCCTTGCGGGAATAAGTTTCATAAGGAATGCCACAAGATTGAAGGCTTGGCTTATTAAGTTGGTAGCCTCTAATGCTTGAGAGAATATCAGGAATTCCCCAGAAAGGGATGTTTAATGTTTCCACCTTTACCTCAATCCCTCAAGGAGACTTTGCAAATACTTTTTTATTTTCTGCCCCAAATGCTTTGGGATATATCAGGGTATTACATAACCTGTACAGAATAACAAGACCTCATTCCCTATTCTAGGTTCCACACAATTATGTTGTTTAAATAAACTGACTATACAGGTTAAATTAGGTAGTGTACTGCAGAAAATATAAATTTTGTACCAAATAAACACATTTTCTTTGGTGTCAAACAGAAGTTGATGTTCTTTACCTGTATTATGATTTACCTTAGCCTTAACCAAGTCTGTTTCATTCATATCTCTAATTGAAGTCTGATTTCTTTTTTGACTTCTTTAACAGTTGCTGAATGAAGTAATGCTGACTTTCAGAGCTGCAGAACTCTGTCAGTCTCAGCTGTCACACAGATACCCAAAGTTACAGTGAACTACCATGAGATACAAAGTGCTCAGTATCTCAGAATTTAGAAACAACAGTTAAGACTCAGGAATAGATTTGACTGAGGTAAGAGCTTACACTCTAGGAATCTTTATAGTAAGTCTTATTGAATATTCTGTACTCCTTAACCATCGATTGCCCAATCTCTGCCCAAACTCTATCCTCTGATAACTTATGCTCTCGAATTCAATTCTCAGAATTTACTCATTATAGTTAGTCCCTATTAGTGAGGGCTTATAATATCTGTCCTTTCATTTCTGGCTTAGTTCATTCAACATAATGTCTTCAAGTTTCATTCACCTAACTGCATGCCTCACAACTTCATTCCTTCTTGTAGCCACTCAATATTCTGTTGTATGTATATATATATACACCACAGTTCACCCTTCAGTTCATCAGTTGATTTTTGCTTAGGCCACCTCCTTCCATGATTTCATGAATAATAACACCATAAACACTAGTGTGCAAATGACCATTCATGTCCCTGCTTTCAGTTTTTCCAAGTTTATACCTAATAATGGGTTTTCAGGATCACATGGCAACCCTATACTTAGCACCTATGGAACCATCACACCGCCCTCCAGGGAGGCTGTAGTGATCTGATTCCCTACCAACAATGAATAGGTATCTCTCTCTCCACATCTTCTCCAGCACCTGTATTTCTCTGTTTCTTTTTAAAACCATTTTATTCACGTACCATATAATCCATCCTAAATAAACAATCAATGGCTCCCAGTATAATCACATGGTTATACATTCACCACCACAATCTATATAAGAACATTTCCATTTCTTCCACAAAGAAAGAAGAGGACAAAAATGGAAAAAATAAAGACTAAAATATGAAAGGAAGAACACCACCACCACCACCAAGAATCCCATACTCCCCTCTTATACCCTGCCTTATTGACATTTAGTTTTGGTATATTGCCTTTGTTATAATTAATGGAAGAATATTACAATGCTACTGTTCACTATAGACCTTAATTTGCATTGACTGTATTTTTTCCATGTCCCATCCCATTTTCAATACCTTGCAATGGTGACATTCATTTGTTCTCCCTCATATAACGACTTTCCCATATTTGTATATTTAATCGCCATCATTGTTCACCCTTGGTTTCACTACATTATATAGTCCCAATTTTTATCCTCTCTCTTTCCTCCTGATGTCGTATATGCCCCTAGCTTTCTTCTTTCAATCATACTCACACTCTCTCCTGTCTTTTCCTATCTGCCTGTAGCACTCCCTTTAGTATTTCTTATAGAGCAGGTCTATTGTTCACAAACTCTCTCAATGTCTTCTTGACTGTAATATTTTGAACTCTCCAT
Source organism: Tamandua tetradactyla (assembly GCF_023851605.1). Lineage (NCBI taxonomy): Eukaryota > Metazoa > Chordata > Mammalia > Pilosa > Myrmecophagidae > Tamandua > Tamandua tetradactyla. Next base: position 93,315,875 of record NC_135353.1, read on the forward strand.
CCATCATTTTTTTTTTTGGGGGGTGCGTGGTCCAGAAATCGAACCCGGGTCTCCTGCATGAAAGGTGAGCATTCTACCACTGAACCACCCATGCACCCTCTCCACCATTTTTGAAGGACAATTTGGCCAAATATAGAATTCTTGGTTGGCAGCTTTTCCTCTTTAAGTATCTTATCATACCACTGCCTTCTTGCTTCCTTGATTTCTGCTGAGAAATCCACACATTGTCTTATCAAACTTCCCTTGTATGTGAACAATCACTTTTCTCTTTCTGCTTTCAGAATTCTCTCTTTGTCTTTGGCATTTGACAATCTGATTAATAAATGTCTTGGAGTAGGTCTATTTGGATCTATTTCTGTTTGGGGTACGTTGTGCTAATTGGATATGCAATTTTTAAAACTTTTTCATTTTATAGTATAACACACATACAAAGCAAAGGAATAAAAAGACAATAGCTTTCAAAGCACTCTCCAACAAGTAGTTACATGACAGATCCCAGAGTTTATCATGGGCTAACATACAATCCTCTCAGAATTTTTCTTCTAGCTGCCCCAGAATATAAGAGGCTAGAAGGCTTAAATATTTTTTTATCATCACAATAGACTTTTTTCTTTCTTTTTTTGTGAAAAATAACATATATACAAAAGGTAATGAATTTCAAAGCACAGCACCACAATTAGTTGCAGAACATATTTCAGAGTTTGACATGGGTTACAATTCCACAATTTTAGGTTTTTATTTCTAGTGGTTCTAAGACACTGGAGACTAAAAGAGATATTAATGTAATGATTCAGGATTCATATTCATTTGTTAAATCCTATCTTCTCTGTATAACTCCACCATCACCTTTGACCTTTCCATCCCTCTTTTTAGGGGTGTTTGGGCTATGGTCATTCTAACCTTTTCATGTTTGAATTGTCTGTCACTAATATGGGGTAGGGAGATGGAACTATCTGATGTTCTGGAGAGGCTGGGCTCTCTAGTTTCAGGATTTATATGGTCCAGGGACCCATCTGGAGACTGTAGGTTTCTGGAAAGTTACACTAATGCATGGAACCATTGTGGAACCTTATATATTGCCCTAAGTGTTCTTTAGGATTGGTTGGAATGGTCCTGGCTAGGGTTAGGCAGGTTCTGATAGAAAGCAAAAGCTGAAGCTTGCATAAGAGCAACCTTCAGAGTAGCCTCTCGACTTGATTTGAACTCTCTCAGCCACTGATACCTTATTTGTGACACTTCTTTCCCCCCATTTGGTCAGGATGGCATTGTTGATGTCACAGTGCCAGGGCCAGGCTCATTCCTGGCAATCATCTCCCATGCTGCCAGGGAGACTTTCATTCCTGTATTCACATAGAAGGGATGGCAATGGTTTCACGTGCAGAGTTGGGCTTGGAGAGAGTGAGGCCACATCTGAGCAGCAAGAGCGGTCCCCCAGAAGAAACTTTAAGGCATACCTATAGAAAGGCTAAATTTCTATGGTACCTACATGAGCTTCACGAGGATAAACCTCAAGATCAAGGGCAAGACCTATTGATTTGAGTGTCCATAAAGTTTGACACAGTATCAGGGGACTTCCTGATGGTCAAGTTTAATAGTTCCATATTTTTTCTCCCATTCCTCAAGGGATTTTTCCAATACTTTTTGATTATCTGATTAATATACTCTAGGATGTATCTAGGCATTACATTAAGCTATACAGGATTTAAGGGCCTCTTTCTTATTCTGTGCTCCCTGTGTTTCAATTGTTCAAATGAGCTATACAGATAGGGTGAGTTAGATTATATGCTACAGAAAATTTCAGTTCCAGAAAATTTCACTTTCTTTCTTTGGTCTCAAAGAGGATGTGTGGTTCTAAAATATAGACATTATCTTCCTTACCCCTGTATTCTGAATCACTTTAACCCCAATTTGATTGGCTTTCTTCTTATCCCAAATATCAGGTTATTATATATATATATAAAACAGCCTCTAGAAATCCAGAAATAATAATTACCACTCCAGACTAAATGTGTTGGTTCTGTAATTTCGTATCTTTCATGAGAGATGGAAAATTTTTAGTGATTAATTCCTCCGTTTTTCTTTCTGTCCCTTTTCCCTTCTCTTCTCCTTCTGGGACATCCATAACATGAATATTCATGCACTTCATGTTGTCATTCAATTCCCAGAGACCCTGCTCATATTTTTCCATTCTTTTCCCTTTCTGTTCTTTTATGTGTAGCATTTCAGATGCCCTGTACTCTAGTTCACTAATCCTTTCTTCTGCCTCTTCAAGTCTGCTGTTGTATGCTTCCAATGATTTTCATTTCTTCTATTGTGCTTTCATTCCTATAAGTTCTGCTAGTTTGTTTTTGCATTCTTCTGTAGGGTCACCCAGTGTCTTCTTTATAGCTTTCATCTCCTTTGCCACATTTTTCTTCAACTTGATTTGATTTTTTTTAAAAATTTTTTTATTAATCAAAAAAAAGAAAAGAAATTAACACAACATTTAGAAATCATTCCATTCTACAAATGCACTCAGTAATTCTTAGTATCATCACATAGATGTATGATCATCATTTCTTAGTATATTTGCATCGATTTAGGAAAAGAACTAGCAAAACAGCAGAAAAAGATATAGAATGTTAATATAGAGAAGAGAATTAAAATAATAATACTAATAATATATATATATATATAAAGGAAAAAGAAAAAAAACAAAAACAAAAGATACAAACACACAAACAAACAAACAAAAAAAACATATTTCAGGTGCAGCTTCATTCAGTGTTCCAACCTAGTTACATTACACTTAGGTATTATTGTGCTGTCCATTTTTGAGTTTTTGTATCTAGTCCTGTTGCACAGTCTGTATCCCTTCAGCTCCAATTACCCATTATCTTACCCTGTTTCTAACTCCTGCTGGTCTTTGTTACCAATGATATATTCCAAGCTGATTCTCGAATGTCGGTTCACATCAGTGGGACCTTACAGTATTTGTCCTTTAGTTTTGGGCTAGACTCACTCAGCATAATGTTCTCTAGGTCCATCCATGTTATTACATGCTTCATAAGTTTAGTCTGTCTTAAAGCTGCATAATATTCCATCGTAGGTATATGCCACAGTTTGTTTAGCCACTCGTCTGTTGATGGACATTTTGGCTGTTTCCATCTCTTTGCAATTGTAGATAATGCTGCTATAAACACTGGTGTGCAAATGTCCGTCTGTGTCTTTGCCCTTAAGTACCTTGAGTAGATACCTAGCAGTGGTATTGCTGGGTCGTAATCCATTCTGCCATTCTATGTCTTTTGATTGGGAAATTCAGTCCATTAACTTTTAGTATTATTACTGTTTGGATAATATTTTCCTCTACCATTTTGGCTTTTGTATTATATATATCATATCTGATTTTCCTTCTTTCTACACTTTACTCCATACCTCTCTCTTCTGTCTTTTCGTATCTGACTCTAGTGCTCCCTTTAGTATTTCTTGCAGAGCTGGTCTCTTGGTCACAAATTCTCTCAGTGACTTTTTGTCTATAAATGTTTTAATTTCTCCTTCATTTTTGAAGGACAATTTTGCTGGATATAGGAGTCTTGGTTGGCAGTTTTTCTCTTTTAGTAATTTAAATATATCATCCCACTGTCTTCTAGCTTCCATGGTTTCTGCTGAGAAATCTACGCATAGTCTTATTGGGTTTCCCTTGTATGTGATGGATTGCTTTTCTCTTGCTGCTTTCAAGATCCTCTCTTTCTCTTTGACCTCTGACATTCTAACTAGTAAGTGTCTTGGAGAATGCCTATTTGGGTCTATTCTCTTTGGGGTGCGCTGCACTTCTTGGATCTGCAAATTTAGGTCTTTCATAAGAGTTGGGAAATTTTCAGTGATAATTTCTTCCATTAGTTTTTCTCCTCCTTTTCCCTTCTCTTCTCCTTCTGGGACACCCACAACACGTATATTTGTGCGCTTCATATTGTCATTCAGTTCCCTGATCCCCTGCTCAAGTTTTTCCATTCTTTTCCCTATAGTTTCTGTTTCTTTTTGGAATTCAGATGTTCCATCCTCCAGTTCACTAATTGTAGCTTCTGTCTCTTTAGATCTACCATTGTAGGTATCCATTGTTTTTTCCATTTTTTCTTCTTTGTCCTTCACTCCCATAAGTTCTGTGATTTGTTTTTTCAGATTTTCTATTTCTTCTTTTTGTTCAGCCCATGTCTTCTTCATGTCCTCCCTCAATTTATTGATTTGGTTTTTGAAGAGTTTTTCCATTTCTGTTCGTATATTCAGCATTAGTTGTCTCAGCTCCTGTATCTCATTTGAACTATTGGTTTGTTCCTTTGACTGGGCCATATCTTCAATTTTCCGAGCGTCATCCATTATTTTCTGCTGGTGTCTGGGCATTTGATCAGATTTCCCTGGGTGTGGGACCCGGCTGGTTGAAAGCTTTTTCTGTGAAATCTCTGGGCTCTGTTTTTCTTTTCCTGCCCAGTATGTGGCGCTCGTGGTGCTCGTCTGTCTGCACGGCAGTCAGCCCGGGAAACCGCGTGTGGAGGCGGGGGTCGCTGGCCGCCGCGGCTTGGGAGAGTGCCGGTCCTAATTGCCCAGCTGGCCCGAAACGCCAAGCGTGACGGGAGGGCCCCACTATCCAACGTTAACAGTCAGACCGGGGAGCCACGTGCGTGGAAGGGACCCCAGTCGCCAGCCGCCCCGGCCGGGAAAACGCGCGCCCCTCGGGTATCTCACCGCAGCAGATTCTCCCTGCCCGTTCAGCTGTTCCAGAATGGGGTACGCTGTCTTTTTGGTCTCTGTCATGACTCCGGGAACTGTTTCATATTGTTTCTGTTTCTTTAGTTGCTTTTCTGGAGGAGGAACTAAGACCCGCGCGTCTTACTAAGCTGCCATCTTCTCCGGAAGTCCTGATTTGATTTTGAAGATTTCTTTGAACATCCTTAATTAGTTGTTTCAAATCCTGCCTCTCATTTGCAGTGTTAGTTTGTCCCTTTCATTGGGCCATGTATTTGTGCTTCCTAGTATGACTTTTGATTTTTTGCTGGTGTCTAGGCATCTGATTTCTTTAATTAGTTTATTCTGATGGTTGTTTTCTCTCTTTTACCTGATTGTTGGTTGGATTTGTCCTCTATCTGTTCTTTGGTACTCAGTTCAATTTATTCTAGGCTTCTATCATAGATTCTGTTTAACTGATCAGGATTTTTCAGCTCTTGGTTTTTTGGTTCTTGCCCTATCTTTAGGAAAGATTTTCCAGGAGGGTCTATCCAGATATATTTTCCAAAACAAGATAGGCCTGTATCTCAGGAAGAGGGTATAACCAGTATCAAAGTTCCCTGCAGATGAGACCCAGCAGAGTGCCAGTCTTTCTGGCAAAGCCTCTTGATTCTGTGCTTTTCCTATTCTGCCCAACAGGTGGCACTTGTCAGCCCACACCTCTCCACAGGCATAAAGTGGCATTCTGCCTTTAATTCTCAACAGACCCTGTCCCTGCCAGGAGTGTGGTTGAGACTGAGGTTGAAGCAGAAGGAGGTCATAAGGTGTTTCTGTTTTCCAGCCCCTGATTTCTGAATTCTCTGAATGAGAGCTGCCACTTGTGCTGGGCCCTGCCTTCCCCTGTTTCTTAAGGAATATATGCCCTTTAGGGAATTATCTCCTTCACCTGACTAATTGCTTTCTCAGCTATCCCTTAACTCTGCCCTTGCCTGGAACAGCGTTGACAATTGAAAATGCTTGCAGCTTTCTTAAATGGGCTGTTAAAAATAAAAAAATTTAAAAAAAGGAAAGAAAAGGAAGAAAAAAATCATTTTCAGAGCTGGTACCCAGCCCAACCCCAGGTTTGCCAATCAAAAGCTGGAATTGGTACCCAGCCCTATGTGCCCTCTTTTTTGGAGGCACAACCCTTTTTCAGTATTCTGACACTTCCAAAAGCCTCTGTATTTTTTCCCCTCTGCCTTCTCTCTGCTGGGAGTGACTTCTGGGTTCCTTTCATGCTTGCTCCCTGTTTGTTTTTGTTCAGAGCTTGTATTAAACAGTTGGACTTTGTTAATTATATCCACAATTGGAGTTTGTTTGAGCTCTTCTTGCCAGGGTCCTAGTAGAGACTGCTTCTTTTTTCCATGGGGAAGTGACTTCATGGCAGCCTCCATGGTAGTGGGGGAGGGGCACCAGCCTCCAGTTTGGAAGAATTTACCTATAGTTCTGTGCTGTGATTTTGGCCTTTCCACCCATTTCAAACTGGTGTATGATGTGTGTCTGGTCACAGAAATTTCCCCCAAAAGTTGTTCCAAACAGTTCATCGATATTTACTAGCTTCCTTAGAGGATGAACAAAATTCCACACCTCTTTATGCCACCATCTTGCCCTGCCTTGTCACACAACTTCTTGAATTTCACTTTCCATGAAGATATATTTTTTAAGAATTTAAAAGATTGTGTGTGTAATATGTGTGTCACTTAAATGATACAGAGAAGTTTTTATTCTACCAGTCATTATTCAGAGATTGTAGAATGTTAAAATGTTAGCTGAATGCATGAAAGTTGTATGAATATTCCATGATTTCAAGGATTTGAAATGTTCATTTTCAAGAAGAAATATCTTGAGAAATTATGCCATAGAAAAGCCTTTCCCAACAAAGACCTAGAACTGCAAGTTTGCAGTTCTCTTCACCTGATATACAAATATCTTGGCTGCTCACATGACAAAGACTGTTGTTTGTAACTGATTCAAGTATCTTCCTTTCAGAATTTTTGTGGTTCTTAGGATTTTTCAGAGCTTTGCTGCGATTCTACCATTAGTGTTTGGCCTAAGTCAACTTGGCCATGCACAAATCCTATTAGGATTTATAGGTAGGACCTGGTAGCAACTTATAGTTGGAAGAAGATGAGGGGTAGTTACCTTTCCACAGCTTTGCTACAAGTTTGGAATAAAAACAAATGTCAGAACAAATATGCTATATATATAAACATTTATTAGCAAGCAGGCACAAAACGGTCATAAACCTGTCCTGGAAGTTCAGTGATGTTTCAGATTCCTGTCCATTTTGGTTGTCCTTGCATGAAAATTTCATCTGAGGCAAATATGACAATATTCCAGCCACAAGACTTAATTAACCATTTACTAGAGTCAGGAGATCAAGAATCATCTGGAAACAGAAGCAGGACCCAGGAGCTCTTAGGAATTATGTTGAGAGTGTCATCCCTAAGGGTAGGGGCTTCTAGAATTTTGTACAATGTTCAAGTAAGAATATTCTAGTCTGTGCACATATTTTGAATACCACTAATTTCACGAACATAATCATATTTTTGTACAGCATTGTGTAAATTAATGAGCCTTTCTTATCACTGATGAAAACTTGTTTCTAGCACTTATGCTAATTATTGCGGCCTCTGGTGTCAGTAGGGAATAGTGATAGCTGAAGGACCGTGGTAGTCATCTTTGTACTGTGGCTTTTGAGTGAGCAGTCTTGAAAAAGGCAACTGACTGCCCTTAGAGTGCATATTTAAACTAGTCACATATAAGATCACATTATCTCTGCTTTATTATTTTATGATAAATCACAGACATCATAACAGGTGCCCCATTTTGATGATCCTGGGATCAATAGAAGTTGAAAAAGCAGAACAAATTTAGGTTTTCAGTGTGATGAAATAAGCAAAAATATGAAGTCAGTGCCACCAAAACTGTTGGAATGTATCCTCCTTAGAATTACTCTAAAACTCAAGCAAGAACCCTTGGCTTTCCTGAGGCTTCTAGGCTTCTGTCACAGCTTTCTTCCTCAAAAGGCAAATGAAGCTCAGTATGTGGACAGTTGCTGGAATGTTAAGCACTTGCTGGCTAATATCATACCTCTGCAACCTCTAGAAAGTGGGCTAGGCTCTGGGTGGAGCCCCCAAATCACAGCTGTCCTGTAGTGACAGCTGCTGGTTGCTGAATGCTCAGGAACAGAGCTGTGTACTTTTCAACTAAAAAAAGATCTATGTGCCTAAGTGCAGTTCAAAACTCCAGGTACTTCTCCAAGACTGGAAGAATGCTGCTGAAGTCTGTGCCCTCCACCTTCTCAGTTTCTTCATTGTTCTACGATGCTATCTCCAGACCCTCTCCATCAGTTTATCAAATCATTGGCAGATTTCCTGAAATCAAAATGGGTGCAAGATAAAAAGGAATGGAGTATTGATACAGGCAACACCTTGGATGAATTTCAAGGGAATTATGCTGAGTGAATAAAGCCAATCCCTAAAGGTTGCATACTATATGATTCTATTTATATAACATTTTTAAGAAGACAAAATCATAGAGATGGAGAACAGATTGGTGATTGCCAGGGGTTAAGGAAGTGGGTGGTGGTGATAAGGTAAGTGTGGTTATAAAAAGCAACATGAGGTGACATCCAGGCAATATAGGAGATGACTCCCAGGGATGAATCCAGACCTGGCACCATGGGATCAACAATTCCATCCTGACCAAAATGGGGAAAAGAAGTGTAATTAATAAAGTATCAGTGGCAGAGAGAGTTCAAATAGAGTCAAGAGGCTACTCTAGAAGTTGCTTTTATGCAAGCTTCAGGTAGACCTTGCTACCTATCATAACCTGCCAACCCCCAACCAGGACCATTCCAGCCAATCCTAAAGAACAGCTAAGGTAATATATAAGATTCCACAAGGGTTCTAAGCCCTAGAGTAACTTGCCAGAAACTCTACAACCTCCAGATGGGTCCCTGGTCCAAATAAGTCCTGAAACCTAGCCCAGCCTCTCCAGAACATCAAATAGTTCCATTTCCCTACCCCACTTTAGTAACAGACCCTTCCAATTTCAAAAACTTAGAATTGCCATGGCCCAAACAACCCCAAAGAGAGGTATGGAAAGATCAAAGGTAATGGTAGAATTATACATAGGAGATAGGACTTAACAATTGAATATGAATGCTGAATCATTAAATTGATATCTCTTTTAGTTTCCAGTATCTTAGAGCAGCTAGAAGTAAAAATCTAAAATTGTGAAATTGTAACCCATGTCAAAGTCTGAAATATGTTCTACAACTAATTGTGGTGCTGTGCTTTGAAATTTATGGCTTTTTTGTATACATGTTATTGCTCACAAAGAAAGAAAGAAAAAAATTGATTGTGATGATAAAATAGTATTTAAGCCCTCTACCTCCTATATTCTGGAACAGCTAGAAGGGAAAATATGAAAGGATCGTATGGTAGCCCATGACAAACTCTGGGATCTATTTCTGTAACTGCTTGTTGAAGAGTGCTTTGAAAACTATTGCTTTTTTATTTCTTTGCTTTGTACATGTGTTCTACTATACAATAAAAAAGTTTTTTAAAAAAGCAGCATAAGGTGATGATATTGTGAATTGCCGAGTGTATGTATTGGGAATGTTTGTGTTTCTTTCTTGTAATTTTTTTTAAATTAATAAAAAAATTTTTTAAAAAAGCAGCATAAGGGATCCTTGCGATAATGGAACTGTTCAGTGTCTTGACTATGGTGGTAGATCCACAAACCCACACAGGTGATAAAATAGCATATAATGAGATATACACACACAAATGAATACAAATAAAATCAGAGAAATATGAACAAGATGGTTGAAATATTACTATCAACACCGATATCCTAGTATATTCTACTATACAGTTTTTTAAGATGTTACAGGTGATTTCTCTGTATTATTATAACTGCATGTAAATCTACAATTATCTCAAAAAATTTAATTAAAAAGTGAATGATTGTAGTGATAGTTTCACAACCCTGTGAAAATACCTAGAAACACTGAATTGTATACCTTAAGTGGTTGAATTTTATAGTATATGAGGTATACATCAATAAAGCTATTTTTAAAAAATGGGTACATTGATCTTCAGAGGAATTGGCTAAAGAAAACAGGCAGTTTTAAACCATCAAGCCAAATTCCTGGTCCATAAAAGATGACTCTGGTGGTGGAACTGATATTTTGATCAAGAGGATTGTAAGCCCTGTCTTCTTCAGACTTTTTCAGTCCAAACCCTGAGCCAATCCTGTATGGGTAAGAGACACTTGAGTTGCATCAGCCCACTGGTAACTGAGTGAGCCACAAGGAAGTATCAGGTACCTGTGAAGCCCTAGAGTCTCAACCTTTTTCCTTTCTATCACTGTGTGGCCCAATTCATTTGCCTGGCTTCTGCTTTTCACTTGGACTGAGGTCCACTTGATTGGGTTTCTGATTCCCTACCTAGGTCTTGCCAAGTTTCTCCCCTGAAGGCTGAATACCTTTCCTTATTCTCCCCTGCCAGTGTCTGAGGCTCAGCTGTGAATAGACTCAATGCTATCATCTGTCTAATTTGGAGGACTGCTGTTTGCCACCTGCGGTCCTCTGACTGTGATGGTGAATGGCTGCTACTTGGCCTCCCTACCTCCAACACAATACTGACCCCAGAGCCTCACATACCCTTCAGCCAGGGTGCATTGTTCTGTTCCACTGCTCCTTCCCTAAGGGCCTAGCCTAGGTTATAAAGGTAGTGAATCCCAGCCCCTATCACACTTAGGACTTGTGTCTTTTTCCTCTCCACTGGTCCATATTGCATGCCTCACACCCAACCAAACCCACTCAGGTGACAGTAAGAGTGGTAAGCCAATTTTCTTGACCATATTACACAGAATAAGTACATCCAGGAACTGTTGTCCCTAGCTGGTCCTGGTAACCCCGAATGGGATTCTGCTGCTAAAAGGTACATGGAGAGAGGAGTGTACTGCAGGTGAGTATGCTAAGTCCAGCATTCCAAAGGCACATGCCTTTCCTGGGGAAGGGCCCGAGAAGCTTCAATCAAGAATCCACAATGATTTGGCAAAACTGGTCCAGGGAAGAAGGTCTTGACAATAGCTACATTCTACAGAAAGCCAGGGCTCTGACTTTCATCTTAAACATCTGTCACTGCAATCACATCTCTAAGGCTGGTTATTTACAATGCATGGGTTGCCATACACAGCCATTTCTGACCTTGAGGCTGTATTTACCTCAGTTGGGCTTAAGGAATTTTTTTCTTACTTAAGAAAGACCTTATTGAGCTGTCACCATCATACCTCATCACCCTCATGCAAATGGTCAGGCTGAAAGGATGGTCCAGGGGCAACTTACAATGCTTTAAAACAGGTAACTGGCAAGATTGGACAATAAGATGTGCCAAATCTCTCATCATTCAGAAGGCTGCTCCATATTTGACAGGAGTTAGTCTTACTATATTAATGAGAAGACAAACCTTAAGACTTTGATTCACTGTCTACATCCAGATTCAACTGTCACTTCTGCTGTTAACCATGTTTCTACCTCTTCATTATTTGCTGCTTTTCATTTATTGGGGCTATGGAAACAAACACATGTGAAGATTCACCTTAAAGTAAGTTTACTTTGAGGAAGATTCCTCTATAAGTAAGCCCACATACATTTTTGTATGAATGGCGACATCTATTTTGACTTTCTGAAGATTTCCCCCACCTATACCCTACGTCTTCATTCTGAGCTTTGTTCCAGATTAATGATGTGACCAGAGACATGACCTCTGGATGAGTGCAGGATCATTCAGTTGGGTTCTGGAGAGTTGTTTCCACCTTGCTTTAGTAGTTTTACTGTTGGTTTAGGCCCCCTTCTCCTCTGGACCCAATAATGTCTACTGCCATGGGTCAAAGACTAGGAATCAGGTAGTAGAGATATAGACATAGTTGTGGCCCAACTGTCTAGGGACACTAAAAAGTGGCCTTTTTGTTTGGGAGGTTGATGGCAGAAGATGTGACATTTGTCTTATTGATCATAATGAGATTATTTATAATTGATATTTTCCTGCCAAACTCTCTTTGCTTAGGTCCCCTGGGGAATGACAGAGGGAACATGTAACATCTGTGAAATATATAGATCAAGCAGCATATGGGATGGTCCAGCAATTCCTTCAAAATAGTTGAAGCCCAGAGGTTCCAGAGCCTGGTCTAGCATTGTGTAGGGAGGGAAGAAAGGGGTGCCCAGCAGGAGACCGTGTGTGTGTGTGTGTGTGTGTAGGGAGATAGGGCAAATGTGGAGAAGGAAAAAGGACAGAGAAAGCCAAGTTGTACTGTAACCTAGGGTCCCAAAGCTTCCAGGGATGGCATGCTATTTTAAACATTAAACATTCATTCAGCCATACTTTTTTCCCCCCTTAAATCTTTCCACCAGCTTCTTTCCTTTCTTTTCTATCTCCCTTCTTCCCTTCTCCTTCTCTCTCTCTCTCTTTTTTTCCTACCAGTATAGTGAAAGACATCTGGGTAGTTGGAATGACCCAGTGCTGTAGTATCATCTTTGGAAACAGAAGAGACTGTTATCTCAATGCCCTTCCTGCTCTATAATTCAGGGATTTCTAATTTGCCCATTCCATCCCAATTTCTGTTCATTTTAGGAAGCTGAATGAAAACATATGAACACAACCTTCTCCTTTGATAACCCTGTTTCTCGGCATTTTTCTCTGACTCACTGGGGAGAATTGTACATATTTTTGGATGGAGCATTGAACAGGACCTCGCTCCTGTTCCAGGGCTTTACTCTATACTTTTGGTATAAATGTGGGCAAGTGCCGGACCTCTTTGAGGTCTTAGATTCCCTTTCAATATAATAATAAAAGGAAGGAAGACCCTTTGGAGTGGGCACTCAGAAGTGATGCTACTTGGAATACTTGGGCTTCTAGGATCTTCCAAGCCCTTGACACCATTTCCCCCTCCCCCGTCTCTCTACTTCCAAGTTAGGAGTCATTTAAGTGAAACTGGTATATTATGAGTAGAAGAAGTGAGTCATTTTTCACTTCTTGGTGTAAAGGATATAATCACAGAATCTTTATGCAAGATCAGGGCAGGGGTAGAGATCTTGTTGTGTAGGAATTTTGTGGATAAAGGCAAACAGTTATTCCTCTGAAATTTCCTGAGCCCTTTCACTCAAAGGTCCAGGTTAAATTATTTTTAAACAGGGAGTTTGGCCCAGGAGCAGTTCATTTCAGGGGGTAGGCGGTGGTAGGGGAACTACTTGTCTGCACAGGGGTTATGGTTGGCTGTATTGCGTGATGATTTGTGGGTCCAGTCCCCCTTGCTTTTTGACTGGGTATCTAGCAGCATGGTTGTAGGTCAGCTTTGGCTTGTCCTTAACTGTGAAAGAAGCAAGAATGAGAGCCTCTGCGAAGGCCCGCAGTTGCCTTCCAAGGAATTTCAGTGATATCTGGGAGCACAGAGGCTGAGTCATATTTTGGGATAGGATTGTGTTTTTATACCCGCAATGCAGGGTGTTGCCATAATATTAATCACTATTATGGTTAAAAACAAATAAACTCATCCCGCAGCTATGACAAATTTGTGTCTTGGCTCTTTCTTGCTCCAGCATTGTCTTTCTTTTAGCCTCAGGGAACCAGGGTTTAACTCTATATTGCCAGAGTAGGCACTGTTTTTGTAATATCATTTTAAGGATAAATGCAATGTATCTAATTAAAAAATACACTTCCATATCTGTTTACTAAGACTTACAATTACACTATTTGTTCTTTCCTTGTCAAAATGCAAATGTACCTTAAGCCTCATTAACTATTTCCATCTAATATTAATGGGATCTTAATATGTTTCCTGAAAGAGGAGATAAGGGTGAAAGGACAGACCATAAAGGTCCTGGGCATCAGACCAGGAATAGATTGCCCTCAAGGGAAGAGAAAGGCACAGAAGGGGATATTGGGGCACTGAAGACAAATTACCAACATAAAGTTTTTCCATGGACCAGTCTTAGACATGGGCTATAGCTATGGCTGCTGCAGGGTTTCATGATTGTGGGAGAAGGTAAGAGTGAGGTAAAAGGAAGATTTATATAGCTTAATGAGTCATTTTCCCAGTGTGGTCTCAGGCTGTAGCTCTAGAGCTACAGGCTCTGTTCTTGAAACAGGAGGAAGATGCCTGGATGGTCATCCATCTGGCTTAGACCTTGCTTGTAGGACTTCCTGTTTTCACAAAGTTGAGAGAGGCTGAGCCAGCTTTGAAATTTCTTAATATTTGTGAGGACTTGGACTTGGTGAGAGGTCTGAATGCTAAGGCAGAGTGTACTTACTCTTAGATATAGCCCTAAGTTGTAGGCTATCCCTAATCTAACTTTACCCAGTGACCCAGAATTGCATTTTGCCTTTTTTCTGGACTCAAACCTATCTTCTTGAAATCAGAAAACAGACTTAATGCTGCCCTATGTGTCTTTCACCAGGCCTTAGATGAAAGCATGGAGAGTCCCCAACCGTGGCCTTAACAGCTATCTTTCCCATCATGCTCTCCACTGCTCTCCCACATCTACCATCATTCAAGTTATGGCAAAAAATGACACCTCCTCCGAGACTGTTTTTGTTCCCTTTAGTTATGTAGCTCCCCCCTCGCCCAGCCGTATCTCTCTGTTTAGTGTCTCCATAGCACCTATCACTACTTCAAATCATCATTTGGTTGTTTGGTTGTTTATTGTCTTCCCTCAGCCCCCTACCACATGAGGGCAAAGGCCAGATGTGTTTGGCCCCTCACTATTTTTCCAGAATCTGGCATGTAGTATGATCCTTTTTTTTTTCTTCAGAAAAAGTAGGCTTTGGTAACTGCTTATATCTCCAGGTTAAGTAACACAGTTGCAAAGCAGTTAGAAATTTCTTCATCAGGAAAGTAAATGGGAGAATGGAAGAATATATTTTGAAACCACATATCCTATATAAAGGTTTAATATTCATAATTTGTAAAGAAATTCTACAACTCAACTGTGAAAAGAGAAACAACCCAATTAGAATATGGGCAAGACTTAATAGATGTTTCTCCAAAGAAGATATATAAATGGTCAATAAACACACAAAAAGTTGCTCAAAATCATTAGCTATTAGGGAAATGCAAATTAAAATCATAATGAGATAACATTTCTCATTCACTAAAATGGCTACTAGTAAAAAAAAATGCATAAAATAGCTAATGGTGGAGAGTATGTGTTGAAATAGAAACAGTTGTTCCTTGTTGGTAGGAATGTAAAATGGTGTAGCTGCTGTGGCAACCAGTGTGGTGGGTCTTCAGAAATTTAAGTATAGAATTATCATTTGAATAAGCAATTACACTTTTAGGTTTATCTCAAAGAATTGAAAGAAGGAACTCAAATAGATATTTGCAGACTTATCTCATAGTGTCATTATTCACAACTGCCAAAGCGTGGAAGTAACCCACATGTCTGTCTACAGATGAATGGATAACACAAAATGCAGTATATACATACAATGGAATATTATTCAGCCATAAACAGTAATGATCAATTTTCAATGAAGAACTTGAACTTCAACTACCAGTCAGACGCTTAAAGTTCCCCCTCCCCCACTGGCCAGGTTTCCAACTTTCACTAGGCCCATAAATGAAAGGGGAAGAACAAATTGTGGGGAATCCCATAGAGATTCTGGATATGAAGGCAGGGCCTGGAATCCTCACTGATCTGATGGCCACAGTTGTAAGTACCTGAGTTGGGACTTGGGAGTTATGTGCTAAGCTCTTGGAGCAGTCCATAACTTATGTGTGGACTGGAAAAGTAAAGTGTCAAAGCTTCATGAGATTTATCACCATGGGGAATGAAAAGAGTATGGAGTTTGGAGTAAGAAGATTTGTATTCAAGTCTTAGTTGTTGCAGGAAGCTTTCCTTGACCTCTCTGTACCGTCACGTCCCAATTTGTGTCAGGTGCTCCTCTATGTTCTCAACAGGGCTTATTTATTTTCCTTATCATGGCATTTGCTCCTGTTGTCACTGCCTCCGGACCATCAGTTACAGTAGGCTAAAGTCCTTGAGAGTTCATCTCTGTATACCGGATAAAGAGCATATTGCCTGGGTAGGGCAGGAAATGTTTGTGGTGTTCAACTGAAATGATGAACTGATGCACTGTTGAGCTTAGCTGTTGATTACCTATGTGACTTTGGACTAGTTAATTAACCTTTTTAAGCACTGTGAGAGGGGATGAGTCTGACAACTTACCAGGGTTAGTGTGAGGTTCAAGTACTTTGTGAACTTAAGGAAATCATTGTTATTGCCTCTTTTGGTTCTCTTTCCCTCATCTCCCCAGACTAGCTGACCTTTTCCTAAACCAATTTGTCATCCCTTTAGGACTCCATTTTCCATTCTCTAGGCTATTTTATCACAAATATAGAAAAGGACTCCATGCTAATGTGTTAATGGGTGTTAATTGGATGATACATTTACATTTCAACAACGAGCTTTCCCTAGCTTAGCATGAATGAGTAATGGTGGATTCCGGGTGTTTGAGCAACAGAGGGCTGTTTTTGTTGTTGCTGTTTTTAGGGGGCTTCTCTAGTCATGTTACAAACGGCTCTGGCAGGAGACCACCTACTATGCACCCATATAAGGTTTGTCATGCTCTACACAAAGGGAATTCACATGCAGAAAATGCCTGAGGCCTCTAATGTCTTGTGAAGCCTCCATGAGCACTCAGAACAGATATCTAGCAAATCACCTGCTTCTTCCTTGAGTTTCAAGTCACACTGACTAAAGAAGCCTATTGAGTTCTGTTCCAGGCTTGGAGATCAGACCTGATACTTAGAAAAACTATTAGTCTGGAAAGATTATTTCTACTAATCCCTCTAAGCAGCTTCTGAAGCTTTTCACATGCTCACGGAATGGCTGGGGGCCTTCGCTGGGTTCCAGTGTTAAACTCTTCAGAAATATGTGTAATTCCTGGTTAAAAGTTCCTCTGGTACTGTTATTCTTGAACAGAAATAAGTTTTGTGCCTGAAATACTATTGCCAAGGATTTTGGGTGTATTGAGGATAGGGAGTAGAAGGTGAGGGGTTTACTGGCTGAGGCTGGTTTGCGTTTATAGGTGTGGGCAAAGTCCAAGCAAGTGTCTGCATGGTCTGTGGTCACGAAAGTATGTTTACGTGCTTTGTAAATTTGTCCTATAGTTATTTTCAGGATTCTTTAGTGCAGGAATTGGCCATGAAAATAAATTTTTCCCCTTGCTGCTTTATATGTAAGGTATGCTTCTGGTAGCAATGTTCCTAATTATGTTGAGGCCAGAAATACCTAGGGCATGATAGCTGCCACTCTGGGTCTCAGGGTCCTCCATTCAGAATGTGGAGGAGAACTTGGATAAATTTTGGGAAAATGTGACCCAGGAAGGTTTGGGCCAGAGGATATGAATTTGTCAGAAGCTGATTGTCTTGTGGCTGACAAGTATCATGGAATTTGCCCTCTATTTCTCTTCTGCCCTTGCCCATTTCTTCAGAGGAAGGGTGAAGAAGAGGTAAAAGGCTGAACCTCACCTTTCAGTTGGAACATTCCTTGTGAGGTCAGTGGCAGTCTCTGCCACCAGATTGCCCTGAAATCCAGCCCTTGTCAGGAGCTCTAATGAAGCCTCTAATCATATACGTATTGGAATTTCAACTTTCCTTTGTGATACACTGAAATGGATCTATCCTCTGAATGTGGCTGGTTTAATATATAAATGTGAGTGCTTATGCTGTTCATGGGCCAAAAGGTGAGTGACAGGTGATTTGCTTTCAGTGTAGTTGAACTGCAGGTCAATTACTTTTGGAGCCAAGTGGGGGTGGTGTGGAGAGCATGACAGAAGGGGCAGGATTTCCTTGGGGATAAGAGTAGAAGTTGCCAAGTGGAAACCTGTAAGCCAAAGATGTGACCTGCACGGTGTTTAAAACCTTTGAATTGTTGTTCATATTTTAAAATTTGGAAACTTGAATAGTAAAATCAGATAATATTGGCATGTTGCCTGCTTGGTAACAGTAGGTTATATTGAGTAGTAGTGCTGTTACTTAAATGGAATTGAACCTTGTTTTTGGATTCCCATTTAATCCACTCAGTTAACAAGGCTTCTTAGAGCTCTTTGTGCTCCTCTCCTGACTAGCTATCCAAGGAGCCAACAGTGACTCTGACATCAGCTCCTGTGCTCTGGACTCTTGTACGTTGGTAGCACAATAAAGATTTGATTTTGGTTCTTTTTGAATACTCACTTGATTTCGGATGCTAGCTTGTTTTCTTTTATAGTCTGACCATTCAGTGATATCTGTAAATGGATTAATGGTTTATAGAGATCTTGTCTCTGTTGAATAAAAGAGACAGTTTCTGATTTGCTAGTCCTTTCTGTCTATGTCTATGTTGAACTCAACTCAATTAAGAATCCAATGCTCACTGGGAAGAGAATAGCTCCTTGATATGGACCAGTGAGTTTTGTAATTCTGTGCTTGTATTTGACTCATGGCTGAAATTTTAGAATTAAACCTGGAAGCTGTTTTTCTATCGCTGTCGTTTTGTATGTTTATATGTAATTCAGAAAAAGCTTTATCTCTCATTGTGTGGGTATAATATTTTCCTACCTCTGAGTGGTATTACCACATTGAATTATAAAATCTCTTAAAGAAGCTCTATTCTGATTGACTTAGAGATAAATAAAAGTTTATTTTATTTAGGAATATTGAATATTCCTAAAATACCCAGAAATTAAAGAAATTGAACTTCTAAAACTTTTAATGTACTTAAAAATGTATCCTTATAGAAATGAACTCAAATGTTTTAAGAATTCAAGTTCACATAATTTAAATAAATCTGGCAAATGAGACCAGGTAAATATTTTTGGTTTAAAAATACCAGTTAGGTTTTCTCTGATTTATTAATATTAAATATAATGAAGGCATACACTTTTAATCTAGTTGGGTATGGTCTTCATAAACTTGTACAGACTTACTGATCAAATAAGCTAGCATTAATGTTTAAGGTTATGAAAAATTAAATTTGTGTTAAACCAAATTGAATCATTCTGACAAACCATTTTAAGAGTAATTATGTTTTTAAATTTTTATAATTGTAGTAATTATGTTTTGTAGCATGTCAACTTAAAGATAATTTCCAAGATATTTATATAACTTAAAACCTTGGTCTTCTATAAATTGAGTTAACTAATATATTCATTAGATAACCAGAACATTTTAAAGTAAGATAGAATACTGAAACATTAGATGCTGAGCATAATTTTGCTTATGTATTTTTACTTATTTTTATAAGCTATATACTGAGTTTGTTGATAAACATTTTTTTTTTTTTGGGCATGGGTATGCACTGGGAATTGAACCCAGGTCTCTGGCATGGAAGGTGAGAACTCTGCCTGTTGAGCCACCATGGCCCACACAACATGTTTGTTTTTGCCCTTTGAAAAGTCGTACTGAGAGGGACGTGAATACGTATAAAAAGTTGTAGGCGTTTTGTGGAAAGGGAACTTTGTTGTCTCCAAAGCTTACTGAGGTTCTTTGGGTTTATTTATATGATTTTATAAAAGATTTTTAGTATCAAATAGTAAATTTATGCAAAACTAGAACTTGGTTTTCTCTCTGTTAATCTGCTCTTAATAAGAGGTTGTAATGTTTATTCATTATCGTCTGTGTGCTTTGCCTAGTAAGACAAAAGATTCTGTCTTACCAGAATAACTTTCTATTGTTTATGTTGACATTATTATGCTTTTTAGTATTTCAGAAAACAGAGTCTTCTCACTTAAGAAAAAGCTACAGTTCTTCATAGTCATGTTACCTCCTGTTTACTTTTAAATCTTTTCTTGTCATTTTGGCCAAATAGGTAGCCAAGTATTGTTTCTTAGTAATCAATGATCTTATCTTTAAGTATTGCTCGAATTTCCTGACAGATTTTGATATTTTGTCTTCCCCAAATCAAATTATGAATGACGTATTTTGTACCTAAATCTATTTACTGCTTTTGAGATGTCCCAGAGGACCCTTGGAAAATTACAAAGGATTTGTTTTTTCACCTTATAAAAAGAGAGGTGCTAGAATTAGGTTTGTTTAATATATTACTTTTGATGAGTTGCATGGGAAGAATTGTCAAATCAGAGGAGATGTTTAGCCTATTCCAAGTTAAATTGGTATAGGTCAAATATTATTAATACAAATATGTAAAAAATTGTATGCTGTATGGAAGTTCCTAGAGAATTATCATTGCTCTTGCTGTCCAGACAGGTTTCTATTTGTCAGAGTCCTGGTGCTGCTTTGCCTGATAATAGGAAATAACAGT
Source organism: Tamandua tetradactyla (assembly GCF_023851605.1). Taxonomy (NCBI): domain Eukaryota; kingdom Metazoa; phylum Chordata; class Mammalia; order Pilosa; family Myrmecophagidae; genus Tamandua; species Tamandua tetradactyla. The sequence goes on from NC_135353.1 coordinate 93,335,925, forward strand.
TATTACGGTATAGTCTTATCAATCACAATTTCAATTTTTTAAAAATGTTACTTTTGTTGCAATTTTGCTACTTTAATTTGATTCTAGCATTTCTAGGTGAATGGTTTTCAATTGGGGATTCTTATCACTTACCTGTGGAGTTTTACCAATATACAGGCATTTAAGACCTACTTCAGACTTTACAGAATCTTTTTCCTTGACGTTCTTGATATGTTCTTGGTATGTTCTAATTATATGCTTGGTATATTTGTGGTATATTTGTCAGGATTATTATGTAGTAACTTGAGATCTTTTTCTTTGTTCATTCATTTTTTTTTTTTTTGCATGGGCAGGCACTGGGAATTGAACTTGGGTCTCGGGCATGGCGGGCGAGAACTCTGCCTGCCGAACCACTGTGGCCTGCCCTTTGTTAATTAATTTTTTTTCAGTATGGAGGACATTGTTTTATTATTTGAAAAATAATAGAAACTGTATAATATACAAAGTACATGGTTGCACAGTGTAATTGGTAATCGTTGTTGCATCCTTTCCCCCTATTTATATGAAACCAAAAATGTAATGCTTGATTTTCACTGTCTGGTTCACTATTACCATTTAGCAATGTTTATAAAAGCTTCTAAAAATAGTAAAATCAATTTTCTTCAAAAACAGAACTTTGGTTAAGATAGGACTATTTTATATCATACAACCACCACAACGAGTAATTTTTTAACTACATCAAATCTTGGCACATTACATTTTCCAAATATGCTATTATACAATAAAGATGAGAAAACAGGACATTAACACATTTTCTTAAAGCAATCTTAAAGATCTAATTTAATATTTTAGACTATGATGTACTCTCTCAGGTAGAGGACCCAAATATTTTATGTGAATTACAAAAAGCTGATTTAAAATACCAGTCTCTCAATAACCATATAATTTTACTTTGGGATTGGAATATTTTAAAACAAAAATTTAATCCCACTCTTTTCAGAAATGAAATACAGCCCTTCTTTGATAATGCAGCAAGATATACATAATTCTTCTGGTAACTGCCAAGTTAACTAAAAAAAAAAACTTCTTTTTTGTTCTGGCAATTGATTTCTTATTGGTATCAGCTAAGGTCTCATTTCCTTTCGCAGACCACTGAGGTAATTTTCTCTTTGTTGTTTCAGTTGAAGTCTTTGAATGAGAATCTGTACATAAATCTACCTCTGGATCATCTGGTGGCTGATTACAAGTAGTCACTCAGTGAATTTCTGTGACTCCCGTCTTTCAGTGAGAAATCGTCAGAATGTTTTCCACCAACCTTGGTATTAGTGCCTGCTTCTTCCTTGCTTCTCTTGAAAGTTAAACAGCTCTCTTTGGAATTGGGGAAACATCTCTTTTTGTTGGAATCACATGAAGGCTGGGATAGCAGTTTGCTATCTTTTCCCAGGATCGCAATTGCCATGTGGATAAGGTATGTGCCAATGTTTGCAGGAACCAACATTCTAATTTGTTTAATTTTATTCATATTTGGGAGAGGCGTCTGTACCACATGCTGCAGCTCCCGCCATGGAGGCCAACGAACTGAGAGGCAGAAAGCTAGAGCTGGGTGCAGAGGCGTGCAGCCAAGGAGCCCGCGGCCATGTGCAGATTGGAGTGCAGGGCTAGGAGGTAAGCCAGGCTGCATTCCCTGGGCATGCTACTCTCACCAGTGAAGCCCTGTGACCCCACACCCACGCTCCCGAACCCCATCACCCTCTCCTATTCCCCACGCTCCAGGCACCTCCATCCCACTAGCCCCCAGTGCTGTTCATTCAGTTTTAAAAATTAGATGTAGTATCCACTCTTCTTATGTTCATAGATATTTTGATTACAGTATTTTGGGGGGACTTTATTATTTTGTTTCATATGTCACAGAAACAACCAAATTTCCTTGTCAGTTTTATTATTTTTGCAGTGAACTCCCATCAGATTTTTAACTTTAGAAAATGATCAGTAGTAAATTAACCACAAGCATTTTAAGTCTTTTGTAATCAACAGTGGGTTGGCTTTTTTGTTTGTTTTAATCGGATGGTTCCCTGAAAGCTTTTGCAGTCAGTTACAGGCCAGAGTGGTCTGTCTTAAACTGTCTCAGAGTTCCCTAGAAAGGATAATGCTAGGTACTAAGGGACACAGGCCTCTGGTGGCATCATTTAAACAACTTTGAGGACATACCAATATACTGAGTAAAGATTTCCAGAACTTTAGTCAAGAAGCAAATTGGACTTCCGGAGAAGATGGCGGCTTAGTAAGACGCGCGGGTCTTAGTTCCTCCTCCAGAACAGCTACTAAAGAAATAGAAACAGTACAGAACAGCTCCAGGAGCCACGACAGAGAACAGAAACACAGCATACCCCATTCTGGAATGGCTGAACCGGCTAAGAGAATTCGCTGCGGTGAGGTCCCCGAGAGGCACATACTTCCCCGAGCCATGGCAGCGGGCAGACGGAGCCCCTCCCTCCCTCCTTCCCAGGTCGGCTGGGAGATTTGGATCAGTGATCCCTCAAGCCACGGCGGCCGGCGCCCTCCCCCCATGCGTGGCTTCCCGGGCCAGCTAGGAGATTTGGATCAGCATTCCCCCAAGCCGCGGCGGCTGGCGCCCCCTGCCACACGAGGCTTCCCGGGCCGGCTGGGAGATTTGAATCGGCACTCCCCCAAGCCGCGGCAGCTGGTGCCCCCTGCCACACAAGGCTTCCTGGGCCGGCTAGGAGATTTGGATCATCATTCCCCCAAGCCGCGGCGGCCGGCGCCCCCTGTCACGCGAGGCTTCCCAGGCCGGCTGGGAGATTTGGATCAGCACTCCCCCAAGCCGCAGCGGCCGGCGCCCCCCCCACACTTGGCTTCCCGGGCCGGCTAGGAAATTTGGATCAGCATTCCCCCAAGCCGCAGCGGCCGGCGCCCCCTGCCATGCGAGGCTTCCTGGGCCGGCTGGGAGATTTGGATCAGCACTCCCCCAAGCCGCGGCGGCCGGCGCCCCCTGCCATGCGAGGCTTCCCGGTCCAGCTGGGAGATTTGGATTGGCACTTCCCCAAGCCGCGTCAGCTGGTGACCCTCCCCCACAGCAAGAGTCTTCCAAAGTTAAAGGAGCCAGAGCATCTTTTACTGGTGGGACCCGCAGACAGAGGAGCACCACATACTGGGCAGGATAAGAAAAACAGAGCCCAGAGACTTCACAGGAAAGCCTTTCAACGTGCTGGGGTTCCACACCCAGGGAAATCTGATTAAATGCCCAGACACCAGCAAAAAATAATGGATCACACCAGGAAAATTGAAGATATGGCCCAGTCAAAGGAACAAACCAATAGCTCAAATGAGATGCAGGAGCTGAGACAACTAATTCTGAATATACGAACAGAAATGGAAAACCTCTTCAAAAACCAAATCAATAAATTGAGGGAGGATATGAAGAACGCATGGGCTGAACAAAAAGAAGAAATGGAAAGTCTGAAAAAACAAATCACAGAACTTATGGGAATGAAAGATACAGTAGAAGAGGTGAAAAAACAATGGAAACCTACAATGGTAGATTTAAAGAGACAGAGGCTAGAATTAGTGAACTGGAGGATGGAACATCTGATTTCCAAAAAGAAACAGAAACTATAGGGAAAAGAATAGAAAAATTTGAGCAGGGGATCAGGGAATTGAATGATAATATGAAGCGCACAAATATACATGTTGTGGGTGTCCCAGAAGGAGAAGAGAAGGGAAAAGGAGGAGAAAAACTAATGGAAGAAATTATCACTGAAAATTTCCCAACTCTTATGAAAGACCTAAAATTACAGATCCAAGAAGTGCAGCGCACCCCAAAGAGAATAGACCCAAATAGTCGTTCTCCAAGACACTTACTAGTTAGAATGTCAGAGGTCAAAGAGAAAGAGAGGATCTTGAAAGCAGCAAGAGAAAAGCAATCCATCACATACAAGGGAAACCCAATAAGACTATGCGTAGATTTCTCAGCAGAAACCATGGAAGCTAGAAGACAGTGGGATGATATATTTAAATTACTAAAAGAGAAAAACTGCCAACCAAGACTTCTATATCCAGCAAAATTGTCCTTCAAAAATGAGGGAGAAATTAAAACATTCTCAGACAAAAAGTCACTGAGAGAATTTGTGACCAAGAGACCAGCTCTGCAAGAAATACTAAAGGGAGCACTAAGAGTCAGATACGAAAAGACAGAAGAGAGAGGTATGGAGAAGAGTGTAGAAAGAACGAAAATCAGATATGATATATATAATACAAAAGCCAAAATGGTAGAGGAAAATATTATCCAAAGAGTAATAACACTAAATGTTAATGGACTGAATTCCCCAATCAAAACATAGACTGGCAGAATGGATTAAAAAACAGGATCCTTCTATATGCTGTCTACAGGAAACACATCGTAGACTCAAAGATAAACATAGGTTGAAAGTGAAAGGTTGGGAAAAGATATTTCATGCAAATAACAACCAGAAAAAAGCAGGAGTAGCTATACTAATATCCAACAAATTAGACTTCAAATGTAAAACAGTTAAAAGAGACAAAGAAGGATACTATCTACTAATAAAAGGGACAATTAAACAAGAAGACATAACAATCATAAATATTTATGCACCGAACCAGAATGCCCCAAAATACGTGAGGAATACACTGCAATCACTGAAAAGGGAAATAGACACATCTACCATAATAGTTGGAGACTTCAATTCGCCACTCTCATCAATGGAAAGAACATCTAGACAGAGGATCAGTAAAGAAATAGAGAATTTGAACATTACAATAAATGAGCTAGACTTAACAGACATTTATAGGACATTACACCCCACAACAGCAGGATACACGTTTTTCTCAAGTGCTCATGGATCATTCTCAAAGATAGACCATATGCTGGGTCACAAAGCAAGTCTTAACAAATTTAAAAAGATTGAAATCATACACAACACTTTCTCAGATCATAAAGGAATGAAGTTGGAAATCAATAATAGGCAGAGTGCCAGAAAATTCACAAATACGTGGAGGCTCAACAACACACTCTTAAACAACGAGTGGGTCAAGGAAGAAATTGCAAGAGAAATTAGTAAATATCTCAGGCGAATGAAAACGAAAACACAACGTATCAAAACCTATGGGATGCAGCAAAGGCAGTGCTAAGAGGGAAATTTATTGCCCTAAATGCCTATATCAGATAAGAAGAAAAGGCAAAAATTCAGGAATTAACTGTCCACTTGGAAGAACTGGAGAAAGAACAGCAAACTAACCCCAAAGCAAGCAAAAGGAAAGAAATAACAAAGATTAGAACAGAAATAAATGAAATTTAAAACATGAAAACAATAGATAAAATCAATAAGACCAGAAGTTTGTTCTATGAGAAAATCAACAAGATTGATGGGCCCTTAGCAAGATTGACAAAAAGAAGAAGAGAGAGGATGCAAATAAATAAGATCAGAAATGGAAGAGGAGACATAACCACTGACCTCACAGAAATAAAGGAGGTAAAACAGGATACTACGAACAACTTTACGCTAACAAATACAACAATTTAGATGAAATGGACGGGTTCCTGGAAAGGCATGAACAACCAACTTTGACTCAAGAAGAAATAGATGACCTCAACAAACCAATCACAAGTAAAGAAATTGAATCAGTCATTCAAAAGCTTCCCAAAAAGAAAAGTCCAGGACCAGACGGCTTCACATGTGAATTCTACCAAACATTCCAGAAAGAATTAGTACCAACTCTCCTCAAACTCTTCAAAAAAATCGAAGTGGAGGGAAAGGTACCTAATTCATTCTATGAAGCCAACATCACCTTCATACCAAAACCAGGCAAAGATATTACAAAAAAAGAAAACTACAGACCAATCTCTCTAATGAATATAGATGCAAAAATCCTCAACAAAATTCTAGCAAATCGAATACAGCAACACATTAAAAGAATTATACATCATGACCAAGTAGGATTCATCCCAGATATGCAAGGATGGTTCAACATAAGAAAATCAATTAATGTAATACACCATATCAACAAATCAAAGCAGAAAAATCACATGATCATCTCAATTGATGCAGAGAAGGCATTTGACAAGATTCAACTTCCTTTCCTGTTGAAAACACTTCAAAAGATAGGAATACAAGGGAACTTCCTTAAAATGATAGAGGGAATATATGAAAAACCCACAGCTAATATCATCCTCAATGGGGAAAAATTGAAAACTTTCCCCCTAAGATCAGGAACAAGACATGGATGTCCATTATCACCACTATTATTCTACATCATGTTTGAGGGTCTAGCCAGAGCAATTAGACAAGAAAAAGAAATACAAGGCATCAAAATTGGAAAGGAAGAAGTAAAACTATCACTGTTTGCAGATGATATGATACTATACGTCGAAAACCCAGAAAAATCCACAACAAAACTACTAGAGCTAATAAATGAGTACAACAAAGTAGCAGGTTACAAGATCAACATTCAAAAATCTGTAGCATTTCTATACACTAGCAATGAACAAGCTGAGGGGGAAATCAAGAAACGAATTCCATTTACAATTGCAACTAAAAGAATAAAATACCTAGGAATAAATTTAACTAAAGAGACAAAAAACCTATACAAAGAAAACTACAAGAAACTGTTAAAAGAAATCACAGAAGACCTAAATAGATGGAAGGGCATACCGTGTTCATGGATTGGAAGACTAAATATAGTTGAGATGTCAATCCTACCTAAATTGATTTACAGATTCAATGCAATACCAATCAAAATCCCAACAACTTATTTTTCAGAAATAGAAAAACCAATAAGCAAATTTATCTGGAAGGGCAGGGTGCCCCGAATTGCTAAAAACATCTTGAGGAAAAAAAACGAAGCTGGAGGTCTCGTGCTGCCTGACTTTAAGGCATATTATGAAGCCAGAGTGGTCAAAACAGCATCGTATTGGCATAAAGATAGATATATCGACCAATGGAATCGAATAGAGTGCTCAGATATAGACCCTCTCATCTATGGACATTTGATCTTTGATAAGGCAGTCAAGCCAACTCACCTGGGACAGAACAGTCTCTTCAATAAATGGTGCCTAGAGAACTGGATATCCATATGCAAAAGAATGAAAGAGGACCCGTATCTCACACCCTATACAAAAGTTAACTCAAAATGGATCAAAGATCTAAACATTAGGTCTAAGACCATAAAACAGTTAGAGGAAAATGTAGGGAGATATCTTATGAAACTTACAATTTGAGGCGGTTTTATGGACCTTAAACCTAAAGCAAGAGCACTGAAAAAAGAAATAAATAAATGGGAGCTCCTCAAAGTTAAACACTTTTGTGCATCAAAGAACTTCATCAAGAAAGTAGAAAGACAGCCTACACAATGGGAGACAATATTTGGAAACGACATATCAGATAAAGGTCTAGTATTCAGAATTTATAAAAAGATTGTTCAGCTCAACAACAAAAAGACAGCCAACCTAATTGCAAAATGGGAAAAAGACTTGAACAGACACCTCTCAGAAGAGGAAATACAAATGGCCAAAAGACACATGAAGAGATGCTCAATGTCCCTGGCCATTAGAGAAATGCAAATCAAAACCACAATGAGATATCATCTCACACCCACCAGAATGGCCATTATCAACAAAACAAAAAATGACAAGTGCTGGAGAGGATGTGGAGAAAGAGGCACACTTATCCACTGTTGGTGGGAATGTCAAATGGTGCAACCACTGTGGAAGGCAGTTTGGCGTTTCCTCAAAAAGCTGAATATAGAATTGCCATATGACCCAGCAATACCATTGCTAGGTATCTACTCAAAGGACTTAAGGGCAAAGACACAAACGGACATTTGCACACCAATGTTTATAGCAGCATTATTTACAATTGCAAAGAGATGGAAACAGCCAAAATGTCCATCAACAGATGAGTGGCTAAACAAACTGTGGTATATACACACGATGGAATATTATGCAGCTTTAAGACAGAATAAACTTATGAAGCATGTAATAACATGGATGGACCTAGAGAACATTATGCTGAGTGAGACTAGCCAAAAACTAAAGGACAAATACTGTATGGTCCCACTGATGTGAACCGACATTAGAGAATAAACTTGGAATATGTCATTGGTAACAGAGACTATCAGGAGTTAGAAACAGGGTAAGAGAATGGGTAATTGGAGCTGAAGGGTTACAGACTGTGCAACAGAACTAGATACAAAAACTAAAAAATGGACGCACAATACTACCTAATTGTAATGTAATTATGTTAAAACACTAAATGAAGCTGCAGCTGAGCTATAGTTTTTTTTGTTTGTTTGTTTGTGTTTTTTGTTTTTTTCCTTTTTATATATATATATTTTTATTTTTTATTTTTATTATTATTTTTATTTTTTTCTCTATATTATCATGCTATATCTTTTTCTGTTGTTTTGCTAGTTCTTTTCCTAAATCGATGCAAATACTGAGAAATGATGATCACACATCTATGTGATGATATTAAGAATTACTGATTGCATATGTAGAATGGAATGATTTCTAAATGTTGTGTTAGTTAATTTTTTTTAATTAATAAAAAAAAGAAGCGAATTGATTCATGATATTTCTAATTCAAGATTAAGGGAAATAAGAACTAATTACATAAGAATGAATGAACTGATGAAGGATTGTGGGTTTTGTTTGGAATATTGCTGTTTTAATGTTCTTTTTTTTTTTTTTTACGTGGGCAGGCACCGGGAATCGAACCCAGGTCCTCTGGCATTGCAGGCAAGCATTCCTGCCTGCTGAGCCACCGTGGCCCACCCTGTTCTTTTTTTTAATATAAGGAACCACTTTCTCCTTTCTCTTAAGTTGCCTATAACTCATAACAGTTTAGTAGACTATGCGTTTGTAAACATAAATGAAATATTTATAAATGATAACTTATTCTTCTTGTTTGACTCCTCTTGAATTCTGAAACTCTTATTTTTAATATTCATGGCAATATAATTACTTGCATAGGTTCAATAAAAATCTGTCCTCTTTGTTATCAGGACTTATTGGTTATACAACCAAGATCTTGTCTGGAATCTCATATTTGAGAATGATGCTCCCTTAATCAGATATGACCAGGCACCTTTAAGGAATTAAGGCTGATTTTATAGAGCCAGTGTTCACAAATCCTTTGAGAAAATTGATGTGGTGTTTGGCTCTAGGGTTCCCAGCATTCCACGTGAATAAGGAAGGAGACTTCCTGGCAGGTCTAGCAACCTCAGAATACTTGGTGGGACATTGAGAAGAGAGCAATTTGCTCAAATTTATAGGAATGCAGGTGAAATCTGGTGGTGAATTCTTGGTTTGGCTTCATAGTCTTGGAGGCTTTAAAAAGTCTAATCAAAGATGCCTTATGAAAAGTTCCAGCATAACAAATTTAACAAGGCCTATATGATAAATTGCCATTCTTGTTGCATCTATGTAAATAATTAGGCCAAATCTAATGAAGCCCAATCATTTTTTTCAATCAAGAATAATCTTTGTTTGAACTTATCTTTGATCTTAAAGAGGGAGATGGTAGTGAGAAATCATGTTTTAACGTAAAAGTATAACATCTTTCTGGGTTATCAGATTTTGACCCTGTTTGTTGTCTTTGAGTTATTTTGTACTTCTTTGTAAATTGCAGGTAACTGATGGGTATATAAACTCTGTCTCATCTGGTGGAGATTTAATTGACTCCCCCCTACCCTCTGTGGAAAAGGCAGTTTTGATACTTATCCACAAATTGGACTGCGTCCTGTTACTTTGCTCAAATTATCAATCCTTACTATCTTTTCAATTCTTCCAATTTTTTCTGACTATAATTTTCCAAACTAACATTTCCAATTTTTCACCTTTCCTGACTCAATGTCACTGAAAACTAAAATCTGACATCCTAGAGCCAATTGGAACTTCAGATTGACTTGCAGCTGACGCTTTCCCCCAGAATCTGAAGAAGACCTGTGAGTTAAAAGCTCAAAATCTGATATAAGCCTTGAAGGGCTCATCGCTCTAGAAGACCATGCATGAGGCAGACTTCTGCCTGGACAAGATGCTTTCTGGACCACTAAGGAAGTTCAGCGAAATGTTCAGGTCTTTCACGCCTTCACATGTGAGTCAACCAAGACTGGACATCACCAAGAGTATTGGCATCGTAGCTTCAAGAAACTCAATGAGTGGTTCTGCATAACCTAAAGATCTTCCTCCTTGGACCTCTTGGAATCTGCTGGATTGATTACCCTCAGGGTTCACCTCCTGGCTCTTTATTTTAATATACTCTCTTATATTATTATTTCTCTTTTTCATTTTAGACATCACTATTTTAAGATGTCTGTCTACAGGAACTTGAAACAATTATCATTTGTTATTACCTCTTGACAGATGGTTCAATTGGTTTTACAGGTATAACTCCAATAAGAGACAATTTCTTAGACCCTGCTTTGCACCATTTAAGAGGTTTAGGATCACCTCTCAGCTGTTCAGTGATGAATGATATTAATTCATTTTTTTTTTCATGGGCAGGCACTGGGAATCGAACCCGGGTCCTCTGGCATGGCAGGCAAGCATTCTTACCTGCTGAGCCACCGTGGCCCGCCCTTCATTCATTTTTTAACAAAAGAAAGAATGATAATGTTGAATTTTATCTGAGCCCTGTGCTCCTGGAAAGCAGTGATGGTTAAAAAAAAAACCCCTTGTCCTTTAATACCTACCTCCACCCTTCCTCAATGACTCCCTTGTTTTATAAAACCTTGTTTCCTTCCTTTTCTTTGAGATTTTCCTTAATGAACATTAGCTGCATTGTAAGAGCCTAAATAAAACATGTCTTTTATTCTCTGCTGCATTTTGTCTTTCTCAGGCCCCTACCTTTCTCTCCATCCTTATCACCAAATACTCTCCCTCTTGTTCACTATAGTCAAACCGCTCCTCTCTTTTTGCCCCTAGAACAGAACTAATTTCTTCCTCATTTAGATCCTGTGCAGATGCCATTCTCTATGTCAGAACTTTCTTTTTCATTCTTTCCTCTCATCCAACTCAGCTCAAATACCAGTTTCTCAGATAGGTCAAGATCCTCCTGCTCCCCATTATTCTCTCTGATAGTCCTTTGGTTTTTACTTCATAGCATTAATCACAGTTTATATATATATGTATGTGTGAGAACTCTGCCTGCTGAGCCACCATGCCCCATAAATATATATATTTGTGTAATTTTTTCAATGTCCGTCTCTTCTACTAGTATGTAAGCTTCAGGACTGTGGCTATTTCAATTGTGTTTGACTCTCCAGTACTTGATACAGTGTCTGCTATATAGCTGGTGCTCAGAAAATAATTTTTGAATGAATAATTGAGTGATGACTGAATTAACAAAATGCCAATAGCTGTGTGGTATAAAGGGATACCTGAGAAGGAAGCCAGGTAGGTCATTACAGATGGAAGTTTCAGGCTGTGGTAGGAGAGACCATTGGTTTATTTCCCTTTTTCCACTCCCCTGATCTCTTGCACAACAGTATTGACTGTATGGAATATACAATGGAAGGAATTTTTTATTGAAAGTAAGATGTATCTTTGGTGCCATAGCAAAATACCACCTCACTTTAAGTAGTTTAATGTCCTTTCATTGTGCTTCCAGTGAAAACAATCAAATCCATCTGTTGCAACCTGGCAGCTGTACAAACCACACAGATTTAGAAGGTGCATTGGCTTTCTTCCCCTTTTCCACTGGGGACCTCAAATTAGCTCTCAGATGTGGCTACACCTCCTCTTGGGATTTATGTCTGTTAACATACCACAGATATCTATATATCATGTCTATTGAAATTAAATCATTCAGGCCTTTCTAGGAATCCTGGCATAAAACAACTAGATGGACATTTATTTAATAACCCCAGATTGTGGGTTATGGAACATAAACTCTTCAGAAAGTCATATTTAGGAGCCAGCCAGTTAAGCCATTATAGACAGAAAGTAAAAATAAGCCCAGGGCCCAGGTAGGGGAAAGAAAAGTGTTTTATTAAACTTAGTAAAGACATGTTTGAAACAGGTGACATTATTCAATTCCTAACATGTGCAAAAAACTGTTTGAAAACTAACATTTGTATAGGCAGAAATGATAAGTAACCTATTTTGTGATCACTCATATAGAATGATTTGAGGGGCATCAGGAAGGGTTCTCCTGTCTCCATTCCCTAATGAGATTTTTTTACTCCTAAACTATGCTCTTGGTTATTCTGTTCTCCTGGTAAGGCCTTCCTTTTCCTCCCAGACTTCCTAAATCCTATCTAAGAAGTCTCTCTGGATGTTAGGTCTCGGTGCCCTGTCTGAAGCCCTTTATTTTTCTGGGAATCCTAGAACTTTTTGGACATGCTCTCTGCCTTTATTAGTGTTAAGAATTGAATAATGTCCCCTACAAAGGACATGTTCAAGTCTTAATCTATGTTTCTGTGGATGTGAAGCCATTTGTAAATAGGGCCTTTTAAAGATTATTTAAGGTGTAGCCAAATTGAATCAGGGTGGACCTTAATCCATATGACTGGAAGCTTTATAAAGAGAAAAAACTTGGGGAAGTCAGAAGAAATGAGAAATCAGGAGAGATTGCTGTAAGATGAAGGACAGCCATCATCAGAACATTCCTGACCATGGGAGAAAGCATGGCCTTGCCGACACCCTGCTTTTAGACTTCTAGCCTTCAAAACTGTGAGGCAATTAATGCTTGCTGTTTATATATTGTGTAGTATTTGTCATAGCAGCTCAGGAAAACTAACAGAATTACACATCCATTTCACATTGTATGGCTCTGTTCACTTGTTTTTTTGAATGAGGTTATATACTTTTGCAGGATAGGCCTATATCTAATATTTATTTTGTATTTTCAACATATCTTGCATAATCATCTGCACATTTTGACTCAGTAAAGATTTGCTCAATAAATGGAGTTAGCCAATTAGCCTTTGTGAAACATCCTTTGCAAGCCAATTCCTGGCTCACTGGATAATTAGGCTGGGTATCTCAGCCCTAATGCTCTTTAGCTTCCTCCTACCTTGGAAATAGTTGTCTTTTAGATTAATTTTCCCAGTTACATCATTAATTTTGTGAGTATCCAAGTAGTATCTCTTCTGGCCTTTTCCCAGGTATGTTCTGAGGCTTGTTGTCTCTGCATGCCACCCGTATCTCTGTTTCTGTTTCTTTTTATCTACCTTTCTCTCCAGGTCTGTCTCTGCTGAGTCTTTGCTCCTTTATGAGGGCAGGTCGCTGTTACCTGTACTGTTGTGGACAGTGCTTCTTTAACTGTTATGGGAACTGTGGTTCTAAAGTCCCCTTTTAAAAGTTCCAGGCAAGGGGAAAAAATGGATTGCTTTTAGGGTTTTTAAGCAAAAGAGCTACATGGTTTATCTGCAACCATGTGGGAAGGGGCTGGACATTGCGGTGCCCGGGCCGTGGCATTCCTCCCTTGCCCCATTTTCTATCTCATTCCCTCTTTTTTATTAAAAGAAGAAGATTCCCTCATTTTAGACCAATTTTCTGTTCTCTAGGTCAGGCTTTCTCAACCTTGGTACTATTGACACTTTAAGTCAGATAATTCTTTGTTGTAGGGAACTGTTCTTGCATTGTAGAATGTTTGGCAGCACACATGGCCTCTATCCACTATCTAGTAGTATCCCTTCACCCAGTTATAACATCTAAAATTGTCTCCAGACATCTTCAAATGACCCCCTGGAGAGCAAAATCATCCTCTGTTGAGAACCACTGCTTTAGGTTCACTCTGCCTTGATGCCTAGTCCCTGCTTGATATTTCCCTTCTACTCCAGCATTTTCCCCAGAATTGCTGGGCAGTCTCAACCAACTTGGCTAAGAAAGTTAGCATGGGAGTAATTAAGGGGGCTCTACACTTAGGAAGCACGGCTTTCATTGCTGACTCCACCATTTACTGGTTTATGAGACCCTGGACAAATTACTTAACCCTCAGTTTCCTCATTTATAAAATGGAGGCAATAATACTCCCACATCACAGAGTTTTTGTGAGGATTAAATGTCCTTTTACCTCTTATCATTATTATTGCTAATCATTGTTTTTACCATTCATGGTTCTAAAAAGGCAAAATGGCAGTGAATGGAGCCAGGTGTAGAATTTGCAGCCTTCAACAATGCAGGAACCCACAGTGGCAAAGAGAAAGAAAGCCACATGCTTGGATGGAAGAAAACAGAAGCATTGGTTTCCAAATCTGGCTGAGCACCAGAACCATCTGGAGAAAAATTTTAAAAGGTCAGAGATCTGGACTGCATTCCAGTTATCCTGAATGCCAATCTATGGGTGGGGTATAGAACAAAGAATCTGTACCAAACGTTCTACCCAGTGGATTCTGATGATAAACTAGATTTGGGCACCATGGTTAGTGCATCTCTAAGGTCCCTTCCAGTTCTGACAATCTATTATTGTATGATTATGTCTATTTATCCCATACCAAAATTATACAAACTGGAAGGGTACCATCTAAGCATGATCTTAGGAAATTCGCATGTTTATTGGAGATTAGAGTTTAAGAATGATTTCTTGATCCAAGATAATAAAGCAGCTTCTGGAGGCACTTTTGATCATACTAACAGGAAAGAAATCTGCTCCCTGAGACCTTAATCACCAGTTGCTTTCATGTAACTATTTAAAAAGCACAAACCAACAAAGTGGCTGATGATAAACTTCAGCCAGTGGCTCACAAGAGAGGGCAGTCCAGGCCAGGGAGAAGGTAGAATTTCTAGTGGCCAGGGCCCTGAAGACCTCTCAGATTGGTGAAGGTAGTAACTGCAAGGAGGTATGCAGGAGGGTATGTAACACACAAGGGTAATCTTTGGGAAAAGAAAAGAAAGGACCTTTTTGTTCTAGAAGTCTAGGGAAGCTTTGGAAGTAAAGCAGGGTTTCTAAATCTGAGTAGCTTGCTTTAGCATTGACCCTCCCATCCCAGGTAATGCTGAGGTACAACAAGGAACTGGGATGAGGTGTTACATTAGCTATGCCAGGATGAACTTGAGTTGTTTTAAGATCAGAACTCAATGCTCTGTAAAGTTATCTGGGTCTGCTTTGGTGTTTATTTTTTTCCTTGGTTTCCTGGTAAAAACACATTTTGACAAATTCCAGCCTTGTTTTCATGGACCTAAGAAGAAAGATTTTCCACAGTGTAGTAGTTTTCTATTGATTCACAACAAAAGACCACAAATTCAATGTTTTAGAACAACACAAATTTATTATCTCTCAGTTTCTGTGAGTCAGGAGTCTGTGTTTAGGTTAATTGGGTCCTCTTTTCAGTTTCTCACCAGGCTGAAATAAAGGTGTTGGCTGGGGCTACAATCTCATTTGAGGCTTGGGTTCCTCTTCCAAACTCACTGGTTCATGGCAAAATTTATTTCCTCGTGGTTGTAGGACTGAGGTCCCATTTTCTTTCTGGCTGTCAGCAAGGGACAACTTTCGGCATCTATAGATTGCTTTGAGGTCCTTGCCATGTGGCTCCCATCATAGGCATTTTGCAGAATGATTATTTTCTTCCCCAAGGTGAGGAAAAGCAATTCTTATGCTTCAAATGTTAGAGACATTATTTTAAGTATTCACCCAATTAGGTCAGAGTCATCTAAGATCCTATCCCTAAGTTAAAGTAAACTACTTAGGGACTTTAATTATATCTGTGAAATCTCTTTACAGCAGCACCTATATTAGTATTTTATTGAATAACAGGAAGGAAGTGTGTATACTAGGAGCCAAGAATCTTGGGGGACCATCTTAGAATTAGGCATACCACATAAAACTTGGTTGAGAAGAGTTGTGATCATGCAGCCTAGAGAGAAAATTGTCCAGGCTGTGGGTGGATTGTGTTTCTTTGTGTTAAAGATTTCCTCACTCAGAAATATAACAACAGGGAGTATAGTTGGGTTGTCAGATATCATTTCAGCAACATGGGTCCCTTTCTTTTTTAAAAAAATATTTTTGTTGATAAATTTTGTTGATAAATGTCCATACATGTTTTAAAATCAATGACTCACAATATCATCACATAGTTGTGTATTCATCACCATGATCACTTTTAGAACATTTTCATCACTCCAGAAAAAGAAATAAAATGGAAAAAGAAAAAAACTCTTATACCCCATGCTCCATATCCCTTCCTCTCATAACCACTAGTATTTCAATCCACCCAATTGATGATCCTTTCATTCCCCCTATTATTTATTTATTCATTATCCATATTTCTTTACTTATCTGTCCATACCCTGGCTAAAAGGAGCACCAGAAACAAAGTTTTCACAATCACACAGTCATATTGTAATAGCTGTGTCATTATACAATCATCTTCAAGAATCAAGGCTACTGGAACACAGCTAAACAATTTCAGGTGCTTCCCTCCAGCCACTCCAATACACCATAAACTAAAAAGAGATATGTATATAATGCATAAGAATAACCTTCAGGATAAACTCTTTACTGATTTTGAAATCTCTCAGCAGCTGAAACTTTATTTTGTCTCATTTCTTTCTTCCTCTTTTTGGTCAAGAGGGATTTCTCAATCCCATGATGCCAGGTCCTGACTCATCCTTGGAGTTCTATCCCACATTGCCAGGGAAATCTACATCCCTGGAAGTCATGTCCCACGTAATGGGGGGGGGGCATTGAGTTCACTAGCTGAGTTGGTTTAGAGAGAGAGGCCACATCAGATCAACAAAAGAGGTTCTCTGGAAGTGACATTTAGCATAATTATAACTAGGCTTAGCCTCGCAGGTTTAAGTTTCATAGGGGTGAACCTCAAGATTGAGGACTCAGCCTATTGATTTGGTTGTCCCCACTGCTTGTGAGAAAATAAAAAATTCTCCAAATGGGGAAGTTGAATATTTCCTAATTTCTCCACAGTCCCTCAAGGGGACTTTGAAAATACTTCTGTAATCAGTGCCCGAATTACTCTGGAATATATTGGGGCATCACACCAACCTGGACAAACCAACAAGATTTCACGCTCTATTCAAGATTCCATGGAGTTCAACTAAACCCACCATACAAGTTAAATTAGGAAAGGCACTACTCAAAATATAAATTTTGCACCAACTAAACATCTCTTCCTTTGGTCTCACATAGAAGTTGAGGTTTTAAAATATGGACAACATCATCCTTTACCCTGTGTTCTGATCTACCACAATCCTATCCAGATTAGCTTCATTCGTATCTCTAATGGAAGTCCGATTCCCTTTTCAACTTTATAAACAGTTCCTGTATAGAGTATTGCTGACTTTCATAGCTTCAGCGCTCTAACTCTGAGTATCAGGTGTCATATAAATACATGGAGTTCCTGGGAACAACCAGGTTATATACAAAGAGCTTAGTATCTCAGAATTTAGAAATAACAGTTACAACTCGTGAATATATGTGGCTGCTGTAAGAGTTTATAATCTAGAACCCTTTAGAATAAGCCTTAACCTGATGATCCATGCTCTCAACTTTAGATCACTGAGTTTTTATGTTATAGTTGGTCCATATGATTGAGGCATGATGATATTTGTCTTTTTGTTTCTGTCATTTCATTCAACATACAGTCCTTAAGATTCGTTCACCTAGTTGCATGCCTCACAACTTCATTCCTTTCCTGTGTCCACTTAGTAGTCCATTTCATGTATACCCCACAGTTTCCCCTTCCATTCCTCAGTCATTGCATCCTTAGGCCCCCTCCATCTGTTCTGAATCACAAACACTGCTGCCATAAACACCAGTGTGCAAATGTCCATTTGTTCCTCCAGGTATATGCTGAGCCACAGGGTTTCAGGATCATATGACGACCCCACCCCTAGCCTTTTATGGAACCACCACACTGCCCTCCAAGGGGCTGCACCTCTTATTTCCCTACTGGGAATAAATAGGTAAATCTCTTTCTCCATATTTTCTTTAGCACTTGTTTCTCTCTGTTCATTTTTAAATAGTTTTATTCACATATCACACAATCTAACCAAAGTTCTGAATTTTTACAATCAGTCCTGTTGTACAATCTGTATGTTTTCAGCACCAAATGCCTAATCTCTACACTATTTCTATCTCCTAATAACCTGTGTTCTTAACTTCAACTCTTAAAGTTCACTCATTAATGTTAATTCATATTAGTGAGACCATGCAGTATTTGTCCTTATGTTTCTGGCTAATTTCACTCAAGGTCCATCCACATTGTTACATGCTTCATGACTTTATTCTGTCTTGCAGCTGCATAATATTCCATCATATGTATATACCACAGCTTGTTTTGGTCACTCATCCATTCATGGACATTTGGGCTATTTCTAACTCTAGGCAATCATAAATAATGTTGCTATAAGTATCGATGTGCAAATGTCCGCTTGTGTCCTTGCGTTCAGTTCCTCTGAATATGTACCTAGCAATGGGATCGCTGGATCATATGGCAATCCTCTACTTAACTTCCTGAGGAACTGCCAAACTGCTTTCCAGAGTGGCTGGTCCATTTTACATTCCCAACAACAGTGATAAAAATGCCTCTTTTCCCACATCTTCTCCAGCACTGGTCGCTTTCTGATTTTTTGATAATGGCCATTCTAGTAAGTGTCAGATGATATCTCATTGTGGTTTTGATCAGCATTTCCCTAACAGCCAGTGAAGTCAAGTGTCTTTTCATGTGTTTTTTAAACCATTTGTATTTCCTCTTCTGAAAAGTGTCTGTTCATGTCTTTTGCCCTTTTAAAAATTCTGTTGTTTGTCTTTTTGTTGCTGAGTCGAAGAATCTCTTTATATATTCTGGATACTAAACCCTTATCTGATATGTGGTTTCCAAATATTGTCTCCCATTGCATAGGCTGCCTTTTCACTTTCTTGACAGAGCTCTTTGACACACAAAAGTGTTTAATTTTGAGGCGATCCCATTTATCTATTTCTTTTTGCAATGCTCATGCTTTGGGTTTAAGGTCTAGGAACAGCTTCCTAAAAAAACAAGATTTATAAGATATTTCCCTACAGTTTCTTCTAAATGTTTTGTGGTCTTAGCTCTAATGTCTAGGTCTTTGATCAAATTTGAGTTAAGTTTTGTATAGTGTGTGAGATTTCGGACCTCTTTCATTCTTTTGCATATGGATATCCAGTTCTCCAAGCACCATTTATTGAGAAGAATACTCTGTCCCAAGTGAGTTGGCTTGACTGCCTTATGAAAGATCAATTATCCGTAGATGAGAGGGTCTATTTCTGAATACTCAATTCGGTTGCATTGGTCAGTTTATCTATCTTTATGCCAGTATCATGCTGTTTTGACCACTGTAGCTTTGCAATATGCTTTAAAGTCAGGTAGTGTGAAAACTCCCACTACATTTTTATTTCTCTGCTATTGCCCCCCCAATCAAATAAGTTTTGTTATTGGTTTTTCTATTTCTACAAAGTAAGTTTTTGGGATTTTAATCAATTTGAGTAGAATTGACATCTTAACTATAGTCTTCCAATCCATGAACATGGTATGACCTTTCATTTATTTACATCTTTCATGATTTCTTTTAGCAATTTCTTGTAGTTTTCTGTGTATAGGTCTTTTGTATCCTTAGCTGCTTATTGCTAAATATTTTATTCTTTTGGTTGCTACTGTAAATGTAATTTTTTTCTTGATTTTCTCTTCAGATTGCTCATCACTAGTGTATAGAAACACTACTGATTTGGGGGTGTTGATCTTGTACCATGTCACTTTGCTGTGCTTATTTATTAGCTCTAGTAGCTTTGCTGTAGATTTTTTGACATATAGTATCATATCATCTGCAAACAGTGGGATTTTTGCTTCTTCCTTTCCAATTTGGATGCATTTTATTACACTTTCTTGTCTAATTGTTCTGGCTAGAACTTCCATCACAATGTTGAATAACATTGGTGACATGGACATCTTTGTCTAGTTCCTTATCTTAGAGTGAAAGCTCTCAGTCTTTCCCCATTGAGGTTGATGTTAGCTGTGAGTTTTTCATATATTTCCTTTATCATGTTGAGGAAATTCCCTTCTATTCCTATCCTTTGGAGTGTTTTCATCAAGAAAGGATGTTGAGTTCTGTCAAATGTCTTTTCTTCATCAATTGAGATGATCATGTGGTTTTTCTGCTTTGATTGTTGATATAGTGTATTACATTAATTAATTTTCTTTTTGGAACCATCCTTGCATACCTGGAATAAATTCAACTTGGTCATTGTATATAATTCTTTTAATATTCTGCTGGATTTGATTTCCAAGTATTTTGTTGAGGATTTTTGCATCTGTGTTCATTAAAGATTGGTTTGTAATTTTCTTTTTCTTATAGTATCTTCATCTGGCTTAGCTATTTGATTGATGTTGGCTCCATCGAACAAGTTAGATAGCTTTCCCTCCTCTTCAATTTTTTTGAAGAGTTTGAGCAGGACTGATACTAATTCTTTCTTGAATGTTTGGTAGAATTTACATGTGAAACCATCTGGTCCTGGACTTTTCTCTTTTGGGGGCTTTTTGAGTCTGATTCAATCTCTTCACTTGTGATTATTTTGTTGAGGTCCTCTATTTCTTCTCGAGTCAATGTTGGCTGTTCATGTCTTTCTATGAAGTTGTCCACTTCATGTACATTGTTTAGCTTATTAGCATATAGTTGCTTATAGTATCATCTCATTACCTCCTTTATTTCTGTGGGGTCAGTGGTTATTTCTCCTCTTCCATTTCTGATTCTATTTTTTGCACACTTTCTCTCTTTTTTTTTTTGCCAACCCAGCTAAAGGTCCACCAAATTTATTGATTTTCTCAAAAAAACAACTTCTTGTATTTTTAAAATTTTCTCAATTCTTTTCGTGTTCTAAATTTCATTTATTTTTACTCTTATCCTTTGTTATTTCTTTCCTTTTGTTTGCTTTGGGGTTAGTTTGCTGCTTTTTATCTAGTTCTTCCAAGTGAACAGTTAATTTCTTGATTTGTAATGTTTCTTCTTTTTTTAAAATTGTTTTTGTGCTAACCTTTATTTATTTAAAGATACTGTTAACAAAAATATAAACCTAACATCTTTGCGTTCTTCCTGAACAATACAAGTACCTTAAAAGAGTTAACTCTCCTTATAATCATCATCTTCTATGTTATTGATTTTTTAAAAACTTTTTTTATTTTATAGTATAGCATATATTCAAAGTAAAGAGATAAAAAAGCAATACTTTTCAAAGCACTCTTCAACAAGTGGTTACAGGACAGATCCCAGAGTTTGTCATTGGCTACCATAAAATCCTCTCGTATTTTTCCTTCTAGCTACTCCAGAATATAGGAAGCTAGAGGGGTTAAATACTTGTTTATCATCACAATCGACTTTTTTCCTTCTTTTTTTGTAAACAATAACATATATATACAGAAAAAGCTATAAATTTCAAAGCACAGCACCACAATTAGTTGTAGAACATATTTCAGATTTTGACATAGGTTACAATTTCACAATTTTAGATTTTTACTTCTAGCTGCTCTAAGATACTGGAGACTAAAACAGATATCAATTTAATGATTCAGCAATCATATTCATTTGCTAAATCTTATCTCTATGTGTAATTCCATCATCAACTTTGATTTTCCATACCTCTCTTTGGGTTGTCTGGGCTATGGTGATTCTAAATTTTGTTATTGGAAGGTTCTGTCACTAATATGAGGTAGGGAGATGGAACTATCTGATATTCTGGATGGCTGGGCTAGGTTTCAGGACTTACCTGGACCAGGGACCCATCTGGAGGTTGTAGGCTTCTGGATAGTTACTCTAGTGCCTGGAACCCTTGTGGAATCTTATAAATTGCCCTAGGTGTTCTTTAGGATTGACTGGAATGGTCCTGGTTGGGGGTTGGCAGGTTATGATAGGTAACAAGGTCTAATTGAAGCTTGTATAGGAGCAGCCTCCTGAATAGCCTCTCAACTCTATTTGAACTCTCTCTGCCACTGATACTTTATTAATTACACTTCTTTTCCTCCATTTGGTCAGGATGGAATTGTTGATCCCATGGTGCCAGGTTTGGATTCATCCCTGGATGTCATCTCCCATGTTGTCAGGGAGACTTTCACCCCTGAATGTCATATCCCATGTAGTGGGGAGGGCAAAGATTTCACTTGCAGAGTTGGACTTAGAGAGACTGAGGCCATATTTGAGCCACAATAGAGGTCCTCCAGAAGTAACTCTTAGGCATACCTATAGGTAGTCTAAGATTCTCTGCTACCTACATAAGCTTCACAAGAGTAAGCCTCATGATCAAGGCCATGGCCTATTGGTTTGGTTATCCATAAAGTTTGACAGGGGGTTCCCTGATGGTAAGGTTAACAGTTTCATGTTCTTTCTCCCCTCTCTCTGGGGACTTTGCCAATGCTTTTTGATTATCTGCTTAATATACTCTAGGATGCTCCCAGGCATTACAATAATCTATACAGGATTAAAAGACCTCTTTCTTATCCTGTGCTTTCTGTGTGTCAGTTGTTCAAATGAGCTATACAGATAGGTTGAATTTGATTATGTACTACAGGAAATTTCAGTCCCAGACCAAATAAACCTTTCTTCCATGGGTCTCAAAGAGTATGTGTCATTCTAAAATATAGACACTGTCTTCTTCACCCCTATGTTCTGAATTACTTTAACCCCAAGACTGTTCTGCTTCATTTTTATCTCTCAATATCAGGCTATATATATATAACAGCCTCTCAAAATGTGGAAATAATCACCACTCCCGATTTACTGTGTCTATTCTAAAAGCTTACAATCTAGGTCCCTGTTTTCTTATAAACATTTTCTAAAGGTGATCATAACATTGTTGTTCTTTTGTTTCTGGCTTATTTTGTCCCACCAAGTATCCCACATGTCCATTCACATCGTTGCATGCCTCACGGCATTCTTCCTTTATGTAGCAGCACAACTTTCGTTCATAAGTATACGCCATCATTTGCCAATCTACTTCTCCATCAGTGCATTCTTCAGCCACCTGCATTCATTGGGCATTATGTAGAGTTCCCAAAGTCCACAGGCCATCAACATTCTCAATTGTAGATAATTTCATTGTTCCCAAGAGAATGAGAACCAATAAACACACCCTCACCAAATAGGAAATCTAAACCTCCTCTTAACTCTTGTCCCTTCCCCCATTATTTGTCTCAGCTGTTGCTGTGGTATTGCTAATGGATTCCTTTTGAAAATAACTCATAGAATGCAATTGTACTTTTCTCCCCTGAACCTAAACACTCTTTGTACACAAATCATATCTTTGAAGTAATTCTTTCCAGAACTAATTCATATTTCTAGCGTTGATCAGTGGGACACATGGATCTATATAACCCCTTTCAAACTTGTTAATCTTCAATATGCTAATATTACTTGTAGACCCACTGGAGAGCCACCTTAACTCCTATCTATTCCCTTACATTGGAGTTCAACCTATCTTTAACTGTTCACCCATCTCTAGCTTCTATATATCTCCAAGTCTCCTATATTCTGTATTATAAGCCTCTGATTATACCTTTATACTGGTCATAAAGGTGGACTCATATAGTATCTATCCTTTTATGTCTGGCTAACTTCACTCAGCATTATGTCCTCAAGGTTCATCCATCTTGTCATGTGCTTCAGGACGTCATTTTGTCTTACTGCTGCATAATATTCCATCATACGTGTATACCACATTTTGTTGAGCCACTAGTCTGTTGATGGGCATTTGGTTTGTTTCTGTCTTTTTGTGATTGTGAATAATGCTGCTGTGGACATCGGTGCACAGATGTCTGTTTGTGTCATTGCTTTCAGCTCTTCTGGGTATATATCAAGTAGTACTATTGCTGGGTCATAGAGCAGCTCGATATCTAGTTTCCTATGGAACAGCCAAACAGTCTTCCGTAGAGGCTGCATCATTATTCATTCCCACCAGCAGTGCATAAGTGTCCCAGTTTATAATTGGATTGTTTGTTCTTTTGTTGTTGAGTTGCATGATTTCTTTGTGTACACAAGAAATCAAACCTTCGTCTGATATGTGATTTCTAAATATTTTCTCCCATTATGTTGGCTGCCTCTTCACCTTTTTTGACAAAGTCTTTTGACATGCAGAAGCACTTGATTTTGAGGAGTTCCCATTTATCTATTTTTTCTTTTCTTGCATGTGCTTTGGGTGTAAAGTTTAGGAAGCTACCTCCAATTACTAGGTCTTGAGGATGTTTCCCTACATTTTATTCTAGAAGCTTTATGGTGCTAGTTCTTATGTTTAGGTGTTTAACCCATTTGAGTTAATATTTGTGTAAGGTGTAAGATAGGGGTCCTCTTTCATTCTCTTGGTTATTGATATCCAGTTCTTCCATGCCCAATTATTGAAAAGACTATTTTATCCCAGTTCAGAGGATTTGGGCCCCTTGTCAAAAATCAGTTGACCATAGATTTGGTGTTCTGTTTCTGCACTCTCCATTCAATTCCATTGGTCAGTGCTTCTGTCTTTGTGCCAATACCATGCTGTTTTGACCACTGTGGTTGGATAATCGGTTTTAAAGTTAGGCAGTGTTAATCCTCCCACTTTGTTCTTCTTTTTAAGGATTCTTTTAGCTATTCGGAGTCTCTTTCCCTTCCAGATGAATTTCGTAGTTAGCTTTTCCAAATCTTCAAAGTAGGTTGTTGCAATTTTGATTGCTTCTGTGTTGAATTTGTGGATCAACTTGGGGAGAATTGACATCTTAAGTATATTTAGCCTTCCTATCCATGAGCAGGGAATGTCTTTCAACCTCTTTAGATGTCCTTTGATTTCTTTTAGCAATCTTATGTCGTTTTCTGTGTACAAGTCCTTTACAACCTTAGTTAAGGTCATTCCTAAGTATTTGATTCTTTGAATGGGATTTTTTCTTAACTGACTCCTCAGCTAGCTCATTGCTTGTGCACACAAATGTTACTGATTTTTGCACATTAATTTTATATCCCACCACCTTGCTGAATTTGTTTATTAACTCAAGTAACTTTGCTGTAGATTTCTCAGCATCTTCCAAGTATAGTATCATATCATCTGCAAATAATGAGAGTTTTAATTCTTCCTTTCCATTGAGGATGCCTTTTATTTTTTTTGTCCAGCCTGATTACTTTAGCTAGATCTTCTAGCACAACGTTGAGTAATGGTGGTGATAGTGGGCATCCTTGTCTTGTACCTGATCTTAGGGGGAAGGCTTTCAGTCCCTCTCCATTGAGTACTATGGTGGCTATCGGTTTTTCATATATTCCCTTTTTTCATATTTAGGTAGTTACCTTTGATTCCTATCTTTTGGGGTGTTTTTATCAGAAAAGAATGCTGAATTTTGTCAAATGCTTTTTCAGCATCAATCGAGATGATCATGTAATTTTTCCCTTTCGATTGTTAATGTGTTGAGTTACGTTAATTGATTTTCTTGTGTTGGACCATCCTTGCATTCCTGGTATAAACCCTACTTGGTCACGGTGTATAATTCTTTTAAAGTGCTGTTGCATTTGATTTACTAACATTTTATTGAGAATTTTTGCATCTGTGTTCATTAGGGAGATTGGCCTATGGTTTTCATTTCTTATAGCATCTTTACCTGATTTTGGTATTAAAATGATTTTAGCTTCATAAAATGAGTTAGGTAGAGTTCCTTTTTCCTCAGTTTTTTGGAAAAATTTGAGCTGGATAAGTCATAGTTATTTATGGAAGGTTTGATAAAATTTACCTGTGAAGCCATCTTTTCCTGGGATTTTCTTTGTAGGAAGATTTTTGATGACTGATTGAATGTATTTAATTGTGATTGGTTTGTTGAGATCTTCTGTTTCTTCCTGAGTCAGTATAGCTTGTTTGTGTGTCTCCAGGAATTTATCCATTTCATCTAAATTGTCTAGTTTGTTGATGTATATTTGTTCATAGTATCCTCTTATGATTTCTTTTATTTCTTCAGGCTCTGTGGTAATGTACCCCTTCTCATTTCTGATTTTGTTTATTTGCATCCCCTCTTTTTTTTTTTTCTTTGTCAGTCTTGCTAGTGGCCCATCAGTTTTATTGATTATCTCAAAGAACTAAATTTTGGTTTTATTGATTCTTTCTATTGTTCTTTTGTTCTCCCATTCATTTATCTTTGCTTTAATCTTTGTTATTTCTCTTTTCCTATTTGCTTTGGGGTTAGTTTGCTGTTCTTTCTGAAGTTTCTCCAGTACTGTTAAGTCCCCGATTTTTGCTCTTTCTTGTTTTTTAATATAGTTGTTTAAGGCAATAAATTTCCATCTCAGCACACCCTTTCCCATATTCCATAAGTTCTGGTATGCTGTGTTCTCATTTTCACTTATCTCCATATAGCTACTGCTTTCTCCATCAATTTCTTCTTTGATCCACTGCTTGTTTAACTGTGTGTTATTTAATCTCCATATAGTTGTGAATGTTGTCATGCTTTGGTGTTTATTGAGATCTAGCTTCATCCCATTGTGATCAGAGAAAATGCTTTGAGTAATTTCAATATTTTAAAATTATAAAGACCTGTTTTGTGCCCCACCATATGATTTATCCTGAAGAATGCTCCTTGAGCACTAGAGAAGAATGTATAACCTTGTGCTTTGGGGTGCAATGACCAGTATATGTCTGTTAGGTCTAATTCATTTGTCAAGTATTTAACTTTTCTATTTCCTTGTTGATCTTCTGTTTGGTTGTTCTATCTACAGAGGAGAGTGGTGTATTGAAGTCTCCTACTATTATTGTTGAAATGGCTATCGCTCGCTTTAGTTTTGCCAATGTCTGTCTCATGAACTTCGGAGTTCCTTGATTGGTAGCATACATATTTATGATTGTTATATCTTTTTGGTTGGTTGACCCTTTAATTAGTATATAGTGTCCTTCTTTGTCTTTTATGATGTCTTTACACTTAAAGTCTATTTTGCCTGATATTAGTATAGCTACTCCTGCTCTCTTTTGGCTACACTTGAATGGAAAATCCTTTTCTATGCTTTCACTTTCAGTGTATTTGTATCCTTGTGTCTAAGATGAGTCTCTTGTAAGCAGCATATGGCTGGATTATATTTCTTAATCCATTCTGCCAGTCTGTATCTTTTAATTGGTAAGTTTAGTCCGTTAGCATTCAAAGTTATTACTGAAAATGTTGTTTCTTCATTCCACCATCTTATCTTTTTAATTTTATTTGCCAGACCTATATATTCTTTCCCCTCTTTCTCTTTGTATTCTTTAAATTACCCTTAGTGGTCGTCTTCAATTCTGTGCCCTCCTCCAGACCTCCCTCTCCTGTCTTTTTTATTCCAGCTGGAAGAACTCCTTTTAGTATTTCTTGTAAGGCTGGTTTCTTGTTGAGAAATTCTTTCAGGAATTCTTTTCTGTGAAAGCTTTAATCTTTCCCTCAGTTTCAAAGGACAATTTGGCTGGGTACAGAATTCTTGGCTGGAAGTCTTTCTCTTTCAGGATCTTGAATATATCATACCACTGCCTTCTCACCTCCAGAGTGCTAGTTGAATAGTCTGAACTCAACTATTTAATTCCCCTTGTATGTAGTAATTGTTTTTGTCTTGCCACCTTCAGGATTTTCTTTTGCTTCTCTTCAATATTTGACAGACTGATTAGTATGTGTGTTGGGAAAGGCCTATTTGGATTTATTCTGTTTGGAGTTCTTTGGGATTCTTTAACTTGTATATTCATGTCCTTTATGAGGGTTGGGAAGTTATCCCCCTTTATATCCTCAACTACTCTTCCTACATTTTTACTCCTCTCTTCTCCTTCTGGGACACCAATGATTCTTATGTTTGTGTACTTTGTTTTGTCTATCATTTCCTTGAGTTCCCATTCAATTTTTTACATGTTTTTTGCTGTTTCAAGTCTTCAAAGTCAATCATCCTGTCCTGTATATCACCTATTCTTTCTTCTGTCTCTTCAATTCTGGTGTTGTGTGCCTGTAGTATGTTTTTTATTTGGTCAACAGAGTCTTTAATCTTTGTGATTTCTGTTATTTTTCTATTTATTCTTTCAAATTCTTCTTTGTGCTCTTCTACTGTCTTCTTGATTTTCTTTATGCAATTTACTATCCCACTTATTTTATTAAGTAGAGTTGTATGAACATGTTTGATTAGTTTTTCCAATGTCTGTGTCTCCTCTGGTGTTTTAATCTGGTTGTTATGCAAGTCTATATCTGCCTGCATTGTGATATGTTCAGTGATCTTCTCTTGTCTTCATAGCAAGTAAATATCTTGATTGATTTATTTTTTGAGTTGATTTCCTTCAGTAGTCTAAGACCTTGTTTTTGCAGGATGGTTGTACAGCAGGGAGAAGGGCATGGGGTTAAGCACTCAGTACAGTGATTTGTTTCAGGTCAGGTATGGGTGCAGGTTGGGGATATTATTCTGATGCTTGTGAACACGGTCACCCAGTGGCCAGAGAATATGTAGCTATGTGGGCACACCAGTCTGGGGAGTAGAACCCTGGTATGCACTAGGGCATGGGTCCCTTTGTGCAAATGTGTAGAGCTGTGGCAGCAGGTTGGTTTATGCCTTCATAGATTGGGGTCAGATGACCCCCAGCTGTGCAGGTCAGCACTTTCTCAGAGCTGGGAAATAAGGCTGAGTGCTGTGTGCATGTGCAGTTCTAGGACTGCTGTAAAGTGCAGTTCCCAGGGCTGAATGATGTGAATGGGTGCCTGTGTGCATGCGTGGACCTGGGAGTGCCATAAAGGGATGTGCTGAGCTTATGGAGGGCAGGTTGAGGCTGTGTGACACTATGGGGGGTGGAGGTAGCCTAGGTATAGAGGTTAGTGCCTGCAGCCTTTATTCATTGGCAACAGCCTTCATGGAACAGGGAGTGGGAGGCAGTGCTTGGGAGGGATGCAGGAGAGGTGGGTTGGGCTACACTTGGGGTGAGGGTGGGGCTAATACATACACTGGGGGTTGGTGTGGTTTGGGTGCATGGAGCATGGGGAATAGAGAGGGTGATGGGGTTCAGGTGCGTGAGTTGTGGGTTTAGTTGTTGGTCACAGTGTTGCACTGGTAAGGGTAGCATACACAAGAAATGTGGCCTGGCTTACTTCCTAGTCCTGTGCTCCAGTCTGTTCACTCCCGTGGGCTCTGTGGCTTCATGCCTCCACTCCAGGCTCTAGCCCTCTGCCTTTCAGTTCCTCAACCTCAGCAACCAGGGCTGCTGCA
Organism: Tamandua tetradactyla; assembly: GCF_023851605.1. Lineage (NCBI taxonomy): Eukaryota > Metazoa > Chordata > Mammalia > Pilosa > Myrmecophagidae > Tamandua > Tamandua tetradactyla. The sequence goes on from NC_135353.1 coordinate 93,365,032, forward strand.
TATGGTGCAGAAGGCTCTCCCAGGTCAGCCACACTCCTGAATCACCACCTCAGTCACCCTCCTGTCCCCTCTCCAACTTTTCTATGGAACAGAGCTAATGTTGAGCCACTCTAGTTGGTCATCTTCCTGGAAATATCTTCTTTTTTAATATAGACTTTTAAGGCCATAAATTTCCCTCTCAGCACAACCTTTGCTGCATCCCATAAATTCTAATATGTTGTGTTTTCATTTTTATTTGTCTTGAGATATTTACTGGTTTCACTTATAATTTATTCCTTGACCCATTGGTTGTTTAAGAGTGTGTTGTTTAGCTTCCATATATTTGTGAATTTTTTGCCCCTCTGCCTGTTATTGATTTCCAACTTCATTCATTATGATCTGAGAAAATGTTTTGTGTGATTTCAATCTTTTTCAATTTATTGAGACCTGCTTTGTAACCCAGCATACGACCCATCCTTGAGAATGATCTATGAGCAGTTGAGAAAAATGTATATCCTGCTATTGTGGGTGTAATGTTCTGTAAATGTCTGTTAAGTCTAGTTCATTTATCATGTTATTCAAAATCTCTATTTCTTTATTGATTCTCTTTCTAAATGTTCTGTTCATTGATGAGAGTGTGGAATTGAAGTCTCCAACTATTATCATAGATGGAGAAGTAGATTTCTTTCTTCAGTGTTGTCAGTGTTTCCCTCATGTACTTTGGAGAACTCTGGCTTGGTGCATAAATATTTATGATTGTTATGTCTTCTTGTTGAATTGTTCTTTTTATTAATGCATATGTCCTTATTTGTGTCTTTTAATGGTGCTACATTTGAAGTAGAATTTGTCATATATTAGTATAGCTACTCCTGCTCTTTTCTGCTTATTGTTTGCATGAAATATTTTCCCCAACTTTTCACTTTCAACCTATTTATGTCCTTGGGCCTAAAATGACTCTCCTGTAGACAGCACATAGATCGATCCTGTTTCTTCAATCCATTCTGTCTGTCTATATCTTTTGATTGTGGAATTTAATCCATTAACATTTAATGTTATTACTGTAAATACAGAACTTTCTTCTATCATTTTGCTTTTTGGATTTTATATGTCATTATCTTATTTTATTTCTCTTTCTCTCTTTTTACCTTCCTGGTAGTCTTCATTTCTATTATCTTCTCCAGATCTCTTTCTCCTGTCTTTTCCTATCTGCCCGTAGTGTTCCCTTTAGTATTTCTTGTAGAGCAGGTCTCTTGTCCACCAACTCTCTCAGGGTCTGTTTATGTGAAAATATTTTAAACTCTCTCATGTTTGTAGGACAATTTTGCTGGGTACAGAATTATTGGTTGGCTATTTTTCTCTTTTAGTATCTTAAATATATCATGCCACTACCTTCTCGCCTCTATGATTTCTGCTGAGAAATCCACACATAGTCTTATTGAGCTTCCCTTGTATGTGATGGATTGCTTTTCTCTTTCTGCTTTCAAAATTCTCTCTTTGTCTGTGACATTAGGCAATCTGATTAGTAAATGTCTTGGAGTATGTCTATTTAGATCTGTTCTCTTTGGGGTATGGTGCACTTCTTGAACTGTAATCTTATGTCTTGCATAAGAGATGGGAAATTTTTAGTGATTATTTCCTCCATTAGTCTTTCTCCTAGTTTTCCTGTCTCCTTTCCTTCTGGGACATCTACAACACATACATTTGTGCACTTCATGTTGTCATTCATTTCCCTGAGACCATACTCATATTTTTCCCCCATATTTTCTTTTCTTTGTTGGATTTCAGATGTCCAGTTCTCTAGTTCACTAATCCTATCTTCCACCTCTTCAAATCTATTTTTGTAGGTTTCCATTGCTTTTTCGTCTCTTCTATTGTGCCTTTCATTCCCATAAGTTCTGTGATTAGCTTTTTCAAAATTGCAAGTTTTATTTTCTCCCAATGTCTTCTGTATGTCCTCCCTCAACTTGTTGATTTGACATTTTATGAGACTTTCCATGTCAGTTTGAACATCCTGAATTAGTTTTTTCAATTCCTGTGTCTCATTTTAAGTGTTGGTTTGTTCCTTTGACTGGGCGGTGTCATCGATTTTTCTAGTATATATTATTATTTTTTGCTTGTGTCTATAAATTTGATTTTCTTAATTAGTTTATTCTGGAGATTGCTTTCACTCTTTTATCTAGGGTTTTCTTGCTGGATGACTTTGTCCTCTATTTGTTGTTTGACATTCAGTTCAACTTATTTTAGACCTCTAGCATAGGTTCTGTTTAACTTATCACAACTTTTCAGTTCTTGATATTTTGTTTCTTGTCCTGCCTATATGGAGCCTTTTTTTCCTCCTCAGATAATTATAGACCCCAGTCAGATTTTCCCAGATCAGACAAGACCATATCTTTGGAGGAAAGAGTAGCCAGCATCAGTTTTCCCTGAGGGTGAGACCCAGCAGTTTATAAGACTTTCCTATGAAGCCTCTAGGTTCTGTGCTTTTCCTATCCTGCCAAGAAAGTGGTGCTTGCCTGCCTGTGATTTCCCACCAGCTTAAAGTCATGCAGTGCCTTTCATTTCAGCAGACTCTTCCTGCCAGAGGCATGGTTGAAACAGAGGTGAGGTAAAAGGATGGCTTTAATTTACAGTCCGTGGGTCCTGAATTTCTTGAAGGAGGGATTCCACTTGAGCTAGACCCTTTGTCCTTTTTCTTGGGGAGGGTACACCTTTTTGGGAACTAACTCCTTTCACCTGACTAGTTACTTTGTCTCTCAGGGAGGCTTAATTCCGTCCTTGCCTGGGACAGTACTGGAGTCTGAGAGTACTTCCAATTCTATCTAATGAGCTGTTAAGAAGAGTGAAAAAAAAAGGCAAAAAGCCTTTTCAGAGCAGGACCCCCAATACCCCCCACTCCTTGGATTTTTCAATCAAAGCTTAAGTTGGTACTTCACTCTATGTATCTCCAGGCTCTATTTGCCCCCTTTTCTTGGGGTCCAGCCCTTTTCCATATTTTGTACTGTTCAACTCAAGAAGGCTGTTTTTGTTTTTTTCATCATCCCTGCCCTGTTACTGCTGTGGCAAAAACTCCCAGTTCCTTTAGTGCTTATTCCAAGTTTATTCACTGTTCAAATAACTCTGGGATTTATTGGGGGCATCACTCTGGACAAATCTACAAAATCTCATGCCCTACACAAGGTTCCATGTACTTATGGTATTCAATTAAGCTGTCCACATGAGTTATATTAGGAAATGCACTACTCAAAATATAAATTTTGTACCAAATAAACATTTTTGCTTTATTCTCACACAGAAGTTAAAGTTTTAAAATATTAATTACCATCTATTTTCAACACCTTGCAGTACCAATATTCCTTTATTCCTCATGCAAAAACATTTTTAAATTTGTACATTTAGTCACTATCATTATACACTCTAGGCATTCCTAGATTATACCATCTCAGTCTTTATTGTCTATCTTTCCTTCTGATTTTATTTGTGCCCCCAGGCCTCCTCCCTCTATCATTCTCACATTCAGCTTCATTCAGTGTTCTAACATAATTGTATTACAGTTAGGTAGTACTGTGCTATTCATTTCTGAATTTTACAATCAGTCCCGTTGCACATCTGTATCCCCTCAGTTCCAATTACCTAATGTCTACCCTACGTCTATCTCCTGATGACCTCTTTTCTTAATTGAAATTCTCCAAGTTCATTCATTAGTGCTAGTTCATATCAGTGAGACCATACAGTATTTGTCCTTTCGTACTCAGCATAATGTCCTTAAGGTCCAACCGTGTTGTTATATACTTCATAACTTTATTCTCTTTTTACAGGTGCACAATATTCTATCATATGTATATACACAGCTTGTTTAACCACTCGTCTGTTGATGGGCATTTCGGCTGTTTCCATCTCTTAGCAATTGTAAATAATACTGCTATAAACATTGGTATGCAAAAGTCTGTTTGTGTCCTTGCCCTCATGTCCCCTAAGCAGATACCTAGCAATGGTATTGATGGGTCATATGGCACTTTTATACTTAGCTTCCTGAGGAAATGCCAAACTGCCTTCCACAGTGATTGTAACATTTTACATTCCCACCAACAGTGGATAAGTGTGCCTCTTTTTCCACGTTCTCTCCAGCACTTGTCATTTTCTGTTTTATTGATAATGGCCATTCTGGTGGGTGTGAGATGATATCTCATTGAGGTTTTGATTTGCAATTCTCTAATAGTCAGGGAAGCTGAGCCTCTTTTCATGTGCCTTTTGATCATTTGTATTTCCTCTTCTGAGAAGTGTCTGTTTATATCTTTTGCCCATTTTGTAATTGGGTTGTCTGTCTTTTTGTTGTTGAGTTGGGCATTCTCTTTATATATTCTGGATACTAGACCTTTGTCTGATATATCATTTCCAAATATTGTCTCCCATTGTGTGGGCTGTCTTTTTACTATCTTGATGAAGTTCTTTGATGCACAAAAGTGTTTAATTTTGAGGAGTTCCTATTTATTTATTTATTTATTTATTTATTTATTTCTTCAATGCTGGTGTTTTGGGTGTAAGGTCCAGGAAACCGCCTCTTATAAGATTTATAAGATATTTCCCTACATTTTCTTCTAACAGTTTTATGGTCTTAGATCTAATGTTTAGGTCTTTGATCCATTTTGAGTTAATTTTTGTATAGGGTGTGAGATATGGGTCCTCTTTCATTCTTTTGCGTGTGGATATCCAGTTCACTAGGCACCATTTATTGAAGAGACTGTTCTGTCCCAGGTGAATTGGCTTGACTGCCTTATCAAAGATCAATTGCCCATAGATGAGAGGGTCTATATCTGAACACTCAGTTCGATTCCGTTGGTCAGTATATTTATCTTTATGCCAGTGCCATGCTGTTTTGTCCACTGTAGCTTTTTAATAGCCCTTAACGTCAGGTAGTGTGAGACCTCTGACTTCAGTTTTCTCTCTCAGGATACTTTTAGCTTTTCAGGGCACCCTGCCCTTCCAGGTATATTTGGTTATTGATTTTACTATTTCTGAAAAGTAAGCTTTTGGGATTTTAATTGGTATGGCATTGAATCTGTAGATCGGTTTAGGTAGAATTGACGTCTTAAATGTTTAGTCTTCCAATCCATAAACACAGTATGTCCTTCCATTCATTTAGGTCTCTGTGATTTCCTTTAAAAATTTCTTGTAGTTTTCTTTGTATAGGTCTTTTGTCTCTTTTGTTAAATTTATTCCTAAATATTTTATTCTTTTGGTTGCAATTATAAATGGAATTTTTTTCTTGATTTCTCCCTCAGATTGTTCATTGCTAGTGTATGGAAACACTACAGATTTTTGAGTGTTGATCTTGTAACTTGCCACTTTGCTGTACTAATTTATTAGCTCCAGTAGTTTTGCTGTGGAGTTTTTAGGGTTTTCAACATATAGTATCATATCATCTGCAAACAGTGAGAGTTTTACATCTTCCTTTCCAATTTTGATGCCTTGTATTTCTTTTTCTTGTCTATTTGCTCTGGCTAGATCTTCCAAAATATTGTTGAATAATAATGTTGATAGTGGACATCCTTGTCTTGCTCCTGATCTTAGGGGGAAGGTTTTCAGTTTTTCCTCATTGAGGATGATGTTAGCTGTGGGTTTTTCATATACTACCTTTATCATGTTGAGGAAGTTCCCTTCTATTCCTGTCCTTTGAAGTGTTTTCAACAGGAAAAGATGTTGAATTTTGTCAAATGACTTTTCTGCATCAATCAAGATGATTATGTGGTTTTTCTGCTTTGATTTGTTGATATGTTTTTTATATTAATTGATTTTCTTATGTTTAACCATCCTTGCATACCTGGGACGAATCCTACTTGATCGTGGTGTTTAACTCTTTTAATGTACTTCTGGATTCGATTTGTAAGAAGTTGTTGAGGACTTTTGCATCTATATTCATTAGAAAGATTTGTTTGTAGTTTTCTCTTTTGTGATATCTTTGTCTGGCTTTGGTATGGGGGTGATGTTGGCTTCGTAGAATGAGTTAGGTATCTTTCCCTCCTCTTCAATTGTTTTTGAAGAGTTTGAGTAGTATTGGTACTAATTCTTGAATGTTTGGTAGAATTCACATGTGAAGCCATCTGGTCCTGAACTTTTCTTTTTGGGGAGCTTCTTAATGACTGATTCAATTTCTTTACTTGTGATTGGTTTTTTCAGATTGTCTATTTCTTCTCGAGTCAATGTTGGCTATTGTGCTGGTTTGAAATGATGTATGTACCCTAGAAAATTCATGTTTTAATCCTAATCCCATTTTGTAAAGGCAGCCTTTCCTTCTAATCCCTATTCGTATTGTATGTTTGAAACCGTAATGAGAGCATCTCCCTGGTGATGTGATCTAATCAAGAGTGGTTGTTAAGTTGGATAAGGTAGAGGTATGTCTCCATCCATTTCGGTGGGTCTTAATTAGTTGCTGAAATCCTATAAAAGAGGAAACATTTTGGAGAATGAAAGAGATTCAGAGAGAGCCAGAGAAGAATGACGTAGCCATGAGAAGCAGAGGGCCCACTAGCCAGTGACGTTTGGAGATGAAGAAGGAAAATACCTCCCAGGGAGCTTCATGAAACAGGAGGCCAGGAGAGAAAGCTAGCAGATGATGCTTTGTTCGCCATGTTCCCTTTCCAGCCAAGAGAGAAACTGTGACTGTGTTTGCCATGTGCCTTCTCACTTGAGAGAGAAACCCTGACCTTCATCGACCTTCTTGAACCAAGGTATCTTTCCCTGGATGTCTTGATTGGACATTTATATAGTCTTGTTGTAGTTGGGACATTTTCTCGGCCTTAGAACTGTAAAGTAGCAACTTATTAAATTCCCCCTTTTAAAAACCATTCTGTTTCAGGTATATTGCATTCTGGCAGCTAGCAAACTAGAACAGTTGTTCATGTCTTTCTAGAAAGCTGTCCATTTCATCTACATTGTTGAGTTCATTAGCACAAAGTTGTTCTTAGTATCCTCTCATTACTTCCTTTATTTCTGTGTGGTTAGTGGCTATGTCTTCTTTTACATTTCTGATTTTATTTATTTGCATTCTCTCTCTTCTTCTTTTTGTCAACCTCGCTAAGGGTACATCAATCTTATTGATTTTCTCAGAGAACCAATTTCTGGTTTTGTTGATTTTCTTGATTGTTTTCATGTTCTCAATTTCATTTATTTCTGCTCTAATCATCATTATTTCTTGAATTTTGCTTGCTTTGGTGTTTGTTTGCTGTTCTTTCTCTAGTTCTTCCAAGTGGACAATTAATTCCTTGATTTTTGCTACTTCTTCTTTTTTGATATAGGCATTTAGGGCAATAAATTTCCCTCTTAGCATTGCCTTTCCTGCATCCCATAAATTTTTATATGTTGTGTTTTCATTTTCATTTGGCTCGAGATATTTACTGATTTTTCTTGTAATTTCTCCCTTGACCCACTGGTTGTTTATGAGTGTGTTGTTAAGCCTCCATATATTTGTGAATTTTCTGGCCTTCTGCCTGTTATTGATTTCCAACTTCATTCCTTTATGATCCAAGAAAGTGTTTTATATGATTCAATCTTTTAAAATTTATTGAGACTTGCTTTGTGACCCAGGACGTGGTATATCCTTGAGAATGATCCATGAGCACTTGAGAAAAAGGTGTATCCTGTTGTTGTGGGGTGTAATGTTCTATAAATGTCTATGTCAGTGCTGGTTTCAAAGGATATATGTCCCCTAGAAAAGCCATGCTTTAATCCAAATCCCATTTTGTAAAGGCAGAATAATCCCTATTCAATACTATATGCTTGAAACTGTAATCAGATCATCTCCTGGAGGAGTGATTTAATCAAGAGTGGTTGTTAAGCTGGATTAGGTGGCGATATGTCTCCACCCATTTCAGTGGGTCTTGATAAGTTTCTGGAGACCTATAAAAGAGGAAACATTTTGGAGAATGAAGGAGATCCAGAGAGAGCAGAGAATGCTGCAGCACCACGAAGTAGAGAGTCCACCAGCCAGCGACCTTGGAGATGAAGAAGGAAATTGCCTCCTGGGAAGCTTCATGAAGCAGGAAGCCAGGAGAAGAACCTAGCAGATGATGCCATGTTCACGATGTGCCCTTCCAGATGAGAGAGAAGCCCTGACTGTGTTTGCCATGTGCCTTCTCACTTGACAATGAAACCCTGAGCTTTATTGGCCTTCTTGAACCAAGGTATCTTTCCCTGGATGCCTTAGATTGGACATTTCTATAGACTTGCTTTAATTGGGACATTTTCTCAGCCTTAGAGCTGTAAACTAGCAATTTATTAAATTCCCCCTTTAAAAAGGCATTCCATTTTTGATATCCTGCATTCTGGCAGCTAGCAAACTAGAATAATGTCTAATTTATTTACTGCATTATTCTAATTCTCTGTTTCTTTATTGATCCTCTGTCTAGATGTTCTGTCCATTGATGACAGTGGGGAATTGAAGTCTCCAACTATTGTAGATGTGTCCATTTCTCTTTTCAGTGTTTGCCTCATGTATTTTGGAGCATTCTGGCTCAGTGCATAAATATTTATGATTATTATGTCTTCTTGTTGAATTGTTCCTTTTATTAATACATAGTGTCCTTCGTTGTTTTTTTTAACTGTTTTACATTTGAAGTCTAATTTGTTGAATATTAGTATAGCTACTCCTCCTCTTTTCTGATTGTTATTTGCATGAAATATCCTTTCCCAACCTTTCACTTTCAACCTATGTTGACCCTTGGGTCTAAGATGTGTTTCCTATAGACAGCATATAGATGAGTCTTGTTTTTTAATCCATTCTGTCAATCTTTGTCTTTTGATTGGGGAGTTTAGTCCATTAACATTTACTGTTATTACTGTACAGGAAGTACTTTCTTCTACCATTTTTACCTTTTGGATTTTATATGTCATACCTAATTTTCTTCCTTTTTATCTTTACTGATAGTCTTCATTTCCACACTCTTCACCACACCACTCTCTCCTGTCTTTTCATATCTGTCTCTAGTGCACCCTTTAGTATTTTTTGCAGAGCCAGTCTCTTGGTCACAAATTCTCTCAGTGGTTTTTTGTCTGAAAATATTTTAATTTCTCCCTCACTTTTGAAGGACAATTTTGATGGATGTAGAATTCTTGGTTGGCAATTTTTCTCTTTTAGTAATTTAAATGTATCATCCCACTGTCTTCTCGCCTCCATGGTTTCTGCTGAGAAATCTACACATAGTCTTATTGGGCTTCCCTTGTATGTGTGAATTGCTTTTCTCTTGCTGTTTCAAAATTCTCTCTTTCTCTTTGACATCTGACATTCTGATTAGTAAGTGTCTTGGAGTACATCTGTTTGTATTATTCTGTCTGGGGTAAACTGTACTTTGGATCTGTAATTTTAAGTCTTTCATAAGAGTTGGGAAATTTTCAGTGATAGTTTCCTCTGTTAGTTTTTCTCCTCCTTTTCCCTTCTCTTCTTCTGGGACACCCAAAACATGTATATTTGTGCACTTCATGTTGTCATTCAATTTCCTGAGTTCCTACTCATATTTTTCCATTCTTTCCCTTATATTTTCTTTTGCTTGTTGGATTTCAGATGTTCCATCCTCCAGTTCACTAATCCTATCTTCTGCCTTGAAATCTGACATTGTAGGTTTCCATCATTTTTAAAATCTCTTCTGTTGTGCCTTTCATTTCCATAAATTCTGTGATTTGTTTTTCAGACTTTCAATTTCTTCTTTTTTTCCATTCCTTGCCCTCCTTATATCCTCCCTCAATTCATGGAATTGATTTTTGATGAGGTTTTCCATGTTTGTTTGAACATTCTGAATTAATTGTTTCAACTCCTGTATCTCATTTGAGTTGCTAGTTATTTCCCTTGACTGGGTCATATCTTCAATTTTCCTAGTATGATTCATTATTTTTTGCTGGCGTCTAGGTATTTATTTACCTTAGTTAGCTTATTCTGGAGATGTTTTTCACTTTTTTTTTTTACCTAGGATTTTCGTGCTGGATGACTTTGTTGTCTATCTGTTCTTTGACATTCAGTTCAGCTTATTCTGGACCTCTATCTTAGGTTTTGTTTGACAGATAAGCATTTTTCAGTTCTTGTTTTTTTGTTTCTTGCCCTGCCTGTGTAGTGCTTTTTTCCCCCCTGCTTAGGAGGGTCTACTTATGTATTATAGACCCGTCAGATTTTCCCAGACCAAATTGGCTTCCTCTCAGGAGGAAAGAGTCACTTGCATCAGTTTTCCCTGAGGGTAAGACCCAGCAGATTGAAAGGTTTTCCTATGAAGCCTCTGTGCTCTGTGTTTTTCTTTTCCTGCCCAGTATGTGGCACTTTTCTGCCTGCACATCCCACCAGTATTAGGTGATGCAGTACCTTTAACTTCAACAGACTCTCCCTGCTGGGGGCATTGTTGAGACAGAGAACAGGTTGTAGGCTGGCTTTAATCACTTCACTTTTCCAGACCCTGGAGTCTGAATTCCTTGAGGGGGGAATCCACCTGAGCTGCGCCCCACCTCTCACCCAGGGAAGGCACTGGCTGCAGACAAACACTGAAACAAGCTTAATTCTACCTATGCCTGAGGCAGTTGGAGCCTGAAAAGCCTTCCAGCTGTATCCAAAGAGTAGTCAAGCCATATAAACACAGCCAGAAAACCGAAAAAGAAAAATCCTGTTCAGAACAGGTACCCTGTTCCTTGGGTTTGCCAATCAAGAGCTTAAGTTGGTACGCTGCTCTGTGTATCTTCAGGTCCTATGTACCCCTCCTTTCCTTCAGAGCCCAGACCTTTTCAAATCCAAAAAAACCTCTGTTTTTTTTTCTTTTTCCATCAGCCCTGTCCCCTCTGCACTGGGGCAAAACCCAGTGACCTCTGATTTTATTCAAGGTTCAGCTGAGCTGGGGGCCTATTTTTAGTAGTCAGAATTTCTTAATTAATTCCACAATTGGAGCTTGGTAGAGCTCATCCCCTGCTGCTAAGTAAAGTCTCTTTCCTTTCCCCTTTTGGAAACAGCTTGTGGAGGAGGGGTGCTGGCCACCATGGCTTGGGGAACTCATGGTTCTGGGTGGGATTGCAGCTGGTCCAGCTTTCCATACTGGTGTACACTGTGTGTCCAGTCACTGATGTGGCCCCAGCAGTTGTTTTGTAGTGTTCCTAGCTATTTACTAGCTGCTCTGGGGGAGGAACTAAATCCCACTCCTCACTAAGCTGCCATCTTGGCCTTCTTCCCCCCTTGTTCTTTTAATCCATACGTGTGGGGGCAGACCTTTTGTGAGTAGGATGTTTTAATTAGGCTGTTTCCATACCGATGTGACTTACCTGAATCAAGTTGGGTCTTAATCCCCTTGCTGGAGCTGTTTATGAAAGGGAAAAAGGCAAAGACCTTTTTGAGAGATATGTAACCAACTGAAGGGCACAGAGAGAAAGAAAATGTCTAGGATATACAAGAAGAACCTCCAGGAGCTGAGAGAGCCATTTTTTTTGCCTGGGCAGGCACCAAGAATCAAACCCAGGTTTCCGGCATGGTAGGCAAGAGAACTCTGCCTGCTGAGCCACCTGGCCTGCCCAGAGAGCCATTTTGAAACCAGAATCCAGGAGAGAAGGACCAGCAAATATTACCATGTGACAGAAGAACCCCAAATACCGGCAACCTTTCCACAGAGAAGGTATCACCTTCTTGATGCCTTAATTTGGACACTTTCATGTCCTTAGAACAGTACATTTCTTATTGATAAAGCCACCCTATTTCTTGTATATTGCATTCTGGAAGTTTTAGCAAGCCAAAACAGTAACTAAAATGGTAAATGAAAAACCCAATAGTACTGTTTCTTCTATATAAAACTCTACTATTTATTTCCAATAAGAGGCAAAATCCTATTGAACAAGAAAAGGGCATATTTCCTGATAATGGATATGCAAAATATACAGTGGTAAAGTGGGGCAAAGGCAACATAAATAAGGAAAATGGGGGGATATAGGAACAAAGAATACATATGCTATTCAAGCTAAGTTGATATCACTTTAAATTAGGAGGTTGTAGATGTAGGTTGTGTAATATAAACCCAGGGTAACCAAAAACAAAGTATTTAAAATATATGCAGAAACAAAAAATGAGAAAGAGATCAATCAGGTACTACACAAAAGGTCAGCTATACAGAAAAAGAAATTGCAATAAAGGAAAAGAGACGATAAAAAGTTATGACATAAAAACCAAAAGACAAAATGGTTGAAGTAAGTACTGCCTTTATAGTAATAACACTGAAGGCCATTGTATTAAACACTCCAATCAAAAGATAAAGATTCATAGCTTGGGCTAAAAAGAAGCAAGATCCAAGTATACGTGGTTTGCAAGAGATTAACCTTATACCAAGGATACAAAAAAGTTGAAAGTAAAAGACAGGAAAAATATATTCCAGACCGTTAGTAACCAAAAAAAAAGCCAAGGAAGCTATAATATCAGACAAAATAGACTTTAAGTCAAAAGCTGTCAGGCGAGACAAAGGAGGACACTATATTAATAAAAGGGATAATCCACCAAGAAGAAATAACAATGATAAATTTTATATACCTAACCATGGTGCCCCAAAATGTCATGTGGCAAACATTGGCAAACTGAAAAGACAAATATACACCTCTACAATACTACATGGAACCTTCAACACACTACTCCCATCTATCTACTAGACAGAACTACTAGAAGGAAGATCAATAAGGAAAAAGTTAATTTGAATAATATGATAAATGAACTAGACCTAGCAGACATATACAGAACATTGCCACTCAAAACAGAAGAAAGTACATTCTTCTCAAGTGCATATGGATCATTCTCCAGGGTAGACCACCTGTTGTGTAGCAAAACAAGTTTCAATAAATTTAAAAAGATTGAAATTATGAGAAGCATCCTCTCTGACGATAACGGAATGAATCTTGAAATCAATAACAGGTGGAGAACCTGAAAAATCCACAAAAATATTAAACTTAGTTTTTAAGTTAATTAAACTTAAAAACAATCAGTGGGTCAAAGAGTAAATCCAAGGGAAATCAGTAAATATCTTGAGACAAATGAAAATAAGAACACAACATATCAAAACTTATGGGATGCAGCAAAGGCAGTGCTGAAGGAGAAATTTATAGCCCTAACATATTTTAAAAAAAAGATGAAATGGGGCGGGCCATGGTGGCTCAGCAGGCAGAGCTCCTGCTTGCCATGCTGGAGACCTGGGCTCTATCGCTGGTGCCTGCCCATGCAAAAAGCAAAACAAACTAACTAAAATCAACAGTACAACTGCCCACCAGGAGGAACTAGGAAAAGAACAGTGAATTCCAAATTAAGCAGAAGGAAATAATAAAGGCTAGAACAGAAATAAATGAAATTGGGAATAAGCGCCAATAGAGAGAATTAATAAAACCAAAAGTTGGTTCTTTGAAAAGGTCAATAAATTTGCCAAACCTTTAGCTATATTAAAAGAAAAAAAGAGAGAAGACATAAATAAATAAAATGGGGCATTAGAGGGGGAAATTAATACTGACCTCCCAGAAATAAAAAGAACCATAAGGAAATACTATAAGCAGCTGTATGCCAATAAAAGAGAAAACCTAGATGAAATGGACAAATTCCTAGAAATACATGAATAGCCTATAATGACTCTACAAGAAATGGAAGACCTTAACAAACCAAATATGAGAGATCGAATCAGTCATCAAAAACCTCCAAAAAAAGAAAAGCAATGTTTCTATACACAAGCAATGAGCAATTTGACAAGGAAATAAAGAAAAAAAATCCATTCATAATAGCAAGTAAAAAGATAAAATATTTAGAAATCAGTTTAATCAATGATTTAAAGTACTTGTACACAGAAAATTACAAAACATTGCAGAAAGAAATCAATAAAAAAAGACCTAACTAAATGGAAGGATATTCTGTGTTCATAATTGGACTAGATATCATTAAAATGTCAATTGTACCTAAAATGATTTGCAGATTCAATGCAAACCCAATCAAAATTCCAGGAGCCTACTTTGCAGAAGTGTAAAAGCCAGTTATCAAATTTATTTGGAAGAGTAAGAGGTCTGAATATACAAAACCTCTTGAAAAAGAGGAGCATAATTAGAGAACGCACACTCCCTGACTTTAAAGCTTATTGCAAAGCTACAATGGTCAAAACGGCATGGTAATGGCACATGGACAGACATATAGACTAATAGAATCAATCGAGAGCTCAGAAATAGACACAAATCTGTAAGTTGATTTTTTACAAGGCTGCCATTTCCACAAATTGGGAAAGAATAGTCTCTTCAAAATTGGTGCTAGGAGAACTGGAAATCCATATGCAAAAGAATGAAGAAGAGAGGACCCAAGATGGCAGAAAAGGGAATTCTAAGATTCAGTTACTCCTCCAGGGTAGCTTGTAAGTAGCCAAGAACCGTCTGAAACAACTATTTTGGGGTCCTGGAGACCAGAAACACATCATACACCAGCCAAGAATGAGCAGAAGAAAGAATGGTAAGTTGTGATACTAGAAGAAAAGAAAATTACATACAAATCTCTCTAATGAATATAGATTCAAAAATACTCAATAAAATATTTGCAAATTGAATCCAACAGTACATTAAAAGAATTGTACAGGGTGATCAAGTGGTTTTTTTTCCCAGGTGTACTTGTTTGAAACTATAGTGTACCCCAGAAAAGCCATGTCCTTTCATCCTGATTCAATATTGCATGGCAGAAACCCTTTTGATTAGATTATCTCAATGGAAATTGGATGCTCCTAGTTGTGGGTGTGATTTTTTAAAAACTCAGTTTAATAGCTTAACAGTTCGATATTTTTTTCTCCCATCCCTCAAGGGACTTTGCCAATACTTTTTGATTATCTGCTTAATATACTCTAGGATGTATCCAGGCATTACATTAAGCTATGCAGGATTAAAAGACCTCTTTCTTATTCTGGGCTCCCTGTGTTTCAATTGTTCAAATGAGCTATACAGAGAGGTTGAGTTCGATTATGTGCTACAGAAAATTTCAGTCCCAGACCAAATAAAACTTTCTTCCTTTGGTTTCAAAGAGGATGTGTGGTTCTAAAATATAGACATTGTCTTCCTTATCCCTGTGTTCTGAATTACTTTAGCCCCAACCTGATCAGCTTCATTCTTATCTTTAAATATCAGGTTATATATATATATATATATATATATATATATATATATACACAGGCCCTTGAAATGCAGAAATAATAATTACCACACCGGACTAAATGTGTCTGCTGTAAAAGCTTACAATTTAGGCCTCTGTTTTCTTGTAAACATGTTCTGAAAGAGACCATACCATTGTTGTTCTTTTGTTTCTGGCTCATTTTGCCTCACCAAATGTCCCACATATTAATTTACATCGTTACTTGCCTCATGACTTCATTCCTTTTTTGTAGCAGCACAACATTAGTTCATAACTACACACCATTGATTGCCAACCTACTTCTCTGTCAGTGCATCCTTCAGCCACCTGCATTCATCATGTATAGTGCCCAAAATCCACAGCCCATCAATACTCTCAATTTTAGATAATTTAATTGTTCCCAAGAGAAAGAAAACCAATAAACACACCCTCGCCAAATAGGAAATCTAAACCTCCTCTTAAATCTTGTCCCTTCCCCCATTATTTACTTCTGCTGTTGCTGTGGTGGTACTAATGTTTTTCTTTTCAACATAGCCCATAGCATGCAATAGCAGTTTCCTCCGTACCCTAGACTTAAACACTCTTTGTACATGAATCAAAACTTTGAGGTAGTTCTTGCAAGAGCTAATTTATATTTCTAGTGTTAATCAGTGGGACATGTATGTCTATACCACGCCTTTCAATTTTCTTCATCTTCAACATAATATTACTTACAGACCCACTAGAGAACTGCTTTCATGTCTAACTATTCCCTTACATTGGAGTTCACCTCATTAACTAACCATTTACCCATCTCTAGCTTCTATGTATCTCTAAGTCCTCTATATTCTGTATTATAAGCCTCTGATTGTACCTTTACCATACTCATAAAAGTGCGATCATACAGTATCTATCCTTTTGTATCTGACTTATTTCACTCAAAATTATATCCGCAAGTCTCATTCATCTTGCCATGTTCTTCAGGACATCATTTCACCTTACTGCTGCATAATATTCCATCAGACGTATATACCACATTTTGTTAATCCACTTGTTTGTTGATGGGCATTTGGTTTGTTTCCATCTTTTGGTGATTGTGAATAATGCTGCTATGAACGTCGGTATGTCAATGTCTGTTTTTATCATTGCTTTCAGCTCTTCTGGGTATAGTGCTATTGCTGGGTCATAGGACAACTAGATATTTAGTTTCCTAAGGAACCACCAAAAAAGTCTTCCATAGTGGTTGCACCATTATACATTCTCAGCAGCTGTGCATAGTGCCCCAATTTCTCTACATCCTCTCCAACATTTATAGTTTCCTGTTTGTTTAATAGCAACCATTCTATTAAACTGCTATTAATAGAGTTAATTAATAATGAGGTATCTCAGTGTGAGGTGGTATCTCATTGTAGTCTTGATCTGCATTTCCCTCATAGCAAACGAAAATGAACATCTCTTCATGTGCTTTTGAGGCATCTGTATTTGTTCTTCAGAAAAATGCCAATTCATATCTTTAATCCATTTTATAATTGGGTTGCTTGTTCTTTTGTTGTTGAGTTGTATGATTCCATTGCATATACAGGATATCAAACCTTTGTCCGATATGTGATTTCCAAATATTTTTTCCCATTGAGTTGACTGCCTCTTCACTTTTTTTTTTTTTAGCATAGGCAGACACTGGGAAACAGACCCAGTTCTCTGGCATGGCAGGTGAGAACTCTGCCTACTGAGCCACCATAGCCACCCCTCTTCACGCTTTTGACAAAGTCTTTTGAGGTGCAGAAGCATTTGATTTCAAGGAGTTCCCATTTATCTATTTTTTCTTTTGTTGCTTGTGCTTTGGGTGTAAAGCTTAAGAAGCTACCTCCTATTACTAGTCTTGAAGATGTTTTCCTACATTTTCTTCTTGAAGCTTTATGTTGCTAGTTATTATATTTAGGTGTTTGATCCACTTTGAGTTAATTTTTGTGTAGGGTTTAAGATAAGGGTCCTCTTTCATTCGTTTGGCTGTTGATATCCAGTTCTTCCATGCCCATGGAAGAAAAGACTATTTTGTCCCAGTTTAGAGGATTTGGGGGCCTTGTCAAAAATCAGTTGATCATAGATTTGGTGGTCTATTTCTCCACACTCAATTGAATTCCACTGGCCAGTGCTTCTGTCTTTGTGCCAGTACCATGCTGATTTGACCACTGTGGCTTTATAATAGGTTTTAAAGTCAGGGAGTGTTAATCCTCCCACTTCATTCTTTTTGAGGATGCTTTTAGCTATTTTGGGTTTCTTTCCCTTCCAGGTGAATTTGGTAACTAGTTTTTCCAAGTCTTCAAAGTAACTTGTTGGAATTTTGATTGGTACTGCATTGAATCTGTAGATCAATTTGGGTAGAATTGACATCTTAACTATATTTAGCCTTCCTATCCATGAGCAGAGAATGTCTTTCCACCTATTTAGAGCTTCTTTAATTTCTTTTAGCAATTTTATGTAGTTTCTGTGTACAATTCCTTTATGTCCCTAGTTAAGTTCATTCCTAAGTACTTGTTTTTTTAGTTGCTATTTTCAATGGATTTTTTTCCTTAACTGACTCCTCAGTTAGGTTATGCTTGTGAATAGAAAAATTACTAATTCTGGGCATTAATTTTATATCCTGCCACCTTGCTGAATTTGTTTATTAGCTCAAGTAACTTTGGTGTAGATATCTCAGGATCTTCCAAGTATAGTATCATGTCATCTTCCAATAATGAGAGTTTTACTTCTTCCTTTCCAGTTTGGATGCCTTTTATTTCTTTGTCCTCCGTGACTGCTGTAGGTAGAACTTCTAGTACAATGTTGAAAAATAGTGGTGACAGCGGGCATCCTTGTCTTACACCTGATCTTAAGGGAAAGGCTTTCAGTGTCCCTCCATTAAGTACGATGGTGGCTATCATTTTATCATATATCCCCTTTATCATATCGAGGTATTTACCTTTGATTCCTATCTTTTGAAGTGCTTTTATCAGAAAAGAATGTTGAATTTCGTCGAATGTTTTTCAGCAACAATTGAGATGTGCTCATTTCTGATTTTGTTTGTTTGCATCCTCTCTCTTTTTTTCTTTGTCAGTCTTGCTGGTGGCCCATCAATTTTATTCATTTTCTCAAATAATCAAGTTTTGGTTTTATTGATTCTTTCTAGTTTTCTTTTGTCTTCCCATTCATTTAACTCTGCTTTAATCTTTGTTATTTCTCTCCTTCTATTTGCTTTGGGGGTTTTGCTATTCTTTCTCAAATTCCTCTACATGAGCAATTAAGTCCTAGATTTTTGCTCTTTCTTGTTTTATAATATAGGCATTTAGGGCAATAAACTTCCCTCTCAGCATAGCCTTTCCTGAACCCCATAAGTTCTGATAAGTTGTATTCTCATTTTCTTTCATCTCCAGATAGCTACTGATTTCTCTATCAATTTCTTCTTTGACTCACTCATTGTTTAATATTGTGTTATTTAATCTCCATATATTTGTGAGTGTTCTCATTCTTTGGTCATTATTGATATCCAGGTTCATTCCATTATGATCAGAGAAAATGCATTGAATAATTTCAATGTTTTCAAATTTATAAAGACCTGTTTTGTGTCCCAGCATATGATCTGTTCTGAAGAATGTTCCATGGCCACTGGAGAAGAAGGTATATCCTTATGTTTTGGGGTGCAATGACCTATATATGTCTGTTACATCTAATTCATTTATCAAGGTGTTTAACTTCTCTGTTTCTTTGTTGTTCTTCTGTCTGGTTGTTCTATCTAAGGAAGAGAGTTGTGTATTGAAGTCTCCCATTATTATATTTGAAACATCTATTGCTCCCTTCAGTTTTGTCAATGTCTGTCTCATGTGCTTTGGAGTTCCTTAATAGGGAGCATATACATTTATGATTGTTATATCTTCTTGGTGAATTGTCCCTTTAATTAATATATAATGTCTTTGTCTCTTATGATGTCTTTACGTTTAAAGTCGGTTTTGTCTAATATTAGTAGAGCTACTTCTGCTTTCTTTTGGCTACAACTTGCATGGAAAATCTTTTTCCATCCTTTCACTTTCAATCTATGTGTATTCTTGTGTCTAACATGAGTCTCTTGTAAGCAGCCTATAGCTGGGTTATATCTCTTAATCCATTCTGCCAATCTGTTTCTTTTAATTAGTAAGTTTAGTCCATTAGCATTTGAAGTTATTACTGAAAAGGGGTTTCTTGAATCCACCATCTTATCTTTTTATTTTTTTTGTCAGATCTATGTATTTTTTCCCTCTTTCTCTTTACTTTTTAAGTTACCCTCACTGGTACTCTTCAATTCTGTGCCCTCCTCCAGACCTCTCTCACCTGTCTGTTTCTTCAAATGGCAGAACTCCCTCTAGTATTTCTTGTACGACTGGTCTTTGGTTGACAAATTATTTCAGGATTTGTTTGCCTGTGAAGATTTAATCTCTCCCTCAGTCTTGAAGGACAGTTTGGCTGGGTACATAATTCTTGGCTGGAAATCTTTCTCTTCCAGGATCTTAAATGTATCATACCACTGCCTTCTCACCTCCATGGTGTCAATTGAGTGTCTGAATTCAGTCTTATGTGGTTTCCCTTGTATATAGTAGATTGTTTTTCCTTGCCACTTTCAGAATTTTCTACTTCTCTTCAACATTTGACAGACTGATTAGTATGTGTCTTGGGGAAGGCTTATTTGGATTTATTCTGTTTGGAGTTCATTGGACTTCTTTGACTTGTATATTTATGTCCTTTATAAGGGTTGGGAAGTTTTCCCCCATTATATCCTCAACTACTCTTCCTAGCCCTTTACTCATCTCTTCTCCTTCTGGTACACCAATGATTGCTATATTTGCATGCTTTGTTTTGTCTGTCATTTCCCTGAGAGCCACTTCAAATTTTTCCATCTTTTCTGCAATTTCCTGTTTTGAGTGTTCAAAATCAGTTATCCTGTCCTCTATATTCTGTCTCTTCAAATCTGCTGTTGTGTGCCTGTAGTATGTTTTTAATTTTGTCAGCAGAGTTTTTCATCTCTGTGGTATCTGCTATTTTTCTATTTATTCTTTCATATTCCTCTTTATGGTATTCTACTATCTTTTTGATCTCCTTTATGTCATTTGCCATCCCACTTATTTTGTTAAGTAGAGTTATATGGACATCTTTGATTAGTTGTTCCAATATCTCTGTCTCCTCTCATGTTTTAATTTGACCGTTAGGCTGAGCTATATCTGTATTGTGATATGCTTAGTGGTCATCTGTTGTTTTCATCACATATAAATAACTTGATTGATTTACTTCGGGAGTTAATTTCCTTCAGTAGTCTAAAGCCTTGTGTTTCTGGGGTGGATGTGTAGCAGTATGCAGTGTACAGGGTGGGGCACAGTAGTGCGGTGATGCATTGCTGTGAAGGTATAGGTACAGGTTGGCATTGTTACACTGGTGCTTGTGAATGTGGGTGTCCAGCAGCCAGGGAAGTTGTAGCTGTATGGGTGCACAGGTCTGGGGGGCATAACACTGGTGTTCACTAGTCTAGGGCATTGGGTCCTTTTTGCACATGCTTAGAACTATGGCAGTGAGTTGGCATTATGCCTTCATGTGTTAGGGTCAGATATGACCCAGCTGCACAAGTCAGCACTTTCTCAGAGATGGGAAGCATGACTGAGGGCCAGGCACATGCTTGGGTCTAAGAGTACTGTAATTTGGGAACTGATGTTCCCAAAGCTGAAGTAAGGGATTGAGGCCCGTTCACATACATGGGTCTAGGAGTGCCATAAACTAATGTGTAAAGCTCGGGGGGCGGGGCAGGATGAGGTTGTGTGACACTATGGGCAGAGGGTGGGTGTAGCCAGGGTATGGAGGTGTGTGCCCACAGCCTTTATGCACTGTTGACAGCCTGCACGGAGCAGGGAGGGGGATGTAGTGCTCAGGAGGGGTTCCAGAAAGGTGGGTTGGGCTGCACTTGGGGTGGGGGTAGGGGTTGGGTATTTGTGCTGTGGGTTGGTGGGACAGGGGCGCTTGGAGTGTGGGAGTGGGGGCAGGTGACACAGTTCAAGTGTGTGGGGTGTGGGGTGAGTCTGAGTGCTTCATGCTGTCACTAAAATTCCTGAAATATTGCTCAATTTTGTTTATTCCTTTTTCTATCTCTTATTCTGACTGTATGATTTTGTTTGTCTTTTCTTCACTGAATCTTTCTTCTGCCTGCTCAAATTTTCTGTTGTATCCATTGAGCATATTTTTCTCTCTACTATTGTGCCTTTAATCCCCATAATTTCTGTTATGTTTCTATTTATACTTTCAAATTATTCTCAAATTAAGAAGACATTGTCTTCTTAATATCCTTTAGTGCTATAACCATATTTTCCTTCATCTCCTTGGATTGATATAGGAGATTTGTTTAAACTTATTTAATTGGTTTTTTCAAATTCACTGTCTCCTTTGAAGTTTTAATTTGTTCCCATGACTGAGCCACTACCTGTTCTTGGACATTATTTTTCTTTTTCTTTGATTCAGTGTTTGTGGAGTTTTTCTGTTTCTATCCTCCTCCAGAGTTTTAAGCAGGTGGTATTTGTACTTTAATTAGCTGATTCTGAGGGGAGATTTATCCAGGGGAGATGTAATGTCACCATGTTGATGATGTCACCAATCATGTTTGTTTTTATATGAACTTCATTTCAATAGCATATAGAAATACTTCCTATGCTTTTTTGTCTGTCCACCTTTTCATCATACTTGTTACAAATTGTATCTTTACATATTATATGTCCAAAACCATAGATTTATTACTACTTTTTTTGCATTTAGAATCTGTAAGAAGTAAAAAGTGGAGTTATATGCCCCAAAATACAATACAATATTTCTGGCATTTATAATCATCCAAATGACTAACTTACCTGGATGTCTTTATTTCATTATGCCTCTTAAAATCATGGCCTAGTATCTTTCCCTTTACTCATTACCTGTCTTTAGCATTGATTTTAAGGAAAGTCTATTGTGATAATCTCTCCCTGCTTTTTTGAATCTGGTGGTGTCTTTATCTCTCCTTTATATTTGAAAGTAATTCTCAATGGATATAAAATTCATGGCTGATAACTTTTCTTTCAGCATTTAAAGTATTTATTTCCACTGTGCTGGTTTGAAATGATGTATGTACCCTAGAAAAGCCATGTTTTAATCTTAATCTCATTTTGTAAAGGCAGTCATTTGTTCTAATTCACATTCAATGCTGTATGTTTAAAACTGTATTAGATCATCTCCCTGGAAGTGTGATTTAATCAAGAGGGGTTGATAAGCTGGATTAGGTGATGACATGTCTCCACCCATTTGGGTGGGTCTTGACTAGTTGCTGAAGTCCTATAAAAGAGGAAACATTTTGGAGAATAAGAGTGATTCAGAGAGAGCAGAGCAGAATGACATAGCGATGAGAAGGAGAGTCCACCAGCCAGCGACCTTTGGAGATGAAGAAGGAAAATGCCTCCCAGGGAGCTTCATGAAACAGGAAGCCAGGAGAAGAAGCTAGCAGATGATGCCATGTTTGCCAAGAACCCTTCCAGATGAGAGAGGAACCCTGACTGTGTTCACCATGTGCCTTTCCAGATGAGAGAGAAACTCTGACTGTGTTTGCCCTTCCACTTGAGAGAGAAACCCTGAACTTCATTGGCCTTCTTGAATCAAGGTATCTTTCCTTGGATGCCTTAGATTGGACATTTCTGTAGACTTGCTTTAACTGGGATATTTTCTCAGCCTTAGAACTTTAAACTAGCAACCTATTACATTCCCCTCTTTAAAAGCCATTCCATTTCTTGTATATTGCATTCCAGCAGCTAGCAAACTAGAACACCCACCAACTTCTTGCCTCATTTATTTCTGATGAGAAATGACAGTTAATCTTATTGAGATTCCCTTTTTTCATAATACATCCTTTTTTCTTGGAGCTTTGAGAACTCCCTCTCTGTCCTTGGCATTAAACAGTCTGATTACTATGTGTATGGACATGGTTCTATTTGAGTTTATTCTGTTTTTGTTCTCTTTTGGCTTCTTGAATATGCATATTCATGACTTTTGTTTAACTTGGGATTTTTTCTCCCATTATTTCTTTTAATATTACTTCTGCTGTTGTCTCCCTTTATCTCCTCCTTTCACTTTCACAATGCATATGTTGCTATGATTGATAGTGCCCCACAGTCCTCTTAGATGCTATTTAGTTTTCTCATTCTATTTTATTTCTTCTCATCCTGAGTCCTTTCAGTTGTCTTGTCTTCGGGTTCACTGATTCTTTCTTCTGCCGTCTTAAATCAGCTGTTTAAACCTTCTAGGGAGTTTTTCGCTTCTGTGCTTGTGGTATTCAGCTCCAGTGTTTCTGTTTAGTTCTTTTTTTAAAAAAAAATTTATTTATTTATTTTTGTTTGGTTCTTTTTTTAAACTTTCTATTTTCTTATGGAGATTCTCAAATTGTTCATTCACCATTTTCCTTTTAACCCTTAAGTCTTCTTCTGCATTTTCCTTTATCTTCTTGAACTTATTGAAGATTGCATTTTTCTTTACATTGATGGGCACTGGGAATCAAACCCAGGTCTCTGGCATGGCAGGCGATGACTCTGCCACTGAGCCACAATTGCACGCCCTGAAGGTTACATTTTATATAATTTTTTTTATTAGAGTTGTATTTTACTGAAAAATTATGTGGACAATACATAGTTCTAATGTTTCTCCCAAACACACACACAGTTTTCCTTATTATTAACACTTTGTCTTAATGTGGCACCTTTGTTACAATTGATGAATGAATATTATTATAATTATACTATTAGCTACAGCCCATAGTTTCTATTAGGGTTCACTGTTTGTGTTGTAAAATCTTATGTTTTTTTAAAAATTTTATTCCTGTAAGAGAGATAAAATCTAAAATTTCCTCCTATTAACCATATTTAAATATACAATTCAGTGGTTTTAATTACATTCACAATATTCTGCTCCCATCAACACCATTCATTACCAAAATTTTCCATCTCCTTAAAAGAAATTCTGCATAAATTTAAAAAAAACTTTGTCTGGTATACCCAAGATCTGATATTCATCATTGAAGGTTTCTCAATTTTTTATTTTGTTCTTTTGTATTGGTTATCATTTCCTGTTTGTTTGTCTTTTGCAATCTGTACATTTTAAGATTTTAATGTTATACTCTGGGATTAATCCCTTAAGTGTTTGTTATTTAGGTTTGTATCCAATTAGAGATTTTATGTGCCAGATGCTAGCAAAAGCAAAGAAACAAATGCAAAGATTACCTTTCACAGTTTTAGAGAATTGGCTCTTGTTGGCTGGTGCTCTCCTTCAGGGTTAGCTCTCTTATCAAGAATATCTGCCTGACATGAAATTCAAATGTAGGATACTATATTTCTTTTCTCATCCTGTACCTTGTCTTAGGGTTGTGCTCCCTGGGGGCCTTAGAAATTCTTTATTTACAGGAACCTGAATGTCCTTGCCATTCACTATGAGATATACTTTCCCTCCCCACCCAGGATCTCAATTGGTAGTATTAAAGCTTGTAGTCAGTGGCAAGATGGCAACACAGTGAAGTGTGGAATTTAGTTAGTTCTCCAGTGTAGCTAGTAAATAGCCAGGAACTGTGTGTAATGTCTGTTTGGGGGAACTCAGTGACCAGAAACGCATCATACATCAGTCCAGTATGGGTGAAAAGGC
This sequence comes from Tamandua tetradactyla, assembly GCF_023851605.1. NCBI lineage: Eukaryota > Metazoa > Chordata > Mammalia > Pilosa > Myrmecophagidae > Tamandua > Tamandua tetradactyla. Next base: position 93,389,813 of record NC_135353.1, read on the forward strand.
CGAGATCCCATGCAAAACTTTAAGCCTTCCAAGCTGTGGAGGCTAGTGCTCCTTTCCTACTGGCAGAACAGGCTATATTGGAGTTGGTTCCCTGAGGTAAAAAGAGACTATCTCTACTAGAAGCAAAGAAGACAGCCAACAAAGCTCCAATTGTGGAATTAACAAATTCAGACTGTTGAATACAAGCTCTGTGCACAGATAAACCATGAAATGAGCCTAGAGGTTTCACCCAGAGGCAGAGGGGTGCAGGACTGACAGAAAAAAAAAACACAGGGTATTTTGAGTTGGATGAGCTCAAAATACTGGAAAATGTCTGGCACCCAAGAAAAAATGGTCACATAGAGCCTGGTACAAACTCTAGCTCTTGATTGGCAAACCTGGGGTGGAGTCTGGGGTCTGTAATTGAAAAAGATTTTTTCTCTTCTGTTTTTTTTTTTTTTTTACAACTTCCTAAAAGCCCATGAGATAGAACTGCAGACATCTTCAGGCATCAACAATGCCCCATGTGGGGCAGAATTAACATATGTCTGAGAGACAAAGTAACTAATCAGGTGAAAGATATAATTCACTAAAAGTTTATATCTTTAAGTAGTTTCTAATGGGAGCAAGGGAAAGTAGGTCAACCAAGCTCCAATTGCACTTTTAATCCTGGTAAAGAGGAGGTGGAGCTGACAGACAAAAAATGAAATGAAATAAAATAAAAAGAATAAAGATGAAGGATTTTGGAGATGGCTCAGCTCAGAGAACTGGAAAGGGCGGCACATTGAACATGGTATCAACTCCAGCCCTTGACTGGTGAAAATCGGAGGCTGTGGACTGGTTCTGAAAAGGGATTTCAATTATATTTACATTTTTAAAAAACCAGTCTAAGTAGCTCTTTAGAGAAAGCCTCAGGCATTTTCAGTTGTCAGCTTGACCCAGGCAAAGGCTGAGTTAAGGTAGGTCTGAAGGATGAAGTAAGCAGTTAAATGGGGGAAATAATTCCCTAAAAGATGAATCTTCCCCAAGGAAAAGGGAGCGGAACCACCTCAAGTGTTGGCCTTCCTTTAGGGAATTCAGGTCACAAGGGCTGGAAAACAGAAGCAACTTAAGCCTACCATCTATATCAGCATTTGTCTCAACCACATTCCTTTCAGTGACAAGGGCAGCTGCACTACACTATGCTGGTGGGGACGTAGGGGCTGACAACACCATGATAGGACAAGTTGAGTGAAGAGGCTTCATAAGAAAGTCTGACAACCTTCTGGGTCTCATCCTCAGGGAAACATGATACTGATTACACTCTCTTTCTGAGACATGGACCTATCTAATTCGGGAAAAATTGACTGGGGTATATTATATATAGGGAAACCCTCTTCAAAAAGCATGTTCCATATAGGCAGGGCAAGAACCAGAAAAACAAGAGCTGAAAAATTCTGATTAGTTAAACAGAAGCTATGCTAGAGGTCTAGAATAAGTTGAACTGAATATCAAAAAGCAGATAGAGAATAAAGCCAACCAAGTAGAAAATACCAGGTAAAGGAGTGCAAACGACCTTCAGAAAATATGAATTGAGGAATCAGATGCTTAGACACCAGCAACAATTATGTCATATTAGGTACAGTAACTATATGGCAACATCAAAGGGACAAACTAACACTTCCAATGATTTACAGGAGTTGAAACTACCAAGTAAGAATGTTCAAATGAACATGCAAAATCACATAAAAAATCAGATCAACGAGTTGAGGTAAGATATGGCAAAAGAGATGAAGAATATAAAGAAGACATTGGGCAAACATAAAGAAGAACTCAAAACCTTGCAGACACAAATTGCAGAACTTATGGGAATGAAAGGCACAATAGAAGAGATGAAAAACACAATGGAGACATACAACAGAAGCTTTAAAGAGGCAGAAGAAAAGATTGGTGAACTAGAGGACAGAGCATGTGAAATTCTACACACACAAAGAAATAAGGAAAAGAATGGAAAGATACAAGCAGGGTCTCAGGGAATTAAATGACAACATGAAGCACATGTATAGATATGCTTCTGGGACAGAAGAAGAAGAGAAGGGAAAAGGGCAGAAAAAATAATGGAAGAAATAATCATTGAAAATTTCCCATCTTCTATGAAAAACATAAGATTACAGATCCAAGAAGCACAGCATACTCCAAACAGAATAAATCCAAATAGACCTACTCCAAGACACTAATTAGATTGTCAAATATCGAAGACAAAGATAGAACTCTGAAAGCAGCAAGAGAAAAGTGATGCATCATATATAAGGGAAATGTGATAAGACTATGTGCAGATTTCTCAGCTGAAACTACAGAGATGAGAAGACAGTGGAATGATATATTTAAAATACCAAAACAGAAAAACAATCAAGAATTCTATATCTGACAAAATGGTCCTTCAAAAATGAGTGTTCAAAATATTTTCAGACACAGACACTGAGAGAGTTGGTGAACAACAGACCTGCTCTACAATAAATTCTAAAAGGAACACTATGGACAGATAGGAAAAAAACAGGAGAGAAGGGTCTGGAGAAAAGAGTAGAAATGAGGACTACCAGGAAGATAAAAAGAGAGAGAGAGAGAAAATAAAAATGACATATAAAATCCAAAAGACAAAATGGTAGAAGAAAGTATTGCCTTTACAATAGTAACATTAAATATTAATGAATTAAATGCCTCAATCAAAAGACATAGACTAGTAGAATGGATTAGAGAACAGGACCCATGTATCTGCTGTCTACAAGAAACTCACTTTAGACCCAAGAACCAAAATAGGTTGAAAGTTAAAGGAGGGAAAAAGACATCTCACAGAAACAACAACCAGAAAAAGTAGGGGTAGCTATACCAATATCCAACAAATTAGAATTCAAATGCAAAACATATAAAAGAGACATGGAAGGACATTATGTGTTAATAAATGGAACAATTCATCAAGAAGACATAACAATCATAAATATTAATGCACCACGCCAAAGTACCCCAAAATACATGAGGTAACACTAACGACACTGAAAGGAGAAGTAGACACCTCTACAATAATAGTTGGAGATTTCAATACACCTCTCTCATCAATGGATAGAACAGCTAGACAGAGGATCAATAAGGAAACAGACATGTTGAATAGCATGATAAATGAACTAGAATTATCAGACATTAACAGAACATTCCAGCCCACAACAGCAGGTTACACATTTTTCTCAAGTGTTCATTGATCATTATCTAGGATAGATCACATATTAGGTCAGAAAGCAAGTCTCAATATATTTGAGAAGATTGAAAGTATACAAAACACTTTGTCAAACCATAATGGAATGAAGTTGGAGATCAATAATAGGTGGAAGGCTGGAAAATTTATAAATATATGGAAGCTAAGCAGCACACTCTTAAACAACTAGTGGGTCAGGGAAGAAATTACAAGAGAAATAGGTAAATATCTTGAGGCAAATGAAAATGAAACACAACATATTAAAACTTATGGGATGCAGCAAATGCGGTACTGGTAATTTATTGCCCTAAATGCTTACATTAAAAATAAGCATTAAAAGATAAGAAAGAGAAAAAAATTAAGGAATTAACTGTACACTTGGAGGAACTAAAGAAAGAACAGCAAACTAACCCTGAAGCAAACAGAAAGTAAGAAATATGAAAGAAATAAATGAAATTGAAAACATCAACTCAATAGAGAGAATCAACAAAACCAGAAGTTGGTTCTTCAATAAAATCAATAAAATCGATGGACCTTTAGGTTGGCTGACAAAAAAGACAGAGGATGCAAATAAATAAAATCAGAAATGGGAGAAGGGACATAACTACTGACTGTGTAGAAATAAAGGAGCTATTGAGAGGATACTATGAGCAACTAATGCTAAAAAATTAGACAACATAGACAAAATGGACAACTTCTGAGAAAAGTATGAGCAACAGACAATGACTTTAGAAGAAATAGACAACCTCAGCAAACTAATCATGAAGGATTGAATCAGTCATCAAAAAGCTCTAAAAAAGATAAGTCCAGGGCAAGACTGCTTAACATGTGAATTCTACCAAGCATTCAAAGAAGAATTAGTACCAATCCTGCTCAAACTCTTCAAAAATATTGAAGAGGAAGGAAAGCTACTCAACTCATTCTTTGAAGCTAGCATCACCCTAATACCAAAGCCAGACAAAGATACTACAAGAAAAGAAAATTACAGACCAATTTCTTTAATTGTATAGATGCAAAAAATCCTCAACAAATTACTCACAAATCAAATCCAGCAGCACATTGAAAGAATTATACAGAATTATCAAGTGGAATTTATTCCAGGTATGCAAGGCTGGTTCTCAAAAAGAAAATCAATTAATGTAATACACCATATCAACAAATCAAAGCAGTAAAACTACATGATTATCTTGATTGATGCAGAAAAGGCATTTGACATAATTCAACATCCTTTCTTGATGAAAGCACTTCAAAGGATAGGAATAGAAGGGAACTTTCTCCACATGATAAAGGCAATATATGAAAACACCACAGCTAACATAATCCTCAATGTGGAAAGACTGAAACTTTCCTATTAAGATCAGGAGCAAGACAATGATGCCCACTGTCACCGTTGTTATTCAACATTGTGCTGGAAGTTCTAGCTAGAAAACTAAGCAAGAAAAAAAGACATCCAAATTGGAAAGGAATAAGTAAAACTTTCACTATTTGAAGATGACATGACACTATATGTCAAAAATCCTGAAAAATCTATAGCAAAGCTACTAGAATTAATACATGAATACAGCAAAACATAGGATGTGAGATGAATATGCAAAAGTCAATAGGATTTCTATATACTGGTAATGAGCAGACTGAGGAGAAAATCAAGAAAAAAAAACCCATTTACAATAGCAAACAAAACAATAAAATATTTGGGAATAAATGTAACAAGGTCACAAAAGACCTATATACAGAAAATGGCAAGAAATTGCTAAAAGAATCAAAGAAGACCTAAATTAATGGAAGTTCATACTGTGCTCATGTATTGGAAGACTAAATATAATTCAGATGTCAATTCTACCCTATGGATGTATAGACTCAATGCAATACCAATTGAAAACACAATAACTTATTTGCAGAAATAGAAAAACCAATAGCCAAATTTATTTGGAAAGACATGGTGCCCCAAATAGCTAAGATTATTTTGAGAAGGAGAAATGAAGTGGGAGGTCCCACACTATTTGACTTTGAAGCATATTACAAAGCTACAGTGGTCAAAAAAGTATGATATTGACCAACAGAATAGAACTGAGTGTTCAGAAATAGACCCTCTCATCTATGAACAATTGATCATTGATAAGACAGTCAAGACAGCTCAACTGGGACAGAGAAGTCTCTTCAACAAATGATGATTGGAGAACTGGTTAATGACATCTATAAGAATGAAAGAGTTCCCCTATCTCACATCTTATACAAAAATTAAGTCAAAATGGATCAAAGCCCTAAACATTAGAGCTAAGATCATAAAACATTTAAAAGAGTATGTAGGGAAATATCTGAAAGGATTTGTGGTAGGAGGTGGTCTCCTGGACCTTACAACCAAAGCACAAGCAAATGAAAGAAGAAATAAATAAATGACATCTCTTCAAAATTAAACATGTTTGTGCATCAAAGGATATTGTTAGAAAAGTAAAAAGGCAGCATATGCAATGGGAGACAATATTTGAAAACCACATATCAGACAAGGGTTTATTATCCAGAATATACAAAGAGATCCTACAACTTAACAACAAAATGACAACCCAATTTAAAAATGGACAAAAGACATGGACAGACACTGTTCAGAAGATGAAATACAATTTGCTCTAAAATATAACAAAAGATACTCAACCTCACTGGCTATTAGGGAACTGAAAATCAAAACCACTATAAAATATCATCTCACATGTACTAGAATGGCCATTATTTTTTAAAAAAGCAGAAAATGGCAAATGCTGGAGAATATGTGGAGAAAGAAGCACACTTATTCTTGTTGGTGGAAATATAGAAGAGTGCAACTGCTCTGGAAGGCAATTTGGTTGTTCCTCAGGGAGCTAGATATAGAATTACCATAGGATCCAGCAATCCCATTACTAGGTATATATTTGGAGGAACTGAAGGCAAGGACAGAAATGGATATTTGCATACCTATGTTTATAGTGTCATTATTCATGATTTTCAAGAGATGGAAATAGCCCAAATGTCCGTCAATGGACAGGTGTCTAAGCAAACTGTGGTATATACATATGATGGAATATTATGTAGCTGTAAGACAGAATAAAATCATAAAGCATGTAAAAATGTGGATGAACCTTGAGGACATTTTGTAGAATGAAATTAGGCAGTCACAAAAGAACAAATATTGTATGGTCTCACTAATACAAACTAAAATTAAAGAGTGAATTTTGAGAGTTAAAGTTAAGAACACAGGTTTTCAGGAGATAGAAAAAGAGTAGAGATTGGGTATTAGATATTGAAAGAGTACAGAATGTTCAACCAAGACTGATTGTAAAGATTCAGAAATGGATGGTACAATACTATCTGGTGGTAGCACAATATTGTAAAACCACTGAATGAAGCCGAGTGTGAGTATGGTTGAGGGAGGTGGGTTGGGGCATATATGACTCCAGAAGGGAATTTAGAGGATAAAGACTAGGGTGGTATAACTTATCAATGCCTAGAGTGGACAATGATGATGATTAAATGTAAAATATAAGAATGTTTTGGCTGCAGGACAGCAAATGAATGTGAACATTGCAAGGTGCTAAAGATGGGATGGTATACGGGAAAAATACAATCAATGCAACTAAAGTCTGTAGTTAACAGCAACAATGAAATATGCTTCCATTGAATGTGACAAAGGCAATATTCCAAAGCTAAATGTCAATAAGCAGGGGATATGGAGGATGCATATGAGATTCTTTGCGGAAGATATGGAAATGTACTCATAAAGATTGTGGTGGTGAAAGCATGGCTATGTTATTATACTGGGAACTTCTGTCAGCACTCCAAACACCCCCAAACATCCATGTCTCTGTCAGCTGTGAGGCAACTATTCTCCAAGCATCTGTGTCTGCTCTGAGCTTTCTCCAAATGTTTCCTTTTAAAAAGGACTCCAGTAAACTAATCAAGAGCTATCCTGAATGGGTGGAGTCACATCTTCATCTAGTCAAAAGGTCACACCCTCAATTGGGCATGTCACATCTTCCTGGGGATAATCTAAAAGGTTTCTGCCCTACAGTATTGAATCAGGATTAAAAGAAATGTCTGTCCTCACAAGACTGGATCAGGATTAAAACATGGCTTTTATGAGGTACATGATAATTTCAAACTGGCACACATTCTGTCTGAATACTCCACTTTTCCCAGGAGAATCTCCATAGATTTTCCTATCAAGCCCCAGATATTTTATTTTAGTTCTCAACTATAGTTTCTTTCCCTAGACAGCTGCAGTTTGTTGCTGTCTCACAGTGTTTTAGTGGCCATGTTGGTCACATCTTCCATCTTGAGTTCTGGGGCTGGTGATACCATGATAATATCTTAGATCAGGCCATTAGGCAGCCACCAGACATGTTAGAATGGACACACATATACCCCGTCTGCAAATAGGGCATGCTCTGTTGTCTCTGAACCTTGGCCTAGTTGTCTGCACTGGCAGTACAAAGTACACTTTGCTGAGCCAGGTTAGATTGGAGGAAGGTTAGTAAAAGTGTCATAAAGCTTTCTTATAATTGTTTTTTTAAAAAACATTTTTGTTGTGAAATATAACATATATGCAAAAAGCAATACACTTCAAAGGACATTTTAACAAGTAGTTGTATCCCCTAACACTTATCTGTCCCCTAATTATTTACCCATAGTGTTGTGGTACTAGTGAGGTGTTCCTGTTAAATATAGACCATATCAAGAAATAGTTTTTCCCATATATTCCTCCATTATTAACTCTTTGCACAAGTGTCATACCTTTGAAGTAGTTCACACAGAACATTTATATTTGTAGTGCTAATCAGTGAGATACATGAATCTAAAAAAACCTTTTCAATCATACTCACCTTCAATATGGCATTATTACTTATAATCCCACTAACAAACTACCATCATCTCTATTCATTCCCACACACTTAAGTTCAACCTCATCAACAAGTCTATACATGTTAGATAATCTCTTTCCCTTCTCTAGCTTCTATCTCTAGGTCTCCTATATTCTATAATTAAAAACTGAATTTACATTTTCTTGGGGGTTCATTTTAGTGAAACCACAGCAGCTATCCTTTTATGTCTGGCCTATTTCACTCTGCATTATGTCCTCAGGGTTCATTGATGTTGTCATATGCTTTGGGACCTCATTTCATCTTACTACAGCATAATAATCCACTGTATGTATATACCACATTTTGTTATCCACTCGGCTGTTGATGGGCACTTGCATTGTTTCTATCTTTTGGCAATTGTGAATAATGCTGCCATGGATATCTGTATACAAATATCTGTTAGTGACATTGCTTTCAACGCTTCTGGGTATATGTCAAAAAGTGAAATTGCCGGGTCAGATGGCAACTCAACATTCAGTTTTCTGAGGAACTGCCAAACTGTCTTCCACAGTAGCTGTACCATTATACAATCCCACCAGAGGTGAACAAATGTTCCAATTTCTTACATACTCTCCAACTTTTGTAGTTTCCTGTTTGTTTAATGGCAGCCATTCTTGTGGGTGTGAGATGAAATCTCATTGTGGTTTTGATTTGCATTTCCCTTATAGTTAATGAACGTCTTATTATATGTTTTTTAACCATTTGTATTTCCTCTTTGGAAAAATGCTTATTCATAGCCTTAGCTCATTTTACAATTAGGCTGTTTGTTCATTCGTTGTTGAGTTGTCTGATTTCTTTGCCTCCTCAGATACGCCACTACTTGTGTATAGAAACATTACCGATTTTTGCACATTAATCCTGCATCCTGCCACATTGCTGAATTTGTTTATTAGCTCAAGTAACATTGTCATCGATTTATCAGTATTTTGCAGATATAGGATCATGTCATCTGCATATAATAAATGTTATAACCCTTCCTTTCTGATTTGGATGGATTTTATTTCTTTTTCCTGCCTAATTGCTCTAGCTAGAACTCCTAGCACATTTTTTAGTAATAGTAGTGACAGTGGGCATCCTTGTCTCGTTCCTGATCTCAGAGGAAAGGCTTTCTATCTCTCTCTGTTGAATATGATGCTGGCTGTAAGTTTCTTACGTATGTTCTTTATCATATTGAGGAAATTTCCTTTGATTACTACAGTTTGAAAAGGATGCTGAATTTTCTTGAATGCTTTTTCAGCATAAATGAGATAATCGTGTTATTTTTCCCTTTTGACTTGTTAATATGTTATATTAGATTGATTGATTTTCTTGTCTTGAACCACCCTTCGATGCCTGAGATAAACCCTACTTGGTTGTGGTGTATAAATATTTTAATGTGCTACTGGATTTGATTCACAAGTATGTTGTTATGAATTTTTGCCTCTATATTCATTAGGAAGATTGGCCTGTAGTTTTCCTTTCTTGTATCTGTACCTGGTTTTGGTATTAAAGTGAATAAAGTGATTAAAGTGCACATCAGAAAATGAGTTAGATAGTGTTCATTTTTCTTCAGTTTTTTGGAAATGTTGAGCAGGAATTGTATTAGCTCATTTGTGAATGTTTGGTAAAATTCCCCTGTGAAGCCATCTGGCCCTGGGCTTTTCTTTGTAGGAAAGTTTTTGATGACTAATTGAATCTCTTTACTTGTGATTGGTTTGTTGAATTCTTCTATTTCTTCTTTTATCAGTATGCATTGTTTTGTGTGTTTCTAGGAAATTGTTCATTTCATCCAAGTTGTCTTTGTTGTAGAGTTGTACATAGCATTCTCTTCAGGGTCCATGGCAGTGATCCCCCCTCATTTCTGATTTTATCTATTTGTATCCTCTCTCTTTTTTTTTTCATTGTCAGCCTACCTAAGGGTCTATCGATTTTATTGACTTTCTCAAAGAACCAACTTTTGCTTTTATTGATTCTCTCTATTTATTTTTTTGATTCTGCCATTTATTTATTTATGCTTTAATTTTTGTTATTTCTTTTCTTCTACTTGCTTTACAGTTAGTTTGTTGTTCTTTCTCTAGCTATGATATGTGGTTTTCTTCTTTTCATTTGTCTCCTGATATTTACTGATTTACCTTGCAATTTCTTCTTTGACCCACTGGTTTTTAAAAGTGTGTTGTTTAACCTCCCTATATTTGTGAATGTTCTGTTTCTCTGGTTGTTTTTGAATTCCAGCTTCATCCCATTACAGTCAAAGTGCTTTGAATAATTTCAATCTTTTAAAGTTTATTGAGACCAATGTTGTGCTCAAGCATATGATCTACCCTGGAAAATATTCCATGAGCACCAGACAAGAATGTATATCCTGGTGTTTTGGGGATGCAAAGATGTATATATATCTGTTAGGTCTAATTCATTTATCACATTGTTTATGTTCTCTATTTCCTTATTTATTCTCTGTCTGGTTGTTCTATCTATAGAAGAGTGGTGTATTGAAGTCTTCCACTATTATTGTAGATACAGTTACTTCTCCCTTCAGTTTTTGCCAATGTTTGTGTCATGTACTTTGGAGCTCCTTGAGTGCATAAACATTTATTATTGCTATTTCTTCTTGGTGAATTGACCTTTTTATTAATATGTAGTGCCCTTCATTGTCTTTTATGACATCTTTGCATTTAAAGTCTATTTTTTTCTGATATTAGTATAGCTACTCTGGCTTTCTTTTTGGTGGAATACATTTTTCTATCCTTTCACTTGCAATCTATTTGTATCCTAGGGTCTAAGATGAATGTCCCATAAACAGCATATAGTTGGGTCATATTTTTAAATCCATTCTGCCAAATAAGTATCTTTTAATTGGGGAGGTTAGTCCATTAAAATTATTACTCCAAATGCAGTTCTTGAATCTACCATCTTATTCTTTGTTTCTTATTTGTCAGATCTATATATTTTTCCCTGTTCTCTATTCTTTAAATTGCTCTTATAAATACTTTTAAATTCCATGTCCTTTTCCAGATATCTCTTGCCTGTCTTTTTTTCAGCTGATGGAACTCCCTTTAATATTTCTTGCAGGTCAGGTCTCTTGTTAACAAACAAATTCTCTCAGCATTTGTTTGTCTGTGAAATATTTAAACACTCCCTCACTTTGAAAGATAACTTTTTGCTGGATAAGGAATTCTTGGCTGGAATTTTTCTCTTTCAGAATCTTAAATATATCATACCACTGCAATCTCACCTCTACAGTGGCTGTTCAGTGTTCTGAACTTAGCTTTATATAGTGTGATGGTCAGGTTCTGGTGTCAACTTGGCTAAGAGATGATGCCCAGTTGCCTGGCCAGGCAAAGCATGGCCTTACCATTGCTGCAATGATATTTCATGGCTGGTTGATAAATCAGAAGGCTGGTGTATTAAATCATCAGTCAGTTGATTGCAGTTGTGGCTGATTACATCTGTGATCAGCTAAGGCATGCCTCCCACAAATGAAATAATCCAATCAGCCAAATACTTTTAATGAATAAGAGAGATTCTTTCACTGCTTCAGCCAGCCAACCTTCCCCGTGGAGTTCACCCAGACTCTTCATCAGAGCTTCCAGCTTCAAAGCCTGCTGTATGGATTTTGAACTCTTCCATTCCCACAGTTGCATGAGACATCTTTCTAAATCTGATATTTACAGATAGTTCCTGTTGGTTCTGTTTCTCTAGAGAATACTGACTAATACAGCTTAGTATTAGGAGTGGTTCTTGAGAAACAGGATCTTAAAATGGGGATTTACAATTGGTTTTCTACTCTGATTACACTCAGAGGCACTAATGATTCTGTTTCCAATATTCAAGATGGCACTGATAGTCCATGGGGTGAGTTGGCAAGAAAGGTACTCAAAATATCACCATTAGATTCTTCTAATTGTATGCTTATATGAGGCAAGGCTCTGAGTAAGAGTGTTCTTGACACCTTTATGAACTTTTGTGGAATTAAGAAAAATAATAATGATGGCTGGTTGTTGTTAGATATGCTGGATACAGTGATGAGGGAAAAGGATAAGTTGAAGGCTTCAACGTTGCAACTTCAGCACCATATAAACGTTGTTAAGGTTTCCATGTTTGCCCTAAAGAAAAATCTTATTCCCTGTAGTTACAGACTTGTGATGTCTGAAAACCGGATGCAGAGCCTCATTGTGCAAGTAGCATATTTATAAAGTAAACTGAAATCTCAACCTTACACGATGTCTGCTGTTAAATTAAGGGCTTTGATTGGCAAAGGATAGGATCCTAAAACTGGAATGGGGATGTATGGCATGATAATCATGGCAATGTGGAGATGGACTCTTTGGAATCTGCTGAATGATTGCTAGATAGACTTGTAATGGACTGCCCTAAGAAAAGAGCTTCCTGACCTCTAGACTGCCTTGAGGAAACAGTTTTACAGTCTTCAGCCTGACCAGAGGAGTCTGTCATCCAACTTCCACCTAACACAATTAACCTTTTTGTGCCTGCTAACCCTGTACCCACCTCTCCTGGAGAAACAGCCCTCACCCCTCTGTCTGGAGTGACTAATCCTGTTTCACCAGATGAAACTGCAATGGAATGTCCTGAGGTATTTGGCTTGAAAGACACATATTTCTTTTCAGGACCCACTTCCACCATCCTTCTTTCCTTCAAGAACCATAACTAGATTAAAGTCCCAAAAGGCCCTGAAAGGTGAGGTACAATGTGTGACCCATGATGAGGTATACTAGCTCCAAAGGAACTGCATGAGTTTTCTAATATATATGGATAAAAATCAGGAGAATATGTGTGCAAGTAGATATTAAGGGTGTGGGATAATGGTGGAAGGAATATAAAGTTGGATCAAGCTGAATTTTTATTTTATTTTTTAAACTTTTTTTATTAATTAAAAAAATTAACAAACAAAGCATTTAGATATCATTCCATTCTACATATACAATTAGTAATTCTTAATATCATCACATAGTTGCATAGTCATCATTTCTTAGTACATTTGCATCGATTTAGAAAAAAGAAATAAAAAGACAACAGAAAAAGAAATAAAATGATAATAGAGGAAAAAAAGACTATACATATGATACCCCTTACCCTTCACTTTCATTTACCACTAGCATTTCAAACTGAATTTATTTTAACATTTGTTCCCCCTATTATTTATTTTTATTCCATTTGTTCTACTCTTCTGTTGATATAGTAGCTAAAGGGAGCATCAGACATAAGGCTTTCACATTCACAGAGTCTCATTGTGAAAGCTATATCATTGTTCAATCATCATCAAGAAACATGGCTACTGGAACACAGCACTACATTTTCAGGCAATTCCCTCCAGCTTCTCCACTACATCTTGAACAACAAGGTGATATCTACTTAATGCATAGAATAACCTCCAGGATAACCTCTCGACTCTGTTTGGAATCTCTCAGCCATTGACACTTTGTCTCATTTTACTCTTCCCCCTTTTGGTCGAGAAGTTTCTCTCAATCCCTTGATGTTAATTCTCAGCTCATTCTAGGGTTTTTCTCAGTCCCTTGATGCTGAGTCTCAGCTCATTCCAGGATCTCTGTCCATGTTGCCAGGAAGGTCCACACCCCTGGGAGTCATGTCCCACGCAGAGAGGGGGAGGGTGGTGAGACTGCTTGTCATGTTGGCTGGAGAGAGGGGCCACATCTGAGCAACAAAAGAGGCTCTCTTGGGGGTGACTCTTAGGCCTAAATTTTAAGTAAACTTGACCTATCCTTTGTGGGATTGAGTTTTATGTGAACAAACCCCAAGCCTGGGGGCTCAGCCTATACAAGCTGAATTTATTGATATGGGCCTACTAAGCAGAGATTCTGCATTCAAAGTTGTAGCTTGAGAGGCTAGAAAGGACATTAACAGTTTGTTTGGATGGTTGGCTGAAGCATGGATCAAAAACTGGCTGACCATGGTATCTCCCCTGCCAGTTAATTTCTTTTTTTTCTTTTTTCCGTTAATTAATAAAAAAATAAATAAATAAATAAACAACAAAAAAAACTGGCTGACATTACTGGAGGTCAATATTCCAGAACTGCCCTGGTATAATGTAGATGAGGGGATCCAGAGGTTAAGAGAGATGGGACTGTTAGAGTGGATTTATCATGGAAGACCTGCTCACGCATCCCAGGAATGTCCAGAGGACACATCTTTCACCAGAACCTTTGAGAAATAAATTCGTGAGACTAATTCCATTGTCCCCGAAGAGCTCTGTAGTCAGAATTCTCTGTAGGTCAGATATTACTGTGGGAACTGCTGTCACTGAGCTGGAATCCTTAAACAGAATGGGAATGATTGGATCCTGAGTTGGGAGAAGCCATGTGGTGACAGTTAATTGCCATAGCCAACGTGGGCATGGCCACCATAATGGACAACAGACTCAAGGCAGAAGTCAAAATAATCTGACTCAAAGAGATGTGTGGCATTAGCTAGTAGATCATGGGATACTTAGATGTAAAACAGATGGACAGTTTACTAAATTCTTGTTTGAGCTGTATAAGCAGAGGAATTCTAGGTCAAATGAACAGAAGTCTACCTTGAATTACAAAGACAGACAGTCATGTTCCCTTTATCAATTCCTAGACTTGAGACAGTTTACAGACCCAGATCCCCTTGAAAGAGGGAGGCAAGTTACCCATAGGTCAAGACCCTTTTACGTGGCCCAAAATTTACACAGTTAACCTTCCTCCCAGCCTTCCCCAAGGAGAACTACAGCATGTTACCAGGATGACTGTGCATTGCGGAAAAGAAAATGATCAGATATTTCAGGGATTATCAGACACTGGCTCAGAAGTGGCAATAATTTCAGGAGACCCAAAACATCACTCTGGTCCACCAGTCAGAGTAGGGGTTTATGGAGATAAGATGATCGATGCAGTTTTTTTTGTTTGTCATTTTTAAACTTTTTTATTGTATAGTATAACATATATACAAAACAAAGGAATGAAAAAGCAATATTTTCAAAGCATTCTTCAAAAGTGGTTACAGGGTAGATCCCAGAGTTTGTCATGGGCTGCCATAAAATCCTCTCATATTTTTCCTTCTAGCTGCTCCAGAATATAGTTGGCAAACGGGATTAAATACTTTTTTATCAACACAATCAACTGTTTTTTCCTTCTTTTTTTGTGAACAATAACATATGTACAAAAAAGCTATAAATTTCAAAGCATAGCAACACAATTAGTTGTAAAACATATTTTAGAATTTGACATGGGTAACAATTTCACAATTTTAGGTTTTCACTTCTAGCTGCTCTAAAGTACTGAAGACTAAAATAGATATCAACTTAATGATTAAGCATTCATATTCACTTGTTAAGTCCTATCTTCTATGTATAATTCCACCATCACCTTTGATCTTTGCATACCTCTCTTTGGGGTTTTTGGGCTATGGCAATTCTAATTTTTTTTATATTGGAAGGGTTTGCCACTAATATGGGCTAGGGAGATGGAACTATCTGATATTCTGGAGAGACTGGGCTAGGTTTCAGGACTTATTGGGACCAGGGACCCATCTGGAGGTTGTAGGTTTCTGGGAAGTTACCCTAGTGCCTGGAACCCTTGTGGAATCTTATAAATTGCCCTAGGTGTTCTCTAGGATTGGCTGGAATGGTCCTGGTTAGGGGCTAGCAGGTTATGATAGGTAGCAAGGTCTACCTGAAGCTTGTGTAAGAGCAACCTCCAGAGAAGCCTCTCGACTCTATTTAAACTCTCTCTGCCACAGATACTTTATTAATTACACTTCTTTTCCACCATTTGGTCAGGGTGGAATTGTTGATCTCATGGTGCCAGGTCTGGATTCATCCGTGGGAATCCTCTCCCACTTCACCAGGGAGACTTTCATCCTAGGATGGCATGTCCCATGTAAGGGGGGAACAATGATTTCATTTGCAGAGTTGGGCTTAGAGAGACTGACGCCACATCTGAACAACAACAGAGGTCCTCCAGAAGTAACTGTTAGGTATGCCTATAGGTAGTCTAAGCTTCTATGCTACCTACATAAGCTTCACAAATGTAAGCCTCATGATCGAAGTCATGGCCTATTGATTTGGGTTTCCCTAAAGTTTGACACAGTATCAGAGGATTCCCTGATGGTAAAGTTTAATAGTTCCATAGTCTTTCTCCACTCCCTCAGGGGATTTTGCCCATACTTTTTTATTATCTACTTAATATACCCTAGGATGTTTCCAGGCATTACAATAATCTATACAGGATTAAAGGAACTCTTTCTCAATCCGTACTCTCTGTTGTTCAAATGAGCTCTACATATAGATTGAATTGTTTATGCACTACAGGAAATTTCAGTTCCAGATCAAATAAATCTTTCTTCCATTGGTCTCAAAGACTATGTGTGGTTCTAAAATATAGACACTGTCTTCCTTACCCTTATGTTCTGAATTACTTTAACCCCAACCTGCTCGGCTTCATCCTTATCTCTAAATGTCAGGTTACATATGTATGAAACAGCCTTTCAAAATCCAGAAATAATAATCACCACTCCAGACTTAATGTGTCTGCTCTAAAAGCTTACAATCTAGGCCCTGTTTTCTTATAAGCATTTTCTAAAGGTGACCATACCATTGTTGCTTTTTGTTTCTAGGTTATTTTTTCTCACCAAATATCCCACATGCTCATTTACATCATTTCATGCCTCATGACAATGTTCCTTTTTGTAGTAGCACAGCCTTCATTCATAAGTATACACCATCATTCACCATTCTACTTCTCCATCAATGTATCCTTCAGCCATCTGAATTCATCAGACATCATGTGGGGGACACAAAGTCCATGGTCCATCAATATTCTCAATTTTAGATAATTTCATTGCTCCCAAGAGACAGAAAACCAATAAACACACCCTCACCAAATAGGAGATCTAAATCTCCTCTTAACTCGTGTCCCTCACCCCATTATTTACCTCTGCTGTTGCTGTGGTAGTGCTGATGGTTTCCTTTTGAACATAGCCCATAGCACGCAATAGCAGTTCTCCTCCTGTACCCTGGACTTAAACACTCTTTGTACAAGAATCGTATCTTTGAGATAATTCTTAAAAAAACTCATTCATATTTCTAGTATGTGTCAGTAGGACATGTAGGTCTATACAACCCCTTTCAATCGTGTTCATCTTAAATATGGTAATATTACTTCTAGACCCACTAAAGAATCACGTTCACTCCTATCTATTCCCTTACACTGGAGTTCAATCTATCTCTAACGGTTCACCCATCTCTAGCTTCTATGTATCTCTAAGTCCCCTGTATTCTATATTATAAGTCTCTGATTATGCTTTTATGCTCGTCATAAAAGTGGAATCATGAAGTATCTTTCCTTTCGTGTCTGGCTAATTTAGGTTAGCATTATGTCCTCAAGGCTCATCCATCTTGTCAGGTGCTTCAGGACACCATTTTGTCTTACTGCTGCAGAATTTCCATCTTATGTATATACCACATTTTGTTGATCCACTTGTCTGTTGATGGGCATTTGGTTTGTTTCCATCTTTTGGTGATTGTGAATAATGCTGCTATGAATATCAGTGTTCAAAGGTCTGTTTGTGCCATTGCTTTCAGCTCTTCTGGGTATATGCCAAGTAGTGCTATTGCTGGGTCATAAAGCAGCTCGATATCTAGTTTCCTATGGAACTGCCAGTCTTCCATAGTGGCTGCACCATTATTCATTCCCACCAGCATAAGTGTCCCAGTTTCTCCACATCCTCTCCAACATTTATAGTTTCCTGATTGCTTAATAGCAGCCATTCTTATAGGTATGAGGTGGTATCTCATTGTAGTCTTGTTCTGCATTTCCCATATTATAGCCAGTGAAAATGAGCATCTCTTCACATACTTTTGAGCCATCTGTATTTGCTGTTCAGAAAAATGCCTATTGATATCTTTAACCCATTTTATAATTGGATTGTTTGTTCTTCTGTTATGTATTGTATATTTCTTTGTATATACAAGAAATCAAACCTTTATCTGATATATGATTTCCAAATATTTACTCCCATCGAGTTGGCTACCTCTTTACCTTTTTGACAAAGTCTTTTGAGGTGCAGATGCATTTGATTTTGAGGAATTCCCATTGATCTATTTTTTCTTTTGTGGTTTGTGCTTTAGGTGTAAAGTTTAGGAAGCTACCTCCTATGACTAAGTCTTGAAGATGTTTCCCTACATTTTCTTCTAGAAGCTTTATGGTGCTAGTTCTTATATTTAGGTGCTTGATACACTTTGAGTTAATTTTTGTGTAGGGTGTATATTGGGGTCCTCTTTCATTCTCTTGGCCACTAATATCCTGTTCTTCCAAGCCCAGTTATTGAAAAGACTACTTTGTCCTAGTTCAGAGGATTTGGGGACCTTGTCAAAAAATCAGCTGAGCCTAGATTTGGTGGTCTATTTCTGCACTCTCAATTCCTTTCCATTGGTCAATGCTTCTGTTTTTGCACCAGCACCATGCTGTTTTGACCACTGTGGCTTTATAAGAGGTTTTAAAGTCAGGGAATGTTAATCCTCCCACTTCGTTCTTCTTCTATAGGATGCTTTTAGCTTTTTGGGGTCTCTTTCCTTTCAAGATGAATTTGTTAGTTAGCTTTTCCAAATCTTCAAAGTAGATTGTTGGAATTTTGATTGGTACTGTGTTGAATCTGTAGATCAATTTGGGTAGAATTGATATCTTAACTATATTTAGCCTTCCTATCCATGAGCAGGGAATGTCTTCCACCTATTTAGATCTCCTTTGATTTCTTTTGGCAATGTTATGAAGTTTTCTGTGTACAAGTCCTTTATGTCCCAAGTTAAGTTCATTCCTAGGTATCTGATTCTTTTAGTTGCTATTTTGAATTAATTTTTTTCCTTAACTGATTCCTCAGCTAACTCATTGCTTGTGTATAGAAATGTTAATTATTTTTGCACATTAATTTTATATCCCACCACCTTGCTGAATTTGTTTATTAGCTCAAGTAACTTTGCTGTTGATTTCTCAGGATCTTCCAAGTATACTATCATATCATCTGCAAATAATGAGAGTTTTACTTCTTCCTTTCCAATGTGGATACCTTTTATTTCTTTACCCTGCCTGATTGCTCTAGCTATATCTTCTAGCACAATGTTGAATAATAGTGGTGAGAGTGAGCCTCCTTGTCTTGTACCTTATCTTAGGGGAAGGCTTTCAGTCTCCCTCCATTGAGTACGATGCTGGCTAATGGTTTTTCATATATTCCATTTATCATATTGAGGTAGTTACCTTTGATTCTTATCTTTTTGAATGTTTTTATCAGAAAAGGATGCTGAATTTTGTTGAATGATTTTCAGTATCAATCCAGATGATCATGTGATTTTTCCTTTTTGATTTGTTGATGTGCTGTATTACATTAATTGGTTTTCTTGTGTTGAACCATCCTTGCATTCCTGGTATAAGCCCCACATGATCATGGGTGTATAATTCTTTTAATGTGCTGTTGGCTAATATTTTATTAAGAATTTTTGCATCTATGTTCATTAGGGAGATTGGCCTGTTGTTTTCCTTTCTCATAGCATCTTTACCAGGTTTTGGTATTAAAATGATATTAGCTTCATAAAATGAGTGAGAGAGTTCCTTTTTCAAGTTTTTGGTAGTTCTTTCTGGAATGTTTGATAAAATTCCCCTGTGAAGGCATCTGGCCCTGGGCTTTTCTTTGCAGGAAGATTTTTGATAACTGCTTGCAATTATTTAATTGTGATTGGTTTGTTGAGATTTTCCTCTCTTTTTTTCCTTTGTCAATCTTGTTAGTGTCTAATCGATTTTATTATTTTCTCAAAGAACCAACTTAAAAAATTATTTATTAATTAAAAAATAAACAAATAAAACAACATACATAATCAGTAATTTATGATATCATCACTTAGTTGCATATTCATCATTTCTTAGAACATTTGCATTAATTCAGAAAAAGAAATAAAAAGACAATAGAAAAAGAAATAAAATGAACACAGGAAAGAAAGAAAAAAAAGATTATACCTACCATACCCCTTACCCCTCGCTTTCATTGATCACTAGCATTTCAAACTAAATTTATTTTAGCATTTGTTCCCCCTATTATTTATTTTTTTCCATATGTTCTACTCCTTTGTTGACAAGGTAGATAAAAGGAGCATCGGACACAAGGTTTTCACAATCACACAGTCACATTGTGACAGCTGTATTATTATTCAATCATCCTCAAGAAACATGGCTACTGGAACACAGCTCTATATTTTCAGGCAGTTCCCTCCAGCCTCTCCATTACATCTTGAATAACAGGATGATATCTACTTGATGCATAAGAATAACCTCCAGGATAACCTGTAGACTCTGTTTGGAATCTCTCAGCCATTGACGCTTTGTCTTATTTCCCTCTTCCCCCTTTTGGTCGAGAAGGTTTTCTCAATCCCTTGATGCTAAGTCTCAGCTCATTCTAGGGTTTTTCTCAATCCCTTGATGCTGAGTCTCCGTTCATTCCAAGATCTCTGTCCCACGTTTCCAGGAAGGTCCACACCCCTGGGAGATATGTCCCACGTAGAGAGGGGTAGGGTGTCAAAGAACCAACTTTTGGTGTTATTGATTTTTTCTATTGTTCATTTGTCTCCCGTTCATTTATCTCTGCTTTCATCTTTGTTATTTCTCTTCTCTTATTTGTTTTGTGGTTAGTTTGCTGTTTTTTGTCAAGTTCCTCCAGGTATGCTCTTAAGTCCTTGATTTTTCCTCTTTCTTGTGTTTTAATGTAGTAATTTAAGGCAATAAATTTCCCTTTCAGCACAGCCTTTCCTGTATCCCCTAAGTTCTGATATGTTGTATTCTCATTTTCATTCATCTCCAGATAGGTGTTGGTTTCTCTATCTGTTTCTTCTTTGACCCAGTGGTTGTTTAAGGGTGTGTTATTTAATCTCCATGTATTTGTGAATGTTCTCATTCTTTGGTGGTTATTGCAATCAGCTTCATCCCATTGTGATTAGAGAAAGTGCTTTGAATAATTTCAAAATTTTTAAATTTATAAAAATATATTTCATGCCCCAGCATATGACCTATCCTGGAGAATGTTCCGTGAGTACTCAAGAAGAATGTATAGGGGTGTAATGACCTATATATGCCTGTTAGGTCTAATTCATTCACCAAGTTATTTAACTTCTCTATTTCCTTGTTGATCTTCTGTCTGGTTGTTCTATCTATAGAGGAGAGTGGTGTATTGAACTCTCCTACTATTATTGTTGAAACATCTATCGCTCCCTTTAGTTTTGCCAATGTCTGTCTCAGGTACTTTGGAGTTCCTTAATTGGGAGCATAAATGTTTATATTGTTGTATCTTCTTGGTGAATTGACCCTTATTTAGTATGTAGTGTCCTTCTTTGTCTCTTATGATGTCTTTACACTTAAAGCCTATTTTGTCTGATATTAATATAGCTACTCCTGCTTTCTTTTGGTTACAACTTGCATGGAAGATATTTTCCCATCCTTTTGCTTTCAATCTATTTATATCCTGGTGTCTAAGATGAGTCTCTTGCAAGCAGCATATAGCTGGATTATGTTTCTTAATCCAGTCTGCCAATCTGTATCTTTTAATTGGTAAATTTAGTCTATTAACATTCAAAGTTATTACTGAAAAGGCGTTTCTTGATTCCACTATCTTGTCTTTTTATTTATTTTTGTCAGATTATGTATTCTTTTCCTTCTTTCTCTTTGTATTCTTTAAATTACCCTTAGTGGCACTCTGTAATTCTGTGCCTTCTTCCAGACTTCCCTCTCTTGTCTTTTTTTTCAGCTGACAGAATTCCATTTAGTATTTTTTGTAGGACTGGTCTCTTACTGACAAATGCTTTCAGGACTTCTTTATCCATGAAAGCTTTAATCTCTCCTTCAATTTTAAAGGACAATTTGACTAGGTACAGTATTCTTGGCTGGAAGTCTTCCTCTTCCAGGATCTTGAATATATCATACCACTGCCTTCTTGCCTCCAGGGTGCTAGTTGAGTAGTCTGAACTCAGTCTTATTTGATTTCTGTTGTATGTAGTAGGTTGTTTTTCTCTTGCCACTTTCAGGATTTTTTGCTTCTCTTCAACATTTGACACACTGATTAGTATGTGCCTTGGGGAAGGCCTATTTGAATTTATTCTGTTTGGAGTTCTTTGGGTTTCTTTGACTTGTATATTTATGTCTTTTATGAGGGTTGGGAAGTTTTCCCCCAATATATCCTCAACTACTCTTCCTAGCCTTTTATTCATCTCTTCTCCTTCTGGGACAACTGTGATTCTTATGTTTGTGCAGTTTGTTTTGTCTATCATGTCCCTGAGTTCCTATTGAATTTTTTCCATTTTCTGTTTTGAGTCTTCGAAGTCAATTATCCTGTCCTCCAAATCACTTATTCTTTCTTCTGTCTGTTCAAACTGGTGACCAAACTCTTCAAATTTGACCAACAGAGACTTTAATCTCCCTGATATCTGCTATTTTTCTATTTATTCTTTGAAATTCCTATTTGTACCTTTCTACTGTCTTCCTGATCTCCTTCATGTTGTTTGCTACCCCGCTTATTTTATTAAGTAGAATTGTATGAACATCTTTGATTAGTTGTTCCAACTTCTGTGTCTCCTCTGGTGTTTTAATTTGGTCATTAAGCAGGACTATATATCTCTGCATTGCGATATGCTTAGTAATCATCGGCTGTCTTCATTACATGTATATCTTGACTGAGTTACTTTGGGAGTTGATTTCTTTCAGTAGTCTAAGGCTTTGCGTTTGCAGGATGGTTGTATAGCAGGGAGCAGGGCATGGGTTGGGGCACTCAGTATGGTGATTTGTTTCAGGGCAGGTATGGGCACAGGTTGAGGATGTTACACTGGTGCTTGTGAACTTGGGTGCCCAGTGTCCAGGGAGGATGTAGCTGTGTGGGTGCACCAGTCTGTGGTACGCAAACCTTGGGGCACTTTGTGCGCATGCATAGAGCTGTGGCAGCAGGTAAGCATTATGCCTTCATGGATTGGGGGCAGATGTGACCTGGCTATGCAGGTTGGCACTTTCTCAGAGCTGAAAAGTGAGGTTGAGGGCTGTGCGCATACACGGTTCTGGGACTGCTGCACCGTGCAGTTCCCAGAGCTGAATGATGTGATTGGGGGCCCATGTGCATGTGTGGGACAGGGAGTGCCATAAACGGATGAGCTGAGCTCAGGGAGGGTAGAGTGAGCCTGTGTCACACTATGTGTGTGGGGGGCAGGGGTAGCCTATGTGTGGAGGTTAGTGCCCACAAACTTTATATGCTGATAACAGCCTGCAGGGAACATGGAGGGGGAGGTAGATGTAAGAGAGATGGGTTGGGCTGCGCTTTGGGGCTAGTGGGATGGGGGCTCCTACAGCATGGGGCTAGTGAGATGGGAGCTCCTACAGCATGGGGAATGGGAGCAGGTGAGGGGATTCAGGTGCATTGGGTGTGGAGTGAGTTGCCAATCATGGGGCTGAGCCGGTGAGGGTAGCATGCCCAAGGAACACGGCCTGGCTTACTTCCTAGTCCCATGCATCCTTCCATTCACTCCTGCGGGGTCTGCCGCTCCATGCCTCCACACCAGGCTCCAGCTTTCTGCCTCTCAGTTCCTCAGCCTCTGCAACCAGGGCTGCCACATTTGATGCAGAAGGCTTTCCCAGGTCAACCACATTCCCAAATTGCTGCCTCAGTTGCCTTCCTGTCCCTTCTCTAACTTTTCTGTGGAGCAAGGTTAATCTCAAACTGCTCTAGTAGGCCATCTTCTCTGGAAGTCTTGATCAATGGAGTTTTAACTCAGATCTGTCTCATAGTGAGTCCAGTGGGTCCCTGGACCCATTCCGTGGTCAATTCCCCAGTTCCAGTACGTATAATTGGAATCAACATACTCAGCAACTGGCAGAATCCCCACATTGGTTCTCTGACTCATGAAGTGAGGGCTATTATGATAGGAAAGACCAAGTGGAAGCGACTAGAACTGCTTCTTACCTAGCAAAATAGTAAATCTGAAGCAATACCATATTCCTGGAAGGATTGCAGATAATGACAGTGGATTACTGTAAACTTAACCAGGTGGTGACTCCAATCGCAGCTGCTGTTCCAGATGGGGTATCATTTCTAAAGAAAATCAGCACATTACCTGGTACCTGGCATGCAGCTGTTGATCTGGCAAATGCTTTTTTCCCAATAGCTGTTAGTAAGGACCACCAGAGATAGTTTGCATTCATTTGGCAAGGCCAGCAGTATACCTTCATTGTTCTGCCTCAAGGGCATATCAACCCTCCAGCCCTATGTCATATTTGTCTGCAGGGACCTTGATTGTTTCTCCCTCCCACATGACATTACACTGTCCATTATATTGATATCATGTTGATTGGACCTAGTGTACAAGAAGTAGCAACTACTCTAGACTTACTGATAAGGCCTTTGTGTGTCAGGGGATGGGAGACGAATCCAACAAAAATATAGGGGCCTTCTTCCTCAGTGAAATTTCTAATTGTCCAGTGGTGTGAAGCATGTCAAGATATCCCTTCTAAGGTGAAAGATAAGCTGTTACATCTAGCCCCATCCTGCAACCAAAAAAGAGGTGCAATGCCCTGATTAGCCTCTTTGAATTTTGGAGACCACATTCTCCTCATTTGGGTGTGGTACTCTGGCCCATTTACTGAGTGACCAGAAAAGCTACTAGTTTTGAGTGGAGACTGGAACAAGAGGAGGCTATCCAACATGTCTAGGCTGCTGTACAAGCTGCTCTGCCATCTGAGCTGTATGATCCAGCATATTCAATGGTGCTGGAAGTGTCAGTGGCAAATAGAGAAGCTGTCTGGAGCCTTTGGTTAGCCTCTATAAGAGAATCACAGTGTGGACCCTTAAGATTTTGGAGCAAAGCCTTACCATCTGCGCAGATAACTTCTCTCCTTTTGAGAAATAACTTTTAGCCTGCTAATGGGCCTTAGTAGAGGCTGAACACTTAACCATGGGCTGCCAAGTTACCACAAGACCTGTTTTGCCTATCACGAGTTGGCTGTTGTCTGACTCACAAGCCATAAAGTTGGGCATACATTGCACCACTCCATTAAAAATGGAAATTGTATACATGAGATAGAGCTTGAGAAGGTCCTGAAGGCCCAAATAGATTACATGTGGAATTGGCCCAAATGTCTATGGCCCTCACTCCTGCCACATTACCTTCTCTTTCCCAGACCAGAGCTATGGCCTCATGGGGAGTTCCTTACAGTCAGTTGACTGAGGAAGAGAAAACTTGGGCCTGGCTTACAGATGGTTCTGCACAGTATGTGGACCACCTTGACGTGGCTACCTGCAGTACTGCAAACTCTTTCTGGATATCCCTGAAGGACAGTGGTAAAGGAAAATCCTCTTAGTGGGTAGAACTTCAAGTACTGAACCTGGTTGTTCATTTTGTTTCAAAGGATAACTGGCCAGAGGTATGTTTTTGTATTGATTCATGGGTTGTTGCTAATGGCTTAGAGTTGAAGATCAGGGACTTGGAAGGAGCATGATTGGAACATTTGTGACAGAGAGATCTGGAGAAGAGGTATGTGGATAGACCTTTCTGAGTGGGAAAAGAAGTTGAAGATATTTGTGTCCCATGGAAATGCTAACCAGAGGG
Source organism: Tamandua tetradactyla (assembly GCF_023851605.1). NCBI lineage: Eukaryota > Metazoa > Chordata > Mammalia > Pilosa > Myrmecophagidae > Tamandua > Tamandua tetradactyla. Next base: position 93,415,503 of record NC_135353.1, read on the forward strand.
TGGCTTCAGCAGAGGAAGGTTTTAATAATCAAGTGAATAAGATGATCCATCCTGTGGATGCAAGTCATTCTCCTTCCTCCACCACTACTGTCATTGACCAATGGGCTCATGAACAAAGTGGGCATGGTGGTACAATGGAGGTTATGCATGAGCTCAGTAACATGGACTTCCATTCACCAAGGCTGACTTGGCTACAGCCAGAGCTGAGTGCCAAAAAATCTGCCAGCAGCAGAGACCCACACTTAGTCCCCAATATGGCATCATTCCCTGAGGTGGTCAGCCTGCTGCCTGGTGGAACGTTGATTGCATTGAACCACTTCCATCATGTAAAAGGCAGCAATTTGTTCTAACTGGAATAGACATGTACCCAAGATATGGGCTAACCTTCCCTGCACACACTGCTTCCCCGAGACTACCATCCATGGACTTAAGGAATTCCTTAACCATTGTGCTGGTTTGAAAGGATTTATGTACCCTAGAAAAGCCATGTTTTAATCCTAATCCCATTTTGTAAAGGCAACCATTTCTTCTAATCCTTATTCAGTACTATAGTTTGGAAACTTGATTGGGTTATCTCTGTGGAGATGTGATTCAATCAAGTATGGATATTAAACTTGGTTAGATGGAGACCTGTCTTCACCCATTCTATATGAGACTTGATTAGATTACTGGAATCCTATTAAATAGAATGACTGAGATTCTGAGAAAGCAGAGAATGATGAGAAAATGATGAGAGAACTACAGAGTCTACCAGCCAGCGACCTTTGGAGAAGAAGGAGAATACCTCCGGGGCACTTCATGAAGCAAGAGGCCTGGAGGTGAAACCAGAAGATGTTTCCATGTTCACCATATGCCCTTCCAGCTATAGAGAAACCCTGAACCTCGTCGGCCTTCTTGAATCAAGGTATCTTTCCCTGGATGCCTTAGATCAGACATTTCTGTAGACGTGCCTTAATTAGGACATTGACCTAAAAACTATAAATTTGAAACTTATTAAATTCCCCTTTTAAAAAGCCATTCCATTTCTGGTATATTGCATTTTGGCAGCTAGCAAACTAGAACAACCACCATCATGTTATACCACACAGCATTGCTTCTGATCAAGGAATCCATTTCATAGCAAATGAAGTGCAGGAATGGGGTCATGTTCATGGAATTCTAAGGTCTTACCTTGTTCCCCATCATCCTGAGGCAGAGGGGTTGATAGACCAGTGGAATGGCCTTTTGAAGACCCCCAATTATGGTGCCAACTAGGTAACAATACCTTGCAGGCCAGGGACAATGTTCTCCATGAGGCGGTGTATGCACTGAGTCAGCGTCTACTCTATGGTGCTGTTTGTCCCATAGCCCGAATTCACGAGTCTAGGAATCAAGGGGTGGAAATGGGAGTGGCACCACTCACTATCACTCCTAATGATCCACTAGGAAAATTTTTACTTCCTGTCCCTGAAATCTGAAGTTCGTCTGGTATACAGGTCTTAGTTCCAATATAAGTGCTCCTAACAGGAGACAAAACAATGATCCCATTGAACTGGATGTTAAGACTGCCACATGGCCATTTTGGGCTTCTCATGCCACTGAATCAACAGGCACAAAAGGGAATTACTGTTCTGTCTGGGGTGATTGATCCAAAGTATCAAGGAGAAAGAGGGGTGCAATTACACAGTGAAGGTAAGAAAGAGTTTCCTGGAGTACAGGAGATCCCCTAGGGCATCTTTTAGTACTACCATGCCCTGTGATTAACGTCGATGGAAAGCTGCAACAATCCAATCCAAGCAAGACTACCAATGGCCCAGAAACTTCATGAATGAAAGTTTGGGCCACTCCACCTGGCAAAGAACAATAGCCAGCTGAAATGGCTTGCTGGGGGTAAAAGCAACATGGAATGGGTAATAGAAGAAGGCAGTGATAAATATGAACTATGGCCAGGTGACCAGTTACAGAACTGAGGACTATACTGGTATGAATATTTCCCCCCTGTTTTGTTTTGAGTATGTTTGCATTTGTACATAAGCAAATATCTTGTTTACCTCTTATCATATGACATAAGTTGCGTTGTTTATGTTATAGTATTTAAATAACAGGATATGAAGTTCAAAAGTGAATCTTGCCGAATGACTTGCACCCTCTTCTGGAGAGATGTAGTGCATTCCCAGTTGTGTGCAGGGCATTTGAGTACTGTTGTGCCTATTATGTTATATTTGGAAATTAAGCATTATTCAAGGTGCTATGTATAGCTGCCTGGTTCACAAGGGTGGACTGTGATGGTTAGGTTCTGGTGTCAACTTGGCCAAGTGATGACCCTTAGTTTTCTGGTCAGGCAAGCACTGGCCTGCTCATTACTGCAAGGATATTTCATGGCTGGTTTATAAACCAGGAGTCTGGTGTACTAAATCACCAGTCAGTTGTTTGCATCTGTGGTTGATTACATCCGTGATCAATCAAGGCATATGTCCCACCGAGATAATCCAATCAGTTGAAGATGTTTAAGGAAGAAGAGAGACTTTCACTGCTTCTTCAGCCAACAAGCTTCTCCTGTGGAGATCATCCAGACCCTTCTTCAGAGCTGCCACCTTCACAGCCTGCCTTGTGGATTTTCAACTCTTCCATTCCCAAGGTTGCATGAGACACCATTATAAATCTCATATTCATAGATATCTCCTGTTGGTTCTGTTTCTCTAGACAACCCTGACTAGTAAATATAACTTCCTTTGTATGGGTGAATCACTTTCTCTTGCTGCTTTCAAGATTTTCTGCTCCTCTTCAGCATTTGATAGTCTGTTTAGTATGTGTTTTGAGTGCATCTATTTGGATTTATTATATTTGGAGTTCGTTGCGATTCTTTAATTTTCATATTCATATTTTTTATAAGTGTTGGGACATTTTCATCAATTATTTTCGCCAATTATCGTCCTAGTCCTTTAATATTCTCCTTCTGGGACACCAATGCTTCTTATATTTGCAAGCTTTCTACTTTTCTGAGCTCCAATTCAAATTTCACCATCCGTTTTTTTGCCATTTTTTGTGCATTCAAATCTTATAATTTTAAAGTTGCCTTTATCTTAAAGAATTGTTTGCTTGGACGCTGTAGACTTTTGACTGTTTCCAGGCTCTGAGACTATTGGTTCTGACAATATCTTCTTGTTTCTAAATGTTTTCATGGGGAGATGGGATTTTGGAACATCTTACTCTGCCATCTTGTTGATGTCACTTCTCCCCCATATCCTTTGAGGTAAGTACTCTTATGATATCTATCTTGTATATGAGGAAACCAAGGCACAGAGAAGTTAAATGTAGAATATCCTAAATTCTACTTAATAATATGAATGCTAAAGTGTTTAGGGGGAAATCAATTGATGTTTGCTATTTATGGAGTTCAACAAAAATTATGATTTGCTGGATGGATAGAAGGATGTATAGGTGAGGTGGGTAGATACATGATAAAGCAAGTATAGTAAAATATTCATGGACAAGTCTAATGGTGGGTATAGGGGTATACACTGTAAAACTATTTCAACTTTTGTGTATGTTTAAAATTTTTCATGATTAATGTAAAGTTATTTCAACTTTTGTCTATGCTTAAATTTTTCATAACTAATGTTCTAGAAAGTGAGACTCCCAGAGTCACACAGCTAATAACGGTGGATCAAGGATTCCAATCCTGATAGCTTGGTTCTAATGTATGTACTCTAAAGAGCATATGCTAAATTGCTTCTCTGAAATTATGGTTTTCCAAGAATTGTTAGTGAACTGAATGCCTGAAACTAGGTTGGTTTCTCAAGTCAATTGCCATTTATAAGCTTTAGTGTAACAGCTATGGACCAGCATAACACATTCTGTGCAATAAGGAGCCCAGAGTCTCATATAGCTGAATTAATCTTAGAGAGGGATAAAATGAGGAGGCTGAGCTCTTAAGGGAGGCTTGTGGCAATTGAATTGAAGGCATGAGTTTAGATGCTGATGTTCCCATCAAAGACAGGAGGGAAGGAGGAGAGTGCAAGAGAGTGCATAGAGGTTGAGATATTTGAGGGAGAGTGTTCTGACCTGATAAGAGGGAGTGTGGACCTGATAGACTATCTTATAAGTGTAACAGGTGGTGAGATCACATGGCAAGAAGGAGTGGGTAGAGGCTAGTGCATTAAGGAAAATGGAGAAGAATTAAAACCATTGCTTCAGGAACTGAACACGAGATGAATAGTAAGCACGTTGAACAATAGGCAGATAACAGTTTGGGTCAGTAGGCAAGTATTTGCAGTGGTTCTATATTTATTCAGTCAAGCTCATAGTAGCTTATTAGAAATGGGATATGAAAAGACAGGATGCAAGATAGGCTCAAAACGGGTGGGCCACAGTGGCTCAGCAGGCAGGGTTTCTGCCTGCCATGCCAGAGACCTGGGTTCGGTTCCCGGTGCCTGCCCATGTTGAAAAAATAAAAGATAGGCTCATAAGAAGACAGGAAGGAAACCAAGGTGCCCAAGGTGAATTTGACAAGAGGGTAAGAGGGAGGATAGAATGCCCTTTTTTATTATTATTAATTTTTTAATTAAAAAAAGTAACAACAAACAAATGCAAACATTCTTAACTTATGAACATTCTGTTCTATATACATAATCAGTAATTCACAATATCATCACATAATTGCATATTCATCATCATGATTATTTCTTAGAACATTTGCATCAATTCAGAAAGAGAAATAAAAAGACAACAGAAAAAATTCATGCATACTATATCCCTTACCCCTCCCTTTCATTGATCACTAGCATTTCAATCTAAATTTATTTTAACATTTGTTCCACCTATTATTTATTTTTTCCATATGTTTTACTCATCTGTTGATAAGGTAGACAAAAGGAGCATCAGACACAAGGTTTTCATAATCACACAGTCACATTGTGAAAGCTACATCATTATTCAATCATCTTCAAGAAACATGGCTACTGGGACACAGCTCCACATTTTCAGGCACTTTCCTTCAGCCTCTCCATTACATCCCAAATAACAAGGTGATATCTACTCAATGCATAAGAATAACCTCCAGGATAACCTCTCGACTCTGTTTGGAATCTCTCAGCCATTGACACTTTGTCTCATTTCACTCTTCCCCTTTTTGGTCGAGAAGGTTTTCTCAATCCATTGATGCTAAGTCTCAGATCATTCTAGGGTTTTTTCAATCCCTTGATGCTGGTTCTCAGCTCATTCTAGGATTTCTGTCCCACGTTCCCAGGAAGGTCCACACCCCTGGGAGTCATGTCGCACATAGAGAGGGGGAGGGTGGTGAGTTTGCTTGTTGTGTTGGCTGGAAAGAGAGGCCACATCTGAGCAACAAAAGAGGTTCTCTTGCGAGTGACTCTTAGGCCGAATTTTAAGTAGACTTGGCCTATCATTTGTGGGGTTTAGTTTCGTATGAACAACCCCCGAAATTGGGAACTCAGCCTATTGCTTTGGTTGTCTGCACTGCTTGTGAGAATATGAAGAATTCAACTTGGGGAAGTTGAATTTTCCCCCTTTCTCACCATTCCCCAAAGGGGACTTTGCAAATACTTTTTATTCACTGTTCAAATCATTCTTGGATTTATTAGGGCATCACTCTGGACAAACCAACAAAATCTCATACCCTACTCAAGGTTCCATGCATTTATGGTGTTCAATTAAGCTGTCTACATAAGTTATATTAAGAAATGCACTAGTCAAAATATAAGTTTTGTACCAAATAAACTTTTTTGTTTTAGTCTCACACGTAAGTTAACATTTTAAAATATTAATCACTATCAATCTTCAACACCCTGCAGTAATGACATTCCTTTGTTCTTCCTCATGGAAAGACATTTTTCAGATTTGTACATTTAGTCACTATCATTATACACTCTAGGCATTCCTAGATTATACCATCTGTGTTTACTGTCTATATTTCTTTCTGATTTAATTTGTGCCCCCAGCCCTCCTCCCTCTATCATTCTCACATTCAGCTTCATTCAGTGTTTTAACTTAATTGTATTACAGTTAGATGGTATTGTGCTATCCATTTCTGAGTTTTTACAATCAATCCTGTTGCACAATCTGTATCCCTTCAGCTCCAATTACAGAATATCTTATCCTATTTCTACCTCCTGATGGTCTCTGTTACCAATGACATTCTCCAAATTTATTCACTAATGTCAATTCATATCAGTGAGACCATGCAGTGTTTGTCCTTTTGTTTCTGGCTAATCTCACTGAGCATAATCCATCCATGTTGTTACATACTTCATAACTTTATTCTGTCTTACAGCTGCATAAGATTAAATCATATATATACCACAGTTTGTTTAGCCATTCATCTGTTGATGGACATTTTGGCTATTTCCATCTCTTTGCAATTGTAAATAATGCTGCTATAAACATTGGTGTGAAAATGTCCGCTTGTGTCCTTGCCCTCGTGTCCTCCGAGTAGATACCTAACAATGGTATTGCTGGATCATATGGCAACTCTATATTTAGCTTCCTGAGGAACCGCCAAACTGCCTTCCACAGCAGTTGTACCATTTGACATTTCCACCAACAATAGATAAGTGTGCTTTTTTTCTGCATCCTCTCCAGCACTTGTCATTTTCTCTTTTATTGATAATGGCCATTCTGCTGGGTGTGAGATGATATCTCATTGTGGTTTTGATTTGCATTTCCCTAATAGCCAGGGAAGTTGACCATCTTTTCATGTGCCTTTTGGCCATTTGTATTTCCTCTTCTGAGAAGTGTCTGTTCAGGTCTTTCATCCATTTTGTGATTGGGTTGTCTGTGTTTTTGTTGTTGAGTTGAACAATCTCTTTATATATTCTGGATACTAGACCTTTATCTGATATATCATTTCCAAATATTGTCTTCCATTGTGTAGGCTGTCTTTTTTCTTTCTTGACAAAGTTCTTTGATGCACAAAAGTGTTTAATTTTGAGAAGTTCCCATTTTTTTCTTTCTTTCTTCAGTGCTCATGCTTTGGGTATAAGGTCTAGGAAACTGCCTCCTATTATAGGATTTATAAGATATTTCCCTACATTTTCTTCTCACAGTTTTATGGTCTTAGATCTAACATTTAGGTCTTTGATCCATTTTGAGTTAATTTTTGTATAGGGTGTGAGATATGGATCCTCTTTCATTCTTTTGCATATGGATATCCAGTTCTCTAGGCACCATTTATTGAAGAGACTGTTCTGTCCCAGGTGAATTGGCTTGACTGCCTTATCAAAGATCAATTGTTCATAGATGAGAGGGTCTATATCTGAACACTCTATTCTATTCCATTGTTCAGTATATCTATCTTTATGCCAGTACTATGCTGTTTTGACCTTTTATCTTCATAATATGCCTTAAAGTCAGGTAACGTGTGATCTTTGACTTCATTTTCTTTTCTTGGGATACTTTTAGTTATTCGGGGCATGCTGCCCTTCCAGATAAATTTGGCTATTGGTCTTTCTACTTCTGAAAAGTAAGTTTTGGGATTTTAATTGGTATTGCATTGAATCTGTAAATCAATTTAGGTAGAATTGACATATCAACTATATTTAGTCTTTCAATCCATGAATACGTTATGTCTTTCCATTTATTTAGGTCTTCTGTGATTTCTTTAACAATTTCTTGTGGTTTTCTTTGTATACATTTTTTGTCTCTTTAGTTAAATTTATTCCTAAATATTTTATTCTTTTGGGTGCAATTGAAGCTGGAACTTTCTTCTTGATTTCCCTCTCAGATTGTTCATTACTAGTGCATAGAAACACACAGATTTTTGCGTGTTGATCTTGTAACCTGCCACTTTGCTGTACTCATTTATTAGGTCTGGCAGTTTTGCTGTGGATTTTTGACATATAGAATCATATCATCTGCAAACGGTGAGCATTTTACTTCTTCCTTTTCAATTTTGATGCCTTGTATTTCTTTTTCTTGTCTAATTGCTCTAGCTAGAACTTTCAATACAATGTTGAATAAAAGTGGTGATAGTGGGCGTCCTTGTCTTGTTCCTGATCTTAGGGGGATAGTTTTCAGTTTTTCCCCATTGAGGATTATGCTAGCTGTGGGTTCTTCATATATTTCCTTTATCATTTTGAGGAAGTTCCCTTCTTTTCCTATACTTTGAAGTGTTTTCAACAGGAAAGGATGTTGAATTTTGTCAAATGCCTTTTCTGCATCAATCGACATGACCTTAATGTGGTTTTTCTGCTTTGATTTCTTGATATGGTGCATTACATTAATTGATTTTCTTATGTTAAACCATTCTTGCATACCTGGGATGAATCCTACTTCGTCATGGTGTATAATTCTTTTTAATACACTGCTGGATTCGATTTGCTTGAATTTTGTTGAGGATTTTCACATCTATATTCAGTAGAGAGATTGCTCTGCAGTTTTCTTTTTTTGTGATATCTTTGTCTGGCTTTGGTATGAGGGTGATGTTGGCTTCGTAGAGTGAGTTAGGTAGCTCTCCCTCCTCTTCAATTTTTTTGAAGAGTTTGAGCAGGATTGGTACTAATTCTTTCTTGAATGTTTGGTAGAATTCACCTGTGAAGCCATCTGGTCCTGGACTTTTCTTTTTGGGGAACTTCTTAATGACTGATTCAATTTATTTACTTGTGATTGGTTTGTTGAGGTCATCTATTTCTTCTCGAGTCAATGTTGGGTGTTCATGCCTTTCTAGAAAGTTGTTCTTTTCATCTACATTGTCGAATTTATTAGCATAAAGTTGTTCATAGTATCCTCTCATTATTTACTTTACTTCTGTGGGGTCAGTGGTTGTGTCTCCTCTTGTATTTCTGGTTTTATTTATTTACATCCTCTCTCTTCTTCTTTTTGTTAACCTCGCTGAGGGTCCATCAATATTATTGATTTTCTCATAGAACCAACTTCTGGTTTTGTTGATTTTCTCAATTGTTTTCATGTTCCCAATTTCATTTATTTCTGCTCTAATCTTCATTATTTTTTTCCTTTTGCTTGCTTTGGGGTTAGTTTGCTGTTCTTTCTCTAGTTCTTCCAAGTGGACAGTTAATTCCTCTATTTTTGCCCTTTCTTGTTTTTTGATATAGACATTCAGGGCAATAAATTTCCCTCTTAGCACTGCCTTTGTTGCATCCCATATATTTTGATATGTTGTGTTTTCATTTTCATTTGCCTTGAGATATCTACTGATTTCTCCTGTAATTTCTTCCTTGATTCACTGGTTGGTTAAGAGCGTGTTGTTGAGCCTCCACATATTTGTGAATTTTCTGGCACTCTGCCTACTATTGGTTTTCAGCTTCATTCCTTTATGATCTGAGGAATTGTTTTGTAAGATTTAGATCTTTTTAAATTTATTGAGACTTGCTTTGTGACCCAGCATATGGTCTATCATTGAGAATGATCCATGAGCACTTGAGAAAAAGATATATCCTGCTGTTGTGGGGTGTAATGTTCTATAAATGTCTGTTAAGTCTAGCTCACTTATTGTATTATTCAAATTCTCTGTTTCTTTATTGATCCTCTGTCTAGATGTTCTGCCCATTGAGGAGAGTGGGGAATTGAAGTCTCCAACTATTATGGTAGGTGTGTCTATTTCTCTTTTCCGTGTTTGCCTCATGTATTTCGGAATATTCTGGCTCGGTGCATAAATATTCATGATTGTTATGTCTTCTTGTTGAATTGTTCCTTTTATTAATACATAGTGTCCTTCTTTGTCTCTTTTAACTGTTTTACATTTGAAGTCTAATTTGTTGGATATTAGTGTAGCTACTCCTGCTCTTTTCTGATTATTTGTGTGAAATATCTTTTCCAAACATTTCACTTTCAACCTATGTTTATCCTTGCATCTAAGATGTGTTTCCTGTAGACAGCATATAGATGGGTCCTATTTTTTAATCCATTCTGCCAGTCTATGTCTTTTGATTGAGGAGTTTAATCTGTTAACATTTAATGTTATTACTGTATGAGTAGTACTTTTTTATACCATTTTTCTTTTTGGATTTTACATGTCATATTTAATTTTTCTTCTTTTTACATTTAGTGATAATCTTCATTTCTATCCTCTTCTCCACACCTCTCTGTTCTGTCTTTTCATATCTGCCTCTAGTGCTCCCTTTAGTATTTCTTGTAGAGCCAGTCTCAGTCACAAATTGTCTCAGTGAATTTTTGACTGAAAATGTTTTAATTTCCCCGTCATTTTTTGAAGGACAATTTTGCTGGATATAGAATTCTTTGTTGGCAGTTTTTCTCTTTTAGTAATTTATATATATCATCCCACTGTCTTCTAGCCTCCATGGTTTCTGTTGGGAAATCTACACATAGTCTTATTAGGCTTCCTGTGTATGTGATGAATTGCTTTTCTCTTGCTGCTTTCAAGATTCTCTCTTTCTCTTTGATCTCTGACATTCTGATTAGTAAGTGTCTTGGAGTACATCTATTTGGATCTATTCTCTTTGGGGTATGCTTCACTTCTTGGATTTGTAATTTTAAGTCTTTCATAAGAGTTGGGAACATTTCAGTGATAATTTCCTCCATTAGTTTTTCTCCTCCTTTTCCCTCTCTTCTCCTTTGGGGACACCCACAACACGTATATTCATGCACTTCATGTTGTCATTCAATTCCGTGAGTCCCTGCTCATATTTTTCCATTTTTCCCTATATTTTATTTTGCTTCTTAGATTTCAGATGTTCTGTCCTACAATTCACTAATCCTATTTTCTGCCTCTTGAAATCTGACATTGTAGGTTTCCATTGTTTTTTTCATCTCTTCTGCTGTGCCTTTCATTCCCATAAGTTCTGTGATTTATTTGTTCAGTCTTTCAATTTCTTATTTTTGTTCATTCCTTCCCTTCTTTATATCCTCCCTCAATTCATTGATTTGAAAAATTCTGCTCTGTTAAGCAAAACTGAGCTAGTGGTCCAGAATAAGCTGAACTGAATGTCAAAGAACAGACAGACTAAAAATTCATCCAGCAAGAAAATCCTAGGTAAAAGAAGTGAGAAAAATCTCCAGAATAAACTAATTAAGGTAGTAAATGCTTAGATGCCAGCAAAAAATAATGAACTAGTCTAAGAAAAATTGAAGATATGGCCCAGTCAAAGGAACAAACCAACAATTCAAATGAGATACAGGAGTTGAAACAATTAATTCAGAATGTTTGAACAGACATGGAAAACCTCATAAAAAATCAAATCAATGAATTGAGGGAGGATATAAAGAAGGCAAGGAATGAACAAAAATAGGAGGCAGAGGAGAGGTTGTAGGCTGGCTTTAATTGCTTCAAATTTCCAAACCCTGGGGTCTGAATTGCTTGAGGGAGGGAATCTATCTGAGCTGGGCCCCACCCCTCTCCTCAGGAAGGCACAGGCTCCAGACAAGCTCTAGTCCAGATTGGTGTATGCTATGTCTCTGGTCACTGACGTGGCCCCGGGAGTTGTTCTATACTGTTCTTGGCTATTTAGTAGCTGTTCTAGAGGATGAACTAAATTCCACATCTTGCTATGCTGCCATCTTGGCATTCTCCATGCCCTGTTTTTGAAAATACTCTGCTTGTCCTTGCCCTTCTTATAAGAATTTGGCTACCCTTCTTTAGTAGTTAGATTCGTATGCCAACTTGGCCAGGTGATGGTGCCAGTTCTGATGTTTCTGAAATTGTCAACATGTGAATTTAATCTATGTCTGATTACATCTGTTGTTGGCTAAAGGAAGCACATTCATCAAAGAGTTGGACTTATAAGGAGACGTCAGAAAAAAGCTCAGCAGTCCAGCACACCTCAGCTCCATACTCACAGCTGGCTCAGACCCAAATATTTGGAGATGCAGAAAGGAAACACCCCTGAGTAAGCCATTTAAACCCAGAAGCCTGGACAGAGGGCTAGCAGATGTCATGGTGCACCTTCCAAAATTAGTAATTTTGTAAGTAAATAAATCCCCTTTATAAAAGCCAGTCCTTCTCTGATGTATTGCATTCTGGCAGCCTTAAAAAACTAAAACAGATTTTGGTAATGGGAATGGGGTGCTGCTGCATTTGCAGGTACCAAACATATTGGAACAGTTTTTTAAATGGATAAGGGGGTGATTCAGGAAGATGGCAGAGAATCCCAGTGCCACCCAGATGCTTGAGTGTGGGTCTGTGAAAAAGATGCTCTCCCCAGTGTTCTCTCATGCTGCAACTCTCATCTCCATGTTTGGAGAACAGGGCCACTGCATAGGCCCTTGGAAAAAGTGGGGCCACTGTTTTCTAAAGCCTCGAGGATGAATTACTCTCAGACTTTGAAATCTAGTGGGGTTTGCCCTGCATGTTTTCAGTATTGTTTAGGTCCAGTGACCCTTGTTTTCTTTCTATTTTCTCCATGTGGCAATGGAATCATTTATCTTATGACTGTTCCTTCTTTGTATATTGGTAGCAGATAATTTGCTCTTAGTTCAGAGGTCCACAGCCAGAGAATTTTTCTTTAGAATAGACCATGACTGTAACTGACTGACGATTTTTGAGTTAGCATTGTATTTGTATTGCTATGAAAGGATTTAAGTCTTTTGTGATATTTTGAGGAAATGAATGTATTTTGTATATGGAAAGATTTAGTGCATATTTGTTAGATGAAAACATATGTCATTCTTTTTTATATAAAGATTAAGTGTGGTTTAAGGTGATATGTAAAGTTGCCAAATTGACAAAGTTTGGACACTAGTAGTTAGGTTCAGTGGTCAACTTGGCTAGGTGATGGTGCCCAGTTGTTCTGTTGCTGTGGGCTTAAACGTCAGCACATGAATTTCATCTATGGTTGATTACATCTGTGGATGGCTAAGGGAAGTACCTTACTCAAGGAGTGGGGTTTAAAAGGAGAGATCAGAAAACAGCTCAGACAAGCACACCTCAGCTCAGTGCTCAGAGCTGACTCAGACTCAGACATTTGGAGATGTAGAAAGGAAACACCCCTGGGAAAGCTGTTTGAACTCAGAAGCCATGAGAGAGGGCCAGCAGACATTGCTGTGTATCTTCTCAAATTAGTAAATTTGTAACTAAATAAATCCCCTTTATAAAAGCCAACCCATCCCTGGTGTATTGCTTCTGAAAGCCTTAGGAAACTACAGCTTCCATCCTGTCATTGATCAACAATGATTTCAAACCTGCATACAAGTTCTGGCTACCTTTCCCCCACAAGAAGTATGATCTCCTGGATTGTAGAGCCTTGGTTTCTGTTACATAGCCTGGCACTGAACTGGGATCAGAATCAGAAGAAAGAATATAAAGATGGTGGCTTAGTGAGATGTGGAATTTTGTGCATCCTCCAGAGCAGCTAGTAAGTAGCCAGGCAGTACAGAACAACTGCTGGGGCTACATCAGCGACCAGACACACAGTGCACACCAATCTGGACAAGCTGGACCAGTTGCAATCCCACGCAGAACTGTAAGACCCTCAAGCTGTGGAGGACAGCATCCCTCCCCCACAGGTAAGGCAGCCTGGTATCCTAAGGGGAAAGGAAAGATACCTTACTAGCCACAGGGACTTAGCTCAATCAAGATCCAATTGCAGAATTAACAAATTCTGACTACTGAAAATAGGCCCCCAGCTCAGATAAACCTCAAATAAGAGCTAAAGGTACTAGGAGTTTTGCCCCAGCACAGAGGGGGCATGGCTGACAAAAACAAATGAACAGAATTTTTGGATCAGACAATACAAAATACTTGAAAAGGGTTGGACTCAAAAAGGGGGGTAGGCACATAGAACCCGAAGATACATAGAGCAATGTACCAACTTCAATTCTTGATGAACAAACCCTAGGAATGGGGGTCCTGCTCTGAAAAGAACTTTTTCTTTGCTTTGTTTCTACTACTTAACAGCTCATTAGATAGACCTGCAAAGCTTCTCAGGCTCCAAATGCCCCAGGAAAGGGCAGAATTAAGCTTGTCTGAGTGACAAAGAGGTCAGGTGAAAGGAATTAATTCCCTTGAGGCTGTGCCTTCCATAGGAGAGAGGTGGGACCCAGCTCAGGTGTGGTGCCTACCTCAAGGAATTCAGGTCCCAGGGACTGGAAACTGAAGTAATTAAAGCCAGAATACAACATCTCCTCTGTCTCAACTATACCCCCAAGCAGGGAGAGTATTTTGATGTTAAAGGCACTGCATTACTTTATACTGGTGGGAAACTGCAGGCAGACAAGCACTACATACTGGGTAGGATAGGAAAAGCACAGAGTCTAGAGGCTTCATAGCAAAGTCTGTCAACCTGCTGTGTCTCACCCTCAGGGAAAACTGATGCAGGTGACTCCTTCCTTCTGAGAGGTGGCCAGTCTTGTCTGGGAAAATCTGACCAGGGTCTATAATATCTGAGTAAACCCTCCTGAAAAAAGGCTCCATATAGGCAGGGCAAGAAACAGAAAAAAAATAACTGAAAAAGTCTGATCTGCTAAACAAAACCTATGCTAAAGGTATGGAATAAGCTGAATTGAATGTCAAAGAAACAGATAGAGAAGAAAGCCATCCAGCAAGAAAATCCTAGGTAAAAGAGTGAAAAAAACTCCAGGATAAACTAATTAAGGAAATCAAATGCCTAGACGCCAGCAAAAGATAATGAGTCATACTAGGAAAATTGAAGATATGACCCAGTTAAAGGAACAAGCCAACAATTCAAATGAGATACAGGAGTTGAAACAACTAGCTCAGGATGTTCGAACAGACATGGAAAAATCGCATAAAAAATTAAGTCAACAAATTGAGGGAGGATATAAAGAAGGCATTAGGTGAACAAAAAGAAGAAATGGAAAGTTTGAAAAAATAAATCGCAGAACTTATGGAAATGAAAGGCACAGTAAAAGAGATAAAAAATGGAAACCTATTGCATTAGATTTGAAGAGGCAGAAGAAAGGTTTAGTGAACTGGAGGATGGGACATTTGAAATCCAACATGGAAAGGAAAATATAGGGAAAAGAATGGAAAAATATGAGCAGAGACTCAGGGAATTGAATGACAATATGAAGTGTATGAATGTGCATGTTGTGGGTGTCCCAGAAGGAGAAGACATGGGAAAAGGAGCAGAAACACTAAAGGAGGAAATTATCCCATCTCTTATAAAGAACATGAAATTAGAGATCTAAGAAGTGCAGCATATCCCAAACAGAATAGATCCAAATAGATGTACTCCAAGACACTTACTAATCAGAATGTCAGATGTCAAAGAGAAAGAGAGGATTTTGAAATCTGCAAGAGAAAAGCAACCAATCACATACAAGGGAAGCTGAATAAGACTATGTGTAGATTTGTCAGTGCAAACCATGGAGGCGAGAAGACAGTGGTATGATATATTTAAGATTCCAAAAGAGAAAAACCGCCAACCAAGAATGCTATATCCAGCAAAATTGTTCTTCAAAAATGAGGGGGAACCTAAAACATTTTCAGACAAAAAGTCTCTGAGAGAATTTGTTACCAAGAGACCAGCTCTGCAAGAAATACTTAAGGAAGCACTAGAAGCAGATAGGAAAAGACAGGAAAGAGAGGTATGAAGATGAGTGTAGAAGTGAAGGCTATCAGTCAGGTAAAAAGAGAAAAAATTAGACATGACATATAAAATCCAAAATGCAAAATGGTAGAAGAAAGTACTGGCCTTACAGTAATAACAGTAAATGTTAATGGATTAAACTCACCAATCAAAAGAAATAGACTGGCAGAATGGATTAAAAAACAGGACCCATCTATATGCTGTCTATGGGAGATGCATTTTATTTTTATTTTTAAAATTAAAAAAAATTTTTAAACATAACATACAAGCACAAACATTCTTACCATATGATCATTCGTTTCTTGGTTTGTAATCAATAACTCACAATATCACTACATAGTTGTATATTCATCACTGTGTTAATTTCTTAGAACATTTGCATCTATTCAGAAAAATAAATAAAAAGGAAAAAAACCTCATACATTCCATACCCCTTACCCTTCCCTCTCATTGAGTGTTAGTATTTCCATCTATCCAATGTATTTTAGCCTTTGTTTCCCCTATTTTTTCTATACCCCCATCACTCCCTTTCATTTCAATCTACTAAATTTATTTTAACATTTGTTCCCCTTATTATTTATTTATTTTCAATCCATATGTTTTACTCAGCTTTCCATACCATAGATAAAGGGAGCATCAGGCACAAGGTTTTCACAATCACACAGTCACATTTTGAAAGCTGTATCATTATATAATCATCTTCAAGAAACATGGCTACTGGAACACAGCTCTACATCATCAGGCACTCCCCTCCAACCTCTCCAATATACCTTAACTAAAAGGTGATATCTATATAATGCATAAGAATAACCTCCAGGATAACCTCTTGAATCTGAAATCTCTCAGCCATTGACACTATTTTGGAGATGCATTTTAGACTGAAGGACAAGCATAAGTTGAAAGTGAAAGTTTGGAAAAAAATATTTCATACAAAAAACAATCAGAAAAGAGCAGGAGAAGCTATACTAATATCCAACAAATTAGTCTTCAAATGTAAAACAAAAGACACAAAGAAGGATACCATGTATTAATAAAAGGAACAATTCAACAAGAAGACATCACAATTATAAGTACTTATGCACCAAACCAGAGTGCTCCAAAATACATGAAGCAAACACTGAAAACACTGAAAAGAGAAATAGACACATCTACAGTAATAGTTGGAGACTTCAATTCCCTGCTCTCATAAAAGTTTAGAGCATCTAGACAAAGGATCAATAAAGAAACAAAGAATTTGAATAACAGAATAAATGAACTAGACTTAACATTTATAGAACATTACAGCCCACAACAGCATGATACACCTTTTTCTCAAGTGCTCATGGATCACTCTCAAGGACAGACCATATGCTGGAGCACAAAGCAAGTCTCAATGAATTTTAAAAGATTGAAATCTTTTTATAAAACACTTCTTCAGATCATAAAGGAATGAAATTGGAAATCAATAGTGTCAGAGGGCCTGAAAATTCACAAATATATCAAGGCTCAACAACACACTCTCAAACAACCAGTGGGTCAAAGTAGAAATTAAAGAGAAATCAGTAAATATCTTGAGGCAAATGAAAATGAAAACAACAAAACAAAACTTGTGGGATGCAGGAAAGGGCATGCTAAGAGGGGAATTTATTGCCTTAAATGCCTATAAAAAGAAAGGAAGGAAGGAAGAAAGAAAGAAAGAAAAAAAGAAGGAAAGAAAGAAAGAAAGAGCAAAAATCGAGGAATTAACTGTTCACTTGGAAGAATTAGAAAGAGAGCAGCAAACTAACTCTAAAGCAAGAAAAAGGAAAGAAATAATGAAGATTATAGCAGCAATAAATGAAATTGAGAACATGAAAACTATCGAGAAAATCAACAAAACCAAAAGTTGGCTCTTTGAGAAAATCAATAAAATTGGTGGACCCTTAGAAAGGTTGACAAAAAGAAAAAGAGAGAGGATGCAAATAAATGAAATCAGAAATGGAAGAGGAGACATAACCTCTGACCCCACAGAAAGAAAGGAGGTAATGAGAGGATAATATGAGCCACTTTATGCTAATAAGCTAGGCAACATAAATGAAATGGACAGCTTCTTAGAAAAGCATGGAGAACTGACATTGACTGAGGAACAAAGAGATGACCTCAACAAACCAATCACAAGTAAAGAAATAGAATCAGTCATAAAAAGAAGCTCCCAAAAGGGAAAAGTCCAGGACCAGATGACTTCACATGTGAATTCTCCCAAGGATTCAAGAAAGAATTAATACCAATTCTGCCCAAACTCTTCAAAAACAATGATGATGACAAAAGGATACCTAACTCATTCTATGAAGCCAACATCATCCTCATATCAAAGCCAAACAAAGATACTACAAGAAAAGAACATTACAGACCAATCTCTCTAATGAATACGGATGTGAAATTCCTCAACAAAATTCTTGCAAATCAAATTTGGTAGCATACTAAAAGAATTATACACCATGACCAAGTGGGATTTAATCCAGGTATGCACGGATGGTTCAACATAAAATCAATTAATGTAATACACCATATCAACAAATCAAAGCAGACAAGCCACTTGATCATCTTGATTGATGCAGAAAAGGCATATGACAAAATTCAACATCCTTTCTTGATGAAAACACTTCAAAGGATAGGAATAGAAGGGAACTTCCTCTAAATGATAAAGGGAATATATGAGAAATCCACAGCTAACATCATCCTCAAGGGAAAGACTGAAATCTTTCCCTCTAAGATAAAGAACAAGGCCAGGATGTCCACTGTCACCACTGTTATTCAACATTGTGTTGGAAGTTCTAGCCAAAGCAATTAGACAAGAAAAAGAAATACAAGGCATCAAAATTGGAAAGGAAGAAGTAAAACTCTCACTGCAGATGATATGATACTATATGTCAAAATCCCTGAAAAATGCACAGCAAAACTACTAGAGCTAATAAATGAGCACAGCAAGGTGGTGGATTATAAGACCAACACTCAAAAATCTTTGGTATTTCTATACACTTGTAATTAGTAATCTGAAGAGGAAATAACAAAAAAATTCCACTTACAATTGCAACCAAAAGAATAAAATATTTAGGAATAAATTTAACCAAGGATACAAAACACTTATACAAAGAAAACTATAAGAAATTGCTAAAATAAATCACATAAGACCTAAATAGATGGAAAAGCATACTGTGTTCATGGATTGGAAGACTAAATATAGTTAAGATGTCAATTCCACCTAAATTGATTTATAGATTCAATGCAATACCAATTAAAATCCCAAAAGCTTACTTTTCAGAAATAGAAAGAACAAATTTATTTGGAATGGCAGTGTGCCCCGAATAGCTAAACATATCCTGAGAAAGAAGACTGAAGTTGAACATCTCACACTACCTTAATTTAAGGTGTATTACAAAGCTACAATGGTCAACACAGCATGGTACTGGCATAAAGATAGATACACTGACCAATGGAATCAAATAGAGTGTTCAGATATAGACCCTCTCATCTATCAACAATTGATCTTTGATAAGGCTGTCATACCAGCTCACCTGGGACAGGGCAGTCTCTTCAGTAAATGGTGCTTGGAGAACTGGATATCCACATGCAAAAGAATGAAAAACAATCTCACACATTATACAAAAATTAACTCAAAATGGATAAAAGACCTAAACATTAGAGGTAAAACCATAAAACCTTTAGAAGAAAATGTAGGGAAATATCTTATAAAACTTGTAATAGGAGGCGATTTCCTAGATCTTACACCCAAAGCACAAGCATTGAAGAAATAAATAGATAAATGAGAACTCCTCAAAATTAAACACTTCTGTGCACCAAAGAACTTTTTCCAGAAAGTAAAAGGACAGCCTACGCAATGGGAGACAATATTTGGAAACCACATATCAGATAAAGGTCTGGTATTCAGAATATATAGAAATTGTTCAACTCAACAATAAAAAGACAACCGAATTTAAAAATGGCCAAAAGACATGAACAGACACGTCTCAGAAGAGGAAATACAAATGGGTAAAAGGCACATGGAAAGATGCTCAACTTACCTGGCTGTTAGGAAAATGGAATTCAAAACCACAATAAGAAATCATCTGACACCCACTAGAATAGCCAGTATATAAAAAAAAATCAGAGAATGATAAGAGCTGGGGAGGATGTTGAGAAAGAGGCACACTTATCCACTGTTGATGGGAATGTTAAATCGTACAACCTTTGTGGAAGGCTGTTTGGCATTTCCTCAGGAAGCTACATATAGAATTGCCATATGATCCAGCAATACCATTGCTAGGTATCTATTCGGAGGACATGAGAGCAAGGACACAAACAGACATTTGCACACCAATGTTTATAGCAACATTACTTCCAATTGCTAAGAGATGAAAACAGCCCAAATGTCCATGAACAGAAGTTATCAGGAGATAGAAATAGCTAGAGATTGGCCAATTGAAGCTGAAGGGATACAGATTGCACCACAGGACTGAGTGTAAAAATTCTGAAATGGATAGCATAATAATACCTGATTGTAGCACAATAATGTAAGTATACTCAATGAAGTTGAATGTGAGAATGATAGAGGGAGAAGGGCTCGGGGCACATATGAAACCAGAAAGAAAGATAGACAATAAAGACTAAAATGGTATAATCTAGGAGTGCCTAGAGTGTACAATGATAGTGACTAAATGTAAAAATTTTTTTAAAAATGAGGAAGAATAAGGAAATGTCAATATTGCAGGGTGTTGAAAATAGATGGTCATTCATAATTTAAAATTTCAACTTCTGTGTGAGACTAAAGGAAGGAATGTTTATTTGGTATAAAAGTACATGGAACCTTGAATAGGACATGAGATTTTGTTATTTTTTCCAGGTTAGTGTGATGCTCCAATGAATCCCAGAGTGGTTTGAACAGTGAATAACGAGGTATATTTAGGGTTCCATTGGGAGAATGGGGAGAAAGAGGAAAAATTCAACTTCCCCATTTGGAGAATTCCTGATATTCTCGCAAGCAGTGGGGACAACCAAATCAATATGCTGAGCCATCAATCTAGGGGTTTGCCCCTGTGAAACTTATCCCAGCAAAGGATAAACTAAACCTACTTAAAATTAGGCCTACAGTTCACCCCCAGAGAACCGCTTTTGTTACTCAGATGTGGTTCTCTCTCACTCAGCCATCACTGCTAGTGAACTCACTGCCCTCCCCCACACTTTATCTGGAACATGACTCCCAGGGGTGCAAACTTCCCTGGAAAAGTGGGACAGAAATCATAGAATGAGCTGGGGACTTGGCATCAAGGGATTGAGAAAATGTTATCAACCAAAAAGAGGAAGAGAAAAATGAGACAAAATAAAGTGTCAGTGGCTGAGAGATTTCAAACAGAGTCAAGTGGTTATCCTGGAGGTTATTCTTATGCACTATATAGAGTGGCTAGAGGGAAGTACCTGAAACAGTAGAGCTATGTTCCAGTAGGCATGTTTCTTGAAGATGATTGTATAATGATATACAATCACTTTTGCAATGTGACTGTGTGATTGTGAAAAACTTGTGTCTGATACTCCTTTTATCTATGGTATGGACAGATGAGTAAAAAATATGGATAAGAAATTAAGAAATAATAGGGGAAACAAAGGTTAATATAAATTCAGTAGATTGAAATATTAGTGGTCAATAGAGGGAGGGGTAAGGGGTATGGCCTGTATGTGTTTTTTCTTTCTTTTGCTGGAGAGATGCAAATGTTCAAAAAATGATCATGGTTGTAAATACACAACTATGTGATATTGTGAGCCATTGATTGTAACTATGTCAAGAATGTTTGTATGTTCTTGTTGTTCATAATAAAAATTTAAAAAAAGAATCAGAAGAAAGTATCTTCTCCTTGTACAAGTTTTAGCAAAGCCTGGTCCTGTTGGAAGAGTTAGTTAATAGTAGGGAGAAGAAGGAGGACTGGTTGAGGGTAGGCACTGCTGTGCTTTATGCATGGATGTGATTCACACTTTGGGCATTTGAGCTTTAATGCCTTTTAACATCCCTAGTTCCCCTTCTGTAATGCTAGTTCATACACATGTGGACTCATACCCAAACCTCAGGGCTGGGGTTAATGAATAGGGAGATGAAAAAATTTATTGTATAATTTCTGCAATATATTTTTGGATAGGAGTTTTCATTTTCTTTCTTTTTTTTTGCAAAATCCTATGAAGGTAGGCTAGGAAGCCATTGTTAGTCATTATTCTTTGTTTTTTTTAGATGAGGAAATTTAAGCCTCAAAAGAAGATGTGGTTTAAGGGAAAGGTAGCCTAGACTTGGGCTATTCATTTACCACTTGCTAATTCAGATAGGCTCATCAGCACTTAAGGGGGACTATGCTGTGTGCAGGTTTAACTGGGATTATTTTGCTTTGCTGAGGAGATCGCAGGACAATCAGAGAGCAGGGTCTTGTGAGCTTCTGTGATAAGGGGAGGAGGTGTGTGGGATTTGGACTCAAGAATTACCTTCAGGCATGAATCATTTTCTACCTGCTGCTGCTTGAAACCCCTTACTCTTTCATGTAATTTGCATGCACACATCTAGATTGGGCTTTGGAGACAGGATGAAAAACAAGTTTCCTTCTTTCTGTTCACAGAGGCCAGCCAAGAGCCAGGCCTCTGGGTCATAAACTAAACAATGGTTTCACATATGACTACTTCTGTTTTTCTGTGAAAATTTTGGAACTTGGGAGGCTGACTCACATTCCTTAAACTGGCAGAAGGTTAGAAGTAGGGTTGCTAAGCCCCTAGGTGGATCTACCCAAAGTTGGAGTGGGAGGCTGAAATTTCTGCTTAGAATCTATTCAGTTGTATTACTTTAATTCTCCCATTATGTCTATGAAAAATATGCTAGGAAAGGCCTGCTTTTGTGTGTGGGAGGTGGAGATTAGGTAGGCAACATCACTGTACTGAGAGCTTCAGAATTTGGGGCTAGGAGCCTGAAGAGGTGTAACTTCCTGGGGCCCAGGGATAGCACATAGCTAACCATTACAAGAGTGTGCCAGGAGACTACTCCCTCTAGTTAAGTGTTGATCAGATGGGGCTGACTATATGGTGTATGGCCTCATCAAAGCACCTGCTTTTGATTCCTGGCTCTTCCACTTATTTGCTGTGGAACAAAAGTCATGTCTGATTACTTCTCTTGGTGTCAACTGCCCTTTCTGTTAAATGAGGGTAATGCTAATCTATTTCACAGGGCTAATTACAGAATTAAATAACTGTAATAAATGTGGAAAGACTATAAACCATAAAGCCTGGTTCAGATGAGGGGCCCATGTCATTATTATGGTATGGTTTTCTGTTTTCTAATTAACAATTCTTGGAAAGAATAAGGAAATCCCAGGATTAAGGAGAAATCCAAATAAGCCTATTAATCCGGGTGACCTCCAAAGAGGAGTAAGGCACTATTGAGGATGCTGGGGATTTTCCAGTGATGGCTCATCTCCTGAATGTTTGTTTACCTTGTCCTCAGAGAGAGGGTGCCAAATTGGGACTTCAGCTATGCCATCTCTCTCTCTCTCAGATTCAACCTTGGTTGATTTTCTGACTGTTAGAATTTGAGCAGGTGTTCTAGTTTGCTAGCTGCCAGAATGTAATATACCAGAAACAGAATGGCTTTTAAAAAGGGGAATTCAATAAGTTGCTAATTTACAGTTATAAGGCTGAGAAAATGTCCCAATTAAAACAAGTCTATAGAAATTTCCAATCAAAGGCATCCAAGGAAAGATACCTTGGTTTAAGAAGGCTGATGAAGTTCACGGTTTCTCTTTCATCTGGAAAGGTACGTGGTGAACACAGTCAGAATTTCCCTCTCAACTGGAAAGGCATATGGTGAACATGGTCAGGGTTCCTCTCTCATCTGGAAGGGCACATGGTGAACACAGCATCATCTGCTAGCTTCTTCTCCTGGCTTCCTGTTTCATGACGCTCCCTGGGAGGCATTTTCCTTCATCTCCAAAGGTCGCTGGTTGGTGAACTCTGCTTCTCATGGCTATGTCATTCTGCTCTGCTCTCTCTGAATCTCCTTCATTCTCCAAAATGTTTCCTCTTTTATAGGGCTCTGGACACTTATTAAGACCCACCCAAATGGGTGGAGACATGTCATCACCTAATCCAGCTTAACAACCACTCTTGATTAAATCACATCTCCAGGGAGATAATCTGATTACAGTTTCAAACACACAATATTGAATAAGGATTATTCTACCTTTATGAAATGGGATTTAGATTAAAACATGGCTTTTCTAGGGGACATGCATCATCTGCTAGCTTTCTCTCCTGGCTTCCTGTTTCATGAAACTCCCTGGGAGGCGTTTTCTTTCTTCATCTCTGAAAGCCACTGGCTTGTGGAGTTTTGTGATAATGCCAGTCTTCTCTGACTCTCTCTGAATCACGCTCACTCTTCAAAATGTTTCCTCTTTTATAGGACTCCAGAAACTTCTCAAGACCCACCCAAATGGGTGGGGACATGTCATCATCTAATCCAGTTTAACAACCACTGTTGACTAAATCACATCTCCAGGGAGATGATCTGATTACAGTTTCAAACACACAGTATTGAATAAGGATTATTCTGCCTTTATGAAATGGGATTTAGATTAAAACATGGCTTTTCTAGGGGGCATACATCCTTTCAAACCAGCACAGCAGGCAAATAAATCTAAGTTTAGGGATTAGAGTCCTATCAAAGTCTAGTCAGCTTTATATTAAGATGAAGATTGGCTCCATAAACACCGGCTCGGTTTTGAGTATGGAGTCAAGGAAGATAACTTGTTTAGCCATTAAACCAAAAGGATTGTGCATGTATTATCATATGAGATAGATTGAAAATCCTTTGTAAGCTGTAAGGCAGCCTATAAATGGAAGCAGTTATTATCATTATAATATGCAATACATGGAATTGTTATTTTTGTTATTCTATCCTCAAATATGATCTTTGGTGGCAAAGGAGGCCAGGAATGTTGGATTGATATATCTCATCTCCACTTATTTAGACAAAGATACAGGATCTATTGTTTTAATGATCATTATCACATTTGAAGACCAGGTTTCTGTAGGAGTACATAAGGACCTTAAAGATCTCTGTCCAGGTACAGGGCTTCTTTTTGGGGTGATGGAAATGTTTTGGAATTCTATAGTGGTGATGGTTGTATAAGATTGTGAATATACTAAAAACAATCTCACTGAATTTTATTCTTTAAACGGTTTGTGAATTAAGGGTGCAATGGTAGTTCACTGGTAGAATTCTTCCTTGCCATGTGGGAGACCAGGTTTGATTCTCAGTCCATTCACTTCCAAAACAAACAAATAAACAAACAAAAACCAAACAAAAAATTCAACAAATAGTGATGCAGTAATGAGATACTCACATAGAAAATTAATGAAATGTGACTTCATCATACAACATACAAAAAAAAGGTGAATTTTATTTTATTTGAATTTTATCTCAGTAAAAAATATCTCAGCTCAGGAGTCATGGAGGCAATAAAACCTGGATCTGAAGCAGTAAGAAGGTACTCAGAGAAGGTAAGTAAAACATTGTGTCTGACTGTATGAATTGTGTATTTGTGAAAGATAAGGGAGTCTTTTGTATATTGGTGCTGGTGTTTGTGTGTGTGTCTGTTTGTGAGAGAGCTGAGAGAGAGAGAGACAGAAGAGATAAATATAAACAGTATATCCCAGAAACAGTCAAGATGAAGTAGCATTGACAACAGGTATGGAAATAGTGATTGGTTTTCAGTGCAGTTTTGGAGAATCATGACTTGAGACTCAACTATTGGTTACAGAGATAAGTAGTCCATATTTTCTTATCTGAGGGATGGGGGAACCAGTTAATGTTGTAAATGTGAACTTAGGTTGAAAAACTTCAGATTTGCCTAGGGATTTGCCCTGAAGGATTTCCCAGGATGTGGAAATTTCAATTTTAAAACTTGGGAAATTCTTGGAAAACTAGATATCCCTAAAACAGTTTTCTCTAGTAGTAAAAAGGGTTAAAAGTCTTGAGGAATGCTTTACAACCATCTGGTGTAGGAGACAGTGAACTGTCATCCCTGGCTGGGTAGGATAAGCCATTCAGGAAGGAAGCCAGAAAGAAAAAATGTATTTCTGAGGAATACTGGGCAAGGAAATCATTGTCTAGAGGCTGCTTCATGGAAAACTGTCAGAATCACCAAGAAGGTCTTTTGGAGTACCCCTGGTGCCTTAGAATTGGTACAGGATGCCTTCTTCAGAGACTGAAACTAACAGAAGCAGTAGCAGTAGTTTTGCAACAGAGTGCAAGGAATGTTCATACAAACTAGGAAATAAGGAAGTATTGAGTTCTGACCCTAAGTCTAGAGTCGAATTGCTAGTTCCATCTAAAGCTGAACATATAGTAGCATATGTAGATCTTAAATGTCCAATTGAAGTTATATTTCCTTTGGGACCTGTATCTAAGACTAGAAAGGCATTAATTCTAAAGTTTACTGAATGCCTAAAATGAGCTAGGTCATATTCTAGAATGCATTAAGGATAAAATGATAAAAAAACAATAACAACAACAACAAAAAAAACAAGATTGGCACAACCCCTGCCCTTATGGAACTTGCAGGCATGTAAACATTGAAGTACGACAAGAGAAGCATGGGGCCTATGGGTGAATATAGAAAGGACACCAAACCTGGCCTTGGGAGTCAGGCAAAGCTTTCTGGAAGAAATGAGGTATAGGCAGAGGTCTGGAGAATAAGTAAGGACTACCTAGCTGAACATATGGGGACAGGCTCCCGGGCACAGGGAACACCATGGGTAAAGACAAAGGAAAGAGCTTATGGACTTGGGGAATTATAGTATGGTCCAGTGTAGCTAGAGTGGGCTGCAATTCTCAAAGTGTGGTGCACAAATCATCTGTATCAGAGTTATAAGGGCTACTTTTTAAAATTACAGATTCTCAGACTTACTGAATCTCTTGAAGTTGTGAATCTACATTTTAATTTGTTCCCTTGGCAAGTCTGATGCATTATAACATTCAAGAACCAAAAACAGGCAACTATACCCTTGTGTATCAAGAAAAAGAATGTGAACTTGTATATTTGTGTTCATGTATATGCATGTATATTTAGGAGGCAAACAGAAGATAAGAGAAGTCTGGAGGCAACAAGGTTTTGAAAGTCCTCTTTTGAACCTATTTCAAACAGACCTTCTCTTCATAAGGCAAAGGTCTGTAGAGCCAAGCTACACCAGACCTCTCCCCAAGGATGAGGGAATCAATATCTAGGTATATCAGTAATGTAGTTAAAGTGTACTGGTTGGGAATATGTATTGTTGGTCATGATAAGGAGTATAGACTTTATCCAGTAAACAATGGGGATCCACTGAAAAGTTTTAGGAAGAAAGTGATTTGAACAGATTTGTCATTTAGAAAAAAATATTTAGTTTACAAAGGGAGACTGGATTAGAGTGGGGCTATATTGGAGAAGAGGAAATTAGTTAGGAGAATAGCCAAGTTCTTCAACTCACCTGGTCTGATAAATAAAAATATATTATTTTATTCAATGATTTTAGATTAACAGTACTTTCCAGATCCCCCTCTTCTCTTCATGCCTGATAAAATCAGACACTGTCATGAGTGTCAGGAGCTTCAAGTAAAAGATTCTGTCTCATATTTGAATTGAACTTGGGATGGCAAAGATGCATTCTCAAACTTGAAGATTCTTAGCATGAAAATCTGGGAAGCTAAAGATAATGGAGATCTTCCCTTAACTGGTTGACTTGGGGATTTGCCTATGGGACCTACCTCATTGAATGCAAGAGGCAAGATAAGAATCCTTGAGATGAAGTGCAAGATCTGAATCCAGGAAGATGCCAATTGGTGCATCAACCTGAAGAAGCAGAAGTATCAGAAAACAAGAGATGGCTGACAATGTGGGAACAAGGTGCCCAAGAGAAATGAGGGACATTCTGACTGACTCACATCCCATTCTGCCTTGGGGCCCATGGAAAGTGATTCCTTGCCATTCCTGGATGGTGCCTGACCAAGGTAATCTCAAGGGCATAAAGTGATCTTCAGAAAGCTGTGGGATATGAGCCTAGGGATTTAAAAAGCCATTTATCCATAAAGCAGTTCTCATTTGTGAAGTGACTGACTCATTTAGAGAGGAATTTCTCTCCTGGAGATACATGCTGTGGTCTGAATTCCTGGGGCCAACATGTCTTTCTGAGGGTCTGCCCTTCCACTCTGAGAATTTTGCTGCAAGCTTAAAGAAACAGCTGCTGCTGTCTACAATAAATTAGTCACAAAAAAACCCTGCCCCTCATTCTGCCTCCTGGTTTCACATAAATGCCTGAAGTCCAGCCTTGGAGCTGGTATGTATTTTTAATTATTTCAAGAGCTGGCATCACTTGCCTCATAATAAAAGTGTCATGAAATTATGGTAAAGTTGCATGAGTTGAGGCCATAAATCTTATTCACCTCAGCTATATTTCATATCCTAATTCACCGGTGTATAAAATGACATTTACACCAGTTCTTAGTTCACTTAATGATAATTAAATGACCTCAGAGGGCAGTAATTACTTGAGGCCCTAGCTTTGATGTGTCACAAATAACAAACTTGGTTTTCCATGTGCACGAGTTCCTCCAAACTTTTACATTGGTCACAGACCTAATAGAACATATAATGTTGGCTTTTTGGTATGGGCATATGCTCTGGATACATGGAACATCTGGGACACAGATGTGGTTGAGGGGCTCAACTAAATGGTCCCCTTTGGAATTTTGTTGCACCATCTTTGGGCCCCTCTAGGCCCTCTCTTGGTTCCTTTCAGGTTGTCCAAAATGAGTATCTTTTGTTGAACACTCATGAGGTGATAAGGGCATTACCCTTTTCAGCTACTCATCCTTGTGCTATTCTCTTTTTTATTGTGAAAAATTATGTATGATAAAAGCAATAAATTTCAAAGCATGCCATGACAATTAGTTATAGAAAAGATTTCATAGTATGATATGTTTTTCTTTCTGGCTGCTCTAAGACACTGGACACTAAAAGAAATATCAATATAATGATAAGCAGTCATACTCATTTGTTAAATATATCTTCTCTGTTATAACTCCACCTTCTTCTTTGATCTTTTTCCCAATCTTTAGGGCTATTTGGGCTATGCTAATTTGAACTTTTCTATGTTGGAAAGGGCTGTTGATAATATGGGATAAGGGGATGGAACAAGTTGATGTTCTGGAAAGGCTGGCCCCTCTGGGTTTCAGGACTTATCTGGCCTAGGAACCCATTTGGAGGTTGTAGGTTTCTGGAAGAATCATAGTGCATGGAACCTTTGTAGAATATCAGACAAAACTCTAGGTGTTCTTAGGGTTGGCAGGAATGGTTTTAATTGGGATTTGGCAAATCATGAAAAATAGTAATATGTAGCTGAAGTTTGCATAAGAGTAGCTCCACAGTAGCCTCTTGAATCTATTTGAACACTCTCAGCCACTGATACCTTATTTGTTATAATTCTTTTCCCCTTTTTGGTCAGGAAGGCATTGTCAATCCTACAGTGCCAGGGCCAAGCTTGTCTCTGGGAGTCATATTCCATGTTTCCAGGGAGATTTTCAACCCTGGATGTCATGTTCCATGTAAGGGGAAGGGTAATGATTTTACTTGCAGAGTTGGGTTTAGGGAGAGAAAGGCCATGTAAGCAACAAAGAGCACCTCCGGAGGTAATACTTCAGCATAACTATAAGTAGGCTTAGCTTCTCCACTTCATACATAAGTTTCACAATAGTAAGTTTCAAGATTAAGGGCATGGCCTATTGATTTTGGAGTCCCTAATATTTGAGTCGGTATCAGGGGTTTTCCCAGTGATAAAGTTTAATAGCTCCATGTTTTTTCTCTTATCCCTCAAGGGACTTTGCCAATACTTTTAAAATTTTCTGCTCAAAATACTCTAGGTTGTATTCAGGCATTACATTAAACTATACAAAACGACAAGACCTTATTCCCATTCTGGGCTCTCTGTGTTGGGTTGTTTAAATATCTATCCAGACTGGTTGAGTTAGATTATGTGCAAGAGAAAATTTAGGTTTTGGACAAAATAAACCTCTCTTCCTTTTGTCCCATAGAGTAGGTGAAGTTCTAAAATACAGACAATGTCCTCCTTACCCTGTATTCTGATTTACCTTAGTCCCAACCCAATTGGCTTTGTTCTTATCTCTGATTGAAGCCTGATCTCTTTTTCAGTTTCTTTAACAATTGTTGTATGTGGCAATGCTGACCTTCAAAACTGCAGACCTCCTACTCTGAGCCTTAGGTGGCACACAGGAGGTACCCAAAGTTCCAGGGAAATACCCAGTTATACATATCTAGCACAATCTCTTAAGCTCTAGAAATAACAATTACAACTCCAGATGAAATGGGACTAGTATAACAGCTTACAATCTAGGACCCAATTTCCTTAAAAGTATTTTCTAAATGAGACCATACAACTTTTGACCTTTTGTTTCTGGCTTATTTTGTATCACATAATGTCCCGCAGGTTCATTCACATCACTTCATGCCTCACAACTTCATTCCTTTCCATAGCAGCACAATGTTCAATCATAAGTATACACCAGAGTTTGCAACTCCACTTCTCAGCCAGTGTGTCAGCCACCTCCGTCTATTGGACATCATGTATAATGTCCAAAGTCCACAGTCCATGTCTCACATTATCCTCACCTAGTGGTATACTCATCCACACTCTCAACCTTAAACAATTTTCATTGCTCCCAAGAGAAAAATAATGAATAAACACACTCTCACCAAATAAAAAATCCAAACCTCCCCTTAACTTTTGACCTCCCCCTCATTATTTACCCCTGGTATTACTGTGGTACTGTTGATGTATTCTTGTTAAACATAGCTGATAGCATGCAATAGTTTTCCCCTATACCCTGATATTATAAACTCTGCACAATAATCATATCTTTGAAGTAGTTCATGCAAGAA
Organism: Tamandua tetradactyla; assembly: GCF_023851605.1. Taxonomy (NCBI): domain Eukaryota; kingdom Metazoa; phylum Chordata; class Mammalia; order Pilosa; family Myrmecophagidae; genus Tamandua; species Tamandua tetradactyla. Next base: position 93,445,930 of record NC_135353.1, read on the forward strand.
CTTAATTCTATTTGTAGTGTTAATTGGTGGGATACATGGCTCTATACAACCCCTTTCAACCATGTTCACATTCAACATGGCAATATTACTTATAGACCCATTAATGAACTGCTAAAATTCTTACATTTTAGTTCAACCTCATTAGCTAACTGTTCCCCCATCTCCAGATTCTGTGTATCTCTAGGTCCCTTATATTCTATACTATAAGCCTCTGAGTTTACCTTTTCCAAGGTAAAAGCAAAATCATACAGTATATACCATTTTATCTCTGGTTTATTGCACTCAGCATTATGTCCTCCAGGTTCATCCATCTTGTCATGTGCTTCAGGACATCATGTCGTCTTATTGCTGCATAATATTCCATCATACATATATATCCCATTTTGTCTATCTACTCATCTGTTGATGGACACTTGGACTGCTTCCATTTTTTTGGCAATTGTGAATAATGCTGTTATGAACATTAGTATGTAAATGTCTATTTAGTCACTGCTTTCAACTCTTCTGGGTATACACTGAGTAGTGGTATTGTTGGGTCATAGGGCAACTCAATATTAAGTTTTCTGAGGAACTGCTAAACCATCTTCCATAGCAGTTGTACCATTATACATCCTTACCAGCAGTGCACAAGTGTCCCAATTTCTCTATATCCTCTCTGACAATTGTAGTTTCCTGTTTGTTAAATAGCAGCCATTCTTATAGGTGTGAAATGGTACCTCATTAGAGTCTTGATCTGCATTTCCCTTATAGCTAAGGAAAATGAGCATCTCTTCATGCACTTTTTAGCCATTTGTATTTGCTCCTCAGAAAAATGTCTATAACTTTATCCCATTTTATAAATGGTCATTCTTTTGTTGTTGAGTTGCATGATTTCTTTATGTATACAAGATATCAAATCTTTATCTGATATGTGATTTCCAAATATTTTCTCCCTTCGATTTGGCTACCTCTTCACCTTTTTGACAAAGACTTTTGAGATACAAAAGTATTTGATTTTGAGGAGTTCCAATTTATCTATTTTTTCTTTCATTGTTTGTGCTTTGTATGTAATGTTTAGGAAGCTACCTCCTTTTGCTATGTCTTGATGATTTTCCCTATATTTTTTTATAGGAGTTTTATGGTACTGGTTCTTATATTTAGGTCTTTAATCCACTTTGAATTGATTTTTGAATAAGGTATAAGGTAAGTATCCTCTTTCATTCTTTTGGCTATTGATATCTTGTTATCCCATGCCCATTTATTGAAAAGACAATTTTTGTCTCAATTCAGTGGATTTTGGGGCCTTCTTGAAGATCAGTTGACTATAGATTTGATGGTCTATTTCCACACTTTCAATTCAATTCCTTTGGTCAGCACATCTATCTTTGTGCCAGTACCATGCTGTTTTGGCCAGTGTCTTTATAATAAGCTTAAAAATTAGGAAGTGTTAATTCTCCCAATTTGTTCTTCTTTTTAAGGATATCTGTAGCTATATAAGTTCTCTTTCTCTTCCAAATGAATTTGATAACTAGGTTTTCCAAGTTTTCAAAGTAGGTTGTTGAAATTTTGATAGGTATTGCATTGACTCTGTAGATCAATTTGGGTAGAATTGACATCTTAACTACATTTAACCTTCCTACCTATGTGCATGGAATGTCTTTCCACCTACTTAGACCCTTGTTTTCTTTTAGCAATGTTTTGTAGTTTTCTGTGTACAACAGGTCCTTTATGTCCTAGTTAAGTTCATTCCTAAATATTTGATTCTTTTCGTTGCTAATTTGAATTTAATTTCCTCCTCAATTGTCTTCTCAGTTAGGTCATTGCTTGTGTGTAGAAACATTACTAATTTTTAAAAAACTTTAAAAATTGTATAATATAACATATATGCAAAGCAAAGAAAGAAAAAAATAAGTTTTCAAAGCACTCTTCAACAAGTAGAGGACAGATTCCAGAGTTTGTTATGAGCTATCATATGATCCTCTAAGATTTTTCCTTCTAGTTTTCCCAGAATATAGGCGGTTAGAATGAATAAATATTTTTTTATCATCACAATGGAATTTTTTTCCTTTTTTGTGAAAAATAACACACATACAAAACAGCAATAAATTTCAAAGCACAGCACGACAATTAGTTGGAGAACAGATTTCAGAGTTTGTTGTGCATTACAATTCCACAATTTTAGGCTTTTACTTCTAGCTGTTCTAAGATACTGGAGATTAAAAGAAATACCAATTTAATGATACAGCAATCATACATATTGGTTAACCCTACCTTCTCTGTATAATTCCAACATCAACTTTGATCTTTCTATCCCTCTCTTTAGGGGTATTTGGGTTATAGCCATTCTAACATTTTCATATTGGATGGGTCTGTCTAATATGGGGTAGGGAGATGGAGCTATCTGATGTTCTGGAGAGGCTGGGCCCTCTAGGTTTCAGGACTTATCTGGTCCAGGGACCCATCTGGAGGTTGTTGGTTTCTGGAAAGTTACCCTAGTGCATAAAACTTTTGAAGAATCTTATATATTGCCATAGGTGTTCTTTAGGATTGGCTGGAATGGTTTTGGTTGGGTTTGGCAAGTTAGATAGATAGCAATGTCTAACTGAAGCTTGTGTAAGAGTGATCTCTAGAGTAGCCTCTCAACTCTATTTGAACTCTCCCAGCCACTAACACTTTATTAGTTATACATTTTTCCTCCTTTGGTGAAGATGGAATTTTTGATCCCATGGTGCCAGGGCCAGACTCATCCCTGGGAATCATCTCCCACACCAACAGGGAGACTTTCATCACTGGATGCCATGTCCCACATAGGGAGAAGGCAATGATTTCACTTACAGACTTGGGCTTAGAGAGACTGAGGCCACATCTGAGCAACAGAAGAGGTCCTCTAGAAGTAACTCTTAGGCACACCTATAGGTAAGCTAAGCTTCTCCACTACCTGCATAAGCTTCACAAAAATAAACCTCAAGATCAAGGGCTTGGCCTACTAATTTGAGTACATTACTGATTTTTTGCACACTAATCTTATATCCCACCATTTTGCTGAATTTGTTTATTACCTCAGGAAGCTTTCTCATAGATTTCTTAGCATTTTCCAAGTATAGGATCATGTCATGTGTAGATAATGAAGGTTTTACTTCTTCTTTTCCTATTTGGACCCCTTTCATTTATTCTTCCTGCCTGATTGCTCTAGCTAGAACTCCTAGTACAATGCTGAATAACAGTGGTGATAGAGGGCACCCTTATCTTGTTCCTGATCTTAGGGGGAAGGCTTTCCATCTCTCACCATTAAGTATGAGGCTGGCTTAGGGCTTTTCCTATTTACCCTTTATCACACTGAGAATGTTTTATTTGATTCCTACCTTTTAAAGTGTTTTTATCAGAAAAGGATGTTGAATTTTGTCAAATGCTTTTTAAGCATCAATTGAGATGCTCATGTGAACTTTTCACTTTTGATTTGTTAATGTGCTCTATTACATTGATTGATTTCCTTGTGTTTAATCACCCTTCAATTCCTGGTATAAACCCCACTTCATCACAGTGTGTAAATCTTTTAATGTGTCATTGGATTCCATTTCAAGTATTTTGTTGAGAATTTTTGTATCAATATTCATTAGGGAGATTGGCCTGTAGTTTTCCTTTTTTATGGTGTCTTTACCTGGTTTTGGTATTAGTGATGTTAGCTTCATAAAATGAGTCAGGTAGTGTTCATTTTCCTCAAACTTTTGGAAGATTTTGAGCAGGATTGGTGATTCTTTTTGGAATGTTTGATAAAATTCCTCCATGAAGCCATTTGATCCTGGGCTTTTCTTTGTAGGAAGATTTTTTTTAATCACCCTTAGTGGTGGTCTTCAATTCTGTGACCTCCTCCAGACCTCCCTCTCCTGTCATTTTTTTTCCAGCTGGCAGAACTCTTCTTAGTATTTCTTGTAAGGCTGAATTTGTTGACAAATTCTTTCAGGGCTTCTTTGTCTGTGAAAGTTTAAATTCTCCCTCAATTTTAAAGGAAAATTTGGCTGGGTTCAGAACTCTTGGCTGGAAGTCTTTCTCTTTCAGGATCTTGAATATATCATACCACTGCCTTCTCACCTCTAGAGTACTAGTTGAGTAGTCTGAACTCAGTCTTATTTGATTTACCTTGTATGTAGTAGATTGTTTTTTTCTTGCCACTTTCAGGATTTTCTGCTTCTCTTTAACATTTGACAGACTGATTAGTATGTGCATTGGGGAAGGCCTATTTGAATTTATTCTGTTTGGAGTTCTTTGGGTTTTTTTGACTTGTATATTTATGTCCTTTATGCAGGTTGGGAAGTTTTCCCTCATTATATCCCCAACTACTCTTCCTAGCCCTTTATTCCTCTTTTCTCCTTCTGGGACACCAGTGATTCTTATTTTTGTATGCTTTGTTTTGTCTATCATTTCCCTGAGTTCCAATTGAGTTTTCTCCATCTTTTTTTCCATTTGCTGTTTTGAGTCTTCGAACTCAGTTATCCTGTCCTCTGTATCACTTATTCTTTCTTCTGTTTCTTTAAATCTGCTGTTGTGTGCCTCTAGTATGTTTTTTATTTGGTCAACAGAGTCTTTAATCTCTGTTATTTCTTCTGTTTTTCTATTTATTCTTTCAAATTCCTCTTTATGCTCTTCTACTGATCTTCTTTATGTCATTTGCTATCCCACTTATTTTATTAAGAAGAGTTGTATGAATATATTTGATTAGTTGTTCCAATGTCTGTGTCTCCTCAGGTGTTTTAATTTGGTCATTAGGCAGGGTTATATCTGTCTGCATTGTGATATGCTTAGTGATCTTCTGTTGTCTTCATCACATGTAGATATCGTGATTTATATACTTTCTGGAAGTTGATTTCTTTCATTAGTCTAAGGTTTTGTGTTTATGGGCTGCTTGTACACCAGGGAGCAGGGCACGGGGTGGAGCACTCCGTACAGTGATTTGTTTCAGGGCAGGTATGGGTGGAGGTTGGGTGTTATGCTGGTGCTTGTGAATGTGGGCGCCCAGTGTCCAGGGAGGATGTAGCTGTGTGGGTGCACCAGTCTGGGGGATGTAACCCTGGTGTGCACTGGTCTAAGGCATGGGGTCCTTTGTGCACATGCATAGAGCTATGGCAGCAGATTGGCATTACTCCTTTGTGGATTGGGGCAGATGTGATCCAGCTGTGCAGGTCGGCATTTTCTCAGAGCTGGGAAGTGAAGCTGAGGACTGTGCACATTCGCGGTTCTAGGACTGCTGTAACATGCAGTTCCCAGAGCTGAATGATGTGATTGGGGGCCTGTGTGCATGCGTGGGCCTGGGAATGCTGAAAATGGATGTGCTGAGCTGGGGGGGGCAGAGTGAGGCTGTGCGACACTATGGGTAGGGGTAGCCTAGATATGGAGGTTAGTGCCCACAACCTTTAAGTGTTGATAACAGCCTGCAGGGAATAGGAAGGAGGAGGTAGTGTTTGGGAGGGGTGTTGGAGAGGTGGGTTGCTCTGCACTTGGGATGGGGGTGAGAGGCAGATATGTGCACTAAGGGCTGGTGGGGTGGGGGTGCCTGGATCACAGAGAAAGGGAGCCGGTGAGGAGGTTCAGGTGCATGGGGTTTGGGGTGAGTTGCCAGTTATGGGGCTGTGCCAGTGAGGGTAACACACCCAAAGAATGTGGCCTGGTTTACTTCCTATTCCCATGCACCCATCATGCACACCTGTGGACTCTGCAGCTCTGAGCCTCCACACCAGGCTCCAGCTTTCTGCCACTCAGTTCCTCAGCCTTTGTAACCAGGGCTGCCACATGTGGTGCAGAAGGCTCTCCCAGGACAGCTGCACTCCCAAAATGCTGCCTCAGTCGCCCTCCTGTCCCTTCTCTAACTTTTCCGCGAAGCAGGGCTAATCTCAAACTGCTCTAGTTGGCCATCTTCCCAGAAGTCCAACTGTAGGAAGGTTTTTGATGACTGATTTGAATCTCTTTACTTGTGATTGGATTGTTGAGATCTTCTATTTTTTCTCAAGTCAGTGTAGCTTGTTCATGTATTTCTAGGAATTTGTCCATTTCATCTAAGTTGTCTATTTTGTTGGTGTATAGTTGTTCAAAGTATCTTCTTATGATTTTTTTTTATTTCTTCAGGGTCTGTGGCAATGATCCCCCTCTGAATTTTGATTTTAGTTTATTTGCATCCTCTTTCTTTTCTTCATTTTCATCCTATCTAAGGGTCCATTGATTTTATTTTTATTTTTTGCATGGGCAGGCACTGGGAATCGAACCCGGGTCTCTGGCATGGCAGGCAAGAATTCTGACACAGAGCCACCATTGCACTGCCCTAAGCATCTATCAATTTTATTGATTTTCTCAAAGAACCAACTTTTGGTTTTGTTGATTCTTTCTATTGTTCTCCAATTCATTTCATTCATTGTTAATCTTTGTTATTTCTTTTCTTCTATTTACTTTGGGGTTACCTTGTTGTTCTTTCTGTAGTTCCTCCAGGTGAGTATTTAATTCCTCAATTTTTACTCTTTCTCCTTTTTTAATATAGGTATTTAGGGCAATAAATCCCCTCTCAGCACTGCCTTTGCAGGATCCCATAAGTTTGGCTATGTCACATTCTCATTTGTCTCTAGATAGTTACCGATTTCTCTAGCAATTTCTTCTTTGACCCACTGGTTGTTTAAGACTGCATTATTTAATCTCCACATATCTGTGAAAGTTATGGTTCTTTGGTGGTTGTTGATTTCCAGCTTCATTCCATTTTGATCAGAGAAAGTGCTTTGAATAATTTCAATGTTTTTAAATTTGTAAAGGTCTTTTTGTGTCCCAGCATATGAGTTGTCCTGGAGAACATTCCACGAGCACTGTGATAGAATGTTGTTCTAGTTTGCTAGCTGCCAGAATGCAATATACTAGAAATGGAATGACTTTTAAAAAGGGGAATTTAATAAGTTGCTGGTTTACAACTTTAAGGCTGAGAAAATATCCCAATTAAAACAAGTCTATAGAAATGGCCAATCAAAGGCATCCAGGGAAAGATACCTTGGTTCAAGAAGGCCGATGAAGTTCAGGGTTTCTCTCTCAAGTGAAAAGGCACATGGTGAACACAGTCATGGCTCCTCCCTCAGCTGGAAGGGCACATGGTGAGCATGGTGTCATCTGCTAGCTTTCTCTCCTGGCTTCCTGTTTCATGAAGCTCCCCAGGTGGTGTTCTCCTTCTTCATCTTCAAAGCGCTGGCTGATGGACTCTCTGCTTCATGGTGCTGCAGCATTCTCTGCTTTCTCTGAATCTCTTTCATTCTCCAGAATGTTTCCTCTTTTATAGGATTTCAGAAACTAATCAAGACTCACCCAAATGGGTGGAGACATACCTCTACCTAATCCAGTTTAACAACCACTCTTGATTAAATCACATTTCCAGGAAGATTATCTAGTTACAGTTCAAACATACAACACTTAATAAGGATTAGAAGAAATGGCTGTCTTTATAAATAGGATTAGGATTAAAATGTGGCTTTTCTAGGGTACATATATCATTTCAAACCAGCACAAATGTATATCCTCATGTTTTGGGGTGTAACAGTCTCTCTCTTTCTCTCTCTCTCTCTATATAGTCTGATTCATTAATCCAATTGCTTAAATTCACTGTTTTCTTGTGCTCCTCTGTCTGGTTGTTCTGTCTGTAGAAGACTGGTGTATTGACGTCTGCCACTATTATTGTTGAACTGTTTATCACTCCATTCAGTTTTGCTAATGCTTGCCTCATTTACCTTGGAACTCCTTGATTGGGAGCATAAACTTTCATGATTGCCATTTCTTCTTGGTGAGTTGTCCCTTTTCTTAAAGTGTAGTTTTCATCTTTGTCTCTTATGACTTCTTTGCATTTAAATTCTATTTTGTCTGATATTTATATAACTAATCTTTTGGTTACAACTAGCATGGAACATCTTTTTCCATTCCTTCACTTTCAATCTATATGTATCCTTGGTTGTAAGAAGTGTCTCTTGTTATCAGCATATAGATTAATACTATTTCTTAATATATTCTGCCAATCTGCATCTTTTCATTGGTGAGTTTAGTCTGTTAAAATTCAAAGTTACTACTGTAAAAATTTTCTTGAATTTACCATCTTATCTTTTGAATTTTATTTGTCATATCTATTCTTTTCCCTTTCTCTTTTTATCTTTTATGTTACCTGTGCTGGTTTGAAAGTGTTGTGTATTCCAGACAAGCTGTGTCCTTTAATCCTGATTCAATACTCTATCATGGGATCCCTTTTGATTAGATTATATTCACAAAGATGTGGCCTGTCCAATTGTGGGTATAGCCTTTTGGTTAGATGGATATATGTCTCCACCCATTCAAGGTGGGTCATGATTAGTGTACCAGAGTCTTTTAAAAAGAGAAATACTTTCCAGAAACCTCAATTGCAGATCCTTGGAGAACAGTTGCTCCAGAGCTGACAGAATTGAGGATATTTGGAGATGCTTGGAGTGTCAATAGAGAGACCAGATGCTTAGACATGGGCAAAGCACAACAGACATCCCCATATTCCTTTCCATGAGTTGGTAAGCAAGCCAGAACCCAGAGTTATGTCACAGAGGAGCTAAGTGAATGCTCAGAGATGCTTAGACAGTAAACCACTGGCATCATAAGCTGGAAGCAACTGAACCAGGAACAAGGATCAGAAGATGCCAGCCTCATGACTTCCCAGCTGACAGAGGTGTTGCTGACAGCATCATTCTTTCTTGAGTGAGGGTAACCTCTTGTTGATGCCTTAATTTTGACATTTTCATGGGCTTAGAACATAAACTTGTAACTTGTTAAATTCCCTTTTTAAAAGCCTTACCATTTCTGTTCTATTGCACTTCAGCTTTAGAAAACTGAAACAGAATTTAGTATTGGAGAAGTGGGATGTGGCTGCAGTTTGTAAATACCAAAGATGTTGGGTTGGCTTTTTAAATGAGTTAGGGGAAGATTCTGGAAGAATTGTTAGGCTCTAAATAGAGAAGGCCACGAATGCTTTGATGAGACTGTTGGTAGAAATAAGGACTCTAAAGGTACTTCTGATAGGATCTTAGACAGAAATGATGCATGTTTTATTGCAAACTGTAAGGAAGGTGATTCTTTTTTTTATATTATTAATATAATATAATATCTATTATATTAGATATATTTAGGATGTTAAATTTTAACCCCATAATAACCATATGGAAAATATACCCAAGTAGAAATGAGAAAGCACTCAAATATTAGATATATTTAGGACGTTAAATTTTAACCCCATGATAACCATAAGGAAAATAGATGGAAAATATACCCAAGTAGAAATGAGAAGGCACTCAATATGCTATGACACAAAACATCAAATAAACAACAAAGTAGGCATTAATGGAAGTGAGGGGGAAAAAAGGTTATAAGACTTACAAAGGATATATAGCTAAATGGCAGAGGAAAGTCCTATATTATCAGGAGGGACTTTAGATACAAATGGATACAACTCTCTAGTCAAAAGACAGAGCTTTTTGGAAGAATGGGTAAAAAAGTAGGCTGAGGGTGAAAGTATGGGTAAAAATACCTTGCAAGTAGTAAAAAAGAGAGAGAGAAAGCTGCATGGCTATATTAGTATTGGATAAAATAGACTTTAATAAAAATGTGTCATGGCGAAAAAGATGGCCATTATATACTGATAAAGGGGACAATTCAACAGGAAGATGTAAGAGTTATAAATATATATGTAGCTGTCATGGTTAGGGACATGTGTAGACTTGGCCAAGTTGTGGTAGCTGTTTATCTGATTGGGCAAGTATTGGCCTATCTGTTGCAATGAGGACATTTCATAGGATTAGGTCATGATCATGTCAGCTGCATCCACAGCTGATTCCATTTGTAATCAGCCAAAGGGGAGTGTCTTCTGCAATGAGTGATGCTTAATCTAATCATGGGAAGCCTTTTAAGGAGGACTCAGAGGAGACAGGCCCCATTCCTGCTTTGGCTGGTGAGCCTCTCCTGCAGAGTTCATCCAGACCCTTCATCGGAGTCATCGGCTTCACAGCCTACCCTGTGGATTTGGACTCTGCGTTCCTGCGGTCACGTGAGACACTTTTGTAAATTTTATATTTGCAAGTGTTCCGTGTTGATTCTGTTTCCCTAGAGAACCCTAACTAATACAGCAGCTAATAGCAGGGTCAAAATATATATATAAAGTAAATAATGATTTGGAGGGAGAAATTCATCATTCTACATTATATCAGGAAACTTTAATGCATCCTTCTCATTAATGGGGAGAATGCTTACTCAGAATATAAATGAGGGCATATGGGAAGTGAATGATACTGATTAGACCTAACATATATATAAAACATTTCACCCAACAAAACAGAATACACATTCTTCTCAAGTGTATATGGATCATTCTACAGTATAGATCATATGTTGGATCACAAAAGAAGTTTCTATAAATTAAAGAATATTGAAATCATACAATGTATGTTCTTGGACTGTAAGAGAATGAAGCTAGAAATCAATATCAGAAGGAGAAATGAAAGTTCACAAATGTGGGAACTTAAAAACACGCTCTTAAACAATCTATGGGTTAAAGAGGAAATCAGAAGCAAAATTAGAAAATATGTTGAAACAAATGAAAATGAAAATACAGCATACCAAAACTTATGAGACACAGTGCCAATAGGGAAATGTATAACTCTAAATGCTTACATTAAAAAAGAAGAAAGAGTTCAAATCAGAAACAACTTCAAAATCGGAAGAACTAGAAAGAGAAGAGCAAAGTAGATGCAAAACTAGCAGTAGGAAGGAAATAACAAAGATTAGAGCTGAGGTAAATGAAATAGAAAACAAAAAAAATAGGTAGAATAATAACACAGAAGTTGGTTCTTTGAAAAGATCAATAAAATTGACAAACCTCTAGTTAGACTGACAAAAAAGAGAGAGGATACAAATAATGAAAATTTAAAAATGAGAGGACCTTATCACTGGACCCACTAAATTAAAAGGGCTATAAGAAGAAACGGTGAACAATTGTACACCAAGATAAAATTTAAAAAATGGACAAAATCTTAGAAAACACAAATTACCCACATTGACTTGAAAAGAAACAGAAGATCTGAACAAACCAATTATTAGTAAAGAGATTGAATCAGTAATCAAAAACCTCCAAACAATGGCTCGACATGGGAATTCTACCAAATGTTCCAAGAGGACTTAACTCCAATTCTGTTCAAACTCTTCCAAAAAATAGAATAGGAAGGAATACTACCTAACTCATCCTATGAGGCCAACATCACCTTCCTACCAGAGCCCGATAAAAATACCACAAGAAAGGAAAACTACAAATCAATATCTCTTATGAATATGGATACAAAAATCCTCAATAACTACTAGTCACTTGAATTCAACAGCATATTAAAAGTATTATACACTATGATTATGGGGATTTATCCCTCATATGCAGTGTTGGTTCAATATAAGAAAATCAGTTAATGTAAAACACCACACGTTCTAGTTTGCTAGCTGCCAGAATGCAATACACCAGAGATGGATTGGCTTTTAATGAAAGGGGATTTATTTTGTTAGTTCTTCAGAGGAAAGGCAGCTAACTTTCCACTGAGGTTCTTTCTTACATGGGAAGGCACAGGATGGCCTCTGCTGGTCTTCTCTCCAGGCCTCTGGGTTCCAACAACTTTCCTCAGGGTGATTCCTTTCTGCATCTCCAAAGGCCTGGGTTGAGCTGCTTGTGCTGAGATGAGATATGCTGAGCTGCTTGGGCTGTGCTACATTGAGTCTCTCATTTAAACACCAGTGAATTAAATCAAACATCATTCATTGCAGCAGGCACACCTCCTAGCCAACTGCAGATGTAATCAGCAACAGATGAGATTCACCTACCATTGGCTCATGTCCACAGCAACAGAACTAGGTGCCTTCACCTGGCCAAGTTGACAACTGAATCTAACTGCCACACCACATCAACAGAATGAAGGAAAAAAACACATTAGCATTTCAAATGATGAAGAAAAGGCACTTGACAAAGTCCAGCACCCTTTGTTGATAAAAACATTTAGAATATCAATAATAGAAGGAAACTTCCTAAGTGTGATAAAGGGCATTTATATGTAAAGCTCACAGCTAACATCCTACTTAATGGTGAGAGACACAAAGCTTTCCCTCTAAGACTAGGAATAAGAACACCTACTGTCACCACTGTTATTCAACATTTTACTGGAAGTATTAGCCAGAGCAATTAGGCAAGAAAAAAACAAAAGCTACCCAAATTTTAAAGGAAGTATTAAAACTTTCTCTATTTGCAGATGACGTGATCCTATATGCAGAAAAATCCTGAAAAACCCACAACAAAGCTACTAGAGCTAATAAACATTATTAACCCTTTGTATGAGTGTGGTAACTTTGTTAAAATTGATGAAAGAATATTATTATAATTGTGCTAATAATTATGGTTCATAATTTATATAGGATTCACCCTGTTATTATACCTTGTACCATTTGTTCTAATTCATGTAAGAACATCTTACGTTTGTTCAATTAACCACAGTTATCATCCAAAACAGGGTTCATTATAGTATGCAACTCCATGTTTTATCCTCTAGCTTTCCTTCTAGTGGCATACATGACCCTAAACTTCCAATTTCAACCATAATCACACCCATAATTCAATGCTGTTAATTACAGTCTTGATAATGTTCTACTATCACTGCTATCAATTTTCAAACATTTTCAATCAACCTTATTGCAAATTCTGTACAAATTAAGCATCAGCTCCCCTTCCTTACTCTCATTCTACCTCCTGGTAACCTATACTCTAGATTTTAACTTTAAGAGTTTGCTCATTATAATTAGTTCGTATTAGTGAGACCATACAATATTTGTCTTTTTGTGTCTGGTTTATTTCACTCAATGTTATGTCCTCAAGGTTCATCCATGTTGTCACATGTCTTAGGACTTCATTTCCTTCTTACTGCTGAATAGTTTTCCATCATATGTATATACCACATTTTGTTTGTCCATTTATTGGTTGATGGAAGTTGTGTGCAAATATCTGTTCTCATACCTGCTTTCAGTTATTCTGAGTATACACCTAGTAATGTGATTGCAAGATGATATGGCAATTCTATACTTAGATGTCTGAGGGACCACCAAACTGTCTTCCACAGAAGTTGCACCATTCTATATTCCCCACAGCAGTGAATAAGTATCCCTACTTCTCCACACCCTCTCCAGCTTCTAATAAACTGTATCCTAGTTTCTGATTCTATGAATTTGTTTATTCTAATCAATTCATATCTGTGAGATCATACAATATTTTTTCTTTTGTCTCTAGTGTATTTCACCCTATATGATGTCTACATGGTTCATCCATGCTGACACATGAATCAAAGCTTCATTTCTCCTCAGGCTGAGTAATATTCCATTGATGTATATACATTTGGCTTATCCAAATGTTTATCTGTTGATAGACACTTGGACTTCTTCCATCTTTTGGCTATTGTGAATAATGCTACAATGGACATAAGTGTGCAAATGCTTATTTAAGTCCTTGCTTTCAAATCCTTTGGTATATACCTAGAAGTGAGATTGCTGGGTCATATGTTAATTCTATACTTAACTTTCTGTGGAACTGCCCAGCTATTTTCCACAACAGTTGCACCATTTACATTACCACTAGCAATGAATGAGTGTTCCTCTTTCTCCACACACTTTCCAACACTTGTAACTTTTCAGTTTTTAAATACTTCACCATTCTAGTGATGTGTAGTGGAATCTCATTGTGGGTTTTTAAAAATTTATTAGAAAAGTTGTGGGCTTATAGAATCATTATGCATAAAATGAAGGAGTCCCATACACCACCCCACCAGCAGCACCTTGTGTTGGTGTGGAACATTTGTTACAAAGATATTTTTAAAATTGCAGTTTTAAATAAAGTGCATGGTTTAACTTAGTGCTCCCTGTTTGTGTAGTATATTCCATGAATTTTTTTTATTAATTAAAAAAATTAACTAACACAACATTTAGAAATCATTCCATTCTACATATACATCAGTAATTCTTAATATCATCACATAGATGTATGATCATCATTTCTTAGTACATTTGCATCGATTTAGAAAAAGAAATAGCAAGACAACAGAAAATGAAATAAAATGATAATAGAGAGAAAAAAATAACAATAAAAAATAAAAAATATATATATAAAAAAACAAAAAAAACTATAGCTCAGATGCAGCTTCATTCAGTGTTTTAACATAATTACATAACAATTAGGTAGTATTGTGCTGTCCATTTTTGAGTTTTTGTATCCAATCCTGTTGCACAGTCTGTATCCCTTCAGCTCCAATTACCGATTATCTTACCCTATTTCTAACTCCTGATGGTCTCTGTTACCAATGACATATTCCAAGTTTATTCTCTAATGTCGGTTCACATCAGTGGGACCATACAGTATTTGTCCTTTAGTTTTTGGCTATTCTCACTCAGCATAATGTTCTCTAGGTCCATCCATGTTATTACATGCTTCATAAGTTTATCCTGTCTTAAAGCTGCATAATATTCCATCGTATGTATATACCACAGTTTGTTTAGCCACTCGTCTGTTGATGGACATTTTGGCTGTTTCCATCTCTTTGCAATTGTAAATAATGCTGCTATAAACATTGGTGTGCAAATGTCCGTTTGTGTCTTTGCCCTTAAGTCCTTTGAGTAGATACCTAGCAATGGTATTGCTGGTCGTATGGCAATTCTATATTCAGCTTTTTGAGGAACCGCCAAACTGCCTTCCACAGTGGTTGCACCATTTGACATTCCCACCAACAGTAGATAAGTGTGCCTCTTTCTCCACAACCTCTCCAGCACTTGTCATTTTTTGTTTTGTTGATAATGGCCATTCTGGTGGGTGTGAGATGATATCTCATTGTGGTTTTGATTTGCATTTCTCTAATGGCCAGGGACATTGAGCATCTCTTCATGTGCCTTTTGGTCATTTGTATTTCCTCTTCTGAGAGGTGTCTGTTCACGTCTTTTTCCCATTTTGTAATTGGGTTGGCTGTCTTTTTGTTGTTGAGTTGAACATTCTCTATAAATTCTGGATACTAGACCTTTATCTGATATGTCGTTTCCAAATATTGTCCCCATTGTGTAGGCTGTCTTTCTACTTTCTTGATGAAGTTCTTTGATGCACAAAAGTGTTTAATTTTGAGGAGCTCCCATTTCTTTCTTTCTTTCTTCAGTGCTCTTGCTTTAGGTTTAAGGTCCATAAAACCTCCTCCAATTGTAAGATTCATAAGATATCTCCCTACATTTTCCTCTAACCGTTTTATGGTCTTAGACCTAATGTTTAGATCTTTGATCCATTTTGAGTTAACTTTTGTATAGGGTGTGAGATACGGGTCCTCTTTCATTCTTTTGCATATGGATATCTAGTTCTCTAAGCACCATTTATTGAAGAGACTGTTCTGTCCCAGGTGAGTTGGCTTGACTGCCTTATCAAAGATCAAATGTCCATAGATGAGAGGGTCTATATCTGAGCACACTATTCGATTCCATTGGTCTATATATCTATCTTTATGCTAATGCCATGCTGTTTTGACCACTCTGGCTTCATAATATGCCTTAAAGTCAGGCAGCGTGAGACCTCCAGCTTCGTTTTTTTCCTCAAGATACTTTTAGCAATTCGGGGCACCCTGCCCTTCCAGATAAATTTGCTTATTGGTTTTTATATTTCTGAGAAATAAGTTGTTGGGATTTTGATTGGTATTGCGTTGAATCTGTAAATCAATTTAGGTAGAATTGACATCTTAACTATATTTAGTCTTCCAATCCATGAACACGGTATGCCCTTCCATCTATTTAGGTCTTCTGTGATTTCTTTTAACAGTTTTTTGTAGTTTTCTTTGTATAGGTCTTTTGTCTCTTTAGTTAAATTTATTCCTAAGTATTTTATTCTTTTCATTGCAATTGTAAATGGAATTCGTTTCTTGATTTCCCCCTCTGCTTGTTCATTGCTAGTGTATAGAAACACTACAGATTTTTGAATGTTGATCTTGTAGCCTGCTACTTTGCTGTACTCATTTATTAGCTCTAGTAGTTTTGTTGTGGATTTTGCCGGGTTTTCAACGTATAGTACCATATCATCTGCAAACAGTGTTAGTTTTACTTCTTCCTTTCCAATTTTGAAGCCTTGTATTTCTTTTTCTTGTCTAATTGCTCTGGCTAGAACCTCCAACATGATGTTGAATAATAGTGGTGATAATGGACATCCTTGTCTTGTTCCTGATATTAGGGGGAAAGTTTTCAATTTTTCCCCATTGAGGATGATATTAGCTGTGGGTTTTTCATAGATTCCCTCTATCATTTTAAGGAAGTTCCCTTGTATTCCTATCCTTTGACGTGTTTTCAACAGGAAAGGATGTTGAATCTTGTCAAATGTCTTCTCTGCATCAATTGAGATGATCATGTGATTTTTCTGCTTTGATTTGTTGATATGGTGTATTACATTAATTGATTTTCTTATGTTGAACCATCCTTGCATAGCTGGGATGAATCCTACTTGGTCATGATGTATAATTCTTTTAATGTGTTGCTGGATTCGATTCGCTAGAATTTTGTTGAGGATTTTTACATCTATATTCATTAGAGAGATTGGTCTGTAGTTTTCTTTTTTGTAATATCTTTGCCTGGTTTTGGTATGAGGGTGATGTTGGCTTCATAGAATGAATTAGGTAGCTTTCCCTCCACTTCGATTTTTTTGAAGATTTTGAGCAGAGTTGGTACTAATTCTTTCTGGAATGTTTGGTAGAATTCACATGTGAAGCCGTCTGGCCCTGGACTTTTCTTTTTGGGAAGCTTTTGCATGACTGATTCAATTTCTTTACTTGTGATTGGTTTGTTGAGGTCATCTATTTCTTCTTGAGTCAAAGTTGGTTGTTCATGCCTTTCTAGGAACTTGTCCACTTCATCTACATTGTTGTATTTATTAGTGTAAAGTTGTTCGTAGTATCCTGTTATTACCTCCTTTATTTCTGTGAGGTCAGTGATTATGCCTCCTCTTCCATTTCTGATCTTATTTATTTGCATCCTCTCTCTTCTTCTTTTTGTCAATCTTGCTAAGGGCCCATCAATCTTGTTGATTTTCTCATAGAACCAACTTCTGGTCTTATTGATTTTCTCTATTGTTTTCATGTTCTCAATTTCATTTATTTCTGCTCTAATCTTTGTTATTTCTTTCCTTTTGCTTGCTTTGGGGTTAGTTTGCTGTTCTTTCTCCAGTTCTTCCAAGTGGACAGTTAATTCCTGAATTTTTGCCCTTTCTTCTCTTCTGATATAGGCATTTAGGGCAATAAATTTCCCTCTTAGCACTGCCTTTGCTGCATCCCATAGGTTTTGATATGTTGTGTTTTCATTTTCATTCGCTTCGAGATATTTACTAATTTCTCTTGTAATTTCTTCCTTGACCCACTGGTTGTTTAAGAGTATGTTGTTGAGCCTCCACGTATTTGTGAATTTTCTGGCACTCTGTCTATTATTGAATTTTAAAAACATTTTTATGCTGTTGCCATATATACAATAAAGCATTTCCCTTTTTAATAATTTTCGTATATATTTCAGTTAATTTTGTTCACAATGTTGTGCTATCATTACCACCATCTATTATTTAAACACTTCCATAGTTCCAATTAGAAATTGGAATGTATACAATTGTGTACATTTTAAACCTTCATTTCTCATTTCCAACCCTCCCCCTAGCCCGTGGTAACCTATATTCTAGTTTCTGACTCTATGAGTTTGCTTATTCTTTTTATGTTAAATTAGTGAGATCATACAATATTTGTCCTTTTGAGTCTGGCTTATTTCATTGAACATGATGTCTTCAGGGTTCATCCATGTTGTCACATGTATCAGGTCTTCAATCCTTTTCCTGGCTGAATAATATTCCATTGAATGACTATGCCACATTTTGTTTATCCATTTATCCATTGATGGACACTTGGGCTGTTCCTATCTTTTGGTAATTGTGAATAAAGCCACTGTGAACATCAATGTGCAAGTATCTCTTTGAATCCCTGCTTTAAATACTTTTGGATAGTTATCTAGTTGAGGGATTGTGGAAGTGTGAGTCCTTCAACTTCATTTTTCTTTTTTCAAGATGTTTTTGGCTATTCAAGGCTCATTACCCATCAATATAATTTTTAAAATCTTTTTATTACAGAAGTTGTGGGTTTACAGAAATATCAAGCATAAAATATAGGGTTTCCATATACCACCCAATTACTTATTTTTTAAAAAGATTTTTTATCTCATTTTCTCTCTTTTTCTTAGAGAAGTTGTAGGTTTTCAGAAAAAAATCATACAGAAAATATACAGAGTTACCATATACCACCTGTGTTGGTTTGAAACTGTTATGTACCCCAGAAAGGCCATGTTCCTTTAATCTTATTCTAATCTTGTGGTGACAGACCTATTGTTCAGGGTAGAACCTTTTGATTAGGTTGTTTTCATGGAGATGTGACACACCCAAATGCAGGTGTGACCTTTTGATTAGATTAGTTTCATGGAGGCATGGTCCTGCCCATTCAAGGTGGGTCTTGATTTAAGTCTTTTAAAGAGGGACATATTTTGGAGGAAGCTCAGATGTAGACATTTGGAGATGCTCGGAGTGCCAACAGAGATGCTTAGAGAAGCTGTATGAAGCCAGGACACCGATGCTTGAAGATTAGAAATTCTGGCCCTGGGAGATGCTAAGCTAAGAAATGAAACAATTGTTTTGCCCCAGAGAGACTAAGTGAAGGCCACAGATGCTTGGAGAGGAGGCCATTGGAATCAGGAGCTGAAAGCAATGAAACACAGGAGTAAAGGGCCAGGAGACATTGTTACAATTCATGAAAGAAAATGTTAATAATTGTACTATTGACTATAGTCCATCATCTATTAGTTTTACTGTTTGTGGTGTGAAGTTCCTTGGATTTTTAAAAAAATTATTCTAATAACATATATTTAACCTAAAGCCTCCCATTTTAACCACATTCAAATATATAATTCAGTGCTGTTGATTATGCACACAACATTGTGCTACCATCAGTGCCACCCATTACCAAAACTTATCTATCATCCTACATAGGAATTCTGTATATGTTAATAATTAACATCTTATTCCTCACACATGGCCCATCCCATGGTAATTTATATTCTATATTCTGAGTTTATGAGTTTCCTTATTCTAATTATTTCATATCGGTGAGGTCATGAAACATTTGTCCTTTTCTGTTTGGCTTATTTCACTCAAAATCATGTCTTCAAAGTTCATCCATGTTGTCACATGTATCAGAACTTCATTCCCTTTAAGGCTAAATAATATTACAGATATTAAACCCTTATTGAAGGCATGGTTTCCAAATATTTTCTCCCATTGTGCAAACTGTCATTTTACTTTCATGATAAAGTCCTTTGAGACACAAAAGTATTTTTTGATGAGGTTCCATTTATCTATTTTTTTCCTTCTTTGCTTGTGCTTTCAGTGTAAAGTTCAAGAAATCATTGCCTAATGCAATGTCCTGAAGATACTTCACCATGTTTTCTTCTAGGAGTTTTATAATTCTGATTCTTATATTTAGATTTTTGATCCATTTTGAGTTGATTTTTGCATATGATGTGAAGTAGAGGTCCACTTCCATTCTTTTACAAATGGAGATACAATTTTTTCCCAATACCATTTGTTGAAGAAACTATTCTTTCCCAATTGAGTGTTCTTTGTCTCCTTATCAAAAATCAGTTGGTCATAAATATGGAGATAGATTTCTGAGCTTTCACACTATATTGTACAAAGTGCTTGAGGCTTAGGTGCTTCTATGTGAGGTTTGCAATTTTCCTAGGCTATGGCTGGAGAAACAGGGTACAATTCTTATATGTTCTTTAATTTCCCCAAATCTACCTGGGTTTTCCCCTCTACAAGTCATGAAAGAATTCTGATCCTGTGGGGGCAAGCCCAAACATTGCAATCTTGTCTTAGTTCCTTTCCTTCCCTCTCTCCCCATCCTTTCCTTCTCTATGCCCAGAAGGCTTCTTTTTTTTCTTATAGGGTGGGAACTTCCCTTATGTTATAATCTACATTCTCAGTTCTAGTATTTAATTAATGGATAGTCCTCAAAGTTTAGTTATTGAAATTAAAAAACATAGCTTTAACAGTACTGAGAAAAAAACTTTTTTCTTTTTAAAAAGCTGACTTTCAAGACTTTGGGCTCTATATGGGTTTTAAAACCCCTAGTTAAAACTTAAAGTACCTTGTTTTAGGACCACCTGCCCTCTTCTTGTTCAGAAGAAGGCATAGCCTCTGAGATCTAGGCTTAACCACAGAAGGTTTAGGTCAGTAGTACTCATTTGGGATGATGTTTTGCTCTAGGGAGCATTTGGTAATGTTCAGAGCTTACTGATATCTAGTGTTATGAGGCCAGGAATGCTGATAAACATATTATAGTGCACAGGATTACACTGGTGAGCATGGATTTATTGTAAATAAAATATCTCAAAGCTATTCATCAAGTTAGGGTGTGGTCCAACTAAATCAAGTTGGGTTTTAATGCAAGTTACTCTAGATTACTAGAGTCCTGTATAAGCAGAATGAAATTCAGATAAAGAAGCTAGAAATCAATGGAACCTGGAAGAGAAAGAAAAAGACATCAGCATGTGTCAGCCAGTCTCAGAATGACACAGTTTCAGGGAGAAAGAATCATCTAGCTGACATCTCAATTTTGACCTTTTCCTAGTCTCAAATTCCTGTTGCTAAGCCAGAAAATTCCTGTTACTAAGCTAAACCACTGTATGGTATTTGTTTTAGCAGCTAGAAAACAAAGATAGTATTTGATACCAGAAGTGGGGTGCTGATATTACAAATACCTAAAAACGTGGAAACAGCTTTGGAATTGGGTAATGAGTAGGGGTTGGAAGAATTATGAGATGTTTGATGGAAAAAAATGTAAATGTCTTTGAAGAAATTATCATTAGAAACATGGCTGCTAAAGATACCTCCAAAGAGACTTTAGTAGGAAATGATGAATGTATTATTGGAAATTGGAGAAAAGGTAATACTTGTTATAAATCACAGAGAATTTGGCAAAATTGTATCTAATGTTGGATGAAAGGCAGAACTTGAAAACAATGAACTTGAGATTTACAAGCTAAGTGCAAAAGCTGAAGCTTGATTTCACCTTGCAGTGTATAATAAACTGTGAGAGGAAAGGGATAAGCTTAGAATTAAACTCTTAAGAATGAAGGAACCAGAAATTAATGATTTTGAAAACTCTCAATCTATCTCAGAGGACAGGGTTTCATTGAACAACTTTGCTGAAGAGGGTGGTTGAATATAGATAAAGTTAAACATTTCAGTGGAAGTCAGGATTGAAAATGCAGTTATCCAGGAGTGATCTGTCAAAAGTCCTTTGGTGTGATGGTTTGGAAACCCTTAGAACTGCACACAAAGCTGGGAAAGTTTTTGTGAAATTTGTATGAGCAGAACCTCTGCTAGCTTCTGCTAGTTAAGAGAACAGAAAGACAAATTGAAGGAAGAAGGGTTTCAAGGGCAAAACCAGGGAAGCAAAGGTCTGGACTGAAATGATATCCTCAGACCAAGAGAATAGGCACACCCACATGTATGGAAACAGTAGGCCCACCCCTGGGCTTGGAGGCAGGAAGGCCATCTGCATCAGTACTTTGAGGGGATGGGCCTTGTACCCTGAAGTCAGGGGAGTTGTGCTGCCACCTCAGTTCTCACAGACGATGGGGCCTTATTCAGGGAAAGCATGACCATTGCATAAGTGCTTGGAAAGAGTGGGCTGTTATCCCAGCAGGCCTGGAGGGCAAATTATCAAGCCACTGAAAGCTCTCAGGTCTTGAGATCTAATGGAGTTTGCCCTTCTGGGTTTTGAACCCCTTTGAGACCTGTGACCTCTATTTCCCTTCCAATTTCTCCCTTCTGACATCCAAAATTTTCATCCTATTCCTATCCTACCATTGTATCCTGGGAGGAGATAATTTGTTTCCTACATTCATCAGATAGAGGAAATCTGCCTTATGGAAGATCATACCTGTAATTGATTTTTGATAAGACTTTGTACTTAGCATAGTTTTAAAATGGCTTAAGGCTTTTATGATATTGTGATGGAATGAATACATTTTGCATATAGAAAGAGCATGTCTTTTGGATGCCCAGAGGGCAGACAGTGGTGGATTGAATTCTGTCCCACATTTTGGACATGTTCTTAGTCTTCATCCACATTTTAGTGTGTATGGACCTATTGTAAATAACATACCTTGAAGATGTTACTTCTATTGAGGTGTAGCCCAACTGTATCAGGTTGTGATTTACACCATATTACCTGAGTCCTTTATGAGCTGAATGAAATTCAGACATTGAGGGAGAAAGCCATGGAAAGAAGTCAGAAGTCAATAGACCCAGAGGAGAAAAGAACATACTTCCATATGTATCTAGCCCCAGAGTGTCACAGACTTCAGGGAGAAAGCATCACCTTGTTGATGCCTCAACTTTGACCTTCTCCTAGCCTCAATATCACGAACCTGAAAATTCCTTTTGTTAAGTCAAACTCGTTGTATGGCATTTGTTTGAGAAGCTGGGAAACTATGACAAGTAATATTTTAAAATGTTATTCTACTGCTTTTAAAAAAATATTTTTATTGAGAAATATACAGAAACACACAGTCCAACCATATTATACGATGACTCACAATATCATCACATAGTTGTATATTCTTCATCATCATCATTTTAGAACATTTGCATCACTCCTGAAAAAGAAATAAAAAGAGAAAAAGGAACTAATATATCCAATACCCCTTATCCCTCCCATTCATTGACCCAAAGTACTTCACTCTACCCAGTTTTTACCCTTTATCTTCTCTTATTATTTATTTTTTTACCTTTTTTTTTTTTTGCTCATCTGTCCATACCCTGGATAAAATGTGCATCAGACACAAGGTTTTCACAACCATACAGTCACATTGTAAAAGCTATGTAAGTTATACATCATCTTCAAGAATCAGGGTTGCTAGAACATGGCTCAACAGTTTCAGGTACCTCCCTCCAGCCACCCCAATACAGCATTAACTAAAAAGGGATAGCTATATAATGCATAAGAATAGCCTCCAGGATAACCAGCTGTATTAGATAAAGTTCTCTAGAAAAACAGAGTCAACAGGAGAAATCTGTAGATATATAATTTATAAAAAGTTCTCATGTAACCATGGGAATGTAGAGTACAAAATCTGTAAGGCAGGCTGTGAAGCTGATGACTCCAATGAAGGATCTGGATGAACTCCACAGGAGAGGCTCACTGGCTGAAGCAGGAAGAGAGAATGTCTCTTCTGAATCCTCCTTAAAAGCCGTCCAGTGATTAGATTAATCATCACTCACTACAGAAGACACTCCCTTTGGTTGATTACAAATGCAATCATCTGTGGATGCAGCTAATGTAATCATGATTTAATTCTCTGAAAGGTCCTCATAGCAACAGACAGGCCAGCACTTTCCCAACAAGACAAATAGACAACACCAGTTGGCCAAGTTGACACATGAACCTGACCATGACAGTCCACCCCTTGTCAACTTGGTAGCTATACATGTCACCTTAAACCATACTTAATCTCTAAATAGAAAACAATAAAAGAAACATTTTTTTCTCACCTAACAATGCTCAACTGTCCCACTTACAACTGGAATCACATTATATCCCCCCAGAATAGGGTGCAAGTCCTTGGGTAATATTTATTCATAAACTTGATATCTTACAATTTAAATGCTATAACATGAACAAAACAGAATTACAGTTCTTGTTTCTGTAACTGATCACATGGTCATAATTATTATTTATCACTACCTTCTTCCACTGCACACTCCATGTTCCCTTTATCCTCAGCAAGCACTTCAGCTGGCCGTGGTTCTTTGCCTTATGAGATGACCAAACTTCCATTCCTGAAGTTTCAGAGCCATAGGTAATCCTGCCTGAATTGGGTTGTTGCAGTTTTCCATGGATTTTAATCACAGGACATGGTAGTACTAAAAGACACCCTAGGGGATCTCCTATATTCCAGGAAAGCTCTTCTTTACCTCTATTGTGTAGTTGCAGTACTATTTCCCCCTGATAGTCAGGGTCAATCACCCGAGCCAGTAACATAATACCCTCTTTGGTTTGTTGATCCAGGGGTATGAGTAGCCCAAAGTGACCAGGTGGCAGCCTTAGATTCAAGCTCGATGTAATCACTGTTGTTTCTCCTGGTGGAAGCACTCCCCTGCTGGAACTAAACCCTGTACACCAGCAGAGCTCAGGGTCACAGGGACAAGAAGCAAAAATTTTCCTAGTGGATTACTTAAGGGTAAGAGTGAGTGGTGCCACTCCCATTTTCACCCTTTGGTTCCTAGACCCATGGATCCTGACTATAGGAGAAACAGCACCGTACATGGATGCTGATTCAGAGCATACACAGCTTCCTGCACAACATTACCCCAGCCCTGAAAGTTAGGGCCACCTAGTTGGCACTGTAATTGAGTTTTCAAAAGGCCATTCCACTGTTCTACCAATCCAGCTGCTTCTGGATGATGGGGGAACATGGTAAAACCAGAGAGGTCCATGAGCATGTGCTCTTTCTCACACTTCATTTGCTGTGAAGTGATTTCTTTGATCAGAAGCAATGCTGTGTGGAATATCACGATGATGGATAAGACATTCTGTAAGTCCATGGATGGTAGTTTTGGCAGAAGCATTGTGTGCAAGGAAAGCAAATTCATATCCAGAGCATATGTCTATTCCAGTTAGAACAAATTACTGCTCCTTCCATGAAGGAAGTGGTCGAATGTAATCAACCTGCCACCATGTAGCTGTCTGATTACCTCAAGGAATGGTGCCATATCAGGGGCTGAGTGTTGGTCTCTGCTGCTGGCAGATTGGGCACTCAGCAGTGGCTGTAGTCAGATCAGCCTTGATGAGTGGAAGTCCATGTTGCTGAGCCCATGCATAACCTCCATCCCTATCACCATGACCACTTTGTTCATGAGCCCATTGAGCAATGATAGCAGTTGCTGGGGAAAGAGGCTGACTGGTATCCACAGAATGGGTCATCTTATCCACTTGATTATTAAAACTTTTGTCTGCTGAAGTCACCCTCTGGTGTGCATTCACATGGGACACAAATATCTTCATGTGTTTAGCTCCCTCAGAAAGGTCTATCGACATACCCCTTCCCCAGACCTCTTTGCAACAATTTTCCAGTTATGGTCTTTCCAAATCCTTGACCATCCAGTCAAACCATTAGCAATAGCCGATGAGTCAGTATACAAATGCAACTTTGGCCAGTTCTCCTTCCTAGCAAAATAAACAGCCCAGTGTACTGCTCAAAGTTCTGCCCACTGGGAGGATTTCCCCTCACCACTGTCCTTCACGGACATCCCAGAAAGGGGTTGGAGTATTGCAGCTGTCCACTTTCATGTGGTACCTGCATATCATGCCAAACCATCTGTAAGCCAGGCCCGAGTTTTCTTTTCCTCAGTCAAGTCACTGTAAAGAACTCCCCAAGAGGCCATAGCTTTAGTCTGGGAAAGAGAAAGTAATGTGGCAGGAGTGCAGACCATGGCCATTTGGGTGACTTTATCATGTAATTTTCTTGTGCCTTCAGGACCTGGTCTGGCCCTATCTTGTATATACCATTTTCCTTTTATGATGGAGTGCTGCTGTACCACACAACTTTATGGCTTGGTGGGTCAGACAACACCCAGCTTATGATAGGCAACTCATGTCTCATGGTAACTTGGTGGCCCACTTTTAAGCATTCAGTCTCTACTAAGGCCCATTGGATCTGCTGGATCTTATGATCCAAGTGGCAGAACAACTTGTATAGCAGCCTGGACCCATCTCAGAGCCTCCTCTTGTTCAGGTCTCTACTAAAAATTAGCAACTTTTCTGGTCACTCAATAAATCGGCCAGAGTAACACACCCAAATGAGGAATATATTGTCGCCAAAATCCAAACAGACCAACTAGGCATTGTGCCTCTTTTTGGTTGTAGGAGGGGCCAGATGCAGCAACTTACCCTTCACCTTAGAAGGGATATCTTGACATGTCCTACACCACTGGACACCTAGAAATTTCACTGAGATGAAAGGCCCCTGTATTTTTGTTGGATTTAACTCCCATCCTCTGACACACAAATGCCTTACCAGTAAGTCTAGAGTAGTTGCTACTTCTTGCTCGCTAGGTACAATCAACATAATATCATCAATATAATGGACCAGTGTGATGTGTTGTGGGAAGGAGAAACGATCAAGGTCCTGTGGACAAGATTATGACATAGGACTGGAGAGTTGATATATCCCTGAGGTAAGACAGTGAAAGTATGTCACTGACCTTGCCAGCTGAAAGCAAACTGTTTTTGGTGGTCCTTACTAATAGCTATTGAGAAAAAAAGCATTTGCCAGATCAATAGCTGCATACCGGGTACCAGGGGATGTATTGATTTGTTCAAGCAATGATACCAAATCTGAAATTGAAGTCACCACCAAAAGCTGCAGTTGGAGTCACCACCTGGTTGAGCTTATGATAATCCACTGTCATCCTCCAAAACCCATCTGGTTTCTGCACAGGCAAAATAAAAGAGTTGAATGGGGATGTGGTGGGAATCACCACCCCTGCATCCTTCAAGTCCTTAAGAATGACTGTAATCTCTGCAGTCCCTCCAGGAATATGGTATTGCTTCTGATTTACTATTTTGCTTGGTAGGAGCAGTTCTAGTGGCTTCCACTTGGCCTTTCCCACCATAATAACCCTCACTGCATGATTTAAGGAGCAAGTGTGGGGATTCTTCTAGTTGCCCAGTATGTCTCTTCCAATTATGCATTCTGGAACTGTGGAAATAGCTAGAGAATGGGTCTGGGGCCCACTGGATCCACTATTTGATGGATCTGAGTTAAAACTCCATAAATCACCTGACCTCCATAAGCCCCCACTCTGACTGGTGGACAAGAGTGACATTTTGGGTCCCCTGGAATTAATGTCACTTCTTTTTTTTTTTTTAAATTTAACTATATGTCATATTCATTTATTATCAATCCATAGGATAATTTGATTGCTACATGAGCTCATAAAAGCTTTTTCACTTTACAAAATTAAAAAAAAAATGTGCCACAAGGATGTAATAACAACTGCTGATAAACAAGAAAAGGAATCTTAACATTATAAATTTGCTGTAGAAAAGGTAAAAAACAATTATATTTTCTTTAGAATTTTACCTTGAATAAAATATTCCCCTGTATAAAAAATAAAAAAGCTTACTCTGGTTAGAATTAGAGAATTTTTGTCTTCAAATCTGTGAATTTGCATAATATCTCCATGATGGTTTTCCTTTGTACCGCGTGGCATTCAAGCATAGCAGATTAGAAAGAATTTTTTTAAGCAGTCTTAAAATGGGACATCTGTGCGGAAGTTCATTTTCTTCTCCTCCTCCTCGAGGATGTGGAGCACAGGCTTTAAGGGGAGGAAAAAGAGGAAAAGAACAGAAGAGACTGGACGGAGGTGGGGACGGGAGGGCGGGCTGGGGGGCGGGGGGGATGCTGAATGTGCTGTGAAGTAGAGCAGGGTTAATGTCACTTCTGAACCAGTGTCTAATAATCCCCCAACTATCTGATCATTTCCTTTTCCCCAAAGCACAGTTACCCTGGCAAAAGGCCATTGGTCTCCTTGAGGAAGGCTTGGAGAAAATTAGTAATATAAATGTGTGACAGTGTAACAGGGTCCTCCCCTAAAGGGACCTGCCCTCCCCCTCATTCAAGGGGCTCTGGGTCTGTAAACTGTCTCAAGTCTGGAAATTGATTAAGGGGCTGTGGCTCTGTGTTTCTGTAATTCAGGTTAGACTTCTGTTCACTTGTCCTAGAACTCTCTTGTTTATACAGTTCAAACAAGAATTTAGTAAACACCCATCTGTTGTACTTCTAGGTACCCCATGGTTTACCAGCCAATGTCACAAGTCTCTGTGAGTCAAATTATTTTGACTCCTGCCTTGAGTCTGCTGTCTATTATGATAACCATGTCCACCCTGTCTTTGGCAATTAAGTGCTGCCACCTGGCTTTTGCTGACTCATAATCTGATCATCCTTCATGTTAAAGGATTCCAGTTCAGTGACAGCAGTTCCCACAGTAATATCTGACCTACAGATAAATGCAATTACAGAGCTCTTCAGGAATGATGGAGCTAGTCTCACAAATGTATTTCTCACAGTTCTGATAAAAGGTGCATCCTCCAGAAATTCCTGGGGTGTAAGAGCAGGATTTCCATGATAAATCCACTCTAACATTCTAATCTGTCTAATCCTCTGGATCCCCTCATCTACATTATACCAGGGCAGTTATGACATTTCAACATCAGGTGATGTCAGCTACCTTTTGATCAATGTTTCAGCTAACCATCCAAACAAACTCCTGATGTCTTTTATAACCCCTTGAGCTATAACATTGAATGCAGAATCCCTGCTTAGTGGGCTGATATCAATAAATTCAGCCTGATTAGCTTTATATTACTCCCACCATTATCTCACACTCTTAAAATCCATTGCCACGCATATTCCCCTGATTTCTGTCTATATATAAATTGGAAAACTTGCACAGTTCTTTTGGAGTATAACGTACCTCTTCATGGGTGATTCTTTGTACCTCACCTTTTGGGGTCTGTTGGGACTTAAGTCTAGTTATAGGTCTGGAAGAAATGACGGGTGTTGTGGGTGGGTCACAAAAATAATTAGAAGTATCTTTCAAGCCATTTGCTTCAGGGCATTCATTTTCAGTTTCATCTGGTGAAATCACTTCAGATGGAGGTTGGGTGGCCAAATCCTCAGGGCAGGCTGGAGGTGGGGCAGCCATGTCCTCAGGGCAGACTATTACAAGGTTATCTAGTGAAAACTCAGCGTGGCCTGGGGTTTCAACCTCTCCACTGACATCATTATCAATCCATATGTCGCCATCCCAATTTTTCAGGGTCCCACTTCTTTCCAATCAATGCCCTCACTTTAATGGCAGACACCATGCAAGATTGAGACTTCAGTTTATGTTGTAAAGTTGCTACTCTAACAACAAAATTCTGAGTCTGATTTTTGGACATCTCAAGTCTATGGCTACAGGAAATAAGATTTTTCTTCAGGACACTCAGAAACGTTTACATCTGTCAGATGGCGGGTAAGCTTATCATTCGAAGACTTCCCCTCATCCCTTTCACCCATTAATGTATATACTGTATTAACAACAGCTATCCAACCTCTCTATACCTCTTATTTCCACAACATAAACATGTCAAAAACATTATCCTCCAGAGCCCGGCTTCGTATAAGTGAAACATTAGAAGAATCCAATGGTGATATTTTGATTATCTCTTTTGTCAACTCATCCCATGGATTAGCAGTATCATTCTGATTATGGGAATCAGAATCCTTAGTACCTTTGAGTCCAGTCAGAATTGAAAACCAATCATAAAAACCCATTTTAAGATTCTGTTTCTTAAGGAGCACTTCTGATACCAAGCTGTATTAGCTAGGGTTCTCTAGAGAAACAGTGTCAGCAGGAGAAATCTGTAGATATATAGTTTATAAAAGTGTCTCATATAACCGTGGGAATCATAGAGTCCAAAATCTGTAGGGCAGACTATGAAGCTGATGACTCTGATGAAGGGTATGGATGAACTCCACAGGTGAGGTTCACCAGTCAAAGCAGGAAGAGAGACTGTCTCTTCTGAATTCTCCTTAAAAGCCTTCCAGTGATTAGATTAAACATCACTCATTGCAGAAGACACTCTCCTTGGCTGATTATGAGTGCAATTAGCTGTAGATGTAGCCAATGTGATCATGATTTAATTCTATGAAATGTCCTCATAGTAACAGACAGGCCAGCATTTGGCCAACCAGACAAACAGGCATTATCAACTGGCCAAGTTGACACATGAACCTGACCATGACACCTCCCAACTCTGTGCAAAATCTCTCAGCCACCAAGACTTTATTTTGCCTCATTTCTCTCTTCCCTCTTTTGGTCAAGAAGTCTTTCTCATTTGGATGATGTCAGATCCTGGATCATCCCTGGGAGTCAGGTCCTATGTTTCCAGGGAGATTTACATCCCTTGGAGATATGTCCCAGGTAGGGGGGAGGGCAGTGAGTTCACCTGCCATGTTAGCTTAGAGAGAGATGCCACATCTGAACCACAAAAGAGGCTCTGTGGGAGTGACCATTAGGCATAATTATCAGTAGACTAAGTCTCTCCTTTGTGGGAATAAGCTTCACAAAGGCAAGTCCCAAGATTGAGGGCTCAGTCTATTCAATTGGTTGTCCTCATTGCTTGTGAGAATATCAGAAATTTCCCAGATGGGGAAGTTGAACATTTTCTCCTTTCTCCCCAGTCCCCCAAGGGGACTTTGCAAATACTTTTTTATTCTCTGCCCAAATTACTCTGGGACATACTGAGGCATCACACTAACCTGTACAAACCAACAAGATCTCACACCCTATTCAAGATTCTATGTAATTATAGTGTTCAAGTAAACTGACCATACAAGTTAAATTAGATAATTGTGCTACCCAAAATATAAATCTTGCACCGAATAAATATCTCTTCCTTTGATCTCACACAGAGGTTGAAGTTTGAAAATATGGGCCATATCATCCTTTACCCAGTATTCTGATTTATCTTAGTCCTATCCAGATCAGCTTCATTCATATCTCTAGATGAAGTTTGATCACTTTTTCAGCTTTTTCTAACAGTTGCTGAATGGGGCAATGCTGACTTTCATGGCTGCAGTGCTTTAACTATGAATCTTAGGTGTCAGGTAAATACCTAAGGTTTCAGGAAACAACCAGGTTAAATACAAATAGCTCAGTATCTCAGAATTTAGAAATATCAGTTACAATTCCTGCATGTAGATGACTGCTGTAAGAACTTACAATCTAGAACCCTTTACTATAGTCCCCAATCTGATAACCCATCCTCTTAACTTCCATGATTATATTCTATTAGTCCATATGAGTGAAGTATGATAATATTTACCTTTTTGTTTCTGTCATTTAATTCAACATACTGTTCATTCACCTAGCTGCATGCCTCACAAATTCATTCCTTCTCACAGCCACTCAGTAGTCCATTGTATGTGAAAACCACAGTTCCCCCTTCTATTCCTCAGTCATTCTACCCTTATGCCACCTCCATCCATTGCGAATCAGGAACACTGCCACCATCCACACCAGTGTGCAAATGAGAGGCAGCACTGCTCAGCTTCCCTACCCAGAGTGACTAGGTACATCTCTTTCTCTGCATTTTCTCAAGCACTTGTTTCTCTCTGTTCATTTTTAACCAATTTTATTCACACATCATACAATCCAAACTAAGTAGATAGACATGTCTTTACCACCATGATCTATATGAAGAAATTTCCTTTTTTTCCAGTAAAGAATCCATACCCCTCTCCCATGCTCCCCGCTTGTTGACATTTGGTTTTGGTATAATGCCTTTGTTACATTCAGTGGAAGCATATTGCAATGTTACTTTTGACTATAGACTTAGCTTGCATTGACTGTACCTTTTCCTGTATATCATCCACTTTCGACCCCTTGCAATGTTGATGTTCATTTGTTCTCCCTCATGCCAAATCATTTTTTTATTTGTACATTTAATCACCATCCTTGTCTACTCTAGGCATTCCTAAGTTACACTGTCTCAATTTTCATCCTCTATCTTTCCTTCAGGTTTCATATGTGTCCCCAGCCCTTCTCCCTCAACCATCCTCACATTCAGTTCCATTCAGTGTACCTATATTATTGTGCTACCATCAGGTAGTACGGTGTTATCCATTTCTTAATTTTCACAATCAGTCTTATTGCACAGTCTGTATTCCTTCAGCACCAAATGCCTAATCTCAATCCTTTTTTCTACTTCCTGATAACTTGTGTTCTTAACTTTATTTCTCAAAGTTCACTCATTAATATTAGTTCATATTAGTGAGGATGTACAATATTTGTCATTTTGTTTCTGACTAGTTTCACTCAGCGTAATGTCCTCAAGTTTCATCCACATTGTTACATGCTTCATGACTTTATTCTGTCTTGCAGCTGAATAGTAATTTCATCACATGTATATGCCACAGCTTGTTTAGCTGCTTGTCTTTTAATGGACATTTCAGTTGTTTCCATATATTGGCAATCATAAATAATGCTGCTATAATCATTGGTGTGCAAATGTCCCTTTGTGTCCTTACCTTCAGTTCCTCTGAATATATACTTAGTAATGGGATCATATGGCAATTCTATAATTAGCTTCCTGAGGAACTGCCAAACTGCCTTCCAGAGTGGGCGTACCACTTTACATTCCCACCAACAGTTATACTACTGCTTTTAATTTGAGAAGTCTAACTTCCTAAGGAGGGATGGAAATCTAGCAGAGAGAATCATTCATATAAATAAATAAATGCAGTAATGCATTATAGGTGCTGAGACTTAATCGAGTTGATACAAACAATTATAAAATTATTACTCTTCACCTAGTTTTTAAGCTTATGAAACTGGTAGTAATGAGGGATTAGCTAGTATTTAAACTTTCAACTTAACAAATACCACACCACAAGTATTAACTATTTCTAGTTATATACATAAACCCCACTTGCCCAAATTTTGTTGTAGAGCTACAGGTAGGCAAAAGCATGTACTTAATGGTAGCCTTTTGAATTGTAGGCATAATGCCTGGAAAGAACTAATTAACTTTTGAAGTGTTGGGCTTGATAAACCCAAATATATAATGGGATAGCAAATGTAATAACAAATGTGGTAACATATGTATCCCAAACTGGGACACATTTGAGAGTAAATAGAGTGCTATTAATAATCAAACCAGGACAAAAGATATAAACTGGAACTGTCCAGAGAAAATGCTAATGAGAACTCTCTTGAAGGTGACTACCAATGAGTATCCAACCAATTTCTCATGAAGTGTGAGCTGCTAGTGGCTTAGGATGTGTCTCTTTCTAGTGTAAGTCACATTTTCACACAGGGCTTTGGGTCACCAAAGAGACTTCAATATTTTAAATAACACACTTGTGATGGTAGCGTTCAAGACACTAGGACTGACTAACAGTGGGAGAATTGGGAACAAATAATACCTTTCTGGGACACCTGTAAATTCACTAGGCAGTTGGTCACCTCCTCTGCCAATCTTTTTTTTTCCTGCCAATCTCTTTGGAAGTCAGTGACTCTGGGCTTTTATGAAACCCTCTTTTGAGGACAATTCTCTTTTTTATACGTGAATCATTGAAAGGAACCATATGATTTAAAGAGACAATAACATCTACTAATTAGTACCTGAATATGCCTGGCTGGAAGTAAGTTAGCTAGTTGGTATTTGGTTTCCAGAGCTAATTTAACACCAGCAGATGGTGCTAAAATGTAGTTTCTCTCTCTTAAAATAAGTATCTAAAATGTCCTTAAAAGCATAAATTAGAAAATGTAGACACATTAACTGATTGCTCAGGAAATTCAAATGAGGGTGATGCTTATCACCATTTATCTTCCTTGAACAGAGCTCTGCCTGAAACCTAAGGGGTCCTTCCACCCATATCCCCAGGATCCTTTCAAGTTAAATAATTTACCTTCTAGTTGGAACCTCAGCTATAGGAGGGAAAGTCAAGCATAGAAGTATTTTTTTCACCTCATGCCCCAACTAGGAGGCAAAATCCAACCACAGAACTATCTACATAACTCTGTAAAAGATGGTTTTCTACTTTTGGGAATTTTTAGTAGCTTTTCTTCCTAGTAAAATACCAGTATCTGAAGAAAAAATTTAGTTCTTCTCAATTGCTTCTCTTTCCTTATGGATACAAAGAATATTAAAAAAAATATTTTTATTGAGATATCTTCACACATATGCAGTCCATCCAAAGTACACAATCAATGGCTCACAAAATCGCATAGTTGTGTATTCATCACCATGATCATTTTAGAGCTTTGCATTACTCCAGAAAAAGAAATAAAAAGGAAAAAGAAAAACTTATACATCTCATACCATTTACCCCTCCCTTTCATTTACTATTAGTATTTCAATCTACCTAATTTTTTTTACCCCTTATCTCCCCCTATTACTATTTATTTATTGTCCTTATTTTTTTTTACTACTCTGTTCATGCTCTGGATAGGAACATCAGACACATGGTTTTCACAATCACATGATCACATTGTAAAAACTATATAGTTAAACAGTCTTAAAGAATAAAGGCTGCTACAATACAGTTCAACAGTTTCAGGTACTTTTCTTTAGCCACTCCAATACACCATAAACTAAAAAGGGATATTTATATAATACATAAGAATAAACTCAAGGATAACCTCCTGACTCTGTTTGAAATATCTCAGCCACTGAAATTTTATTTTATCTCATTTCTCTCTTCCCCCTCTTAGTCAAGAATGCTTTCTCAATCTCTTGATGCTGGATCCTGGCTCATCCCAGGAGTCCTGTCCCACATTTTCAGGGAGATTTCCACCCTGGAAGCCATGCCCCATGTAAGTCGGGCGGGGGGCAGTGAGTTCACCTGCCAAGTTGGCTTAGAGAGAGAGGCCACATCTGAGGAACGAAAGAGGTTCTCAGAGATGGGGGTGACTGAGGCATAATTATAAGTATTCTTAGCTTCTCCTTTTCAGGAATGAGTTTCATAGGGGCAAACTCCAAGATCGAAGGCTTAACATATTGAATTGGTTGTCTCCACTGCTTGCAAGAATATCAGGAATTCCTCAGATGGCTAAGTTTAATGTTTCCTCTTTTCTCTCCAGTCCCTCAAGGGGCTTTGCAAATACTTTTTTATTCTCTTCCCAATTACTGTGGGATGTATTGGGGGCACCATGCTCACCTGTACAAACCAACAAGATCTCACTCCCTATTCAAGATTCCATGAAATTATGGTGTTTGAGTAAATTGACCATAGAAGTTAAATTAGATAATGCACTACCCAAAATATAAATTTTGCACCAAAGTAACATCTCTCCCTGTAACTCACAAAGAAGTTGAAGTTTTAAAATATGGACCACACCCTGCATTGTGATTTATCTTATTCCTATGCAGATCAGCTTCATTCATATCTCTAGTCAATGTCTGATCAGTATTTTGATGGTCATGTAGACTATTAATTATTGTATGACACTTTAATTAAGTATGCAGGCCAGTAGTTTTCCAACTATTTTCAGCATTAGAACATTTTTTTTTCAAATGGAACCTTTCACAGAAGCCCAATATATAGTATACAGAAGCTAAGCTGCTTTAGTAGAAGTGTGTGGTGGGGGGTCTGGAGCTCTGCCCACTTGGCCTATCCTTGCCTTTCTCATGCCTAAGGCAGCCCTTGAGTGACCTTTCCTGATCCATAGGGCTCCATAGAACAGTTTGGAAACTATGATTGCTTTCTAGATTTCTCATTACATAGAGAGGGAAAATGTTCAAGAGTGGAAAAGAGGGCTGAAAAGGCTAGTTAACTGGGACATTAGAGCCAGAGTCAATGTGCACAGTCTTCTTCTCTATAGGTACTTGGGCTTTTATGCTGTTCAAGATTCTAGTCAGTGAGAAAAAAAGCCTGCTGGTTTTGTTCAGACCAAGATGTTCTCTTTCAGATGCTATGTCTTCAACCAATTTGAATTTTTTTTGTTCCTTTTATATACTGTAAGTGCTCCTTCCTTTGGACAGATGCCACTCCTCATGGACCCCTAAGTTTTGGGAGGGAGACCAAGAGAGATATCTAGGAATCTATGTCTCTCAGTAATAAGGTCCTATGTTTAGGGGTAGGGGATTCCTGTGCCAAGGGTCAGTGGGGAACAGGTTTGAAATTGGCATGTATGGGCCAATATACATATATATATATATGCCATATTGGGTGTAATACTCAAAAAGCCATTTTCAGGGCCTTTCAAAGGATGGCACCAAATGATTCCAGGGTTTGAGTTGGGTGGTATCCCCACAATATGAATTGAGCAGCTGTGCAATGCTGAGGTACTGAAAGATGATGTTGGTTAGATGTACAACCCCACATCCTGAAAGAGTTCATTCTAATGTGGATGTGTTTGTGTGGAAAAATAATTAATATAAGGACCAAAAACAGCCTCAAAGATTATATAGTTCAAACCCGTGATATAAAAGATGAATTTTAAAGCCCAAATAATAGAAAGGGCTTACTCAAAGCCATATAGGTTATGGCAGAACTTGGAACAGAAACCATGCTCCTAAGTTCTGTTGACGGCCCTCACAATTTCCCATGCTGCAACTCTACACAGGTGAGGAGCAGGAAACCAAACTACTTAATAAGAAACAAAGTTCCATGAATAGCACTTAAGTAGTTGCATTCTTCATTTGTTTTTTGAAGGGTGAGTGGGAAGATGGGATTCATGTATGGGATGCATAGAGGAATTGAGGAGATGGAGGGGCTGTGAAATTCTGCCTATGGCCCTTGTATCAAGCAAGAAAGACCCAGGCCCAGGTGAGTGCTGTTATCTTTGTTTGGAATAAGGTCAATTGAAAAATAGGCTTGCAAACTTAATAGGAATAATGTGAACATTTAAAAAATGTCTGCCTTATTGCTCAGTGAACTCTACGACCACTCTCAGTGCTGGTGGATAAAACCCAAACACTGGTGGATTTTTTTCTCATCACAGTTAGATTCAAGCACCTCAGACAAATTAATATTTATTAATTTATCTGAAATATAAATATATAAATATATTTATATTATAAAATATAAATATAAATCTGAAATAAGCAAGGTTCTCAGCCCAGCATCCAGTATCACTCATTTAAAAATACATAATTTGGATGACATAATGAAAAACAACATTCTTCTTGTGAGTGGCTGTAGATTACAAGAAAAATGATCACATAGCTTAGCTTTGGCAAGCAGAGAAAAGGTAGTAAATTTGTCCCCTATGAAAAATGTGTTCTGTGGATGGTGCTTACACAAATGATAGGGCCTCTTCAACACTGTGTCTATGTGTGCACACGTGTGCAATTGCATGCCATGCACATGCATGTGACTCTGACCAGAACCCTCTTAATTCTAGGTCATAGAATTATAGATGTCAGCTCTCAAAACAACTTTACTTATTCTAATCCTCTTTGTATACAATGATGAAAACAGATTAAGAACTGGAAGTGACTTGTCCAAGGTCTCACAATGCACCAATGACAAAAAATGGGCTAGGACCTAAGTCTCCTAACAGCCAGTCTTGGCTGAGGTGATCGGGACACTACTCCCAGGAACCATCAGAGTAAACATTGGTAATATCTCTATATTTACAATGAATGAGTTATCTCTTTTTTTAAACAGTGATTATTGCCTGGTGTTCTTCAGTGTCTTTCACCATAGCAACAGAGATTATCTGGAACCTAGTGCTGGACTCTATGAACTGCCACAGCCTCCACTTCTCTGGAAAGGAATCCCTGGTGAGGCAGAAAGGTGGGCAGCAGAGCAGTGTGCATATAGCCACAAGAGGCCATTTGAAGAGGAGACCCATATTTGAAGGCCTATTATCCCTTGAAGTAGATGACAGTGGCAGAAAAGGAGCTTGGTGTGACTACTGATTGGTTCAACACATTTTTCTAAGTGCCAACTTTTTGTCAGACATTGGATGCAGTGCAATAGCACAGCCTTTAGCATTTGACTGCCAGATTCAAATTCTACCTAGGCCACTTGCTGAATGTGTGCTCTTGTAGAAGTCATTACAAATCTCTGAGCCTCAGTTTCATTATCTATTAAGTGGGAAGAGTAATACTATCCTCCTATTGGGGTTGCTGGGAAGACATAGTCCTTGGTTTTAGGGAAGGTATGCCAATTTGAATTTATTATGTACCCCTAAAAGCCATGCTTTAATCCTGACCCAATATTGTGGGGGCAGCTGTTTCTCTTAATCCTGATTGAATATTATAGGTGGAGACTTTTGATTAGATTATCCCCATGGAGATGTGGCACACCCAATTGTGGGTGTGAGCTTTTTATGAGATGGAGATGTGACTCCACCCATTCCAGGTGGTTCTTGATTACTTTACTGGAGTCCTTTAAAAGAGGAAATATTGAGGAGAGAATGCAGAAATGACTGTGAACTGTCAGAAACTTCAGAGCAGAGCTGACACAGATGCTGACACTTGGAGAACAGAGAAATGTATATTTGGAAGTGCTTGCAGCCCAGCAAATGTTGCCATGAGATGTTAAGCAAGCTAGAATCTGAAGAGAGCCAAGGGAGTCCAAGAGATGAAAGCCAGCCCAGGAGAAGCAAAGTGAGGAACCCCTAAAGGAACCGAAGCTGAAAGCAATGGAGCCCAGGAGCAAGGGCCAGCAGATGCCAGCCATGAGGCTACACAGCTGACAGGTGTACCTGATCCATTGGCCTTTCTTGAATGAAGGTAACATCTTGTTGGTGCCTTAATTTGGACATTTTTATAAGCTTAGAACTATAAAGTTGCAGCTTATTAAATTCCCTTTATAAAAGCCATTCCAATTCTGATATATTGCATTCTGGCAGCTTTTAAAAACTAACACAGAAGGTAAAGCTTAAGAAGGGAGTTGAACCATATACACAAATAACTGTTATACATTTTTATAGTTTTGATCCTTGTGGATCTCCATATAAGTAGTAAACACTGCTAATTACCTTCTCAATATCCTTTCCCTAACTTCTTCTTTACTAAAAGTTCCCTATTTTTATTTGGGGCTATGATATGTTCAGTTAAAATTTTTTTACATCTTAAGTGCCTTTACAGCAAAGAGTAGTCATATGGTGTAGTTCTAGGAAAATTATTGTTTTCCTGACAGAAAGGGTACACTTAGCTGGCTTGCTCCTTTGACATTTTCTCTTTTCTGCTTGAAATGCACATGTGATATTTAGAGTTGTTGCCACGTGAAATATCATGGACCTGCTATACCTGCCCAGGACTACATACCACCAGAGTTCTGGTTTCATGAGAAAAATAAATTCATTTCTTGTTTAAGTCATGGGACCTGGGTTTCTCTTCATTTTTTATTAAGAAGTTTACATAAAATTCATCCAGAAAATACAGAGTTCCTACAACCCACCATATTACTAACACCCTGTGTTAGTGTGGAAAATTGGTTACAATTGATGAAAGAATATTTTTATAAATGTACTATAGACTATAGTTCATGGTTTAATTTAGGGTTCATTGTGTTGTACATCTCTATGTCTTCTTAAAAAATTTATTCTAGTAACATATATACAACTT
The DNA here is from genome assembly GCF_023851605.1 of Tamandua tetradactyla. Taxonomy (NCBI): domain Eukaryota; kingdom Metazoa; phylum Chordata; class Mammalia; order Pilosa; family Myrmecophagidae; genus Tamandua; species Tamandua tetradactyla. Next base: position 93,485,187 of record NC_135353.1, read on the forward strand.
AAAATCTCCCCTTGTAATCACATTCAAATATATAATTCAGTGCTGTTAGTTGTGTTACCATCACCATCGTACATTACCAAAGCTTTTCCCTCACTTCAAATAGAAATTCTGTACAATATAAGCATTAAATCTTCATTCTCTAACACTACAACAGCCCTTGATAACCTACACTGTAGTTTCTGACTCTACGAATTTGCTTATTCCAATTCTTTCAAATCAGTGTGATCATACAATATTTGTCCTTTTGTTTCTGGTTAATTGCACTCAATATGATGTCTGCAAGGTTCATCCATGTTGTCATATGTATCAGGACATCATCCACTTTTATAGCTGAGTAATATTCCATTGTAATGTGCATACTACATTTGTTTATCCATTTATCAGTTGATGGACACTTTTTCATCTTTGGCAGTTATCAATAATGTTGCTACAAACGTTGTTGTGAAAATATGTGCTTGAGTCCCTGCTTTCAAATCTTTTGGCTATGTGCCTAGAGGTGGGATTATCGGGTCATATGGTAATTCTATATTTAATGTTCTAGGGATGCTAAACTGTCTTCCACAGCAGCTGCACCATTTTACTCCTACCAACAGTGAATTAGTGGTCCTTTTTCTCTGAAGCTTCTCTGATAGGTTCAGTTTTCCATTTCTTAAATAGTAGCCATTCCAGTGGTTGTGAAATAGTATCTCATTGTGGCTTTGATTTGCTTTTCTCTAATGGCTAATGATGTTGAGCATCTTTTCATGTACTTTATGGCCATTTGTATATCTTATTTGTGGACTTGCATATTCCAGGATTTTGCCCAATTTTAATTGGGTTATTTATCTTTTTATTGTTAAGTTGTAGGATTTCTTTATGTATTCTGGATACCAAACCCTTATCTGATATGCAGAGTCCAAATATTTCCCCCCATTGTGTTGGCTGTTGTGATGGTTAGATTCATATGTCAACTTAGCCAAGTCACGGTGCCCAGTAGTCTGGTCAAGCAATCAGTGGCATAACCATTACTGTAAGGACATTTCATGGACTTAAATAATCAAATTGTTGATTGCATCTATGGCTGATTACATCTACAATCAACTAAGAGGAGTGTCTTTTTCAATGAGAGAACCCAATCAGTTGAATCTAATCCAATCAGCTGAAGGCTTTTAAAGGAGATATGATGACTTTGGCAGTCAGAAGAGAAAACTTTCATCTCTATTTCAGCCAGCCAGCTTCTCCTGGAAAAATTCACTGAAGACCACCATGATTCTTGCCAACACATGGTCTGCCTTACAGAAATTGGACTCATGTATCCCTGTAGTTGCCTGTGGCACTTTTATAGAATCTCATGTTTACAGATATATTCTGTTGGTTTGTTTTCCCCAGAGAACCCTGACTAATACAGCTTTGATACTGAGAATGTTCTTGAGAAACAGAATCTTAAAAATGTTGTTTTGCAATTGGTTTTCTACTCTGATTAGCCTCAAGGGCACTAATGGCTCTTTTTTGAATAATCAGGATGGCACTGACAGTCAATGGCATGGGTTGGCAATAGAGATACACAAAATATCACCATTTGATTCTCCTAATCATATTCTTATACACGGCAAGGCTCTGGGTGACAATGTTGTGACACCATAACAGAGTTTAGTGGATTTAAGGGGTATAGTGATGTTGGGTGCTTGTTCTTAGATATGGTGGATACAGTTGTGAAAGAAAGGGATGGACTGAAATCTTCAAATATGCAATTCAAATGTCATATGAAAGTTGTAAAAATTTCTATGTGTGCCCTGAAAGAAAATCTTATTTCCTGTGGTTTCAGACTTGAGATCTCTGAAAAGCAGACCCAGAGTCTCATTGTGTGAGTAACAGATATACAGTGTAAATTAAATTGTCTCTTTGCAAGGTGTCTGATATTAAAGTAAGGGTATCGATTGGAAAAGAATGAGATTTTGAAAATTGGGATGGGGACATATGGGTTGATGATGGCAGTGGAGATAATGAAATCCTGGATGCTTCTCAGCTTTGTTAGATAAACCTGTAATGGTCTGCCCTGAGAAAAAAGCTGCCCCTACTCCAGCCTAACCTGAGGAAAAAGCTACCCAATCTCCAGCCAGCCCTGAGGAGACAGCTACCTGACCTCCAGCCCACCTTGAGGAAAAAGCTCCCTGACCTCCAGTCTACCCTGAGGAGACTGCCATCCAATCTGCACCTAAAGTAATTAAACTTTCAGTGCCCTATAAACCTGAAACCACCTCCCCTGGGGAAACAACCTCAATCCTCTGTCTGGAGAGATTAATCCTGTTTCATGAGATGAAACTGCAAGAGAATGTCCTTAGGTAGTTGGCTTGAAAGACATTTCTAATACTTTTCATTACCGACCCGCACCACATCTCTGTCTTCAAGGCTTATAATTAGACTGAAGTCCCAGTAGGCCCAAAAGGTGAGGTACAAAAGAGGTATTCTACAGTCCAAAAGAACTGCATGAATTTTTTAATTCTTATAGACAGAAATCAGAGGAATATGTGAGGGAATGGATATTAAGGGTGTGAGATAATGGTTGAAGGAATATAAAGTTGGATAAGACTGAATTTATTGATATGGGCTCACTAAGCATTGATTCTGCAGCTTGAGGGGATAGAAAGGGTGTTGAAAGTTTGTTTAGGTGGTTGGCTGAAATGTGGATCGAAAGGTAATTAACGTTACTTGAGGTTGAAATGCCAGAATTGCTCTGGTATAATGCAGATGAGGGGATCCAAAGGCTTAGAGATTGGAATGTGAGAGTGGATTTATCATGGAAGGCCTGCTCGCACCATAGGAATGTCCAGACAACACACTGTTTCCTAGGCTTTTGGGGAATAAATTTGTGAGACTAGCTCCATCATACCTGAAGAGCTCTGTAGTCACCCTTCCATGTAGGTCAGATATTACTATGGGAAGTGCTGTCACTGAGCTGGAATCCTTAATCACGATGGGGATGATCAGATCCTGAGTTGACAGAAAGAATGTGGTGGCAGTTAATCGCCAAAGACAAGGTAGGCATGGCTACCATACATGGACAACAGATTCAAAGTAGCAGTCAGATAATCTGACTCACAGAGATTTATGAAGTTGGATCAATTTATTTCTAAAATAAAATTGATGAACAATCTACTAAATTCTTGTTGATCTGTATAAGCAGAACAGTTCTAGGTCAAGTGAACAGAAGTCTAACTTGAATTACAAAAACAGGCAGTCACAGCCCCTTAACCAATTCCTAGAGTTCAGACAATTTATAGATACAGAGCCCTTTCAATGAATAAAAGACTGGGTATACTTGGGAAGGATCCTGTTACACTGACAAAAATTTAACTGTTAATCTTCCCCCAAGCCTTCCCCAAGGAGACCTTCAGCCTTTTACTAGGGTAATGTGCATCGGGGTAAATGAAATGATCAGATATTTTGGAGGTTATTAGACACTGGCTCAGAAGTGACATTAATTCTAGGAGACCCAAAACATCACTTTGGTCAACCAGTCAAAGTAGGGGCTTATGGAGGTCAGATTATTGATGAAGTTTTAGCTCAAGTCAGTCTCACAGTGGGTCTAGTGGGTCCTCAGATCCATCCTGTGCTCATTTCCCCTATTCCTGAATGCATAATTGGAATCAACATACTCAGCAACTGGCAGAATCCCCACATGGGTTCCTTGACTTGTGGAGTGAGGGCTCTCACAGTGGAAAAGGCCAAGTGGAAGCCACCAGAACTGCAACTACCTAAAGACAATGCCACATTACTGGAGGGATAACAGAGATTAGCACCACTCGTAAGGGATTGAACGATGCAGGTGGTGAATCCCATCATACCCCCATTAAAATCTATTTGGCCTGTGCAGAAAACATATGGGTCTTGGAGGATTGTAGTGGATCATCATAAACTCAACCAGGTAGTGACTCCAATTGCAGCTGCTGTTCCAGAGGTGGTATCGTTGCTTGAGCAAATCAACACATTTCCTGGAACCTGGTATGCAGCTTTTGTTTTGGAAATGTTGGAAAGAAAACCATACCTGAAAGAATAAATACTCATCCAATTGTAGAGAAGGAAAGAATTTATTAATGACCTTGCAAGAATGGGCACACAACTGAAATGTGGTGGCTGGCACGCAGATCAACAGAAAGCATTAGCATTTATTCCCTAAAGCTTAATAAGCAACTTCCTCCCCTGTTTCTCTACTGATTGGATACTCCAGAGGTTATAGCTTATTCAGGTAGTTTAACTAACCAATAGTTCCCACATTTGGTTATGTTTTTATATCCTAGTGACCTTTATCATTACTTGTTTAGACTTGTTTTTATCTGGATAAAGATCTGACATGAATTTTGGGCTTATGCTAGAGGCCCTCTCCTTCCCCTGTCTGTGAGACTGTCTTGAGCTGTCCTTGCAGTGCTTTGTTTAGCTAGTTTAGTTTTCCCCTCTCTGTGTTATTTTGTGTGAGAGCTAAACTTAATTATATTCTTATAAATTCCCCCCTATTTTTTTAAACCTGTTTAGCTTTCACATTTTAGTTGTTTTTTAAACTTACTAAGAATTTTTTATATTGTTCATCATAGGGATCTTCCTCTTTAAGGTAGTATAAATTATTTTGTCTGTATTGAACAGACATTTACTTGGCTAGGGCAGTCTCAATAAGACATTGGGTTAGCCCCTGGGTTCATGGGATGATGCAACAATGGATTACTGTTAGAATCCTAGTTATGATGATTAAAGAAGTTAAAATGGACAGTTCCACCCCTTTCCATTTTCTGAACCAACATTCTAACTATTCTGTGAGGGGGTTATCAATGCCTGAATTCTCCACCAATTCTTTAGACAAGGCTGTTAAGCCTTGCAAAGCTTTGGGGATAGTTCTATTTGGGGCTATATTATTGGGATTAATGTACAACAACCACCTCCAATCACAAAAAAAATGCCTCCCTTTTCAACTAGCATCATATCTAGGGCTATCCTGCTTTCCCATGTCATTTAACTAGCAGCAGCTAGCTGATCTGTGATTCCCCTCATTGCATCTTTGGTGTAGTTGATGAATTTTTGTTGATTATGATATATGTAATTAATCCAGTCTACATTTTTATTAACTGCAGCCCACCAATTAATAAATAAGAATTAAATTAAAATAGGAATGACTTAAATCCCACAGTTATTTGATTTCTGGCCTTAAACTCATCGGGGATTCCCTGTGGTACCCTTATACTGTTTAAATAAATTCGGTTGTCAAAGGAACCAAGTAAGCTTCTTTTCTTTCCTTCTCTTTGGATTTGAATTTCCTTCTCTTTTTAAAATGCCAGGATGAATGGGATAGTCAAATGAATCAGATAACAGGTCACTTTCCACTTCTTAGACAGAGGATGCCCTTTCCATAATACTACCAAAGTTCTGCCCAGGGTATGGCTAAACTGGAGAAATTGCTAGTCTTATCCTTAGTCACATCCCATGCTTGGTTGCACAAGGCCAGGGTCCCAAGGTCCTGGAGCCCTCTCCCCATCAAGAGAGACAGGCAGAGTGGTTTCTTGGACTGAGGTGGGAAGCAAGTATGGCCTTGACTTTTCTGCCATTGATTGGAGGGAAGAGAGAGGACAATGTATTACAAATTTCACCAGGAGTAGTGTTTTGAAAAAGAAGTACCATGCATTTGAACTCCTCTTCATTTTTCTTCATACCTATCAGAAAGGGCACTATAAGAGCAGTGGGTCAACCTGTTGCACAAGCATAACAGTTGCTTTTGTTTAGACTTTAGACTGTATATTTAATCCATTTCACCCAGGCGTTTTTATCTCCATACTTTGTCTTTATCTCTATAGTTTGTTTCAAATGTTCTGCCTTGACGATCCTGACAACTGTGGGGGTCATTTCAAACTGGGGAACTAGCCCCTGTTGGGTCTCCTTGGGTGTTGCTGAAGAGCTAGCTAGAAGGGATGTTGTCAGGAAAGTGCTCAATGGGGGTGGGGGGACCTGTGTACAGAACATTCCCAGAGGATTTCTACCAGTGACATCTGCCCACATTCCATATATCTTGTTAATTGTCTGATACCAGTTGTTGCTCTCTGCCTCTTATTTGTTTGCTTTTTTGATGGTTATTATCACCGGGTTACAATGAAGATCCTTGCAATCTGATGGGGCATTTCCTTTATAAAAGGTTATTTTATCCTTTAATGGTTGCTATCTTGATCTCACATCTGCAGTCCATCCCCAATGCTGTGTATTCCATTCCACTTTTCGCCAAGTGTTGCAAGGGAGGGATTGATTGTAACCCTCCTCCACTCATTCTGGGCACAGGTATTTTTTTGTCCTTCAATTGCCACTGATTCACTAAATTTCCAAGTCTATTACTTGGCAAGCATCAAACAGTACAGTTTGGGACTCTAAACTTTCGGTTATATTCATCACCAATTTGACAGGGCTCATTGCGTCTCAAATTTGGAACATAATATCTAGTATAATTATTCTCATTTTTAAATTGGGCTTCAAATCCCTCATCTGCTTTCCTTGTAAGGAGCAGGGTCACTATTTCCCATGTTAGATTAGAATACAGAATCCAAACACTGAATTCAACCCCCACCCCTCTTACTCTCCCAAATATTGTCTCTTTAAAGTAATCTTTAAAGAATCCAAAGTTATAGCTATCTCCCAGGAATTGGACTCTGTTGTTGTGTACTTATCATTTGGCTTAGGTATTGGTCCTTTTACTTGGTGTAGTGAGTCCAGCTTTTTTTTTTTTTTTTTTTTTTTGCCATCCAGACTGTTGTTTCAGTTGTCAACAGAACTTGATAAGGTTCTTCCCAGGCTGGTTGGCGTTCAGACTCTTCATGTTTTGATGAAGCCCCAACTGCTGGGTTGGTGGTGATGGACATCAAATTCAAGAGGTGAGGTCTTGGCTAGCAAACTACAGTGACTGAGGGATGATAGAGTAGAAGACAAAGCTAATATATAACGCTTAAAGAAGAGGTCCTTTGAATCTAAAAAAGGTAGATTTTTAGTTTTCCTGGAAAAAGCAAGCCAAAGAGCATATCACGGGGGGGGGGGGAATCCCTAACTGTTTTCTAGTTCTAATTCTTATTAGAGCTATGGGTAGACAGTCCAAAGTAACTTGGATTTTCAGACTAGCTTAGAAAGATGCTTTTTAGAGGTCTAATTCATTCTTCTCACCCTCCCTGAGGATGGTGGATGCCAGGGTGTGGGAAAATTCTATGCAATACTTAGCTTTGCATAACATCCTGCAGCACATGGGAGGTAAAGTGGCTACCATTGTCAGAATCGATATTTTCTACCAACTCATAATGGGGAACAATTTGTTCAAGGATAATTTTGAAAGTTCCCAATGTTGTAGCCAAGTCTAGAGGACATGCCTCCACCCATTCTGTTAGATGGTTTACAAGAACTAGAGTATATTTTAGTCATCTTACTGGAGGCATCTCAGTGTAATCAACTTGAATGCTCTGAAATGGTCTGAGGCCTGTTTCCCTTCCCTCTTGCACCTCTTTCCTTAGAACCCTTTTATTGACCTTTTGGGAATTATGCATTGTTTATATATTTGTTTAGCTATGGTGTAGAAGCCCTAAACACAAAATATTTAGGTACTATGTCACACGTGGCCTGTGCTCCCCAATGACTTCCCTGATGTAAGACTGCTAATATTTGTTTCTTTAACATCTGTTTGTTATCTTGGAGGACCCATCTACCTTGATCATATGAGCTTGCTCCTAATTATCCTATCTCCTTTACTTCTTTTTCAGAGAATATAAGAACCTTACATTCTTTGGGAATGGAGGGTATTAAGACCACTAATCTTGATGGGGCACAAAGGGAAGCCTCCATAGCCTTTTCATCTGGTAATCTGTTGCTCTTTGCCTCAGGGATATGACCTTTCTGGAGCCCATTTACATACACCACCAGTATTGTCCTTGGTAAGAGTAGGTTGGTTAGTACTTGTTTTATTAATTCTACATGGACCAATTCTTTTCCCTTGCTGTTAATTAATCCCCTTTCTTCTCATTTTTTCACAAAAGTGTGGACCACCCCAAAGGCATACTTAGAGTTTCAGGTGTTGCATAAATACCTAAAGTTTCTGGGAATGATCAGGTTATATCAAGACAGCTGAGTATATCAGAATTTAGAGATAAAAGAATTCCTGAATATATGTGACTGCTGTAAGCGCTTACAGTGTGGGACTCTTTACAATAGGTCCCAACCTGATAACCAATGCTCTCGACTTCAACTCTGAGTTTGTATATTATAGTTAGGCCATATAAGTGTGGCTCAGTTGAAGATTTTTTTCACATGGGCAGGTACCAGGAATCAAACCCAGTCCTCCAGCACAGCAGGCAAAAACTCTGCCTGGTGAGCCACAGTGGCCCGCCCTCAGTTGAAGACTTTTAAGGGAGAGGTGACAACTTCAGCAATCAGAAGACAAAGTGTTCTTCTCTATTTCAGCCAGCCATCTTCTGTAGACATCATTGGAGGGCTTCATCATTATTGCCAGCTCACGGCCTGCCCTGCAGATTTGGACTCATGCAAACCAGTTTTGTGAGATGCTTTTATAAAATCTTGTATTTAGATATGTCTCCTTTTGGTTTTGTTTCCTTAGGAAATTATGGCTAATCCAATTGTGTTTTCAATTTCATGATAAACTCCTTTGAGTCACAAAAGTTTTTAATTTGGGGGAGGTTACAGTCTTCTGTTTTTTCTTTCATGCTTGTTTCTTGGGTTTAAATTCTAAGAAACAATTGCTTTGTAAGAAACAAGATCATGAAGATTCTTCCTTACATTTTCTTCAAGGAGTTTTATAGTCCTGGTTCTTCTATTTGGGCCTTTGATCCATTTTGAGTTAATTTAGTTATATGGTGTAAGATAAGGATCCTCTTTCATTCATTTAAATATGGGTATCCAATTCTCCTGACAACATTTGTTAAAGAGATGCTTCTCTCACAATTGTGTGTACTTGGCAGCCTTGTCAAAAATCAATTGGTGGGGGTGCAGGTGTTTCAATGTTAGAGTTCTCAACTGTCATGTGGGTTTCTTGGGTTCAATTCTCAGCACATGTACTAAAAAATTCAACAAACAGTGCTGTGACAACAGGATATTCACATAGAAAAGAATTGAAATGTGACCCCCACCACACAGCATACAAAAAAATCAGTTGACAATGTGGAGGCAAGATGGTTATGTAGGGAAGTATGGGATTTAGTACATCTTCCAGGGAAGCTAGTAAATATCCAGGAACTGTCTGGAACAACTGTTTGGGGGATGTACTCAACTGGACATATATCATACACCAGTTTAGAAAGGGTGCAAAGGATGAGATCATAGCACAAAACTGTAAATAAAGTTCCCAAACTGTGGAGGCTGACACCCCTCCCCCACTGGCATGGCAGGCTCTGTTGCAGACACTTCCCTGTGGCAAAAATAAACAGTTTCTACTAGGAGCAAGGGAAGGTAGTTCACCAAGCTGCAAGATCCAATTGCAGTTTATTTTTTATATGCTGTATGGCAGGGTCACATTTCATTATTTTTCCTTGTAAATATTCTATTATTGCAGCACCATTTGTTGAATTTTTGTTTGTTTGTATTTTTGGGGGGGAAGTGCACAGAACAGGAATTGAACCCAGGTCCCCTGCATGGCAGGTCCAATTGCATTTTAAAACATTGAAATTATTCAGAGCACTTACTCTGATCTCAATGGAATGAAGCTGGAAATCAATAACAACCAAAGAATGAGAACTTTCACAAATATATGGAGATTAAATAATGCACTCCTAAAAAAACAGTGAATCAAAGAAGGAATTGATAGAGAAATCAGTACTTATCTGGAGACACATAAAAATGAGAATAGAACTTACGTGATGTAGAAAAGGTTGTGCTGAGAGGGGGAATTTATTGCCCTAAATGCCTATATTAAAAAACAAGCAAGAGAGAAAATTGAGGACTTAACTGCTCACTTGGAGGAATTTGAAAAAGATCAGCAAACTAGACTCAAAGCGAACAGAAGAGAAATAAAGATTAAAGCAGAGTTAAGTGAATGGGAGAACAAAAGAACAATAGAAAGGATCAATAAAACCAAAAATGGTTTCTTTGAGAAAATAAAATATTGATGGATGCATACCCACACCAACACCTATTGTGCATGGCAAGCCTAGCCTAATCTATTGAAGATTGGATCTGATGTACCAAGCAAGCCCTATACCCTAGGATTAAGACATTGGGAACAGGAATCCCTTATTGCATATATAGATAACCTTCACCTAACCTTGGCCTCTTCTCTTGATCTTTAAGCTGGCCCAACCTCTCCTTACCTCTCTGCACCATCTTCCCATTTAAACTAATTTCCAATGTTCCAGTAGGAGATTAAATCATGGGGCAGCCTAATGGAAATGTAGTCTCCCATGAAAGGGAAAGATTTCAAGGGGACACTACAGCAGAAAAGCCAGCTCTAATTAGCAAAAATGAGGTAGTTCAAATAGTTGTTCTTTGTAACGATAATACAATAACAATAAAACATTATTCCTGCTTTGCAGACCTTGAGCTGCTGCAAGACTGATTCTTGAGATTGCTCATGTACCTGAGAACCCAGTGCAACAATAAGGGTTTAGATTGAAATATTCAAAAATACAAAACCAGAATATTTATATTAAGAAAAAAGTTAAAAAGCGTAAGATATGTCATTACCACACAGGTATTGCAATTGACATCCTGGAGAAAATGGGACTCAAAGTACATTTATCCAAGGGAGCAAATAAATAAAATCTTATTGACCAAGAATGGGGTAGGAGTGATCTTAGGAACAGTAGGTTTACAGCTGTCCCACCAACCACCCCTTTTGTCTATCATCACAACCCACCCAGCACACTGTCCCAAGTGTGGGATGTAAGGAAACAAGACATGGAGAAAACCTGTCCTAACCCTGAGCAATTCCCTCCCACAAAATGTAGTGTTCATTGGTTGGATCCATCAATCTGCTCTCATACTTAAGCTTTTCACACTGGCATGAGAAATTTTTATAAATTCTCTTTCAAAGGAAAACAACTTCCCTATCCAGACCACTGTCAAAAAACTGGAAATTCTAGACATATTTCATGCAGGCTCTAGGGGGTATTTCTCTTGAGACTCCTCACTTCTATTTGTATAGAGCATGGTTGGAGTGTCTTTGTTTCACTCCTTTCCTCCATTAAGATGGAAGAGGGGGTGATGCAATGGATCCCACCTAAGATACACAGTAGTGCCAGCCGCACCCTACCCACCGTATCCCATTTTCTCCACTCTGTAGATTTTTGCCTGATCCACGGAGCTTCCTGATCACAAAAGGATTGCCCCCATGCACTGTGGCTCAATTCTGAATCTCTGGGCACAAGGCAGGGCTGTGGATCTCTTTTGCTTCCTCCCCAATGTATGAGGGATTTTCCCCTGAAGTGGGGGCCTACTGAGCTTTCATTGGATGTCAGGCCACCATATGGCTGATGGTCTGGCAGAAGTGGTACCCCTTGGGCTGGGGTGGCAGCTTGCATTCCTTGACATGATGGTCTAGACCTCCACAGCTGTAGCACCTCTCTTTTTGATATGTTCTTCTGCATGTTCTTCCTATTTGGCCTCCTCTCACTCCCAATACAGAATACCCCATGATGTCCAATGACAGGGATAGAGTCCAGGACCTTGGGAGACTTCTTTAAGGTGAACTCCACTGCCCCACTCTCCTTCAGACTCTGGAAGCCCTCCATGTGCAGTTTACTCTGATGTCCAAAGATGTCCAAATGGGGATTGAGAGCTGCGGTGTGGGGTGCCATGGACAGGAGATGGAACCCAATCCTCATGTTGAACTGCTTACAGATGCCAGCACTGTGCAGCAACTGCAGCTCTTCTGTCTCCCAGGCTGCATTGTCCAGCACCTCCTCTACAGCCTTGATGCAGCCCCCACTTGCAAACTTTTGGGTGGACACAGAGTCCACGGTCGTCTCCTGAGCCTGCAACCTCACGCCCTCAGTCAGATTACTGCTGGCACCAGAGAAATCCAGAGGCAAAGGGGTGGTTTGGACTCTAGTTATTTTTATACTTGTCTGTCTTCTGCACCAAATTAGAAGTCCTTTCACATTTTTTGCCTTCCCTCAGCAGATGGCTCAGGACACAACATATTCTAGATGTTCAAAAAACGTTTTGCTATTTTAAATTGACATAGCATTTAAGCTGAGTCTCAAAGTACGGTTAAGATTGCAGTAGGTAATGATGTGGGTAAAAGCATTCCAAGCAACTGTGCAGAAGTGTGATGGGGAACAGGTTCTGGCAAGAGCCACCTGTGGTCAGTCCTTTTTCTTGGAGAGATTACAGAGGACATGTAAGGTGGAGATTATAGTAGTCAGGTGCTTTTTGTGATCAGGAGTAGAGATCCAGTTAAGTTAGCTCATAATAAGAGGCTCATCAACCCAGAGCTCAGGAACAGGCTACTGCATCTTTCTCACAGGATTCATTTTCTGCTTCTTTTGATGTGTCTGCTTCAATTTCCCTTTACTGACTGGCATCCTCAGCCTGATTCTAGTCCTATTCCTTCAACATCTCAGCCAGAATGGAGTTCATCCTGGTGACATTTATCCCTCCTTTATTCACTGTGTCTGTTTCTTCTATTGACTGAGAAATTCTTTTTGTTTTTCATGGTCAGGTTCCCAAGACAGAATCCAATTGATACATAGGATGTTTTTGTCTTCTAGCTTCTTTCAAGATTTTCTCTTTGTCTTTGATTTTATGCAGTTTGAATGTGATATGCCTAGGTGCAGATCTTTTGGTATTTATCTGGTTGGTGTTCTCTGAGTTTCCTGGATCTGTGGTTTGGTGTGTGTCATTAATTTTGGAAATTTCCAAACCACTTTTAATTCAAATATTTCTACCCTTCTTTCCTTCCTTCCTTCCTTCCTTCCTTCCTTCCTTCCTTCCTTCCTTCCTTCCTTCCTTCCTTCCTTCCTTCCTTCCTTCCTTCCTTTCTTTCTTTCTTTCTTTCTTTCTTTCTTTCTTTCTTTCTTTCTTTCTTTCTTTCTTTCTTTCTTTCTTTCTTTCTTTCTTTCTTTCTTTTCTGGTATTTGAATTATGGGTATGTTACATCTTTTGTAATTATCCCACAGTTCTTGGATATTCTTTTCTGTTTTTTTTTCAGTCTTTTAAAATTTGCATTCCAATGTTGGGGTTTCTATTGACATATCTTTAAGCTCATGGAGTTTTTTCCTTTGACTGTGCCCAGTGTACTGCTGAACACATGAAAATCATTCTTCATTTCTCTTATAGTGTTTTTTATTTCCAGCGCTTTTTTTAAAAGTTTTTCTTAGAGTTTTCATCTCTCTGTTTACATTACCCATCCATTCTTGAAGTTTGTCTACCTTTTCCATTATAACTTTTAGCACATTAATCATAGTTATTTTAAATCCCTGGTCGGATAATTTAAAACCTCTCTCATATCTGTCTGGTTCTCATGCTTGCGCTGTCTCTTGAGACTGTGTATTTTTGCCTTTTATTATGTCTTTTAATTTTCCCATAACCTATTCAGAGCATGATGTATTGTGAGGTGAATGGGTCTTTAGTGTGAGATTTTATGTTTATTTGGGTAGGAGGTAGGCTGTGTTTACTGTTTGATGTACCTATAGGTGTTAGTGGCTATGATTACTTTTGTGCTTGTTTATTTTTGTATGCTATATGGTGGGGTCACATTTCATTATTTTTCCATGTGAATATCCCATTATTGCAGCATCATTTGTTGAGTTTTTGTTTGTTTGTTTTGATTGATTGTTTGTTTTCTGGAAGCACATGTACTGGGAATCAAATCTGGGTCTCCCACATGGCATCTGGGAATTCTACCACTGAACTACCCTTGCACTCCCTATAATTACTTTTTTTTTTTGCATGGTTAGGCATTGAGAATCAAACCTAGGTCTCTGGCATGACAGCCAAGAACTCTGCCACTGAACCACCATGGACCACCCTATAATTACTTTTGATGTCCTTGTTTTTGTCCTCACTCTGTCTTTGGGTTTCACTATGAATTTCTTCTTAAATAAGAACTTAGCCTTGCAGTTCTTTTTGCTTCTCTTCAACATTTGACAGACTGATTAGTATGTATCTTGGGGAAGGCCTGTTTGGATTTATTCTGTTTGAAGTTCATTGGGCTTCTTTGACTTGTATATTCATCTCCTTTGTAAGGGTTGGGAAGTTTTCCTCCATTATATCCTCAGCTGCTCTTTCTAGCTCTTTACTCCTCTCTTCTTCTTCTGGGACACCAATGATTCTTATATTTGTGTGCTTTGTTCTGTCTATCATTTCCCTGAGCTCCAATTCAAATTTTTCCATCTTTTTTGCCATTTGCTGTTTTGAGTGTTCAAAATCATTTATCCTGTCCTCTATATCACTTATTCTCTCTCCTGTCTCTTCAAATCTGCTGTTGTGTGCCTCTACTATGTTTTTTATTTGGTCAACAGAGTCTTTAAACTCTGTGATGTCTACTATTTTTCTATTTATTCTTTCAAATTCCTTTTATTCTCTTCTATTGTCTTCCTGATTTCCTTTATGTCATTAGCCATCCTACTTGTTTTATTAATAGAGTTATATGAACATCTTTGATTAGTTGTTCCAATGTCTGTGTCTCCTCTGGTGTTTTATTTTGGTTATGGGCTAGATGTCTGCATTGTGATATGCTTAGTGATCTTCTGTTGTTTTGTTGCACATAAATATCGTGATTGATTTACTTTAGGAGTTGATTTCTTTCAGTATTCTAAATCCTTGTGTTTGTAGGGTGGGTGTGTAGCAAGATGAAGGGTACAGGGCAAAGCACAATAGTGTAGTGATGCATTGCAGCACAGATATACCTAGGTATAGGTGCAGGTTGGGGATTTTATGCTGGTGCTTGTGATCATGGGGGCCCAGTGCCCAGGGAGGATGTAACTGCGTGGGTACACAAGTCAAGGAGGCATAACTCTTTTGTCTACTGGTCTAGGGCATGGGGCCTTTGTGTGCAAGTGCAGAGCTATGGCAATGGGTCAGCCTTTGCCTTCATGGGCTGGGGATAGATATGACCTAGCTGCAAAGGTCAGCACTTTCTCAGAGCTGAGAAGCATGACTAAAGGCCATGTGTATGTGTGGGTCTATGAGTGCCATAAACTGATGAGCAGAGCTCATGGGGGGCCAAGGTAAGGCTATGTGAAACTACGGGTGGGGGGTGGTTGTAGCTTGGGTATAGAGGTTAGCACCCACAGCCTTTATGAGCTGGCAACAGCCTGCAGAGTTCAGGGATGGGGAGGTAGTGTTTGGATGGGGTGCAGGAAAGGTAAGTTGGGCTGCACTTGGGGTGGGGGTGTGGGGTCGGTATGCATGCTAGGGATTGGTGGGGTCAAGGTGCTTGGAGCATGGGGAGTGGGGGCAGGTGATGGGGTTCATGTGCATTGGGTATGGGGTGAGTTATGGGTCGTGGGCTGCACTGATGAAGGTAGTGCATTCAAGGAACATGGCTTGGCTTACTTCCTAGTCCCCATCTTCCTGTCAGTGCACTACTGTGGGCTCTGTGCTTACACATTAGGCTCCAGTTTTCAAATTCTTACCTCTTCAGCCCCTGCCCATAGTGGTTGCTATTAATGGTTTGTGTACATATCTGTCAACTTTCCTGGACCATAAGATATACTTCTAAGTAAATGTGCGTGGTAATTAAAAGCAAAAGCCCTTGTGATGGCTTCTGATAAAGGGGATGGGAGTAAAGCCTACATTAAGGAGTACCATCCCTTGCCTTATTTTTGGGACCCAACATGCTGGGTAGGAATCATGAGAACTCCCCAGATACAATTATTCAGCACATAAGTTAACTAGTGGGCTAGGAAATGTTCCTGGAGGATGGAATTTGATCAATGCAAAAAAAAAAAAAAAGACTACAATGAAGAAATGCTAATGGAAGTTATCTGCAGCAGAGGTCTGATGCCCACTCTCTGAGGGGTTCCAATGGCCTAATGATTCTGCTTGCATGAAGAAACAGAGAAGGTGAAGGAAAGTTATTTATACAAATGAGAACCATCCTATGGCGTTTCTTGTGACAGAGGGCCCCTGGAAGATCACAGAGTACAGCTCCCCTAAGATCCTGGGAAGATGAAGCTTTGGGGCCCAAAAGGATGGGGAAGTCTACAGTCTCTTTGGCATTGCATAGAACTTTCCCCTCTTCCAGGCTTAGAAGTCGTTGCCTCTCACAACTTCCTGAAGGAAACTCTTTGGTCAACAGCTGTGTTTTCGTGATCATCTCCCCACCTCTATGAAACATATTTTAATCTTCCAGAATATCTGTCTTCAGCCAAGTACCCCTCAAAGGGATAACACAGAAACACATGCAGGGGTTTTGATGGCTGTTGACAGCATAGCTATTTTTCATGGGGGACTTGCCATTTTTCAGGAGCAATAACTTGGAATCAAGGGTGAAGGATGGTGGCTGGGAATTTCTTCCATAAATGGTTATAACTTTGTGGATTTTTTCTGGTTGTAAATTATATTAATGCTTATTATAAAAAATAAAGCAACTGAAAAGTATAAATTAAAAAGGGAAAATTAACTAAAATTTTTTCATTTAGAAAAAATGATGCTTAATTTTATAGTGGACTTCCTTTTAGAATCTCTATCTTTCCACAAACATACACATATATACAAAATTGTGTATAAATGGGATTATAGAATATATGTTATTAAGTTTCATTCTCTTTATAGTGCCTACCACAGTACATGGTACACAGTAGATGCTCAATATATATCTTATGGATGAATATTCATTATTAAATATGCTCTAAACTTCTAACAATGTATCTATCCATGTCACTATGTATTAAATCCTTTTCCCAAAGTGTCTGTACTATGTTTAATTGAATGTAGATTATTTTATTTAACTGGTTCCCTATGTATGGCATTTACATTATTTCAAACTTTTTTTGCCTTTACAAACAATTCTGAATGCATACTTATAATCTACACCTTTGCTCAGTTCTCTGATTATCTTCTCCTTAGGTCACATTCTCTGAATGTGAATTATTTGATCAAAGGGTATGTGCATTTCAAACTTTAATACATTATCAAACTTCACTTCAGAAACAGTGTGAAGTGTTTTTTAAATTAACAAAGTCATATATTGTATAGCTGTCTATTTGTAAAGCCAGTCCCAGAACCCTAGAATTCATGTCTATAAAACAGCATGCAGCAATATAGGGGTAAGGAAATAAACTTCAAATCCAGGTAAAAGGATCACTGGAATTTCTCCTTCCAGTGTATTTAGGCCCACAACTCCTCACCACCAAAAGTATTAAATAAAATAATATTATTTTGGTTAAGATGATAACACCTAGTGTCGGTAACATGTAGAAAATAGACTGCTGAGGAGAATGAAAATTGTTCCACCTTTTACTGAAGGTCACTTTGAAAATATATTTTAAAAGCTTTAAAACTGTTCTTGACTTATGGAAAGACATAGGAACAGATAACATGTTTGGTACTGAAGCTAATTTGCTATTTTTTCAAATTATGGGTTATAGACATAGATTGTGCAATAAAAACCTCAGGGTAACCACAAAATATTTAAAAATATATAGAAATGGGAATGAGAAAAGGATCAGAGAGATAAACTTTAAAGGAAAGTAGGATGCAGCAAAGGAAAAGAGATGCAAAAGAATTGGCAAATAAAAATCAAGATAAAAAATAATTGAAGAAACTCCTGCTTTTACAGTAAAAAACATTGAATGTTAATGGATTAAACTTCCCTCCAAAAGAAAGAGATTGGTATAATGGATAAAAGTAAGATCCAACTAAAAGTTGTTTACAAGAGACTCATTTTAGACACAAAAATACAAATAAGTTGCGAGTGAAAGGATGGAAAAAGATTTTCATGTAAGTAGTAATCAGAAAAGACCTGGGATAGCTATATGAATATTGGACCAAACAGACTTTAAGTCAAAAGCTGTTAAAAGAGACAAAGAAGGACACTATATATTGATAAAAGTGTCAATCTACCAAGAAGAAATAATAATTAGAAATATTTATGCACATAATGATGGTGTCCCGAAATACATGAGGCAAAAACTGGCAAAACAGAAGGGAGAAATAAACACCCTTAAATTAATATTTGGAAAATTCAATAGACCACTCTCATCAATATATAGAGCATCAAGACAGAAGATTAATGGGGAACTAGAGAACTTGAATAATATAATAAGTGAACTAGACCTAACAGACATATGCAGAACATTGCACTCCAAAACAGCAAGATACACATTCTTTATAAGTGCACATGAATCATTCTCCAGGATAGAGCATATGTTGGGGCACAAAACAAGACTCAATAAATTTAAGAAGATTGAAATTATGCAGTGTATTCTCTGACCATTATGGAATGAAACTGGAAGTCAATAACAGGCAGGAAAATGGAAATTCAACAAATATATGGAAGTTAAATAACAACCAATAGATCAAAGAAGGACTTATGAAGGAGATCAGTAAATATCTTAAGACAAATGAAAATGAGCATACAACATATCAAAACTAAGGAGATGCAGCGAAAGCAGTGGTTAGAAGGAACGTTATTGCCCTACACGCTTACATTAAAAAAGAAGAAACAACTAAAATCAAAGACCAAACCACACAAGTGGAGGAACTAAAAAATGTATGACAACAAACTCAACCCAAAGCCAGAATAAGGAAGAAATAAAGATTGGAGCCAAAATAAATGAAATGTAGAACATAGAAAACATTAAGGGGAATTAACAAAACCAAAAGTTGTTTCTTTGAAAAGAACAATAAAATGAACAAATCTTTAGCTAGACTTACAAAGAAAAAAAGACAAGATGCAAATAAGTAAAATCACAATTTAGAAGAAGGACATTACTTCTGATGCCACAGAAATCAAAGGGATCATAAGAGGATACTATGAACCACTGTATGCCAACAAATTTGACAATCTAGATGAAATAGGCAAATTCTTAGAAACATACAAACAGCCTACACTGGCTCTAGAAGAAATAAAATATCACAACAGACCAATTAAAAATAGAGAAATTGAATCCATCATGAAAAACCTCCGAACAAAGAAAAGCTTAGGACTAGATTGCTTGACAGGTGAATTCTACTAATCTTTTCAAGAGTAATTAGTACCAATCCTGCTCAAACTCTTAGAAAAAATTGAAGAGGCAGGAACACTACCTAACTCACTCTATGATGCCAACATCACTCTAACACAAAAGCCAGATAGAGCTACTACAAGGAAAAATATATAGATCAACTTTTATTATAAATATAGATACAAAAATCATCAACAAAGTACTTACAAATCAAATTTAACAACACATTGAAAGAATTATGTGTTGTGATCAAGTAGATTTTATCCCAGGTATGCAAGGGTGTTTCAACACAAGAAAATCAATTAATGTAATACACCACATTAATAAATGGACAGAACAAATCCACATGGTCAGAGAAGGGCTTTGATAAAAACCAGCATCCTTTCATGATAAAAACACTTCAAAAATAGTAGTAGAAGGAAACTACAATCAATATAATATAGGGCTTATATGAAAAACCTACAGCTAACATAGCACACAACGGTGAAAGACTGAATGCTTTCCCTCTAAGATCTGGAACAAGACAAGATGCACACTGTTTCACTGTTATCAATATAGTGCTAGAAGCTTTAGCCAGAACAATTAGGCAATAAAAAGATATAAAAGACATCCAAATTGGAAAGTAAGAAGGAAAACTGTCACTATTTGCAGATGACATGATCCTACATATAGAAAGTCCTGAAAAAACTACAATAAAGGTACTAGAGCTAAGAAACTAATTCAGCAAAGTAGCAGGATACAGGATCAATGCAGAAAAAATCAGTGGTGTTTCTACACACTAGTAATGATCAATCTGAGAAGGAAATAAAGAAAAAAGTCCATTTACAACAGCAGCTAAAATTTTTTTCTTTTTTATGCTGTATGCTGGGGGGAGGCACATTTCATTCTTTTTCCATGTGAGTATTCCCCTATTGCAGCACCATTTGTTGAATTTTTGTTTTGTTTGGTTTTTTTTCATTTGTTTGTTTGGGAAGTGTATATGGACCAGAAATCAAACCCAGGTCTCCCACATGGCAGGTTAAAATTCTATCACTGAATTTTCCTTGCAGCCACAATAGCAGCTAGATTTTAATCAAGGATTTAAAGGATTTGTCAGAGAATACTTCAAAATGTTACTAAAAGAAATCAAAGAATACCCAACTAAGTGGAAGGACATTCATGCTCATGGACTGGAAAGACTGAATATTATTAAGATATCAGTTCTATTTAAATCTATGTATGAATTCAATGCAATTGCAATAAAAATTCCAACCACCTACCTTGCATAAATGGAAAAGCCAATTATCAAATTCATTTGGAAAAGTAAGGATACCAAATAGCCAAAAGCATCTTAAAAAAGAAAATTGAAATAGGAAGATGCACACTTCCTAACTTAAGAGCATATTACAAAGCTACTGTGGCCAAAACAGGATGATACTGGCACAGGAATAGATATGCCAATCAATGGTAATTGAATTGAGAGTTCAGAAATAGACCCTCATGGCTATGGCCCATTGATTTCTTTTTACAGGGGCAGGCACCAGAAATTGAACCCAGGTCTCCAGCATGGCAGGCGAGAATTCTGCCACTGAACGACCGTTGCACTACCCTGGCCCATTGATTAAAAGAAATTGTTTTTGTGTGAAATATAGTATATATGCAAAAAAGCAATAAATTTCCAAGTACATTTTAACAAGCAGTTTTAGAACAGATTTTAAAGTTTTGTATGGGTTACAGTTCCATGATTTTTCAGTTTTTTCTTCTAGCTGCTCCAAGGCACTGGAGACCAAAAGAAATATCAATATAATGATTCAGCAGTCAAGATCATTTGTTAAATCCTTTCTTCTCTGTTGTACTCATCCTTCTCTTTAAATAACATATATGCATAATGTCCCATTGATTTTTGATAAGGCTGCCAAGTCTGCTCAATTAGGAAAGAATAGTCTCTTTAACAAATGGTGCTGAGAAAATTTTATATACATATGCAAAAGAATGAAAGAGGACCCCATATCTCACACCATATACATAAATTAACTCACAGTGGATCAGAGACCTAAATATAAGAGCCAGGACTATAAAACTCTCAGAACAAAATGCAGGGAAGCAACTTCAAGATCGTGTTTTAGGCAATGGTTTCTTTAACTTTAAGAAAGAAGAATTGAATGCAGCAACTCAGACATTTGCACACTGATGTTTAGAGTGGCTATTATTCACAATTGCCATAAGATGGAAGTAACCCAACTGTCCATCAACTGATGAATGGATAAACAAAATGGTATATACATACAATGAAATATTATTCAGCTGTAAAAAAGATACATATGAACATGGATGAACCTTGAGGACATTATGTAGAGCAAAATAAGCCAGACACAAAAGGACACATATTGTATGATCTCACTCTTATGAACTAATTAAGGTCAGCAGGCTCATAGCGTTAGGACATGGAATATAGGTTACAAAGAGAAAGATCGGGGTTAGAGAATTGTGAATTGATGCATAACTTGCATAGAATTTCTATTTAGTCAGATAGTAAAAGTTCAGAAATCGATGGTGGTTATGGTAGCACATTACTGTGAGTGTAATTAAGAGCAGTAAAGTATATATGTGAATCTTGATAAAAGAGAAAACAGAATTTATTATTACTAGAATAAAAATTAAAAGATAAAACATAGGACTATACAGCACAGTGAACCCTACTGTAGATGATGGACTATAGTTAATAGTAAAATTATGAAAATGTTCTTTCATGGGTTATAGCAAATGTATGATGCTAAGGTAAGGTTGTAATAATGGAAGAGTAGATGGAAAAAATAGTATATGGAATTAGTATATGGAAAAATACTATATGGAAAAATAGTATATGGAAAAAATACACCTAGTATAAGTAATGAATGATAGAATTATTTTAATAACCTTTCATCAATTGTAACAAAAGTAAATATTCTTAAAATTAGTACAATTATATAAAATAAAGTGTTATCGTCAAGAGTAACAAATGTTCCACACAAATACAAGGTGTTGATGGTGAATAGGAATCCTGTATTTAATGCGTGACTGTTTTGTAAACTCAAAACTTCTTTAATAAAAAGTGTGTGCATATATATATATATTTATATTTATATAATGAACTATTTTAACCCACAGTTTTAAAAGGATTATCATCTTCTAGGTGGTGTATAGACATGTTCAATAAATGGTTGTCAACTTGAAAAAAAAAACACTTAGAAAAATAGAAATAGAAGGAAACTTCCTGAACATGATGAAGGGCACCAATGAAAAACTCACTGTTAACATTGTACTCAATGGTGAAAGACCAAAAGCTTTCCTTCTAAGATCTGGAAAGAGACAAGGATGCCCATTGCTACCCCTGTTAGTCACAGTATACTGCACCTCATACACACATGCAACTAAACTCTCAGTTTTAGCCTCTTGACTCACCCAATCTCTTTACTCTGTTCTCTCTCCTCTCATTCTTGGAAGTTGACCTTTTCTCCTACTTGACCACAATTTCTTCTCTTGTTACACATAAACAATTTTTTTTTGCATGGGCAAGCACTGGGAATCAAACCCGGGTCTCTGGCATGGCAGGTGAGAATTCTGCCTGCTGAGCCACCATGGCCTGCCCTATAAACTCAATTTAAACTGGATTCACTATCTCTTCCTTTCCTGTCTCAGTGGAAGTGGTATAGCTTCTCCTGCTCAGAGTGTATACCTCTACCAAAATTCTGGATCCAATTCTATGCTGTATTCTTAGGCATTTATGTGATCAGTAACCCTCCTCTTACCCTGCACACACTTCTGTATTTTCAACCTCTTCCTTTATACTACCTCTATCTCCTCATCTCATTAACATCTTTGAAAATAAGTCCTTCATCGGCTCCACAAATCCCTGTTTCTAAGACCTTATTTGTGTCCTTTATTTTACAGCCAAATGTCCTTTCTTTTCTTTTTATATTATGGAACATTTCACAAATTTGCATATCATCCTTGCTTAGGGGCCATGTTAATCTTCTCTGTATTGTCCCAATCTTAGCATATGTGCTGCTGAAGCAAGCCCTATAGTTAAATTTCTTGAAAGTAGTTTAATTTCCTATTTTACTTCACCACCATTCATTCAATCCCTGACTCACAGGTATCTTCCCTCTTTCTTCATCATGACACTTAAACTACCCTCATTAAGGTCATCAATGATGTTCATATTGATAAATTCTGTAGACTCTTTTCTGTCTTCATTTTATGAGACCTTCATGTTTCATTTGATGAAATAGAATACTTGTATTTATTAAAGTCTCTCCTTCCCACCTTGGCTTTTGTGACACTATTCTCTCCTGGTTTTCGGCTACTTTTCCAGCTGTTCCTTTTCAACCTCTTATGTTATAACTCCTCTTCTTCTGTTAATTCCTCAAAGTTTCATGTCTCTTAGAGCTCTATTTTCAGCCTTCTGTTCTCTTCACCCAAAACACTGTTTTCTACTAATGGTCAATGAGAGGGAGGGGCAAGTGGTTTGGGACATATGAATTTTTTCTTTTTGTTTCTTTTTCTGGAGTGATGCAAATGTTTTAAAATGATCGTGGTGATGAACACAAATATGTGATAATATTGTGAAGCATTGATTGGTACTATGGTTGGACTATATATGTATTAAGATTTCTCAATAAAAATATTTTGTAAAAATGAATGAATGAATAAATAAATAAATCATCTGTCAGAGCAAACTCATTTAAACTTATGGATTTAATAATATGCTAAAGACTCTGAATTTTTTAAACCTCCTTTTAGGACACTGTGTTATCTAGGGTTCTCTAGAGAAACAGAATCAGCAGGAGATATATGTGAATATAAAATCTAGAAAAGTGCCTCATGTAACCATGGGGATGTAGAGTCCAAGGTCTAGGGCAGGCTATGAGCTGGAAGCTCCAATGAAGGTCCTCAATGAACTCTCAGGATAGGCTGACTGGCTGAAGCAGGAAGAGTGATTGTCTCTTCTAAAGCTTCCTTAAAAGCCTTCTGGTTATTAGATTAAGCAACACTCATTGCAGTAGACACTCCCTTTAGCTGATTGCAAATGGAAATGCAATCAGCTGTGGATGCCACCAACATGATGGACTTAAAAATAAGCTCATGAAATGTCCTCATAACAACAGACAGCCAACATTTGCCCAACCAGACAACCAGGCACCACCATCTGGCCAAGTATACGAACCTCACCATGACAGGTATATACATATCCTTAAACCATACTTAATCTCTAAATAGAAAACCATAGCAGATACATTTTTTGTCCTCACCTAACAATACTCAACTGTCCCGTGTACAACTGGAAATGTGTTAAATCTGTCCAGAACAGGGTGCAAGTCCTTAGGCAATATTCACTCTTAAAGTTGATATCTAACAACTTAAATACTATAACATGAACAAAACAGCTTAAGTCATATGATAAAGGTGATAAAATGAAGAGAAAAACAAAGATATTTGATTTATGTATAAATACATAGATTCTAATTACAAAGAAAGGAAGAAATATTCATACCATTACAGTCCTTGTTTCTATAACTGATCATGCGGTCGTAGTTCAGATTTATCACTACCTTCTTCCACTACCCATTCCATGTTCCCTTTATCCTCAGCAAGCACTTTAGCTGGCCATGGTTCTTTGCCTGGTGGGGTGACACATACCTTCATTCTTGAAGTTTCAAGTCTTGCCTGGATTGAGTTGTTGCAATTTTTCTTCGATTTTAATCACAGGGCATAGTAGTACAAAACGATGTCCTAAAGGATCTTCTATATTCCAAGAAAATTCTTCTTTACCTCCATTGTGTAGTTTCAGTACTATTTCCCCCCTGATAGTCAGAGTCAATTACCCTAGCCAGTAATGCAATCTCCTTCTTGGTTTCTTGATCCAGGGGCATGAGTAGCCTAAAGTGACCAGGTGGCAGCCTTAGATTCCAGCTTAATGGAATCACTTTTGTTTCACTTTGTGGAAACACTACCCCTTCTGGAACTAAAACCTGTAGACAAACAGAGCTCAAGATCACAGGGACAGGAAGCAAAAGGTTTCCCAGTGTCTCACTAGGAATAATAGTGAGTGGTGCCACTCCCATTTCCACCCCTTGGTTCCTGTACCCATGAATCCTGGCTATGGGAGAAATAGCACCATAGAGTGGATGCTTATTCTGAGCATACACAGCCTCCTAGAGAACATCACCTCAACCCTACAAGGTATTGCCACCTAGTTGGTATGGTAATTGAGTTTTCAAAAGGCCATTCCACCGTTCTATCAATCCAGCTGCCTCTGGATGATGGGGAACATGTAAGACTAGAGAATTCCCAGAGCATGTGCCCATTCCCACATTTTATTTGCTGTGAGGTGATTTCCTTGATTATAAGGAATGCTGTGTGGAATACCATGATGATGGATAAGGCATTCTGTAAGCCCACAGATGGTAATTTTGGCAGAAGCATTGCATGCAGGGAAAGCAAACCCATATCCAGAGTATGTGTCTATTCCAGTTAGAACAAATTGCTGCCCCTTCCATAATGGAAGTGGTCCAATGCAATTAACCTGCCACCATGAAGCCAGCTGATCACCTTAGGGAATGGGGCCATATTGAGGGCTGAGCATTGGTCTCTACTGCTGGCAGATTGGGCACTCAGCAGTGACTGTAGCCAGGTCAGCCTTGGAGAGCGGAAATCCATGTTACTGAGTCCATGCATAACCTCCATCCCTACTGCCATGACCACTTAGTTCATGAGCCCATTGGGCAATGACAGGAGTTGCTGGGGAAATAGGCTGACTATTACCCACAGAATGAGTCATCTTATCCACTTGATTATTAAAAAATCCTTTGCTGAAGTTATCCTCTGGTGAGCATTCACATGGGACCAAAATATCTTCATGTTTTTATCCCACTCAGAAAGCTGTATCCACATACCTCTTTCCCAGACCTCTTTGTCACCAATTTTCCAATCATAATGTTTCCAAGTCCTTGACCACTCAGCCAAACCATTAGCAAAAGACCATGAGTCAATATACAAATGCACCTCTGACCAGTTCTCCTTCCAAGCAAAATGAACAATCAGGTGCACTGCTCGAAGTTGTGCCCACTGGGGGGATTTCCCCTGATCATTGTCCTTCAGGGACATCCTGGAAAGGGGTTGTAGAGCTGCAACTGTCCACTTTCAGGTGATATCATGTGTAAACCAGGCCTGAGTTTTCTTCCTCAGTCAATTCATTATAAGGAACTCCCCAAGAGGCCATAGCTGTGGTCTGGGAAAGAGAAGGTAATGTGGCAGGAGTGCAGACCATGGGCATTTGAGCCATTTCCTCATGTAAATTACATTTGCCTTCAGGGTCTGCTTTGGTCCTATCTCATATATGCCATTTCCATTTTATGATGGAGTGCTGTGGCATACATCCAACTTTATGGCTTGTGGGTCAGACAACACCCAGCTCATGATAGGCAACTCAGGACTCATGGTAACTTGTTGGCCCATGGTTAAGCATTCAGTTTCTACTAAGGCCCAAGCAGGCCCAAAGTTGTTTTTCAAATGAAGAGTAGTTATCTCCAGCAGATGGCAAAGCTTTGCTCCAAAATCTTAAGGGTATGTGTTGTGATTCTCTTGTAGGGGCCTGCCAAATGCCCCAGATAGCATCTTTATTTGCCACCGACATTTCCAGCACCGTTGGACCTGCTGAATCATATGGCTTAAGTGGCAGAGCAGCTTGTACAGCAGCCTGTACCTGCCTCAGAGTCTCCTTTTCTTCAGGTCCCCACTCAAAATTAGCTGTTTTTCTGGTCACTCAATAAATGGGCCAGAGTAGCACATCCAAATGAGGAATGTGTTGTCACCAAAATCCAAAGAAACCAACTAGGCATTGTTCCTCTTTCTCTGGTCATAGGATGGGCCAGATGCAGCAACTTCTCCTTCATCTTAGAAGGGATTTCTCAACATGCTCTACACTACTGGACACATAGAAATTTCACTGAGGTGGAAGGTCCCTGTATTTTTCTTGGATTTATCTCCCATCCCCTGACACACACAAATGCCTTACCGGTAAGTCTAGAGTAGTTGCTATGTCTTGCTCACTAAGTCCAATCAGCATGATATCATCAATATAATGGACCAGTGTGATGTCTAGTGGGAGGGAGAAATGATCAAGGTTCCTGCAGACAAGATTATGACATAGGGCTGGAAAGTTGATATATCCCTGAGGTAGGACAGTGAAAGTATATTGCTGACCTTGTCAGCAAAACAGTTTGAAAGCAAACTGTTTTGGGTGGTCCTTACTAACAGCTATTGAGAAAAAAGCATTTGTCAGATCAATAGCTGCATACCAAGTACCAGGGGATATGTTAATTTGTTCAAGCTATGATATCGCATCTGGAATAGCAGCTGCAATTGGAGTCACCATCTGGCTGAGTTTATGATAATCCACTGCCGTCTTCCAAGACCCATCTGTTTTTTGCAGAGGCCACATAAGACAGTTGAATGAGGATGTGGTGGGAATCACCCTATATCCTTCAAGTCATTAAGAGAGGCACTAATCTCTGAAATCCCTCCAGGAATCTGGAATTGCTTCTGATTTACTATTTTGCTAGGTAGGGACAGTACTAGTGGCTTCCGCTTGGCCTTTCCTACCACAGTAGCCCTCACTCCATAAGTCAGAGAGCCAGTGTGGGAATCCTTCTAGTTGCTCATTGTGTATATTCCCATTATGCATTCTGAAACTGGGAAAAAAACTACAGAATGGGTCTGGGGACCCACTGGATCCGCTGTGAGATGGACCAGAGTTAATCTCCAACAATTACTTGACACCCATAAGCCCTCACTGGACCAGAGTGACGTTTTGAGTCCCCTGCAATTAATGTCACTTCTGAACTAGTGTATAATAATCCCCCAAATATCTTAACATTTCCTTTTCCCCAAATGCACAGTTACCCTAGTAAAAGGCTGTTTGTATCCTTGGGGAAAGCTTGGAGGAAGATTAACAGTATAAATTTGTGGTGGTGTAAAAGTGTCCTCCCGCAAAGGGACTTGGCCTCCCCCCTCATTCAAGGGGCTCTGGGTTGTAAACTGTGTCAAGTCTGGAAATTGATTAAGGGGCTGTGAATGTTCATTTTTGTAATTCAAGTTAGACTTTGGTTCACTTGACCTAGAACTCTTTTGTGTATACAGCTCAAAAGGAATTTAGTAGACTGCCTATCTGTTGTACTTCTAGGTACTCCATGATCTTGTAGCCAATGCCACAAGTCTCTGTGAGTCAGGTTATTTTGACTCTTGCTTTGAGTCTGCTATCCATTATGATAACCATGTCTACCTTGTCTTTGGCGATTAAGTGCTGCCGCCTGGTTTCTGCCAACTCGGGATCTGATCATCTTCATCGTGTTTAAGGATTCCAGCTCAGTGACAACAGTATCTGACCTAAAGAGAAGGGCAGCTACAGAGCTCTTCAGAGATGATGGGGCTAGTCTCACAAATTTACTTCTCACAGTTCTGGTAAAAGGTGCATCCTCTGGACATCACTGAGGTGTATAATCAGGCTTTCCATGATAAATCCATTCTAACATTCCAATCTCTCTAAGCTGTGGGATTCCCTCATCTACATTATACCAGGGCATTTCTGGCATTTCAACCTCAGATAATGTTGACTGTCTTTTGATCCATGTTTCAGCCAACCATCCAAACAAACTGTTAATGCCTTTCCTAACCCCTCGAGCTATAACATTGAATGTGGAGTCTCTGCTTAGTGGGCCCATATCAATAAATTCAGCTTGAACCAGCTTTATATTCATCCCACCATTATCCCTCACCCTTAAAATCCATTGCTGCACATATTCCCCTGATTTCTGTCTACATAAGTTGGAAAACACAATTTTTTTGGAGCATAGCATACCTCCTCATGAGTGACATTTTGTACCTCACCTTTTGGGGCCTTTTGGGATTTTAGTCTAGTACTAGATCTGGAAGAAAAGAGGGGTGGTGTGTTGGGTCATGAAAAGAATTAGAAGTATCTTCCAAGGCAATTGCTTCAGGGCATTCATTTGCAGTTTCATCTGGTGAAACAAGATTAATCTTCCAGGCAGAGGAGCAAGGGTTGTTTCCCCATGGGAGGAAATTATGTGCTTCACAGGCACTGAAGGTTTAATACCTGCAGGTGGAAGTTGGGTGGTCAACTCCTCAGGGCAGGCTAGATGTGGGGCAGCATGTCCTCAGGGCAAACTATTATAAGGTTATCTAGAAAAGACTCAGCAAGGTGTAGGGTTTCAATGTCTCCACAATCATCAGTATCAATCCACACGTGGCCATTCCATTTTTCAGGGTCCCACTCCTTTCCAATAAATGCCCTCATTTTAATGGCAGGCACCATGCAAGGTTGTGATTTCAGTTTATGTTGTAAATTTGCTACTCTAACAATGAGACTCTGAGTCTGATTTTCAGAGATCTCAAGTCTTTGGCTACAGGAAATAACATTTTCCTTCAGGGCACTCAAAGAAGCTTTTACATCTGTCATATGGTGCATAAGCTTCTCATTTCAAGCCTTCAGCTCATCCGTTTCCCTCATCAATGCATACAACGTATCTAGCAATAACCAGCCAACATCTATACTTCCAAAATCCACAAAACTCTTTAAAGGTATTGTTCTAGCTTGCTAGCTGCCGAAATGCAATATACCAGAAACGGAATGACTTTTAAAAAGGGGGAATTTAATGAGTTGCTAGTTTACAGTTCTAAGGCCGAGAAAATGTCCCAATTAAAACGGGTCTATAAAAATGTCCAATCTAAGGCATCCAGAGAAAGATAACTTGATCCAAGCAGGCTGATGAAGTTCAGGGCCTCTCTCTCAAGTAAGAAGGCACATGGTGAACAGGGTCAGGGCTTCTCTCTCATCTAGAAAGGCATGTGGTGAACACGGCATCATCTGCTAGCTTTCTCTCCTGGCTTCCCTTCATGAAGCTCCTTGGGAGGCATTTTCCTCCTTCATTTCCAAAGGTTGATGGACTCTCTGCTTCTCATGGCCATGCCATTCTGCTCTCTCAGAATCTCCAAAATATTTCCTCTTTTATAGGATTCCAATAAACTAGTCAAGACCCACTTGAGTGGGTAGAGACACGTCTCCACCTAATCTATTTTAACAACCACTCTTGATTACTCAAGATCATATCAAGATGTGACTCCCTAAGTCACATCTCCAGGGAGATGATCTAATTACAGTTTCAAACATACAGTACTGAATAGGGATTAGAAGAAATGGTTGCCTTTACAAAGTGGGATTAGGATTAAAATATGGTTTTTCTAGGTTACGTACATCCTTTCAGACCAGCACAGGTGTCAAAAACATTATCACCCAGAGCCCGACTTTCTATAAGAAACAATTAATAGAATCAAATGGTGATATTATGACTATCTCTTTTGCCAGCTCACCACATGGATGGGCAGTTTCATTCTGATTATAGAAACATAGTCATTAGTGCTTTTGAATCCAGTCAGAGTAGAAGATCAATTGTAAAAATTCATTTAAAAAATTCTGTTTCTTAAGAAACACTCCAGGTACCAAGCAGTATTAGCTAGGGTTCTCTAGAGAAACAGAATTAGCAGGAGATATCTGTAAATACAAAATTTATAAAAGTGTCTCATGTAACCATGGGGATGTAGAGTCCAAGGTCTGTAGGGCAGGCCATGAGTTGGCAGCTCCAATCGAGGTCCTCAATGAACTCTCAGGAGAGGCTGACTGGCTCAAGCAAGAAGAGTGATTGTCTCTTCTGAATCCTCTTTAAAAGCCTTCTGGTGATGAGATTAAGCATCACTCATTGCAGAAGACACTCCTCTTAGCTGATTACAAATGCAATCATCTATGGATGCCACCAACGTGACCATGATTTAAGACCATGAAATGTCCTCATAGCAACATTTAGGTCAGTGCCTGCTGGCCAGACAACGAGGCACCACCACCTGGCCAAGTTTGCACATGAAACTGACCATGACAGACCTCTCTCCTCAGTTTCCAACTGTCTTCTGGACAATCTCCATTTGGATGACTCAAAGCATCTCAAACTTAAGCCATCCAAAGCTGAACTTATCATCTTCCCACCCAAACTTACATCATCTTCTGTGCTCCCTATCTCACTCACTGACTGACACCATCATTCATCTCATTACCTATGTTAGAATGTCTGGAATCACCTTTGACTTCTTCTCTTCTCACATCCAATTACTCATTGTTTCATTACAAGATCACAGATCTTGGTTTTCCTATTTGTAAAGTTCTCTTTAAATAATTCCATTGCCTTAGTTCAGAGCACTATCACCTTATATAAGACTGTTACAAAAGCTTCCTAACTTTTTTTCACAACTTCTGTCTCATTCCCTTACAATCCATTATTCATATGGAATTCAGAATGATCTCCCTAATTACAAAATTTGATCAGGTACCTTTGTCTAAAATTCCTTAGAAGCTGTCCATTGCTTAAGCCCTCAGAATGTTATTCAGGGCCCTCCATGACCCAGTGCCCATCAGATTATGGTATAGTTTTTCCAATATATGTATGTACAGTTTACTTTAATCTTATTTAGCTACTTGCAGTTCTTAGTAAGTCTTACTGTGTTTCTTCTGCTTCGAGTGTTCTTATCCTCTTTTAGCTTAAGGAACACCTACTTGTCCTTCCAGACCTAGCTTGAGCATCATCTTCCTGAGGACTGCTCCCCAGAGTTCTCCCTGAATATCTAATTTGATTTAGATTTTCTTCCTTTGT
This sequence comes from Tamandua tetradactyla, assembly GCF_023851605.1. Taxonomy (NCBI): domain Eukaryota; kingdom Metazoa; phylum Chordata; class Mammalia; order Pilosa; family Myrmecophagidae; genus Tamandua; species Tamandua tetradactyla. Next base: position 93,517,027 of record NC_135353.1, read on the forward strand.
GGTTCCTTGTCACCTGTTGCATACCTCTATAGTAGCACTTTTTACACACTATAGACATTTGACATACATTTGATTTTTCCTTTCTCCCATTTAAATCTATGTCCCTTAGAGGAGAGAACACATAGCATTAGTCTTTATATTTCTACTGGCTAGCTTAATGCTTGATATATATTAGGTGCCCAATAAATGTTTGTGAAATGTATGAAAGTATGACTGAATGGATAATGACAATATAAGGTCAGATAAAGTCCTTGCAAATAATTGAATAGCTGTAACAAGGTTATGATGCATTTAGGGAACAGAGAATAGTTTAGTGTGATGTAGAATAGAGTATGAAGTAGCAGGAAGAGGAATGGTGGAAGATGAGGCTGAGAAATATGCAAGAGCCAGATCACAAAATACCTTTCTGTGTCTTATGGCATGATGAGATTTATGTTTTAGATATATCACTCTGGCTTCTTTGTAAAGAATATATCTAATGGTTAATGTGAAAACAAGGTCACTGGTTAGGTGATTGTGGTATTCTTGATGAGAGACAGTGGAGGCCAAGACCAGGGTAGTGGGAGCAGGGATGGAGGGAAGTGGACAGATGAGGTGGAGGTGGAGTTTTCTACACAGAAGGAATAGCATACATGATGATCCAGGTTTGAAATAAACAATTGTGCCTTGAAGGAACTGAAAGAGATTTAGTGTGGTGGAAGTGCTGAATATGAAAGCCTGGAAGCAAGAGATGAGTCCTTGTCTGCTTCTCTAGGAAGTTGGGACTTGATTCTGTGAATAAAGGAGAGCGATTGAAAGGTCTCAAGCAGAGAGTTATGTGATTAGATTATGGTTAGTAAGATCACTGTATTTGTGGAGAAAATGAGAATGTTCAGCTGATAAGCTGCTGCAGTTACCCAGGCCCCAAAACAGATCCAGGATTCTAGGTCAAGGAGCAGACTCATTGCTCCAAATAAAAATGTCAAAAGAACAAATTCTATTGTATTGTTTCTACTCTTCTTTATGAGGAGTAAGAATGGTCTTGGCTTCAAAATCTTGGCCCCCAGAATGAATAGGATGGTCTTAGAAACTATCTTCTGTAAATACAAATGGAAGTGGCCAAGATGGTAGAATAGTGAGGTGTGAAATTTAGTTCTTCCTCCAAATTAGTTTGTAAACAGCCAGGAACTGTATGGAACAACCACTGGGGGGACATAAGTGACTGGATACACAACATACACTGGTTTGGAAGAGGGGGGAAAAGCTGAGATTCTACTCAGAACTGTAAGTCCCACAAACCAGGGAGGCCAATGCCCTTCCCCCATGGACACAGCAGGATGGATCCACAAGGGAAAAGGAAACAGACCTCATTAGTAGCAAGTGCTTAGCTCAACTAAGCTCCAATTGCAGAATTCGTTAACAAATTCTGACTACTAAAAACAAGCCCAAGCACAGATAAACCTGGAATAAACAATAAAGGAACCAGGCAGAGAGGGGGTGGGGCTGATAAAAAAAACAAACAAGCAGGGCTTTTTGAGTTGCACAGCACAAAATGTTGGAAAAGTGCTGAACTCCAATAAAAGGTGACATATAGAGCCTGGGGATACACAGAACCACATACACAACTCAAGATTTTGATTGGTAGAGCCAGGGAGTGGTGTCTGGCTCTGAAGAGGTTATTTGCTTATATTTTTTTACTTCTTAGCAGCTCATTAGATAGAACTGCAAGCATTCTCAGGCTCCAGCACTTCCCCAGGCAAGGGTAAAACTAAGACTTGTTTGACAGACAAAATGATTAGTCAGGTGAAAAGAGTTATTCCCTAAAGGGCTTATCCTCCCCAAGAAAATTGTGGTGGAGCCCAGCTCAAATGGAGGTCCTCACTTAGGGAATTCAGGCCCCAGCAGCTAGAAGAGAAGCAATCAAAGCCCGCCTGCTACTGTAGCCTCTGTCTAAACTACAACACTGGCAAGGGGAGTCTGCTGAAATTAAAGGTACCACATCATTTAATGCTGGTGGGAACCTGTGGGCAGACAAGCACCACATGCTCGGCAAGATAGGAATAGCAGGGAGTATAGAGGCTTTGTAGAAAAGTCTGACAGCCTGCTGGGTTTCACTCTCAGGGAAACCTGATGCCTGCTCTTTCCTCCTGAGATGTGGGCCTGTCTGGCCTTTGGAAAATCCGACTGGGATTGATAACATCTGAGGAGACCCTCCTCAATAAAAAGGCTCCATATAGGCAGGGCAAGAAACAGAAAAACAAGGACAGAAAACTTCTAATCACTTAAATAGAACCTATGCTATAGGTCTAGAATAAGTTGAACTGAATGTCAAGGAACAGATAGAGAATAAAACCATCTAGCAAGAAAATCCCAGGTAAAAGAGTGAAAACAACCTGCAGAATAAACTAATTAAGGAAATCAAATGCCTACACACCATCAGAAAACTATGAGTCATACTAGGAAAATCAAAGATATGGCCCAGTCAAAGGAACAAACCAACACTTCAAATGAGACACAGAAATTGAAACAACTAATTCAGGATTTTTGAATAGACATACAAAATTTCGTAAAAAATTGAATCAATGAGTTAAAGAAGGATATAAAAAAGACATGGGGGAACATAAAGAAGAACTCAACAGTTTGAAAAAACATATCAGAGAACTTAATTGAATAAAAGGCACAATAGAAGAGATTAAAAAGCATTGGAAACCTACAACAATAGATTTGAAGAGGCAGAAGAAAGGATTAGTAAACTAGAGGACAGGACATCTGAAATCTGACACACAAAAGAAAATATAGGGAAAAGAATAGAAAAACATGAGCAGGGTCTCAGGGAATCCAAGGACAACATGAAGCATGCAAATTTATGGGTTACGGTTGTCCCAGAAGGAGAAGAGAAGAGAAAAGTAGGAAAAAGACTACAGAGAAAATAATCACTGAAAATTTCACATCACTTATGAAACACATAAAATTATAGATCCAAGAAATGTAGCATACCCCCAAACAGAAGAGATCCAAATAGACATACTCCAAGACACTTACTAATCAGATTGTCAAATGTCAAAGACAAAGAGAGAATTTTGAAATCAGCAATAGAAAAGCAATCCTTCACAAACAAAAGAAGTTCAATAAAACTATAGGTGGATTTCTCAGCAGAGTCATGGTGGCAAGAAGGCAATGGTACGATATATTTAAAATTCTGAAAGAGAAAAACTGCCAACCAACAATTCTACATCCAGAAAAACTGTCTTTCAAAAATGAGAGGGAGAGTAAAATATTTTAAGACAGTCACTGAGAGAATTTGTGACTAAGAGACTGGCTCTACAGGAAATACTAAAGGGAGCATTACAAGCTAGAAGGAAAGTATAGGAAAGACAGGTGTGGAGAAGAGTGTAGAAATAAAGACCATGAGTAAAGGTACAAAGAGAGAAAAAAGATATGACATATAAAATCCTAAAGAAAAAATGGTAGAGAAAGTACTGCCATTATAGTATTACATTAAATGTTAATGGATTAAATACCCCAGTCAAAGACACAGACTGGTAGAATGGATTAAAAAAAAACTGCACCCATCTATATGCTGTCTATAGAAGACTACTTTAGGTCCAAGGACAAAAATAGGTTGAAAGTGAAGGGTTGGGACAAGATATTTCATTCAAACAACACACCAAAAAGAGCAGGGTTAGTGATACTAATATCTGACAAATTAGACTTCAAATATAAAAAATTAAGTGACAAAGAAGGACACTATGTGTTAATATAAGGAACAATTCAACAAGAAGACATAAAAATCATAAATATTTATGCACTGAGTCAGAGTGCTCCAAAATACATGAGGCAAACACTGACAACACTGAAGGGAAAAATAGACATCTCTACCATAATAGCGGGAGACTTCCATTCCCCATGCTCATCAGTGGACAGAACATCTAGAAGGAGGATCAATAAGGAAACAGAATTTGAATGATATAATAAATGAACTAGACTTAACAGAAATTTACATAAAATTACACCCCACAACAACAAGATACACCTTTTTCTCAAGTGCTCATGGATCATTCTCAAGGACAGACTATATGCTGGGTCACTAAGCAAGACTCAATAAATTAAAAAAAGAATGATTGAAATAATACAAAACACTTTCTCAGATCATAATGGAATGAAGTTGGAAATCAATACAGGCAGAAAGCCAGAAAATTCACAAATATATGGAGGCTAAACAAAACACACATAAAAACCAGTGGGTCAAGGAAAAAATTACAAGAGAAATCAGTAAATATCTCGAGGCAAATGAAAATGAAAACACAACATATCAAAATGTATGAGATGCAGCAAAGGCAGTTCTGAGAGGGAAACTTATTGCCTCAAATACTTATATTTAAAAACAAAGAAAAAGCAAAAATCGAGGAATTAACTGTCTACTTAGAAGAACTAGAGATAGAACAGCAAACTAAACCCAAAGCAAAAAAAAAAAAGGAAAGAAATACCAAAGATTAGAGCAGAAATAAATGAAATTGAGAACATGAAAACAATCAAGGAAATAGACAAAAACAGAATTTGGTTCTTTGAGAAAATCAATAAAATCAGTGGACTCTTACCAAGGTTGAAAAAAAGAAAAAGAGGATACAAATAAGTAAAATCAGAAATCGAAGAGGAGACATAATCACTGACTCTGCAGAAATAAAGGAGGCAATGAGAGGATACTATGAGCAACTATATTCTAATAAACTAGAGAATGTAGATGAAATGGACACTTCCTAGAAGGCATAAACAACCAACACTAACTTGGGAAGAAATAGATGACCTCAACAAACCAATCACAAATTATGAAATTGAATCAGGGATTAAGAAACTCCCCCCAAAGAAAAGTCCAGGACCAGATGGCTTCACATGTGAATTCTACCAAGCATTCAAGAAAGAATTAGTATCAATCCTGCTCAAAGTCTTCAAAAAAATTGAAGAGGAGGGAAAGTTACCTAACTCGTTCTATGAAGCCAACATCACCGTCATTCCAAAGCCAGACCAAGATACTACAAGAAAAGAAAATTACAGACCAATCTCTTTATTGAATACAGATGCAAAACTCCTCAATAAAATACTTGCAAATCGAATTCAGTAGCACATTAAAGGAATGACACACCATGACCAAGTGGGATTTATTCCAGGTATGCAAGGCTGGTTCAACATAAGAAAATTAATTAATGTATTACACCTTATCAATATATTAAAACAGAAAAACCACATGATCATCTTGATTGATGCAGAAAAAGGATTTGACAAAATTCAACACCCTTTCTTGATGAAAACACTTCAAAGGATAGGAATAAAAGGGTAATTACTCAATATGAAAAGGGGATATATGAAAAGTCAACAGCTAGCATCATCTTCAACAAGAAAAGACTGAAAGCTTTTCCTCTAAGATCAGGAAAAGACAAGGGTGCCCACTGTAACCATTGTTATTCAACATTGTGTTGGAAATTGTAGCCAGAGCAATTAGACAAGAAAAAGAAATACAAGGCATCCAAATTGGGAAATAAGACGTACAATATCATTGTTTGCAGATGACATGATATTATATGTCTAAAATCCTGAAATATCTACAGCAAAGTTACTAGAACTAATAAATGAGTACAACAAAGTGGCAGGATACAAGATCAACACACAAAAATCAGTAGTGTTTATAAACACCAGTAATGAGCAATCTGAAGGGGGAAAGCAAGAAAAAAATTCCATTTACAAAAGCAACCAAAAGAATCAAATATTTAGGAATAAATTTAACTAAGGATACAAAAGACTTATACACAGAAAACTACAAGAAATTGCTAAAAGAAATCATGGAAGGCCTAAGTAAATAGAAAGACATATCATTTTCACAGATTGGAAGACTAAATATAGTTAAGGTGTCAATTCTACCCAAATTGATTTATAGATTCGATGCAATACCAATGAAAATCCCAACAGCTTAATTTTCAGGAATAGAAAAATCAGTAACCAAATTTATTTGGAAAGGCAGGGTGCCCCAAATAGCTAAAAATATCTTGAGAAAGAAAAATGATGTGGGAGGTCTCACACTACCTACATTTAAAGCATATTATGAAGGTACAGTGGTCAAAACATCATGTGTGCAACCAAAGGGAGATGTTTATTTAGTGCAAAATTTGTTTTGGTTCATGCATTTCCTAATTTAACTTGTATAGTTAGTTTGGTTGAACACCATAAGTATGAATAGAATGTGAAGTTTTGTTAGTTTGTACAGGCTAGTGTGATGCCCAAGCATATCCCAGAGTAATTTGGGCAGTGAATAAAAAACTATTTGCAAAGTTTCCTTGGGGGACTTGGGAGAAAGGATGAAATATTCAACTTCCTTATTTTGGGAATTCCCGATATTCTCACAAGCAGTGGGAACACCAAATCAATAGGCTGAGCCTCAACCTTGGGGTTCACACCTATGAAACTCATTCCTACAGAGACTAAGCTATGCTTTCTTACAATTATGCCTAAGATTCACACACAGAGAACCTCTTTCTGTTGCTTAGATCTGGCCTCTCTCTAAGCAAACTCAGCAGGTGAATTCACTGCCTTCCCCCATCCCTACGTGGGACATGACTTCTAGGGGTGTAAATCTCCCTGGCTATGTGGGACAGTATTCCTAAAATAAGCCAGGACCTGTAGCCATGGGATTGAGAAAGTCTTCTTGACCAAAAGGGGAAGAGAGAAATGAGACAAAATAAAATTTCAGTGGCTGAGAGATTTCAAACAGAGTCAACAGGTTATCTTGGAGGTTATTCTTATGCATTCAATAGATATTCCTTTTGTGCCAGTTGGAAGCTATTTTGCCCTCCAGTAAAGCCATGTCCTTTAATTCTCATTCAATATTGCTGGGCGGAATCTTTTTTTATTGTTTCCATGGAGATATGACCCATCCAATTGCAGGTGGTATCTTTTGATTAGATGGTTTCTATGGAGATGTGTCTCCACCCATTCAAGGTGGGGTTGCTTACTGGAGCCCTTTAAGAGGAAACTATTTTGGAAAAAGCTTCAGAGCCAGCAGAACCATAGAGCCTATGCAGCCAGAGACCTTTGGAGCAGAAAGAAAATGTCCCCAGAGAAGCCTTATGAAATGAGGAGAGAAGGCTAGCAGACATTGCCATGTGCTCTCCCAGCTGACAGAGAAACCCCAAACTTCATCGCCCCTTTCTTTGGAGGTAAGGTATCTTTCCCTCAATGCCTTAATTTGGACATTTTCACGGCCTTAGAACTGTAAGCTTTCAGCTTATTAAATTCCCTTTTTAAAAAACCTTCCATTTCCAGTAGCCTTTATTCTTGAAGATGATCATGATATAGTTTCTACAGTGTGACTGTGTGGTTGTAAAAATCTTGTGTCTGATGCTCCTTTTAGCCAGGGAATGGACAGATGAGTTAAAAAAAAAAAAGGATAATAAATAACAGATAATAGGTGGGATAAGGAGCAAAACAAATTGGGTAGATTGAAATACTAGTGGTCAATGAGAGGGAGGGGTAAGGGTATGGGATGTATGAGTTTTTCTTTTTATTTCTTTTTCTGTAGTAATGCAAATGTTGTTAAAATGACCATGGTGATGAATACACAACCATGTGATGATATTGTGAGCCATTGATTGTACACTATGTATGGACTGTATGTCTGTGAAGATTTGTCAATAAAAATATTAAAAAAAGAAATACTGATGGTCAATGAGAGGGAAGGGTAAGGGGTATGGTATATGTGAATTTTTTCTTTTTTATTTTTTCTTTCTTTTTCTGGAGTGATACAAATGTTTTAAAACTGATCATGGTGATGAATAGAGAACTATGTGATGATATTGTGAGCCATTGATTGAACACCATGTATGGAGTATATGTGTATGAAGATTTCTCAATAAAAATATCTTTAAAAACTATATCCTTTTCTCTCAGACTCCTTAGATCTGTAATTCAGGGAGTTAAAATCTGCCAGGGATGGGGTCAGAGACCCTGGACAGTAGAATAGAATTAGATACCTGGAGACTTGGTGGCCTTGGAAGCTGTGGCAGTTGCCAACAGGCCTGGGTAGTACAAAAGCCATACTGATTCATGGATTTGGAGAGCTCATGGAAGGGAGAGATTCAAAGGAATGGTCTCTGAGGACATGAATGAGTCTCTGCCAATTCCTATGCTATCATTTCTCTCCAAAAACCTCCAGTGTAAGCATGCTTGATGCTCCTTATTCCTTTCATTGCCTTTTTTCTTTCTTGTTCATTTTGGCTATCTTCCTTACTGCCTGTTAGTGCAATGTGGCCCCTCTCACTATTGCCCCCATCACTTTTCTTTCATAGAACCAGGAAATCTCAGGACAAGGAGGGTCTGATTTCCGATCTGAACCAGGCCTGCTGTTGGAGATTAAATCATGCTTACCACAAAAGGGATGTTCAGATCCCAACTTTTAAACTTTTGAGTGTGAACCCATTTGTAAATAAGAGCTTTGAGGATATCAGTTAAGGTGTGCCAAAACTGAATTAGGCTGGGCTTTAAGTCAATAAGGCTGAAGTCCTTATAAACCAAAGAAATTGGACATGGAAAGAGAAACCATGGAAAGCAGCCAGAAAGTGGAAGTCAATGAAATCCATTAGATAAAGGAGAAGGTGTCACCGTATGCATTCCCATGTGACAGAAAAGCCAAGGAACTCCAAAGATTACTGGTCAACTAGAAGATACCTATTCTAGGAGGAAGCAAGCCTTCTAGCTTCTGAAACCACTGAGCCAATAAATACCTATTGTTAAGCCAACCTATTTATGGTATTTGTTTTAGCAGCTAGAAAATGAATACACATGCCAAAGAGTCATGGGGAAGGTGCTTTAAGACCTCCTATGGTGGTGAATTCAGATGAACTCCTTCCATTTCTGCCCATTTCTAACGATTTTATTGAACTGAAATCCATCCCTCTGTAACTTCTACTTCTTGCACAAAATTTTAAATTTCAATGAAGTTCAATTTATCTATTTTTTTCTTTTGTTACACTTACTTTTGGTGCTATATCTAAGAATATGTTGCCAAATGCCATGAAGATTTACTCCTATGTTTTTTCTAAGGATTTAATGGTTTTAATTCTTATGTTCAAGTCATTGATTCATTTTGAGTTAAGATTGTATATGGTGTGAGGTAGAGTCTAATTTCATTTTTACACATGGATACCTGCTGTCCTAGCATCGTTTGTTGAAGATTTTATATTTCCGCACTGAATTGCGTTTGCACCGTTGTAAAGAAGCAATTGAACATAGATATATTGGTCTATTTCTGGACTCTCAGTTCTGTTCCATTGGTCTATTCTGATTAGTATAGTTTTGCATGTTTTGAAAATGCAAACTGTGAGTCAGACAACTTTGTTCTTCCAAGGTTCTTTAGGTCACTTGCAATCGCCTATGAATTTTAGGATTGTCTTTTCCATTTCTACAAACTTGGCTATTGGAGTTTCATAGGGATTGCACTGATCTGTAGATCTTTGGGTAGTATTGCCATCTTAACAATATTAAACTTTCCAATCTGTGAACGTGGATGTTTTTCCCTTTATTTAGGTGTTTAGTTTTTTTCAGTAATGTTTTATAGTTTTCAGTGTACAAGCCTTTCACCTCCTTGGTTAAATGTATTCCTAGGTATTTTATTCTTTTGGGCACTAAAATTTACTTTCTTAATTTACTTTTGGGATTATTTATTCTTATTTTTCCTCTCATAGCTGGACCATCTGAGAATTAGTTGCAGATTTTCTGACACTTTACTCTTAACTACTTAGTGTATATCTTAAAGTTAAACAGAACTTCATTATATTACACAATACAATTTTTAAATTCGGGATATATAACATTGATATAATATTTTTATCTAATTTAAAATCCATATTCAAATTTTCTGATTGACTCAATAATATGTTTTATAGAAATATCTCTATCAGCACACCCTTCCCAATACAGGATTCAATTTAAGATCTTGCATTGCATCTTCTTCATTCTGTTTTAATCAACAACAAATATTTGACTTTACTTTGTCTTTCATGACATGACATTCTGGAGTTCTGGCCACTTATTTATTTTTTATTTATTTTTATTTTATGGGGTACATGGTCCTGGAATTGAACCCATCTCTTGCATGGAAACCGGACATTCTAACCACTGACTACCTATGCACCCTTGGCACTTGTTTTGTAAAATGTCCCTCAAATTGAGTTTTTTGATGCTTCCTCATGATTGCATTAAGTTATGAATTTTTGGCAGAAATACCACAGAAGTGATGCTCAGTCCTTTTCAGTACATCATATTAAGAGCCACACAATGTTAGTTTTAGAAGAATGATAGAGACAAGAAACAAACTATTTTGCACTTGTCATAGTAATCATCGATTAGGGAAGAATCATCAATGGATGCTAAAAGTTGTGGGTATAGTTTTGATAAGGAGCAGGATATTTACCAATACACAGAGTCTCACCAAGTTCTACTCTTATTACAAAGAAGAAGATGTAATTTTTACAAGGTGGAAAACCTGGTGCAAATTCATTTTTAATTAAGAGGCATATAATTTGAGACAGAGATAGGTACCACAAGGTTTCATTTCAATCCTGATGGATATCTCTGAATTCTCGTGCCAACTTCCATGAAAAATTTCATGGTGGTAGTGGTGGAGGGTGTAGTGGGAAAGATTCTAAGGTTGCTGTGTGTCTGTTCACTAGCCAGAAGCCAGCAGGTTTGTATTTGTATTCAGAACCATTTGAAAGTTACTCTCCCTTAGACTCTTTGGTCCTAATGAACTCCTGGAGCTAGGAGGAAGTTGGTCTCAAATGCTGTGTGCAGTTAGGTGAGGGTGATGGAGTGTTGTAATTTTTTTTTCTTCAAAGCTATCTGCATTTCCAGCCTTTGAAGCTGGAGGCTTTGGACTCTGGTTGGGCTGCCAAACCTTTTTTCTTTATAGTGCCTCTTCCTGCACAGTGGGGAATGACTCAAATGGATGATGAAAACTGGGGGTGTGGATGAGGAGACCTTTGAAACGAAGTCCTGTTTTCCTGTTATCAATTTTTTATTGCACTTTATGGGATTCAGCCATCTTCATCACATTCACTTTCAGTTATCATCCCCTCTCATTTCTTCCTAATCCATTTCCTCAATTCGCCTTTAATTAGCAAAGGCAACAGTAAGAACTTATTAGCTTTGTGGGTTTGTTCAATTCTGAGAGAGACTTTCAGAATATAAACAGCAGAAGTCTGTGTGGTTGCTTCAAGGGAGTCTCTGTGCTGGCTTGAAACTGTTGCATACCTCAGAAAAGCCGTGTTCTTTAATCTTGGTTAATATTGTTGGGTGGGAGCTTTTCTTTTTTTTTTTTTTAACTTTTTTTATTAATTAAAAAAATTAACAAACAGAACTTTAAGATTCATTCCATTCTACATAGAAATCAGTAATTCTTAATATCATACATAGTTGATATTTATCATTTCTTAGAACATTTGATCGATTAGAAAAGAAATAAAAAGACAACAGAAAAGAAATAAAATGATAATAGAGAAGAAAGATTATACATACTACCCTTACCCTCGTTTCATTTACACTAGCATTTCAACTAAATTTATTTTAACATTTGTTCCCATTATTTATTTTATATATGTTCTACTCTTCTATTGATATGTAGTAAAGGAGCTCAGACACAAGGTTTTCACTCACGAGTCTCATTGTGAAGCTATATGTTCAATCATCATAAGAAAATGGTAGGAAACAGCTTCATTTTCAGGAATTCCCTCATCTCTTGCTACTTGAACAACAGGTGATATTATTAATGCATAAGAATAACCTCAGGATAACTCTCAACTTGTTTGGAATCCTCAGCATTGAATTAGTTCATTTCACTTCCCCTTTGGTGAGAACATTTCTCAATCCCTTGATGTTAATTTCAGCTATTCTAGGGTTTTTCTCAGTCCTGATGAGGTCTCAGCTATTCCAGAATTTCTGTCATGTTGCCAGGAAGGTCCACCTGGGGTCATGTCACAGAGAGGGGAGGGTGGTAAGACTGTTCATCATGTTGGCTGGAGAGAGAGGCAATCTGAGCAACAAAGAGGCTCTCTTGGGGGTGACTTTAGGCCTAAATTTTAAGTAGACTTGACTATCTTTGTGGGGTTAAGTTTCAATGAGCAACCAAGGATGGGGGTAGTCCTGAGCTTTGGTTGTCCACACTGCTTGTGAGAATATCAAGAATTCAACTTGGGGAAGTTGAATTTTCCCACTTCACATTCAGAAGGGGGTTGCAAATATCTTCCATTACTGATAAATCATCTGGGATCATGGGGGATACTTGGACAAACACAAAATCTCATGTCTATGCGATTCAAGTACTTATGAATTCAATCAAACTACTAATGAGTATATAGGAAATGCTTAGTCAAAATATAATTTTGTAACAAATAAACATTTTTGCTTTAGTCTCAACATAAGGTGACATTTTAAAGTATTAATTATCATCTATTTCAGCACTGCATATGACATTCCGTTGTTTTCTCATGCAAAAAATTTTTAAAAATTTGTGTTTAGTCACTATTATTATAACTTAGGCATTCTTTATACCATCCGATCTTTAACATCTATTTTCTGATTTCATTTATGTCCAGCCTTCTCTTATATTTCGCATGCAGCTTCATTCAGTGTTTAAATAATTGTATTACAGTTAGGTAGTATTGTGTGTCCATTTGAGTTTTTGTATCCAGTCTGTTGACAGTTGTATCCCTTCAGGGGAGCTTTTTTTTATTAAATATTTTATTGATAAATCTTATACAACTTTCTTAGTATACAAAATTCCATACATGATGTACAATAATGGCTCGAATATCATCAATAGGTGTGTATTTCACCATGATCATTTTTTTAAAATAAATCACTTAGAAAAAAAAACCCATAAACATACCTTACCTCTGTTCATTGAATACTAATATTTTCATCTATCAATTTATTTTAACTTTTTTCCCTATTGTTTGTTTATTTTTGTTCGTATTTTTTACCATCTTTCTTGCCTAGATAAAGGAGCATCAACAAAGGTTTTCACAATACATCACACTGTAAAAGTATCAATAATTACATCTTCTTCAAGAATCAAGTTTCTGGAGCAGCTCTACAGTTTAGGTTCTTCTCTTTAGACTTAAATACCATAAACTAAATGGGGATTCTAATATGTGTAAGAATAACTCCTGGATAACCTCTTGACTCTATTTGAAATCTCTCAGCCATTAACACTTTAGTTTTTCATTTCCTATTCCTTTTTGGTCAAGAAGGTTTTCTCAATCCTGATACCATGTCCTGGTTCATCTGGATTTCATCACATACAGGGACATTTACATACCTGGGAGTCAAGTCAGGTTGGGGAGAAGGCAGTGAGTTCACTTGCCATATTGGCTTAGGAGAGAGGCACATTGAACAAAAGAGAGGTTCTCTGGGGGTGACTTTTAGGAATAATTTTAAGAAGGTTTAGCCTATCTCTGTAGGAATAAGTTTATAGGGGTGAACCCAAGATCGAGGGATCAGCTATTGATTTGGTTGTCCCCAGTGTTTGTGAGAATATCAGAAATTTCCCAAATGGGAAAGTTGAACATTTCCCTTCGTCATTCACCAAGGGACTTTGCAAATACTTTATTCGTGTCCATAACTGAGATTTATTGGGTTATACTAATAATCAATCGGTGAGTATTGGCCAAAGGACAAATCTCCTCTATTCAAGATTGCATGTCTATGGTGTTCAACTAAATGACCATAAAGTTAAGTAGGAAATGCACTACCAAAGTATAAATTTTGCACCAAATAAACATCTTCCTTTAGTTAACACACAAGTTGAAGTTTTAAAATATGGACGATATTTATTGACCAATTTTTAGTATATTTGTCTATCATGGTCAGTTATTATATTCTTATAGTGCTTGATCATTTTTTTATTTTAAATTATATATTATATATTTTTTTAACTTTTATTATTTATTTATTTTAATCTTTAATTGCTTAAAATAACATAAACAAAGAAAAGAAAGAAACAATCAAGAGTTTCCAAAACATCTTAACAAGTAGTTAAGGACAGATCCAGTTGTCATGGACTACAGCATCATCTCAGAATTTTCTTTTAGCTGCCCCAGAATATAGAAGGATGGAAAAATAAATATATTTTTTATTTTATGATAGTTTTTTGGTGAAAAATACATATATACAAAAAAGCAATAGATTTAAAGACTGCAAATTAGTTGTAGAACAGATTTCATAGTTTGTTATGGGTAATAATTCCACTAAAATTTACTTCTAGATGTTGAAGATACTGGGGACTAAAAGAAATATCAATTAATGATTCAACAATCATATTCATTTGTTAACTACCTTCTTGAATTATTCACATCACTTTTGATCTTTCTTATCATCTTTAGGGGAATTTGCGTATGACCAGTCTAACATTTTCATATTAGAAGGGGCTGTCAATAATATGGGTAGGGAGACAGAATTGCTGATGTTCTGGAAAGGTGGACATAGGTTTGGACATAGCTGGTCCAGGGACGCATTTTGAGGTTGTAGCTTTCTGGAAGGTTACCCCAGTGCATGGAACTTTTGTACAATCTTATTATAGCTTTAGGTATTCTCTAGGATATGCTGGAATGGCTTTGGTTTGGGTTTTCAAGTTATGATAGGTAGCAAGTCTAACTGAAGCTTGTGTAAAGTGACCTCCAGAGTAGCCTCTTGACTCTATTTGAACTTTCTCAGTCCTGATACTTTATTGTTACATTTCTTTTCCTGCTTTTGGTTAGGATGGAATTGGTGATCCCATCATGTCAGGATTGGGCTTACATCTGGGAGTCATCTCCATGCCATCAGGGAGATTTTTACCTCTGGATGTCATGTCCCATGTAAGGGGAAGAGAAAGATTTCACTTACAGAATTGGGCTTAGAGAGAGGGAGGCCAATCTGAACAACAAAAGCAGTCCTCAGAAGTAATCTTAGGCACTAAAGGTAGGTAGTTCTTGTACTACATAAGCTTCACAAGAATAAGCTAGAGCAAGGGCTTGGCCTATGATTTGGGTATCCAAAGTTTGACATAGTATCAGGAGATTCTGATGGTAAGCTTAATAGTTCCACATTTTTTCACCCACCTAAGGGACTTTGTCAATACTTTCTGACTATCTGCTTAATATATTCTGGGATGTATCCAGGCATTACATTAAACTATACAGGATTAAAGTCCCTCATTCTTATCTGGGCTCCCTGTGTTTCAGTTGTTCAAATGACTATCTAGACAGGTTGCATCAGATTATGCGCTACAGAAAATTTGGGTTCCAGACAAAATCCACCATCTTTCCTTTGGTCTCAAAGAGTAGATATGATTCTAAAACATAGCAATGGCTTCCTTATTCCTGTGTTCTGATTACCTTAATGCCAGTATAGTCAGCCTCATTCTTATCTCTGAATCCAGGTTATAGATATTTTAAACAGCACCTGAAAATCAGAAATATAACCGTTCCAGACTAGAGTGTCTACTATAAGAGCTTACAATCTGACCCCCGTTTTCTTATAAGCATTTTTAAAAGAGACCACACTAATTGCTCTTTCATTTCTGGATTATTTTCCTCACCATTTGTTCCACAGGTTCATTCACATCATTGCATGCCTCATGACATTGTTTTCAGCACTATAGTTATCATATGTATGCACCATCATTTGCCAATCTATTTCTGAATCAGGCATCCTTCAGCCATCTGCATTCATTAGGCTTCCTGTATAATGCCCAACATCAGCAACACATACACACTCAATTTTAGATAATTTCTTTGTTCCCAAGAGAAAGATAACCAATAAACACATTACCAAATAGGAAATCTAAACCTCCTCTTAATAGTGGTGATAGAGGGCATTTTCTTGTTCCTCATCTTAGAGGGAAAGCTTTCAATCTCTGTCTATTGAGTATGATGCTGGCTATCAATTTTTCATGTGTGTCCTTTATCATATCAAGGAAGTCATTAGATTTCTATCTTTTGAAGTGTTTTTATCAGAAAAGGATTTTGAATTTGTCAAATGCTTTTTCAAGATCAATCGAAATGATCATGTGATTTTTCCTTTCGATTTGTTAATGTGCTGTTACCTTAATTGACTTTTTTGTGTGTTGAACCACCCTTGCATTTCTGGTATAAACTGCAGTTGGTTGTGGTGTATAACTTTTATGTGTGTGTGTGTGTGTGTGTTTTAACATGGGCAGGCACGGGAATCGAACCCGGGTCCTCTGGCATGGCAGGCAAGCATTTTTGCCTGCTGAGCCACCGTGGCCAGCCCTGGTGTATAATTTTAACGTGTTGTTGGATTTGATTTGCTAGTATTTTGTTGAGAATGTTTGCATCTTTGTTCATTAGGGAGATTGGCCTGTAGTTTTCCTTTTTATAGAATCTTTACATGGTTTTTGTATTAAAATATTAGCTTCATAAATGAGTGAGATAGTGTTCCTTTTTCCTCAATTTTTTGGAAAAGTTCGAGTGGGATTGGTGTTAGTTCTTTGGAATGTTTGATAAAAGTACCCCGTGAAGCCATCTGTCCCTGGGCTTTTTTTGTAGGAAGATTTTTGATGACTGATTGAATCTCTTTACATGTGTTTGGTTTGTTGAGATCTTCTATTTCTTCCTGAGTCAGTGTAGCTTGTTTGTGTGTTTCCAGGAATTTGTCCATTTCATCTAAGTTGTCTAGATTGTTGGCAAATAGTTGTTCAAGCATCATTTTTAAATTTTGTTTCTTCAGGGTATGTGGTAATGCATCCTTTCTCATTTTGATTTTGTTTGTTTACATCCTCTCTCTTTTTTTGTCAGTCTTACTAGTGGGCCATCAATTTATTGATTTTCTCAAAGAACGAACTTTTGGTTTTTTAATTCTGTCTATTGTTCCTTTGTTCTCCCATTCATTTAACTCTGCTTTAATCTTTGTTATTTCTCTTCTTCTATTTGCTTTGGGGTTAGTTTGCTTTTCTTTCTCAAGTTCTCCACTCGAGTAGTTGAGTCCTCGATTTTTGCTCTTTCTTGTTTTTTAATATAGGCATTTAGGGCAATAAATTTCTTTCTTAGCACAGCCTTTGCCATATCCCATAAGTTCTGATATGTCCTATCCTCATTTTAATTTGTTCTCAGGTAGCTACTGATTTCTCCAGCGATTTCTTCTTTGACCCACTGGTTATTTAAGAGTGTGTTATTTATTCTTCATATATTTGTGAAAGTTCTCATCCTTTGGTGGTTATTGACATCCACCTTTATTCCATCATGATCAGAGAATGTGCTTTGAATAATTTCAACGCTTTTAAATTTAGAGACCTGTTTTGTGCCCCAGCATATGATCTATCCAGGAGATTGTTCCATGGGCACTAGAGAAGAATTGTTCCATGGGCACTAGAGAAGAATGTAAACCTGGTGTTTTGGGGTGTAATGACCTATATACATCTGTTAGTTCTAATTCATTTATCAAGTTGTTTAATGTCTCTGTTTCCTCATTGGTCTTCTGTTTGGCTGTTCTATCTATAGAGGAGGTGGTGTATTGAAGTCTCTTACTATTGTTGAAATATCTATTGTGCCCTTCAGTTTTGCCAATGTCTATCTCATGTACTTTGGAGCTCTTTTATTGGAAGCGTAAATATTTATGATTGCTATTTCTTCTTGGAGAATTGTCACTTTTATTAGTAAATAGTATTTTCTTTGTCTTTATGATGTCTTTACATTTAAAGTCTATTTTGCCTGATATTAGTATAGCTACTCCTGTTTTTTTGGTTATAACTTGCATGGGACAACTTTTTGCATCTTTTCACTTTCAATATTTTTTATCCTTGTGTCTAAGATGAGTTTCTTGTAAGGAGTATATAGCTGAATTATATTTCTTAATCCATTCTGAAAGCTGTATCTTTTAATTGGTAAGTTTAGTCCATTAGCATTCAAAGTTATTACTGAAAAGATGTTTCTTGAATCCACCATCTAAACTTTTGGATTTTATTTGTCAGATCTATATATTCTTTTCCCTCCTTCTCTTTTTATCCTTTAAGTTACCCTTACTGGTACATTTCAATTCTGTGCCCTTCTCCAGACCTCCCTCTCCTGTCTTTTTTTTCAACTGGCAGAACTTCCTTTAGTATTTTCGTAAGGGCTGGTCACTTGTTGAAAAGTTCTCTCAACATTTGTTTGTTTGTGAAAATTTTAATCCCTCCCTCAGTTTTGAAGGACAACTTGGCTGGGTACAGAATTATTGGCTCGAAATCTTTCTCTTTCAGGATCCTAAATACATCATATCACTGCTTTCTCCCTTTCATAGTGCCAGTTGAGTAGTCTGAGCTCAGTCTTATGTTGTTTTCCTTGCATGTAGTAGAATGTTTTCTCTTGCCGCTTTCAGGACTTTCTGCTTCTCTTCAATATTTGACAGACTGATTAGTGTTTTGGGGAAGGCCTGTTTGGATTCATTCTATTTGGAGTTCGTTGAGTTTCTTTGACTTGCATATTTATGTCCTTTATGAGAATTGGAAGTTTTCCCCCATTATATCTTCAACTTCTTACTAGCCCTTTACTCGTCACTTCTTCTGGGACACCAATGATTCTTATATTTGTGCGCTTTGCTTTGTTTATCATTTTCCTGAGATCCAATTCAAAATTGTCCATCTTTTTTTGCCATTTACTGTTTTGAGTGTTTGTCCTCTAGTTCACTTTTTCTTCCTTCTGTCTCTGCAAATCTGCTGTTGTGTGTCTCTTGTATTTTTTTTTTGGTCGACAGAGTCTCTAATCTTTGTGATATCTACTATTTTTCTATTTATTCCTTCAAATTCCTCTTTATGCTTTTCTAGAGTCTTCTTGATCTCATTTATGTCATTAGTCATCCCATTTATTTTATTTAATAGAGTTATATGAACATCTTTCATTAGTTTTTGTTCCAATGTCTGTGCCTCCTCTGGTGTTTTAATTTGGTTGTTAGACTGGGCTATATCTGTCTGCATCATGATATGTTTGGTGATCTCCTGCTGTCTTCCTGACATGTAAATATCTTTATTGGTTTACTTTGAAGTCGATTTCCTTCAGTAGTCTAAAACCTTGCATTTTTGGTGCAGCGCATGTTTAGGTGCAGGTTGAAGATGCTATGATGGCTCCTGTGAACGTGGGAGCCCAGCATCAGAGAGGATCTAGGTGTGCGGGTGCTCAGGCCTGAGGAGTGGGGCTATGGTGTGTGCTTGTCTGGGGTGCCTGGTCCTATTTGCATATGCACAGAGGTCTGGGCAGCAGGTTGGCATTGCACCTGCATGGATTAGCAACAGATGTGACTGGGCTGTGCAGGCCAGCCTTTGCCCAGAGCTGGGGGTCATGAGGGGGCAGTGCACATGTGCAGTCTTGGAGGTCCATAAACTGATGTACATGTGCACAGAGATAGAGGGTGGGTGAGGTGGGGTTGCAGAAATGCATGGGCTTGGGGTGGATGTAGCCTGGCTATGCAGGTAAATGCCAGCAGACTTTATAAATTGCCAACTGCCTGTAGGGGGCAAGGATGGGGAGGTAAGACTTGGGTGGGGTGGGTTTAGACTGCACTTCTGTGGGAGAGGTGGTTTGGACTGGGGCAGACTTGCTTTCACTTGGAGTGGAGGGGTAGGGTGAGAACTTGCTCGAGGGGTTGGCGGGGTGGGGGTGCTTGGAGTGTGGAAAGAGGGTGCAGGTGATGGGGTTCAGATGCATGGGGTGTGGGGTGAGCCATGGATCACAGGACTGCTCTGGTGAGGGTAGTGCAGTCTTAGAATGCAGCTTAACTTACTTCCCAGTCTCAATCTCCCCATCTGTGCACTCCTGTAGGCTCCAGGCTTCCATGTTAAGTTGTTTGCACCAGCCAGCCAGTTTCCAGTTCTCTGCTTCTCAATTCCTCAGCTTTTGCAACCAGGGCCTCCTACGTGGTGCAGAATACTTACCCAGGTCACCTACATCCTGGAATCACCATCTCAGATGCCCTCCCATCCATTCTCTAGCTGTTCCTTAGAGCAGGGTTGAACTCGAACTCGACCTATTGTTTTCCACCATCTTCCTGGAACCTCATTTTTCCCCAACTGTTTAAACAGTTCCTGTATGGGATACTGCTGACTTTCATGGCTTCAGAGGTCTAGCCCTGTGCCTCAGGTGTCACATAAGTACCAAAGTTTCTGGGAAGGAAACTTTCTCAAATTTAGAATTAACAATTACCTCCTGAATATCTGCAACTGCTATAACAGCTTACAATCCAGGACATCTTCAATAAGCCCTAACCTGATAACCCGTGCTCTCAACTTTGTTTCATTGAATTTTTATATTATAGGTACTCCGTATGATTGAGGCACGAGGATTTTTGTTCCCGACATTTCATTTAACATGCAGCTGTTAAATTTCATTCATCTAGTTGCATGCCTCACAATTTCATTCCTTCTTGAGGCTGCAGTAGTCCATTGTATGTATACACAATAGTTCCCCTTTCCATTCCTCAGTGGATCGTGAACACAGCACCAGAAAACCAGTGTGTCCCCACACTCAGTTCCTCCAGGTATATACTGAGCAATGGGGTTTCAGGATCACATGGCAAACCCACCCCTAGTCTCCTCTGGAAACACCACACTGCACTTCAAGGGGCTGCACCTCTCATTTCCCTACTGACAGTGAATAGGTACATCTCTTTCTCAGATTTTCTCTAGTACTGGGTTCTCCCTGTTCATTTTTAAATAGTTTTATTCACATATCATACAATATGGCCTTAATGTAAAGACACACCTTTGCCACCATGTTCTATCTCAAGACATTTCCTTTCTTCCACAAAGAACCTATACTCCTTTCAATCCCCCACCTGTTGACATTTAGTTTTGGCATAATGCTTTTGTTACATTTAGTGGAAGCATATTACAATGTTACCGTTGACTATAGACCCTATCTTGCATTGATTGTACTTTTTTCCCCATATACCATCTATCTCCAACATCCTGCAATACTGGTATTCCTTTGTTTCTCCTCATGCAAAAACATTTCATAATTTGTATTTAATTATGATCATTGTACACTCTATGCATTCCTAGATTATACTACCCCAGCGTTTATCCTATATCTTTCTTCTGGTTTCATATGTGCCCCAGCCCTTCTCCCTCTATCATACTCACATTCAGCTTTATTCAGTGTACTTATATTATTGTGTTACAATGGTAGTATTGTGCTATTCGTTTCTGAGTGTTTACAATCAGTCTTGTTGCACAATCTTTTTTTTCAGCACCAGTTACCCAATCTCTACCCTATTTTTATCTCCTGATAACCTGTGTTCATAACTTCAATTATGTAAGTTCACTGATTCATCTTATTTCGTATCAGTGAGACCATACAGTTTTGTTTTGTTTCTAGTTAATTTCACTTAGCATCGTTTCTTCAAGGTACATCAATGTTGTTACATGTTTCATGACTTTATTCTCTCTTAGAGCTGTGCAGTATTCCATTGTATGTATATACCAAGGCTTGGTTTGCCATTCATCCATTGAAAGACATTTGAGCTGTTTCATCTATTGGCAGTTGCAAATAATACTGCTATAAACATTGGTATGCAAATGTCGCTTCATGTCCTTGCCCTCCTGTCCTCTGAATAAACACAGATGGTATTGATGAATCATATGGCAATTCTGTATTCAGCTTCCACAGTGGTTGTATCATTTTGCATTCCCAAAAACAGTGGATAAATGTGCCTCTTTCTCCACATCCTCCAGACTTGTCATTTTTGATTTTTTTTAGTAATCACCATTCTAGTAGATGTGAGATGATATCTCATTGTGGTTTTGATTTACATTTCCCTAATAGCCAGTGAAATTGAGCATCTTTTTATGTGCCTTTTAGCAATTTATATTTACTCTTCTGAGATTGCCTATTCATATTTTTTGCCATTTTAAACTGTGTTGTTTGTCTTTTTGTTGTTGAGTTGAAGAATTTTTTATTATTCTGGATACTAAACTTTTATCTGATATGTGATTTCCAAATATTGCCCCCATTGCATAAGCTGCCTTTTTTCTTTCTTGACAAAATTCTTTGATGTACAAAAGTATTTAATTTTGAGGAGTCCCTATTTATCTTTCTTCAGCGCTTGTGCTTTTGGTGTAAGATCTAGGAAACCACCTCCTATTACAAGTTTTATAAAATATTTTCCTATATTTTTCTAAAGGTTTTATGTTCTTAGTTCTAATGCTTAGATATTGATCCATTTTGACATAATTTTTGTATAAGATGTGAGATATGGAGATGATATCCAGTTCTCCAAGCACCATTTTTTTGAAGAGGCTGCTCTGTCCCAGGCTTGACTGTTGTATCAAAGATCAATTGTCCATAGATGAGGGCCTATTTCTCAACACTCTATTCCATTCCTTTGGTCAGTATATCTATCTTTATGCCAGTACCATGCTCTTTTGACACTGTAGTTTCATAATATGATCTAATGTCAGGTGGTGTGAGACCTTTGATTCATTTTTCTTCCTCAGGATATTTTTAGCTTTCAGGGCACCCTCCATTTTCAAGTAAATTTAGTTATTAGGTTTTTATATTTGTGCAAAGTAAGTTTTTGGGATTTTAATTGGTATTGCATCGAATCATGAATCAATTTGGGTAGAATTGACATCCTAAATATATTTAGTCTTCCAATCCATGAACATGGTATGCTTAGGTTCCATGATTTTTTTTGGCAATTTCTTATAGTTTTCTGTATGTAGGTCTTTCGTATCTTTAGCTAAGTTTTTCCTAAATATTTGTTATTTTGGTTGCACTTGAAGCTGGAATTTTCTTTGATTTCCTCAGATTGCTTTACTAGTGCATAGAAAACTCTGATTTTGGGGTGTTGTCTTGTACCCTGCCACTTTGCTGTACTCATTATTAGCTTAGTAGGTTTGCATGGATTCTTCTGTATTTTCGACATATAGTATCTATCATCTGCAAAAGTGAGAGTTTACTTTTCTAATTTTGATGGCTTGCATTTCTTGTTTAATTGTTGGCTAGAACTTCCAGTATAATGTTGATAACAATCTGAAGTGGACATCCTTATCTTGTTCCTGTTTGGGGAAAGGTTTCAGTCTTTCCCATTGAGGATTATTTAGCAGTGAGTTTTTTATATACTCCCTTTATCATCTTGAGGAAGTTTCCTTCTATTCCTATCCTTTGAAGTGTTTTCAACAAGAAAAGATGACAAATTTTGTCAAATATCTTTTCCGCATCAATTGAGATGATCATGTGGTTTTTCTGCTTTGATCTGTTGATATGATGTATTATATTAATTGATTTTCTTATATTGAACCATCCTTGCATACCTGGAATAAATCCTACTTGGTCATGGTATATAATTCTTTTAATGTTCTACTGGACTCGATTTGCAAGGATTTTGTTGAGAATTTTTGCATCAGTATTCATTAGAGAGATTGGCCTGTAATTTTCTTTTCTTGAATGTATTTGTCTGGCTTTGGTATGAGGGTGATGTTGGCTTCATAGAATGAGTTAGGTAGCCTTCCCTCTTCAATTTTTTTGAAGGCTTTGAGCATTATTGGTACTAATTCTTTCTTGAATGCTTAAAAGTAGAATTCACATGTGAAGCCATCTGGTCTAGGCTTTTCTTTTTTGGGAGCTTCTTGATGACTGATTCATTCTCTTTACTTGTGATTCACGTCTTGAGGTCATCTATTTCTTCTTGAGTCAGTGTTTGTTGTCCATGCCTTTCTAGGAAGCTGTCCATTTCACCTACATTGTTTAGCTTATTAGCATGTAGTTGCTTATAGTATCCTTTCATTACCTCCTTTATTTCTATGGGGTCAGTGGTTATGTCTCCTCTTCCACTTCTGATTTTATTTATTTGCATCTTCCCCCTTTTTCTTTTTGTCAACCTAGCTAAAATTCCATCAATTTTATTATTTTCTCAAAGGACCAACTGCTGGTTTTGTTGATTTTCTCAATTGTTTTCATGGTATCATTTCATTTACTTTTGCTCTAATCTTTGTTATTTCTTTCCTTTTGTTTACTTTAATGTTAGTTTGTTGTTCTTTCTCTAGTCCTTCCAAGTGAACAGTTAATTCCTCAGTTTTTGCTTTTTCTTCTTTTTTGATATAGGCCTTTAAGGAAATAAATTTCCTTCTTAGCACTGCCTTTGCTGAATCCCATAAATTTTGATGTGTTGTTTTCATTTTCATTTGTCTTGAGATTTTTCTGATTTCTCTTGTAATTTCTTCCTTGACCCACTGGTTGTTTAAGAGTGTGTTGTTGAGCTTCCATATATTTATGAATTTTCTGGCCCTCTGCCTGTTATTGATTTCCAACTTCATTTATTTATGATCTGAGAAAATGTTTTGTATGATTTAAGTCTCTTAAATTCATTGAGACTTGCTTTGTGACCCAGCATATTTTCTATCCTTGAGAATGATGCATAAGTATATGAGAAAAAAGTGTATCCTACTGTTGTGGCATGTAATTTTCTGTAAATGTCTGTTAAGTCTAGCTCACTTATTGTATTATTCAAATTCTCTGTTTCTTTATTGATCATCTGTCTAGATGTTCTATCCATTGATGAGAGTGGGGAAGTTAAGTCTCCAACTATTATGGTAGAGGTGTCTATTTCTCCTTTCAGTGTTTTCAGTGTTTGCCATGTGTAATTTAGAGCACTCTGGCTCAGTGCATAAATATTTATGATTGTTATATCTTCTTGCTGAATTGTTCCTTTTATTAATACAGTGTCCTTCTTTGTCTTTTTGATTGTTTTACATTTGAAGTCTAATTTGTCATAAATGAGTATAGCTATTCTTGCTTTTTTCTGATTGTTGTTTGTATGAAATATCTATTTGCAATCTTTCACTTTCAACCAATTTTTGTCCTTAGGTCTGAAATGAGTCTCCTGTAGACAACATATAGATGGATCCTGTTTTTTAAATCCATTCTGGCAAGTCTATGTCTTCTGATTGGGGAGTTTAATCCATTAACAGTTAGTGTGATTACTGTAAAGGCAGTAATTTCTGTTACCATTTTGTCTTTTGGATTTTATATATCCTATCTAACTTTTTTCTCTTTTTTCACCTTACTGATAGTCTTCATTTCTACATTATTCTCCACACTCTCTCCTGACTTTTCCTATCTGCCTGTTATGCTCCCTTTAGTATTTCTTGCAGAGCCAGTCCCTTGGTCACAAATTCTCCCAGTGATTACTTGTCTGAAAATGCTTTAATCTCCCCTTATTTTTGAAGGACATTTTTGCTGGATATAGAATTCTCCGTGGGCCATTTTTCCCTTTTAAAATCTTAAATATATCATACCACTGCCATCTTGCCTCCATGGTTTCTGCTGTGAGAGCCACACATAGTCTTATTAGGCTTCCTGTTTTCAAAATTCTCTCTTTCTCTTTGACATGTGACAATCTGATTAGTAAGTGTCTTGGAGTATATCTATTTGGATCTATTCTGTTTGGGGTATGCTTCACTTCTCGGATCTGTAATTTTATGTCTTTCATAAGAGATGGGAAGTTTTCAGTGATTACTTCTTCCATTAGTCTTTCTCCTCCTTTTACCTTATCTTCTCCTTCTGGGACCCCCACAACATGTATATTCATTCACTTCATGTTGTGATTCAATTCTCTGAGATCCTGCTCATATTTTTCCATTCTTTTCCCTATATTTTCTTCTGTGTTTTAGATTTCATATGTCCAGTCCTCTAGTTCACTAATCTTTTCTTCTGCCCCTTCAAATCTATTGCTGTAGGCTTCCATTGTTTATTCATCTTTTCTACTTTGCCTTTCATTCCCATAAGTTCAGTGATTTGTTTTTTCAAACTTTTGATTTCTTCTTTTTGTTCTCCCATGCCTTCCTTATATCCTCCTTCAACTTGTTGATTTGATTTTTGTTGAGATTTTCCATGTCTGTTCAAACATCCTGAATTGGTTGTTTCAACTCCTGCTATCTCATTTGAATTGTTGGTTTGTTCTTTTGACTGGGCCATATCCTCAATTTTCCTAGTATGACATTATCTTTTGCTGATGTGTAGTCATTTGATTTCCTTAATTAGTTTATTCTGGAGGTTGTTTTCACTCTTTTACCTAGGATTTTCTTGCTGAATGGTTTTGTTCTCTACCTGTTCTTTGGCATTCAGCTCAACTCATTCTAGATCTCTAGCATAGGTTCTGTTTAACTGATCAGAGTTTTTCAGTTCTGTTTTTCTGTTTCTTGCCTGGCCTATATGGAACACTTTTTATTTGAGGAGAGTCTCCTCCAATATTATAGACCCCAGTCAGATTTTCACAGATTGGACTGGTCTCCTCACAGGTGAAAAGTTTTGCCTGCATAAGTTTTCCCTGAGGGTGAGATGCAGCAGATTGAGACTCTCCTGTGAAGTCTCTAGTCTCTGTGCTTTTCCTATCCTGCCTAGCATGTGGCATTTGTCTGCCTGCAGCTTCCCACCAGCATAAAGTGGTGTGGTGCCTTTAAGTTCAGGAGACTTTCCCCGCCAGGGGTGTGGTTGAGACAGAGTTGAGGTTTTAGGCTGGCCTTAATTGCTTCAGTTTTCCAGTCTCTGAGGCCTGAAATCCTTGAGGGAGGGATTCCACTTGATCTGGGCCCCACCTTTCTCTTGGGGATGGTAGAGCCTTTAAGGAATTAACTCCTTTCACCTGAATAGTTACTTTTCTCTCAGACAAGCTTAATTTTGCCTTTGCCTGGGGCAGTTCTGGAGCTAGAGAACTTGCAATTCTATCTAATGAGAGTTGTGTGTGAGGTCTCAGCTGGTCCAGCTGGTCCAGACTGTGTACACTGTGTGTCTGGTCACTGATTTGGCCCCAGCAGTTGTTCTGTACTGTTCCTGGCTATTTACTACTTTCTCTGGAGGATGAACAAAATTCCACACCTCACTAAACTGCCATTTGCCCCGGGTTACCAGGTGGGGTCTTTTTGCTTAAGTTGTTTTCATGGAGATGTGACCCACCCAATTTTGGGTGGGATCTTTTGATGAGGTGATTTCTATGGGCATGTGTTTCCATCCATTCAAGGTGGGGGTGCTTACTGGAGACCTTTAAGAGCAAACCGTTTTGGAAAAAACTTCAGAGCCCACATAGCCAGAGAACTTTGGAGATGCAGAAGGAAAATACCCTTGGGGAAACCTTATGAAATGAGAGGCCTGGAAAGAAAGCTAGCAGATGTCACCATGTGACTTTCCAGTTGGAAGAGGTGTTCTGGACCCATTGACATTTCTCGAGCCAAGATATCTTTTTCTGGATGCCTTAGTTTGGACATTTTATAGCTACAGAATTGTAAACTTGCAAGTTAATAAATTCCCATTTTAAAATCCATTCTTTTTCTGCTATATTGCATTCTGGTAGCTTTAACAAACCAACACAGCCTCCAAGCCCTTTCAAAGCATACTATGGGCTGGATAGGTGAGACTGCAACTACAAGGGGACGTTCAGTGCAGTCTGCAACTACTTCAATGACCTGTTTCAGTGGCGTTAGCTAGGAATCATTTTAGCAGCCTAAAGGGATTGGGGCTTGTATGCTATGATGGAGGCAGATTAGAAATATTGGGAGTTTGGGGTCCCTTATTATGGAGAGAGGGAACTACTCTTTTCATTGAGATACTACTTGAAAGAAAACTTTGAAATTGTCAGAGAGGTGATGGGCTTCCTTAAGAATTAATGAATTTGCTGTATCTTGAGGACCTGAACACCTGCAATCGTGTTTTGAGTCTTCTAATCTGACTGTAAAGTTAGCACCCAAATATAACTCTTGCAAGCCTAGTGTCTATGGGTTCTCCTTTCTGGCTCCAAGCCCTCATACAAAGTAAACCTTCTTTTTATTTCCTATGGACCTGACTTCTTTCTAGATTTTATTTTTCTTAACAAAGGCCCTGTTTTCTTCACAGAAGAGAAAGTGGGTGGCAGTAGATAAAAGACGGGAAAAAGAACTAACTGTGTCATGTAAGAAATGATGGAAAAAGAGTTAAATTGAGGTCTTCCATACCTCTGGGAGCCCATATTTTACATTAAAACCTTAGCAGGATATTTTATTGCATTTTAGAAAATTTGTTCAGCAATGGTGACTGAGCTGACAGTGATACATAATTGGTAGTTGGCTATTAATTGTAGAAGAGCAAATAAGAAGTAATGTTCACTTTGGCCTTTGGGGGTTTATGACTTGGAATCCCCAGAAAGGGAATCACAATAAATTTGTTGCTTCAGTGAACAGTTTTGTGAGAATCAGCAGAAGTTCTTTATTAAATGATTCTTTACCTTTTATTCTTTTCTTTATCTTTTAATAAAGGGTATCAAAGTGAAACTTTCACTGCTAGCAAATCAGGTAGGAACAAGCAGTGCATGAAGTAAATAGAATATCTGAATGGAAGAATAGATATTAATGACATTAATTCAATTATTTAAAAACTTTCCTACAAAGAAAACTCTAGGCCCAGATAACTTCTCTGGTGAATTCTTCCACACATTTGAGAAAGAAACACCATCAATCATTTAGAAATTCTTCCCAATAATAGAAAAAGGAGGAAAATTTCCAATTCACTTTATGAAGCCAACATAATCTTGTTAACAAGATCTAACTAGGTAGTAAAAGAAACAAAATTAATTTATTGATCAATCTCTTATGATTTTGCAAAAATCCTTCACAAAATAATACATTGAATAGGTGTTAATTGCCTATAACTTCATAACTAGCTCAAAACATAGTTGCTTAAAACAACAATAAGTATGTATCTCATGCAGTGTCTGTGGGTAGGAATTTGGGAGTGACTTAGCTGAATGATTTTATCTCAGAGTCTCTCATGAGGTTGCAGTCAAGATTTTGGTCAGGGCTGCAGTCATTTAACTTTTAACTTTGAAATAGCTATAGATTCACAGGAAGTTTCAAGGATAGTACACAGAAGTCCTGTGTATACTTTACTCAGTTTCTCCCAATGCTTATATCTTAACTATAGTACTATGTCAAAACCAGGAAACCAGCATTAGTACAATATATATGTATAGTTCTATGCTAACTTATCATGTGTAGATTTGTGCAAACAGCATTGCAATCAAGATATATGATGTTATAATTTACTAGCCACTGCTATCTCTCCCATTCCCCAATCCCTTGTCTTTGGCTAGAGTTTTGTCATTTTGAGAATGCTATATAAATGGAATCATACAGTATGTGACATTTTGGGATTGGCTTTTATCAGTCAGCATAATGCCATTGAGATTCATCCAAGTTGATATATATATATATATATATATATATATATATATATATATAGTTTCTTCTTTTTTGTTGCTGAGTAGTATTCCTATGGTGTGTATGTGCCACAGTTTGCTTGCTTCCAGCAATGGGCTATTTTGAGAAAAATGGCTATGAACAATAATCAACAAGAATGTACAGGTTTTTGGTTCACACAAGTTTTCATTTTTCTGGCATAAATGTCCAGGACTGACCCTAACTAGATATTCTTGTCTTAAATATTTCCACTACATACATTGAGAACCACATTAAACAGTGCTATAATTATATTTCAATATAATATGTCCTAACATATTGAAGAAACATTCAATCCAGCAGTTCAATTCCATAAACCCTTGTTGAGACCTATTGCATACGTGATGTTAGAAGTATTAGGTTGAATAAGGGCAATTCTTGCCCTTGAAGATCCCATAACCTAGTAAGGGGAACAGACTTATGAACAGATAATTAAAATACAGTGCAGTAAATGGAAGCCATAGAATTTTGTATAAGTTATACAAAGAAGGTAAAGATTAACTCTGTCTAGGTGGAGAGTCAAGAGAGATGTGAACATACTTTCTTAGAACATTCTTAGCAAAGATTCAGAAGGTTCAAACGACCAAATTACTGGCCCAGGTGGATTCTTAGAAGAGTAGGAAAGATTTGGGACTGCTCACCCTCAAGGATGAAGATGCTGCAACATTGACTGAAAGACCTGTTGCTTAAACCTTTTGGGTCCTCATATGTACATTTGTATCTGTTGTTGCATTCTTTACAAAAAAGCCCATGATGTCATCAGGGTGGGGATTACTATCCTCATTTGGAAGAGGAAGAAACTAAGGATCAAAGAGTTTAAGTGATTTTCTTTCAAGGTTTAATGGACAGTTAATGGAAATGTTGGGACTTGAACCTTGGTCTTTTGGCCAGTAGTCCAATGCTGTTCGTGAAGGAGCATGGATCTGGGACACAGGGGAGAGAAGCCTAGAGGGCAAGTTTAAGCCAGCTTGCTGAGGACCTCCTGTCCAAGAAAGAGTAGTCAAGACTATCTCAGCATTGGTAAGCCATGGAAAGGTTTTGAACAGGTTTTGTTCAAAAGCCTGTTGACTTGTCTCCCTTGCTACTTCAGCACACACTGTTTGTTGACTGGTCTCCCTTGCCACTTCAACACACACTATTTGGCACTTAAAAACAAGATGATAAGTTAGTTTTACACTCCTATTAGCAAGTCAGAACCCAATAGTTTTTAGTCAAACTGTTTATGTATTTTCTTTTAACAGTTTTTCTCTCAGTTGTTTTCCACTTTATTTAAGGGCATTCCAGTAATTTCCATCTGTCCTCTATTAGAGGACAACCTTAAAAAATCCCTGGTTTGTGACTCCCTCCCTTCACCCTCCCTGATTTAATGAGATATCTGGTTTCTCTAATTCTGAAATGAGATCTAGCTAAACAAGCAAAGCACAATCACTTTGGACATGGAACACACTGAAATGGTGATTATTCTTCTTCATGAACATTCTTGTCAAATGCTTGCTTCACCTCACACCTTCATTTCTTATAAAACATCTGGCATGCAGCTTTTTTCCTCCTCCTTTCTACACGTTGCTTAATTTTTCTTTCTTTCTTCTCTCTCTCTTTCTTTTGTTTTGTTTTTGCTACTTAGGGAAGAAAATGTTAGAAGCAAGATGAAGATGTCAATGAGCTAGATGCCTGGTAATGCCTCCTAGATCCTCACTACAATCTTGCAAGGGAGAGCAGGTCAGAGATCATCCAGCCTTTTACCAAAGCAGAGGAAGTAATGTATCAGAAACTATCTATAAAAGAAATAGAATATGAGAAGAAAATGGGGCCAAGATCTGTGCAGTGCTCTGCCCTGAACGCTATACTATAAAGGACAAAGATGCTGAGGCTTAGAAAGCTAGTGAATTAGTGAAGGCTTCATGGTGAGTAACTTGTGAAGCTAGGATCCAGCTTGTATTGGTTCCACCATAGTATGGAAAGACTCAAGACAGGAAGTTCTACACACTGAAGAACTTAGAATACTGCTTTCTTTTGTTTGTTTCAGTCTTTTGCTTTAAACTTTTTATTTTTAAATAAATTTTGCCTCACAAGGAGTTGCAAAAATAGTACCAAGAGTTCCTGTGTACCTATCACCCAGCTTCTTCAAATGATAACATCATATATAATTAGAGTACATTTTCAAATCCAGAAATTGAAATTGGTACAATACTATTTATTAAATTAAATACCTTATTCAATTTCACTGGTTTTTATATGCACTAATTTTTGGGAGTATAGTGCTAAGAAATGACATTTGATCATATATATAAATGTGCATAACCACCATCACAATTATGATTCAAAGCTATTCCATCAGCATAATAAATTCTTAAATCCTTCCCCATCCCTAATCCCTGGTACCAATGATATTTCCCATCACTTTTGTCATTTTAATTATTTTTCCCATAATTTTGTCATTTTAAGGATGCTATATAATATGGTCATTCATATTTTGAAACTTCAACTTCTGTGCGAAACTAAAGAAAAAATGTTTATTTGGTACAAAATTCATATTATGGGCAGGTTAATTGAACACCATAAGTACATGGAACCTTGAATGGGGCATGAGATTTTGTAGGTTTGTCCAGTGTGATGCCTTGATAAACCCCAGAATGACTTGAACAGTGAATAAAGAAGTATTTGCAAGATCCCCTTGGGGGAATGGCAAGAAAAGGGGAAAATTAAATTTGGAGAATTCCTGATTTCTCACGAGCAGTGGGGACAACCAAGTCAATAGGCTGAGCCCTCGATCTTGGGGTTTGTTCATATGAAACATTTCCCCGAAAATCATAGGCTAAACCTACTTAGAATGAGGCCTGGGGTTCACCCCCAGAAAACCTCTCTTGTTGTTCAGATGTGGCCTAGCTCTCTCTCAGCCAACATGGCAAGCAGACTCACTGCCCTCCCCATCTCTATGTGGGGCATGGCTACCAGGGATGTAAGCCTCCCTGACAATGTGGGACTGAAATCCGAGAATGAGCAGGGACTCAGCATCAAGAGATTGAGAAAGCCTTCTCAACTGAAAGGGGGAGGAGAGAAATGAGACAAAAATAAAGTGTCAGTGGCTGGGAGATTTCAAACAGAGTCAAGAGGTTATCCTGGAGGTTATTCTTATGCATTATATACATATCCTCTTTTTAGTTTAAGATGCACTAGAGAGGCTAGAGGGAAGTGCCTCAAACTGTAGAGCTGTGTTCCAGTAGCCATGTTTCTTGAAGACGATTGTGTAATGGTATAGTTTTTGCAATGTGACTATGTGATTATGAAAACTTTGTGTCTAATGCTCCTTTTATCTATGGTATGGACAAATGAGTAAAAAATATGGATTAAAAATAAATAAATAATAGGGGGAACAAATGTTAAAATAAATTGAGTAAATTGAAATACTAGTGATCAGTGAAAGGGAGTGGTAAGGGGTATAGAAAAAAATAGGGGGGACAAAGGTTATAATATATTGGATAAATGGAAATACTAGTGGTCAATGAGAGGGAGAGGTAAGCAGTATGGTATGTATGAGTTTTTTGTTTTTTCTTCTTATATCTGGAGTGATGAAAATGTTCTAAGAAATGATCTGGTGATGAATATATTACTATGTGATGATATTGTGAGCCATTGATTGTACACCATGTATGGAATATTTGTATGTTAAAAATGTTCATGCTTGTATGCAGTTTGGGTTTGTCAATAAAAATGGAATGCTATAGAAATGCAATCATACATTTTGCGACCTTTTGAAGTTACTAATTTTTCATTCAGTATGATGCTCTTGAGATCCATCTAAATTGTGGCATGTTTCAATAGCACTTTCCTTTTAACAGCTAAGTAATATTCCATGGTGTGGTTGTACCACAGTTTGTTTATCCATTCACCCATTGGTTGTTTACAGTTTTGGGCTATTACAAACAAGGATGTTATGGATATTTAGGTACAGGTTTTTGTGTAAACATAGGTTTACATATCTCTAGAATAAATACCTCAAAGTGTTATTGTTGTGTTATATGTTTAGATTTATGAGAAAGTGTCAAACTATTTCTCAGATTGACTGCACAATTTAACATTCTTAACTACACCATATGAGAGATC
The DNA here is from genome assembly GCF_023851605.1 of Tamandua tetradactyla. Lineage (NCBI taxonomy): Eukaryota > Metazoa > Chordata > Mammalia > Pilosa > Myrmecophagidae > Tamandua > Tamandua tetradactyla. The sequence continues at coordinate 93,550,382 of NC_135353.1, forward strand.
CAGTTTCTCCACCTCTTCACCAACAATAGTGTGGTCACTGTTTTTTTTTTTTAATTTTAACTCTTCTGATAGGTATGCAGTGACATATCACTGTGGTTTTAATTTGCATTTTCTTAATGTCTATTGATGTTGCCCAGTTGTCTCCTCACATTATTAGCTCATTTTCTAATTGATTTATTTGTTGTGCTTTTTTTTTACTGTTGAAATTTGAATTCTTTATATATTCTAGATAAAAACAGAGAAAAATCCTTTGTTGGATATGTGGTTTGCAAAAACTGTCTTCAGTCTGTGGCCTATGTTTTCATCTTCTTAACAGGATCTTTTGTTAAAAAATTATTAATTTTGATGAAGTATACTTTTCAATATCTTTTTATGGCTCATGTTTTTTATATCATGTCTAAAATCTCTTCACCAAGTCCTAGGTTTTGAAGATTTTTTCATACATTATCTTCTGAATGTTTTATAGCTTTGTACTTCACATTTAAGTGCTTGATTCATTTTGAGTTGACTTTTGTATGAGGTATGAAGTTTAGGTTGAGGTTCATTCTTTTTGCTGAAGAATACTGTTTTCTTACAGTGGTCTATACTAAAAGTCATGTGAATACTTCCCATGATCTTAAGGATAGAGTGCAAGTCTTTCCTCTGGCATTCAAAGTTTTCTATGATCGGGGCTCACTTAACCATCCTGTTCTTTCTCCTCTTGATTTCATACTACAGGCTTCACGACATGCTGCCCATGAACATGAACTCTGGAGCCAGATCTCCTGCAATCAAATCCTGGTGGGGTCTTTTATTGGCTCTTGGACCTAGCACAAGGTGTTCTCTGAGACTTGGTTTTCTCATTTGTAAAACGGGGATACTAAAACTACCTACTTCATCAGGTTGCTGTAAAGATATTATTTCAGTTAATTAATGTAAATAACACAGTGCCAGGTAAATCCTAGCTCTTACCATTATTGCTTTAAGCTCTTTCAACTGCTTGCCTCAGATCTTCATTTACTGCTTTCCTTCTGATTCTGTCATTGTTTTTAACTTCAAATTCCTACCTGTGTTTGTGGTTGTCTCTGAGCATGGTGCGGCAGTCAGGATTGACTGGAAAGGGGAACATTATAAGACGCTGGTAAGATTCTACATCTCTTTTATTTTTAGCTTTTTTATTGTATAGTAAAACATATGTGCAAAGCAAAGAAAAAAAAAGCAAAAGTCTTCAAAGCATTCATCAACAAGTAGTTACAGGACAGATCCCAGAGTTTGTCATGGGCTACCATATGATACTCTCATATTTTCCTTCTTGTTGCTCCAGAATATAGGAGGCAAGAGGGTTTAAATATTTTATTATCATCACAATTGACATTTTTTCTGAAAAATACAATATATACAAAAAAAAGCTATAAATTCCCAAGCATAGCACCACGATTAGTTGTGGGACATATTCCAGACTTTGACATGGGTTACAATTTCACAATTTTACATTTTTACTTCTAGCTGCTCTAAAACACTGGAGACTAAAAGAGATATCAATTTAATGATTCAGGATTCATTTTCATTTGTTAAATCCTAGCTTCTATGTATAACTCCAACATCATTTTAAATCTTTCCATCCCTCTCTTTAGGGGTTTTTGAGCTATGGAAATTCTAAATTTTTCATGTTGGAAGGATCTATCACTAATATGGGGTAGGGAGATATAACTCTCTGATGTTCTGGAGAGGCTGGGCTAGGATTCAGTACTTATCTGGATCAGGGACCCATGTGGAGGTTGTAGGTTTCTGGAAAGTTACTCTAGGGAATAGAATCTTTGTGGAATTTTAGAAATGGCTCTAGGTGTTCTTTAGGATTGACTGGAATGGTCCTGGTTGGGGGTTGAGAGGTTATGATAGCAAGGTATAACTGAAGCTTGCATAAGAGCAAAGTCCAGAGTAGCCCCTCAACTCTATTTGAACTCTCTCTGCCACTGACACTTTATTAATTACATTTCTTTCCCACCTTTTGGTCAGGATGAAATTTTTGATCCCATGGTGCCAGTCTGGATTCATTCCTGGGAGTCATCTCCCATGTCTCCAGGGAGACTTTCACCACTGGATGTAATGTCCCACATAGGGGGTAAGGCAATGATTTCACTTGAAGTGTTGGGCCCACTTGAAGAGATGGAGGCCACATCTGAGCAACAAAAGAGGTACTCCAAAAGTAACACTAAGGCATGCCTATAGGTAGTCTAAGCTTCTCCACTACCTACATAAGCTTCACAAGAGTAAACCTCCTGATCAAGGACATGGCCTATTGATTTCGGTGTTCCTAATGTTTGACACAGTTTCAGGGGATTCTCTGACAGTAAGGTTTAATGGTTCCATATTCTTTCTCCAATCCCTCAGGGGACTTTGCCAATACTTTTTCATTATCTGCTTATTATACTCTAGGATGTATCCAGGCATTACAATAATTTATACTGAACAAAAGGACTGCTTTCTTATTCTGTTTTCCCTGTGTTTCAATTGTTCAAATTAGCTATACAGATAGGTTGAATTAGATTATGCACTACAGAAAATTTCATTTCCAGACCAAGTAAAACTCTCTTCCAATGGCCTCAAAAAGTATGTGTGGTTCTAAAATATAGACACTGTCATTATTACCCCTATGTTCTGAATTACTTTAACCCCAAACTACCCAGCTTCATTCTTATCTCTAAATATCAGGTTATATGTATATAAACAGCGTCTCAAAATCTAAAACTAATGATCACCACTCCAGGCCTAATGTGTCTGCTCTAAAAGCTTACAATCTAGACCCCTGCTTTCTTATAAGCATTTTCTAAAGGTGACCACACCATTCTTGGTCTTTTGTTTCTGACTTATTTTGTCTCACCAAATGGCCCACATGTTCATTCACATCGTGGCATGCCTCACAGCTTTGTTCTGTTTTGTAGCAGCACAACCTTTGTTCATACATATACACCGTCTTTCACCAATCTCCATCTCCATCAGTGCATCCTTCAGCCAACTGCATTCATCCAGCTTCAAGTAGTGGGCCAAAAGTCCACAGTCCATCAACATTCTCAATTTTAGATAATTTCATTGTTCCCAAGAGAAAGAAAACTAATAAACACACCTTTGCCAAATAGGAAATCTAAACCTCCTCTTATATCTTGTTCCTATCCCCATTATTTACCTCTGCTGTTGTTTTAGTAGTGCTGATGGTTTCCTTTTGAACATAGTTCATAGCATACAACAGTAGTTTTCCCCTTGTACCCTGGACTTAAACTCTCTTTGTCCAAGAATCATATCTTTGAAGTAATACTTGTAAGAACTAATTCATATTTCTATCGTTAATCAGTGGGACACATAGGTCTATACAACTTGTTTTAGTCTTGTTCATCTTCAATTGGTAATATTACTTATAAGCCCACTAGAGAACCACCTTCACTCCTATTTCCTTGCATTGAAGGTCAACCTCATTAGCTAATGGTTCACCCATCTCTAGCTTCTATGTATCTCTAAGGTCCCTATATTCTTTATTACAAGCCTCTGATGACACTTTTATGCTGGTAATAAAAGTGGAATCATACAGTGTCTATCCTTTTGTGTCTGGTTAATTTCACTCAGCATTATGACCTCAAGGCTCATCCATCTTGTCATGTGCTTCAGGATGTCATTTTGTCCTACTGCTGCATAATATTCCATCATATGTATATACCACATTTTGTTAATCCACCCGTCTGTTGATGGACATTTGGTTTGTTTCCATCTTTTGGCGATTGTGAATAATGCTTCTATGAACATCAGTGTGCAAATGTCTGTTTGTGCGGTTGCTTTCAACTCTTTTGGGTATATACCAAGTAGTGCTATTGCTGGGTCATAGGGCAACTCAGTATTTAGTTTCCTAAGGAACCATCAAACAGTCTTCCATAGTGGCTGCACCATTATACATTCCCACCAGCAGCGCATGAGTGTCCCAGTTTCTCCACAACCTCTCCAATATTTATAGTTTCCTGTCTGTTTAATATCATCCATTCTTCTAGGGGTGAGGTGGTATCTCATTGTTGTCTTGATCTGCATTCCCCTATAGCCAATGAAAATGAGCATCTCTTCATGTGCTTTTGAGCCATCTGTGTTTGCTCTTCAGAAAAATGTCTATTCATATCTTTAGCCCATTTTATAATAGGGCTCTTTGTTCTTTTGTTGTTGAGTTGTATGATTTATTTGTGTATACAGGAAATTAAACCTTTGTCCAATATGTGATTTCCAAATAGCTTCACCCATTGAGTTGGCTGCCTCTTCATTTTTTTGACAAAGACTTTTGAGGTGAAGAATCACTTGATTTTGAGGCATTCCCATTTATCTATTTTTTTGTTGCTTGTGCTTTGGGGGTAAGTTTAGGAAGCTGTTTCCTATCACTAGACCTTGAAGATGTTTCCCTGTATTTTCTTCTAGAAGCTTTATGATGCTAGTTCTTGCATTTAGGTGTTTGATCCATTTTGAGTTAACTTTCCTGTAGGGTGTAAGATAAGGGTCCTGTAAGCATCTTTTGGCTATTGATATCCACTTTTTCCATGCCCAATTACTGAAAAGACTGTTTTATCCCAGTTCAGAGGATTTGGGTCCCTTGTCAAGAATCAGTTGACCATAGATTTGTTGGTCTATTTCTGCACCCTCCATTCGATTCCATTGGTCAATGCTTCTATCTTTGTGCCAGTACCATGCTGTTTTGACCACTGTGGCTTTACAATAGGTTTTAAAGTCAGGGGGTGTTAATCCTCCCACTTTGTTCTTTTTTATGAGAATGCTTTAAGCTATTTGGGGTCCCTTTTCTTTCCAGATGAATTTGGAAGTTAGCTTTTTCAAATCTTCAAAGTAAGCTGTTGGAATTTTGATTGGTACTGCATTGAATTTGTAGATCAATATGGGTAGAATTGACATCTTAACTATATTTAGCCTTCCTATCCATGAGCAGGGAGTACCTTTTCCCCTATTTAGATATTCTTTGATTTATTTTAGTAATGTTATGTAGTTTTCTGTGTATAAGTCTTTTATATCCTTAGTTAACTCATTATTAAGCACTTGCTTCTTTTAGTTGCTATTTTGAATGGAATTTTTTCCTTAACTGACTCCTCATTAGGTCATTGCTTTTGTATGGAAATATTACTGTTTTTTTAAAGAAATATTACTGATTTTTGTACATTAATTTTATATCCTGCCACCTTGCTGAATTTGTTTATTTGCTACAGTAAGGTTGCTGTTGATTTCTCAGGATCTTCCAAGTATAGTGTCATATCATCTGCAGATAATGAGAGTTTTATTTCTTCCTTTCCAATTTGGATGTCTTTTATTCATTTGTCCTGCCTGATTGCTCTAGCTAGAACTTATAGCACGATGTTGAAGAATAGTGGTGACAGTGGGCATCTTTGTCTTGTTCCTGATCTTAGGGGGAAAGCTTTCCGTCTCTATCCATTGAGCATGATGCTGGCTATCGGGTTTTCATATATGCCCTTTATCATATTGAAGTAATTACCTTTAATTCCTATCTTTTGGAATGTGTTTTTTATCAGAAAAGGATGCTTAATTTTGTCGAATGCTTTTTCAGCATCACTCAAGATGATCATGTGATTTTTCCCTTTTGATTTGTTAATGTGCTGTATTACATTAATTGATTTTCTTGTGTTGAACTATTCTTGCATTCCTGGTATAAAACCCAGTTGGTCATGATGTATAATTCTTTTAATATTCTGTTGGATTCACTTTGCTAATATTTTATTGAAGATTTTTGCATCTATCTTCACTAAGGAGATTGGCCTGTAGTTTTCCTTTTTTATAACATCTTTACTCCGTTTTGGTATTAGCATCATAAAATGAGTTAGGTAGACTTCCTTTTTCTTCAATTTTTTTGAAAAGTTTGATCCGGATGGGTATTCATTCCTTATGGAACATTTGATAAAATTCCCCTGTGAAGGGCGGGCCATGGTGGCTCAGCAGGTAAGAGTGCTTGCCTGCCATGCCCGAGGACCCGGGTTCGATTCCCAGTGCCTGCCCATGTAAGGAAAAAAAAAAAGATTCCCCTGTGAACCCATCTGTCCCTGGGCTTTTCGTTTTAGGAAGATTTTTGATGACTGATTGAATCTTTTTACCTGTAACTGGTTTGTTGAGATCTTCTATTTCTTCCTGAGTCAGTGTAGCTTGTCTGTGTGTCTCCAGGAATTTGTCCATTTCATCCAACTTGTCTAGTTTGCTGGCATACAGGTATTTATTGTATCCTCTTATGATTTCTTTTATTTCTTCTGGGTCTGTGATAATGCACCCCTTCTCATTTTTTATTTTATTTGCATCCTCTTTTTTTTTTGTTGTTTTTCTTGTTTGTGGCCCATCAATTACATTGATTTTCTCAAATAGTCAACATTTGTTTTATTGATTCTATTGTTCATTTGTTCTCCCATTCATTTATCTCTGCTTTAATCTTTGTTATTTCTCTTCTTCTACTTGCTTTTGGGTTAGTTTGCTGTTCTTTCTCAAGTTCCTCCAGGTGTGATGTTAAGTCCTCAATTTTTCCTCTTTCTTATTTTTTATGTAGTCATTTATGGCAATAAATATCCCTCTCAACACAGCCTTTGCCACATCCCATAAGTTCTGATAAGTTGTATTCTCATTTTCATTCATCACCAGCTAGCTACTGATTTCTCTAGCAATTTCTTCTTTGACCCACTGGCTGTTTACGAGTGTGCTATTAAATCTCCATGTATTTGTGAATGTTCTCATTTTTTGGTGATTACTGAGATCCAGCTTCATACATTTGTGATCAGAGAAAGTGCTTTGAATAATTTCAATGTTTTTAAATTTATAAAGATCTGCTTCGTGCCTTGGCATGTGACCTATCCTGAAGAATGTTCCATGAGCACTAGAGAAGAATGTATACCCTTGTGCAATGACCTATATATGTCTGTTAGGTCTAGTTCATTATCAAGTTATTTCACTTCTCTATTTCTTTGTTGATCTTCTGTGTGGTTGTTCTATCTATAGAGGAGAGTGGTGTATTGAAGTCTCCTACTATCATTGTTGAAACTTCTATTGCTCCCTTCAGTCTTGCCAATGTCTGTCTCAGGTACTTTGAAGTTCCTTGATTGGGAGCATAAATATTTATGATTGCTATATCTTCTTGGTGAATTGACCCTTTATTTAGTATATAGTGTCCTTCTTTGTCTGATATGATGTCTTCACATTTAAAGTCTATTTGGTGTGATATTAGAAGAGTTACTCTTGCTTCCTTTTGGTTACAGCTTGTATGAAACATCTTTTCACTTTCAATCTATTCGTATCCTTGTGTCTAAGATGAGTCTCTTGTAAGCAGCATATTGCTAGATTATATTCCTTATCCTATTCTGCCAATCTGTATCTTCTGATTGGTAAGTTTAGTCCGTTAATATTCAAAGTTATTATTGTAAAGGCATTTCTTGAATCCACCATCTTATCCTTTGGATTTTGTTTGTCAGATCTATATATTCTTTTCCCTCTTTCTCTTTTTATCCTTTTTGTTACCCTTACTGGTATTCTTTAATTCTGTGCCCTCTTCCAGACCTCCCTCTTCTGTCTTTTTTTCTTTTGGCCAGCAGAGTTCCCTTTAATATTTCTTGTAAAGTTAATCTCTTGTTGACAAATTCTTCTTTTGGCATTTATTTGTATGTGAAAATTTTAATCTCTCCCTGAGTTTTTTTGTTTTGTTTCATTTTGTTTTTTTTTTGCGTGGGCACCAGGAATGAAACCCAGCTCTTTGGCATAGCAGGCAAGAATTCTGCCTCTGAGCCACTGTCACACCGCCCTCTCCTTGAGTTTTGAAGTACAATTTCGCTGGGTACAGAATTCTTGGCTGGAAGTCTTTCTATTTCAGGATCTTAAGTGTGCCATACCACTGCCTTCTTGCCTCCATGGTGCCAGTTGAGTAGTCTGAATTCAGTCTTATGCTGTTTCCATTGTAGGTAGTTGATTGTTTCTCTCTTGCCACATTCAGGATTTTCTAGTACTCTTCAACATTTGACAGACTAATTCGTATGTGTCTTGGAGAAGACCTATTTGGATTTATTCTTTGGAGTTGATTGGTCTTCTGTGATTTACGTATTTATGCCCTTTATAAGTTTGGGAAGTTTTCCCCCATTATATACACAACTAATCTTCCTAGCCCTTTAATCTTTTCTTCTCCTTCTGGCACACTGATCATTTGTATATTTGTGCACTTTCTTTGGTCCATCATTTCCCTAAGATCCAAATCAAATTTTTCCATCTTTTTTTTTTTGCCATTTGCTCTTTCATGTGTTCAAAATCAGTTGCCTTGCCCTCCAGTTCACTTATTCTTTTTTCTGCCTCTCAAATCTGTTATTCTGCATGTCTAGTATATTTTTTATTTGGTCTACAGCATCTTTAATCTCTGTGATATCTTCTATTTTTCTATGTATTCTTTCAAATTCCTCTTTTTGCTCTTCTAGTGTCTTGATCTCCTTTATGTTACTAGCCATACCATTGATTTTATTTAGTATAATTTTATGAATGTCTTTATTAGTTGTTCCAAAGTCCATGTCTCCTGTGAGGTTTTAATTTGGTCATTAGGCTGGGCTATGTCTGTCTGCATCTTGATATGTTTAGTGAACATCTGTTGCCCTTGAGGCATGTAAATGTCTTGTTAGCGTTACTTTGGAAGTTGATTTTCTTTAGTAATCTAAAGCTTTGCATTTGTGGGATGTATGTGGAGCAGGATGTGGGGCACAATAGTGTGGTGATGGGTTGCAGTGCAAGTACTGGCAATGGTCAGTCGAGGATGCTGTGCTGGTGCCTGTGAGCCTGGGGTGTGGGGCACAGGGTTGTGGAGGTGATATGCAGAGCTGCAGGGGCAGGGTGTAGCTCAGGCAGGCCTTGGAGTGCAGGAACAAAGTACAGCATGGGGGACACAGACATTGGGTGCAACAAGAGATGCATAGGGGGCTGAGCAGATGCATGGGGGCTGTTGCACAGACAAGATGTGGCTGGGTGCATGGAGCATGGGGGTCATGGGTATCAGAGTGTGGGGTAGGTGCCACAGAAGTCAGGGCACAAGGAATGCAAAGTGGGTGAGCTCCTATACAGGGGGAAGGTTCCAAGGAGCCTGGGATGTGGCTGTGTGAGTGTGTAGAGACGGGAGAGATTACAGGGATTGCAAAAAGTGGGTTAGAGTCAGGTGATGTTAGGTGGCTGAGACCCTGGCACAGTTGTGCAGCAGTGAGGGTTTTAAGGCAGAGGTGTACATATGTGCAGGTGGGGATTATGTAGCACAGATGCACACATGAGCACCTGCCAAGTGTGGGTGCAGGGCAATTGTGCTGGGGGGACAAGGGTGTGCACGTGTGTGTGAACATATGTGGGACTGGGAGTTGGGGTGCAGGGGTCAAGAGGTAGGTGCAAAGATCTGTGGGCACCTGGTGGGTAGGGTGTGGTTGTGTATGTGCACAGGTCTGTAGGACATAGCCCTGGTGTGTGAGGTCTACGGGGCAGGGTCCTGGTGTGCCAGCAAGCCAATGTTGCGCTAGCATGGCATGGGGGGTGGATGTGTCCAGAATGGACAGGTCATGGCTTGCCCAGAGCTGGGGAGAGTGACAGGGTTGTGCACATTTCTGGGAGGGCCTTGCACTTACGTACGTGTGCAGAGCTCCAGAGGGGTTAGCCAGGGTGGTGTGACTGTATGGGCTAGTGTGGGTTTGGCGGAGGTAGGAAGGTGAGAACCTGCAGCTTGGATGCACTGATGACTGCTTGCAGAGGTCAGGGAGGGGGAGTTGGGGATAAAGTAGCTGGATGCGTGTGCGTGGGTCTCAGGACTGCTGGCGCAAGACTATGTGCTTGCCTGGGAGAAGTAGGCCAGGCTGGGGCAGGCTTGTGGGTGCTTGGTGTGGGGATTTGGGGCCAGGATGTTCTTGGAGTGGGGGCACTTGAAGGGCAGTGGGGGTGGCAGGTGATGGGGTTAAGATATGTTGGGTGTTGGGGGAGTTGGGTCACTGGGTTGGGGAGCCCCATGAGTGAGGGTGGTGTGCTCAAGGAATGCAGCTTGACTTACTTCCTTGCCCCTGTCTCCCCATCCATGCACTCCTGAGGGTTCCAGGCTTCTATTTGGAAAGGGGTACAGTAGGCTTTTTGCACTAGCTGGACAGTATCCATTTGTCTATCTCAATTCTTCAGCTTTTGCAACCAGGGCCTCCCTATGTGGTATAGAAGACCCTCCCAGGTCACTTACACCCTGGAATCACCAACCAAGTCACCTTCTGTTCCTTCTCTGGATGTTTTTTGGAGCAGACATGAACTCAATCTGTCCTATTCTGCCATCTTCCCAAACCTCTCCATATCTGTTCTTGATGAAAACACTCCAAAGGATAGGAATAGAAGGGAATTTCCTAAACATCATAAAGGTAATGTATGAAAAAAATGACAGCTAACATCATCTTCAATGGGAGAAAGACTGAAAGCTTTCCCTCTAAGATCAGGAATAGGCAAGGATGCCTGCTGTCACCATTGTTATTTAACATTGTGCTGGAAGTTCTAGCCAGAACAATTAGACAATAAAAGGCATCCAAATTGGAAAGGAAGATGTAAAACTCTCACTGTTTCTAGATGACATGAAAATGTATCTTGAAAATCCTTAAAAATCTACAGCACAGGTACTAGAACTAATAAATGAGTACAACAAAGTTGCAGAGTACAAGATTAACACCCCAAAATCAGTAATGTTTATATAGACTAGTAATGAGCAATCTGAGGAGGAAATCAGGAAAAAAATTCCATTTAGAATAGCAACCCAAAAATAAAATATTTGGGAATAAATTTAAATAGGTTTACAAAAAATATATACACAGAAAACTATAAGAAATTGCTAAAAAAAAAATCATGGAAAACCTAAATAAAGAGAAGGGCATACTGTGTTCATGGGTTGGAAGAATAAATATAGTGAAGATGTCTATTTTACCCAAGTTGATTTATAGATTCAATGCAATACCAAGTAAAATCTCAACAACTTACTTGACAGAAATAGTGGAACCAATAACCATATTTATTTGGAAGGGCAGGGGTCCCTGAATAGCTAAAAATATCTTGAAAAAGAAAAATCAACAGTGAGGTCTCACACTACCTGATTTAAAGGTATATTATGAAGCTATAAAGGTCAAGACAATATGGTAATGGCATAAAGATAGATAAACTGACCAATGGATTATCATTTAGTGCTCAGAAATAGATCTTCTCTTCTACTGACAATTGATCTCTCATAAGACTGTCAAGCTAACCTACCTGGGACAGAGCAGCCTCTTCAATAAATGGTCTTAGGAGAGTTGGGCATCCATATGCAAAAGAGTGAAAGAGGATCCATATCTCACACCCTCACAGAAATTAACTCAAAATGGAAAAAATTAACAGAAACATTAACTCAAATGTTAACTCAAAACATTAGAGTTAAGACCATAAAACTTTTAGAAGAAAATGTAGGGAAATATCTGATAAATCTTGTAATCGGAGGCAGTTTCCTAAACCTTACATCCAAAGCATGAGCTTTGAAAAAAAAAGAAATAGATAAACAGGTTCTCCTTAAAATTAAACCCTTTTGTGCATCAAAGAACTTTGTCAGGAAAGTAAAAAGGCAGATTACACAATGGGAGATAATATTTTGAAACCATGTATCAGTAAAGCCCAGATATCTATCAACAGATGAGTGGCTAAACAAGCTATGATAACAATGTGGATGAAACTTGAAGATGTTATGTTGACTAAGACTAGCCAGAAACAAAAAGATAAATACTGTATGGTCTCAGTAATAAGGACTAACATTAATGAGTGAACTTTTTGAGAGTTAAAGCTAAGAACACAGGTTATCAGGAGATAAAAATAGGATAGAGACTGGGCATTTGGTGCTGAAGGAAAAGAGATTGTACAACAGGACTGATATTAAAAACTCAGAAATGGATAGCAGAATACTACCTGATGGTAGCACAATAATGTAAATACACTGAATGAAGCTGAATGTGAGTATGGTTGAAGGAAAAGGGCTGGGGGCATGCATGAAACCAGAAGGAAAGATGAAGGATAAAGATCGAGATGGTATAACTTAGGAGTGCCTTTAGTAGACAGGGATGGTGCTTAAAAGTACAAGTATAAAGTGTTTTTGCTTGAAGGAGAATAAATAAATGTCATCATTGCAAGGTGTTGAAAATGAATGGTACAGGGAGACTTCCTGGAAGATGGCGGCTTAGTGAGACGCGCGGATCTTAGTTTCTTCTCCAGGACAGCTACTAGGGGAGTAGAAACGATACAGAAAGCGCCCAAAGCCACAACAGAGATAAAAAAGACAGCGTACCCCATCCTGGAATGGCTGGCTGGCTGAGAGAAGCAGCTCGGGTGAGATCGCCAAGGCGCGCGGGCCTCACCGGGCGGGGCGGGAAGCGGCCGGAGTTACTCCCTTCCCCCTTCCCGGGCCGGCTGGGAGAATTGGAGAGGCGGTCCCCTGAAACCAAGGCAGCTGGCGCCCACACCACGCGCAGCCCCCCGGACCAACTGAGAGAATTGGATCGGAAATCCCCAGGTCGCGGAGAACGGCGATGGGTGGGGGAGGCCCCTTCCAAACCCGTGACTCCCGGGGAACGTGCACTCTCTCGGGCGGGCCGCGGCCGCTGGCGCCCTCCCGCCACGCTTGTCTCCCAGGGCCGACTAGGAAATTCGGACGGGCTCTTTCCCGGGCTGCTGCGACCAGCAAACTTCCCTGCGTTCGGACCCCGGGCCGGCTCAAGCCGCTTTGGCTAGCGAACGCCCCTGGACGGCGAGAGTTTTCCAAAGTTTAAGGTCTCACAGCACCTTTTACTGGTGGGACCTGCAGACAAACGTGTGCCACGAACGCCACCTACTGGGCAGGATAAGAAAAACAGAACCCAGAGATTTCACAGAAAAATCTTCCAAACTTTTGGATCCAATACCCAGGGAAATCTGTCTAAATGCGCAGACGCCAACAGAAGATAACGGATCACGCTCAAATAATTGAAAATACGGCCCAGTCAAAGGAACAAACCAATAGTTCAAATGAGATACAGGAGCTGAGACAACTAATGCTAAATATATGAACAGAAATGGAAAACGTCTTCAAAAACGAAATCGATAAATTGAGGGAGGACATGAAGAAGACATGGGCTGAACATAAAGAAGAAATAGAAAAACTGAAAAAACAAATCACAGAACTTATGGAAGTGAAGGACAAAGTAGAAAAGATAGAAAAAACAATGGATACCTACAATGATAGATTCAAAGAGACAGAAGATAGAATTAGTGATTTGGAGGATGGAACATCTGAATTCCAAAAAGAAACAGAAACTATCGGGAAAAGAATGGAAAAATTTGAACAGGGTATCAGGGAACTCAAGGACAATATGAACCGCACAAATATACGTGTTGTGGGTGTCCCAGAAGGAGAAGAGAAGGGGAAAGGAGGAGAAAAACTAATGGAAGAAATTTTCGCTGAAAATTTCCCAACTCTTATGAAAGACCTAAAATTACAGATCCAAGAAGTGCAGCACACCCCAAAGAGATTAGACCCAAATAGGCGTTCTCCAAGACACTTACTAGTTAGAATGTCAGAGGTCAAAGAGAAAGAGAGGATCCTGAAAGCAGCAAGAGAAAAACAATCCATCACATACAAGGGAAACCCAATAAGACTATGTGTAGATTTCTCAGCAGAAACCATGGAGGCTAGAAGACAGTGGGATGATATATTTAAATTACTAAAAGAGAAAAACTGCCAACCAAGACTCCTATATCCAGCAAAATTATCCTTCAAAAATGAGGGAGAAATTAAAACATTCTCAGACAAAAAGTCACTGAGAGAATTTGTGACCAAGAGACCAGATCTGCAAGAAATACTAAAGGGAACACTAGAGTCAGATACGAAAAGACAGAAGAGAGAGGTATGGAGAAGAGTGTAGAAAGAAGGAATGTCAGATATGATATATATAATACAAAAGGCAAAATGGCAGAGGAAAATATTATCCAAACAGTAATAACACTAAATGTTAATGGACTGAATTCCCCAATCAAAAGACATAGATTGGCAGAATGGATTAAAAAACAGGATCCTTCTATATGCTGTCTACAGGAAACACATCTTAGACCCAAAGATAAACATAGGTTGAAAGTGAAAGGTTGGGAAAAGATATTTCATGCAAATAACAACCAGAAAATAGCAGGAGTGGCTATACTAATATCCAACAAGTTAGACTTCAAATGTAAAACAGTTAAAAGAGACAAAGAAGGACACTATATACTAATAAAAGGAACAATTAAACAAGAAGACATAACAATCATAAATATTTATGCACCGAACCAGAATGCCCCAAAGTACGTGAGGAATACACTGCAAACACTGAAAAGGGAAATAGACACAAATACCATAATAGTTGGAGACTTCAATTCCCCACTCTCATCAATGGACAGAACATCTAGACAGAGGATCAATAAAGAAATAGAGAATCTGAATATTACTATAAAGGAGCTAGACTTAACAGACATTTATAGGACATTACATTCCACAACAGCAGGATACACCTTTTTCTCAAGTGCTCATGGATCATTCTCAAAGATAGACCATATGCTGGGTCACAAAGCAAGCCTTAACAAATTTAAAAAGATTGAAATCATACACAACACTTTCTCGGATCATAAAGGAATGAAGTTGGAAATCAATAATAGGCAGAATGCCAGAAAATTCACAAATACCTGGAGGCTCAACAACACACTCTTAAACAACGAGTGGGTCAAAGAAGAAATTGCAAGAGAAATTAGTAAATACCTAGAGGCGAATGAAAATGAAAACACAACATATCGAAACTTATGGGATGCAGCAAAGGCAGTGCTAAGAGGGAAATTTATTGCCCTAAATGCCTATATCAGAAAAGAAGAAAAGGCAAAAATGCAGGAATTAACTGTTCAATTGGAAGAACTGGAGAAAGAACAGCAAACTAATCCCAAAGCAAGCAAAAGGAAAGAAATAACAAAGATCAGAGCAGAAATAAATGAAATTGAAAATATGAAAACAGTAGAGAAAATCAATAAGACCAGAAGTTGGTTCTATGAGAAAATCAATAAGATTGATGGGCCCCTATCAAGATTGACAAAAAGAAGAAGAGAGAGGATGCAAATAAATAAGATCAGAAATGGAAGAGGAGACATAACTACTGACCTCACAGAAATAAAGGAGGTAATAACAGGATACTATGAACAACTTTACGCTAATAAATACAACAATTTAGAGGAAATGGACGGGTTCCTGGAAAGACATGAACAACCAACTTTGACTCAAGAAGACATAGATGACCTCAACAAACCAATCACAAGTAAAGAAATTGAATTAGTCATTCAAAAGCTTCCTAAAAAGAAAAGTCCAGGACCAGATGGCTTCACATGTGAATTCTACCAAACGTTCCAGAAAGAATTAGTACCAATTCTCCTCAAACTCTTCAAAAAAATCGAAGTGGAGGGAAAACTGCCTAATTCATTCTATGAAGCCAACATCACCCTCATACCAAAACCAGGCAAAGATAGTACAAAAAAAGAAAACTACAGACCAATCTCTCTAATGAATACAGATGCAAAAATCCTCAATAAAATTCTAGCAAATCGTATCCAACAACACATTAAAAGAATTATACATCATGACCAAGTAGAATTCATCCCAGGTATGCAAGGATGGTTCAACATAAGAAAATCAATTAATGTAATACACCATATCAACAAATCAAAGCAGAAAAATCACATGATCATCTCAATTGATGCAGAGAAGGCATTCGACAAGATTCAACATCCTTTCCTGTTGAAAACACTTCAAAAGATAGGAATACAAGGGAACTTCCTTAAAATGATAGAGGGAATATATGAAAAACCCACAGCTAATATCATCCTCAATGGGGAAAAATTGAAAACTTTCCCCCTAAGATCAGGAACAAGACAAGGATGTCCACTATCACCACTATTATTCAACATTGTCTTGGAGGTTCTAGCCAGAGCAATTAGACAAGAAAAAGAAATACAAGGCATCAAAATTGGAAAGGAAGAAGTAAAACTATCACTGTTCGCAGACGATATGATACTATACGTTGAAAACCCGGAAAAATCCACAACAAAACTACTAGAGCTAATAAATGAGTACAGCAAAGTAGCAGGTTACAAGATCAACATTCAAAAATCTGTAGCATTTCTATACACTAGTAATGAACAAGCTGAGGGGGAAATCAAGAAACGAATCCCATTTACAATTGCAACTAAAAGAATAAAATACCTAGGAATAAATTTAACTAAAGAAACAAAAAACCTATATAAAGAAAACTACAAAAAATTGCTAAAAGAAATCACAGAAGACCTAAATAGATGGAAGGGCATACCGTGTTCATGGATTGGAAGACTAAATATAGTTAAGATGTCAATCCTACCTAAATTGATTTACAGATTCAATGCAATACCAATCAAAATCCCAACAACTTATTTTTCAGAAATAGAAAAACCAATAAGCAAATTTATCTGGAAGGGCAGGGTGCCCCGAATTGCTAAAAACATCTTGAGGAAAAAAAACGAAGCTGAAGGTCTCGCGCTGCCTGACTTTAAGGCATATTATGAAGCCACAGTGGTCAAAACAGCATGGTATTGGCATAAAGATAGATATATCGACCAATGGAATCGAATAGAGTGCTCAGATATAGACCCTCTCATCTATGGACATTTGAACTTTGATAAGGCAGTCAAGCCAACTCACCTGGGACAGAGCAGTCTCTTCAATAAATGGTGCCTAGAGAACTGGATATCCATACGCAAAAGAATGAAAGAAGACCCATCTCTCACACCCTATACAAAAGTTAACTCAAAATGGATCAAAGATCTAAACATTAGGTCTAAGACCATAAAACAGTTAGAGGAAAATGTTGGGAGATATCTTATGGACCTTACAACTGGAGGCGGTTTTATGGACCTTAAACCTAAAGCAAGAGCACTGAAGAAGGAAATAAATAAATGGGAACTCCTCAAAATTAAACACTTTTGTGCATCAAAGAACTTCATCAAGAAAGTAGAAAGACAGCCTACACAATGGAAGACAATATTTGGAAATGATATATCAGATAAAGGTCTAGTATCCAGAATTTATAAAGAGATTGTTCATCTCAACAACAAAAAGACAGCCAACCCAATTACAAAATGGGAAAAAGACTTAAACAGGCACCTCTCAGAAGAGGAAATACGGATGGCCAAGAGGCACATGAAGAGATGCTCAATGTCCCTGGCCATTAGAGAAATGCAAATCAAAACCACAATGAGATATCATCTCACACCCACCAGAATGGCCATTATCAACAAAACAGAAAATGACAAGTGCTGGAGAGGATGCGGAGAAAGAGGCACACTTATCCACTGTTGGTGGGAATGTCAAATGGTGCAACCACTGTGGAAGGCAGTTTGGCGGTTCCTCAAAAAGCTGAATATAGAATTGCCATACGACCCAGCAATACCATTGCTGGGAATATACTCAAAGGACTTAAGGGCAAAGACACAAACGGACATTTGCACACCAATGTTTATAGCAGCGTTATTTACAATTGCAAAGAGATGGAAACAGCCGAAATCTCCATCAACAGAAGAGTGGCTAAACAAACTGTGGTATATACATACGATGGAATACTATGCAGCTTTAAGACAGGATAAACTTATGAAGCATGTAATAACATGGATGGACCTAGAGAACATTATGTTGAGTGAGTCTAGCCAAAAACTAAAGGACAAATACTGTATGGTCCCACTGATGTGAACAGACATTCGAGAATAAATTTGGAATATGTCCTTGATAACAGAGTCCAGCAGGAGGTAGAAACAGGGTAAGATAATGGCCAATTGGAGTTGAAGGGATACAGACGGTGTAACAGGACTAGATACAAAAACTCAAAAATGGACAGCACAATAATACCTAATCGTAAAGTAATCATGTTAAAACACTGAATGAAGCTGCATCTGAGCTATAGGTTTTTGTTTTGTTTTGTTTTGTTTTGATTTTACTATTATTACTTTTATTTTTTTCTCTATATTAACATTCTATATCTTTTTCGGTTATGTTGCTAGTTCTTCTAAACCAGTGCATATGTACTAAGAAATGATGATCATGCATCTATGTGATGATGTTAAGAATTAATGATTGCATATGTAGAATGGTATGATCTCTAAATGTTGGGTTAATTTCTTTTTTTCCGTTAATTAAAAAAAAAAGAGAAGGGATAATTGGAGCTGAAGGGATACAGACTGTACAACGGGACTGGATATAAAAACTCAGAAATGGACAGCACAATACTACCCAATTGTAATGCAATTATGTTAAAACACTGAATTAAGCTGCATGTGAGGTATAGGTTTTTTGTTTTTGTTTTTGTTTTTCTTTCTATTATTGTTTTAATTCTTATTCTGTTGTCTTTTTATTTCTTTTTCTAAATCGATGCAAATGTACTAAGAAATGATGAATATGCAACTATGTGATGTTATTAAGAATTACTGATTGTACATGTAGATTGGAATGATTTCTAATTGTTTTGTTAATTCTTTTTTTAATTAATAAAAAAATGCAAAAAAAAAAAAAGAAAATGAATGGTACACAGGAAAAGAAATCAATGTAAGCAAGTGTTTATAGTCAACAGTAACATTATAAAATTATTCAACTGAATGTAACAAAGCCATTTTACCAAAACTAAATGTCAACAAATGGGTGGTATGGATTTTTTGTGGAAGAAAAGGAAATGTCTTCATATATATTCTGGTTACAAAAGCATGTCTATTTGCTTAGGTTGGATTGCATGATGTACAAATAAGACTGTTTATAAAAAAAGATAGAAAAAAGTGCTAGAGAAAATGTGGAGGAAGATAAACCTATTCGCTCTTTGTAGGGAAGCTGAGAGGTGCATCTCCTCTGGAGGGCAGCATGGTGGTTCCGCAGGAGGCTAGGGCTGGGGTTGCCATATGATCCTGCAACCACTTTGCTAGGTGTATACCTGGAGGAACTGAGAGTGTGAACATGAGTGGACATTTGCACACTGGTATTTATGGTGGCAATGTTCATGACTCAAAATGGATAGAAGTGGCTAAAGGGTACAAAGACTTAGGAAGGAAGGGGAAACTGTGGTGTATACATATAATGGGTTATTGAGTGGCCACATGAAGCAATGAAGTTGTGAGGCATGCAACTGGATGAATGGACCTTAAGGACTGTGGGTTGAATGAAATGACAGAAACAGAAATATTATCATATCTGACTCTTATGGACTAATTATAATCTACAAACTCGAATTGAAATTGAGAGCATGGTTATCAGGTTGGGGCCTATTGTAAAGGGTCCTAGAATGAAAGCTCTTACAATAGTCACATATATTCAGGAGTTATAACTGTTATTTATAAATTCTGTAATACTGATCTGTTTGTATATAACCTGGTCATTCTTAGGAGAGGTGTTTATTTGGTGCATAATTTATATTTTGGTTTGTGCATTATCTAATTTAAATAGTATGGTCAATTTTGTTGAAAATGCCATAAATACATGGACTCTTGACTATGGCATGAGATCCTGCTCATTTTTGCAGGTTACTGTGGTGCTCTGATATATCCCAGAATAATTTGGGTAGAGAATAAAAAAAGTATTAGGAAAGTTCCCTTGGGCAACTGGGGAGAGAAGAGGAAGTATTCAACTTCCCCATTTAGAGAATTCCTGATATTCTAGCAAGCAGTGGGGACAGCCAATTCAGTTGCCAGAGTTCTTGATCTTGGGATTCATCCCTATTAAACTTCTTTCCTGCAAAGGAGAAGTTAAGCCTACCTTTAATTATGCTTAAGTGTTCCCCAGAGAACTTCTTTTGTTGCTCAGTTGTGACCTCTCTCTAAACCAACTCAGTAAGTGAATTGATTCCTCTCCACCCTATGTGGGACATGACTCCTAGGGGTATAAATTCCCTGGCAGCATGGGACAGAACTCCTGGGATGAGCCAGAACCTGGCATCACAGGATTGAGAAAGCTTTCTTGACCAAGAGGGGTAAAAGAGAAATGAGACAAAAAAATTTTTGGTAGCTGAGATTTCAAACTGAGTTGAGAGATTATCCTAGAGGTTGTTATGCATTATATAGATATCCCTTTTTAGCTTATGGTGTATAAGAGTGGCTAGAAGGAAATTCTAGAAACTGTTGAGCTGTGTTTCAGTAGTCTTGATTTTTGAAGATGATTGTATATTGATTTAGCTTTTACAATGTGACCATGTGATTGTGAAATCCTTGTGTCTGATGCTCCTTTTATCCAGGGTATGGACAAAATGAGCAAAGGAATAAAGATAAAAATAAATAAATAATAAGGGGGAGGATAAACAGTAAAAAATTGGGTAGGTTGAAATACTTATGGTCAATGAGAGGGAGGGAATAAGATTATGGGATTTAAGAGCTTTTGCGGTTTTCTTTTTATTAATTTTTCTGGAATGATGCAAATGTTCTGAAAATGATCATGGCAATGAATACCTACCTATGTGATGATATTGTGAGCCATGGGTATACCATGTATGGACTGTGTGTGAATATCTCACAATAAAAGTATTTTTAAAAGTTATCATATAGGAGATAGATTTTAAGCCATTATGCTGTCTGCTTCCCTGCTACACGTGTAGTAATAATAAACTCTCTCTTTGAAACCCCAATGTTTCATGAAATACTTATTGAGTGTGTCAGGCAGAGGTATTTACGACCTTTGCCCAGTAACAATTTCACAACTCTGCTGGGGTGAATGTCTGAATCTCTGAAGGCCCAGCAGAGCAGCTGAGCAAGGTAATTGAGTCTTTTGTGATCACTAGACTGAATTTAGTCTGAAGGTTTCCAGGTCCTGGTCAGGACATCTGCCTGGTCTTAAGTGAAATACAGGAAAAGCCTTTATACTCCAGAAGAAAACTGAAGCTAAAGAGCACATCCAATCACAATCTCAGAAGTTTCACTCCCCAAACTCTTGGTAGTCGATGCCCCTTTGTTAGCAGGAAATAGCCAAAGTGGTGGTTGTCCAGATATCCCTCAAGATTGGGAATGATCAAATAATGGGGGTGGGGGGTGGAATTTTAACGAAGAAATTAGGATTTAAGGGATGATTTTAATTACTGAATCATTATATAAATGTTCCTTTTGTTTCTTTGGATTTTAGAATGAATAAGGGAGAGTACCTGGAAGCCCTGAACTGTAATTAAGCTGTTTGGACATCTGGAAGGATTGTAAAAGGCTTATCTTTTATCTGGTGCCTCTGTGGCTATGAAAGCTGTTATGCCCTTTATCTGGTCATTTTCTTAGTAGGCCCTAATGGTAAGGAAAACAGTCATTAACTAGCCTCCGTCCCTTACATTTGTAAATCATCCGCTAAACTCTGCCATTGAAAGATAGACAGCTTTGCCACATTTCTTTTCAATTTATGTTAACTTATGTTAACAATGTTTAACAATGTTTTCTGTTTTGAACTTCTACCATTAATTTACTATCTGAAATGACCTCATCTCCCCTTGCTAGAATCCTTAAAAACCTGGAATCCCCTTTTGTTTGGGAAGACAGATTTTGGGTCATTAAACTGTCTGCTCTCCTGCTGCATGTGTAGTAATAATAAACTCTTTCTCTCTTTGAAAAAAAGTCATCATATAATAAAATTAAAACAAAAAAAAGAAAGAACCTCCAGAATGACTTCTCAACTCTGTTTGAAATTTCTCAGCCACTGAAATTTTGTTTTGTTTTATTTCCCATCTCTCTTTTAGTTATGAAGTCTTTCTCAATTACATGATGCCAGGTCCAGGCTCATTCCTTGGAGGCATGTCCTACTTTGCCAGGGAGTTTAAATCCCTGGCAGTCACATCCCACATAAGAGAGAAGAACTTATTTGCACAGTTGTTGTAGAGAGATAAGACACATATGAACAACAAAAGAAATTCTCTGAGGGTGACTCTTAGGCATAATTATTAGTAACCTTAACCTTTCCTTTGCAGGTGTAAGTGTCATAAGGTCCAAACCCCCAAATCAAAAGCTTGGCTTATTGATAGTCCCTAATGCTTCTGAGAATATCAGTAATTCCACAGGTACAAAAGTTTAATATTTCCACTTTTCTTCCAAGTTCCTCAAAAGCACTTTGCAAATTATTTTTTTTACCTTCTGCCCAGAATACTCTGGGATATATTGAGGCATCACACTAACCTGGACAAACCAACAATGTCTCAGTCCCTATTCAAGGGTCCATGTAATTATGGTGTTTGAATACATTGACCATATTAGTTAAATTAGATAGTGTGCTGCAGAAAATATAAATTTTGCACCAAATAAACATCTCTTCCTTTGGTCTCACACAGAAGTTGAAGTTTTAATATACAGTCAATGTCATCCTTTACCCTTTAATTTGATTTAGTTTAGTCCTAACTTGATCAGCTTCATTCATATCTCCAGTTGAAGTCTGAACTCTTTTTCAGCTTTTTAAACCATTGTTGTATCTGGTAGTTCTGACTTTACTAGCTGCAGAACTCTAGATTTCAGTCTTAGGTGTCACACAGAGAACTGAACTTCCAGAGAATGACCAGATTATATGCAAAGAGCTCAGCTTCTCAGAATTTAGAAATGACAGTTACAACTCAGGGATAGAAGTGACTGCCTTAAATTTTACAACAGTCTGGGAAAATTTACGAGCCTTCTCCTGATAACTATGTTCTCAAATTCAAAGCTAAGATTTTGCACACTATAGTTAGTCTATATTAGTGAGGGATTATATTTGTCTTTTTTGTTTCTAGCTCATTTCATGCTGTCCTCAAGGTTTGTTCCTCTAGTTGCATGTCTCAGAACTTCCTCCCTTCTTACAGCTGCTCAATATTCCATTATGTGTGTATACAATGTTTGCCCTTCCATTCATCATTTGATGTACACTGAGGCCAGCTCCATCCATTGCAAATTGTAAATACTGTCACCATAAACAACAATATGCAAACATCCATTCATGTCCCTGCTCTCAGTTCTTCCAAGTATATACCTAATTGTGGGGTTGCAGGATCATATGGAAGCCCTATACTTAGACTCCTGTGGAACCACCACACTGCCCTCCAGATGGGCTGCACCATTCTGCTGCCCTACCAACAGTAAATAGATACCTCTCTCTACATTTTCTCCAGCACCTGTATCTTTCTGCTTATTTTCTAAATGGTTTTATTCACACACTATACAATCCATCATAAGTAAAGAAACAATGGTTCTTGGTTTAATGACAGTTATGCAAACACCACCACAGTCTGTATGAGGACACTTTCATTTCTTCAACAATGAAAGAAGAAGGGAAAGAAAATGAAGAATAACAAATAAAAAAATGAAAAGAAATATAAGGAACCAACAACAACAGGACTGACAATCCCATGCGCTTCTCTTATATTGCCCTCTTATTGACATTTAGCTTTGGTGTATTGCTTTTGTTACATTTAATGGACGCATACTACAATGTTACTGTTAACTATAGACCCTAGTTTGTATTGATTGTATTTTTTTTCCATATACCATTCCATTTTCAACACCTTGCAATGTTGGCATTCATTTTTCTCCCTCATGTAAAAACATTTTTATATTTGTATATTTAATCACCATCATTGTCCATTCCAGGTTTTGGTAAGTTATACAGTCCCATTCTTTATCTTCTATCTTTCTTTCTGCCGTCATCCATGCCCTAGCCTTCCTCTTTCAAACATACTCTCAGTTTTCTTCAGTGTACTTATGATAGTGTGCTACCATCAGATAATATTGTGCTATCCACTTCTGAATCTTAATAATCAATCCTCATGAACATTCTGTACTTCTTCAGCACCCAATGCCCAATCTCTAGCCTCCTTTTCTTATTTCTTATTTTTTAAAATACCAAAAAACACATAACAAACACAAACATTCTTATTTTGATCATTCTGCTCTACACATATAATCAGTGATTCACAATATCACCACATAGTTGCATATTCATAATCATGATCATTTCTTGGAATATTTGCATCTATTCAGAAAAAGAAATAAAATGAAAACAGAAAAAAAAATCATGCATACGATATCCCTTACCCCTCCCTTTCATTGATCACTAGCACTTCAAGCTAAATTTATTTTAACATTTGTCCCCCCTATTATTTATTTTTATTTCATATGTTCTACTCATCTGTTGACGAGGTAGATAAAAGGAGCATCAGACACAAGGTTTTCCCAATCACACAGTCACATTGTGAAAGCTATATCATTATTCAATAATCAAGAAACATGGCTACTGGAACACAGCTCTACATTTTCAGGCAGTTCCCTCCAGCCTCTCTATTACATCTTGAATAACAAGGTGATATCTACTTAATGTGTAATAATAACCTCCAGGATAACCTCTCAGTTCTGTTTGGAATCTCTCAGCCATTGACACTTTGTCTTATTTCACTCTTCCCCCTTTTGGTCGAGAAGGTTTTCTCAATCCCTTGATGCTGAATTCTAGTCTCCTTATCCTGATAACCAGTGTCCTCAACCGTAAGTCTCAAAGTTCATTCATTAATGTTAGTTTAGATTAGTGAGACCATGAAGTATTTGTACTTTTGTTTCTGACTAATTTCACTCAACACAATGTCCTCAAGATTCATCTATGTTGTTACATGTCTCATGACTTTATTCTGTACCCTTACTGATAGTCTTAATTTCTACATACTTCTCCAAACATCTTAGTCTTAATTTCTACATACTTCTCCAAACATCTTACTTGTTGTTTCTTATCTTCTTGCAGTGCTCCTTTAGTATTTCTTGTAGAGCAAGTCTCTTTTTAGCAAATTCTCTCAGGGTCTGTCTGCAAATATTTAAAATCTTCCCACATTTTTGAAGGACAGTTTTGCCTGGTAGAATTCTTGGTTGGCAGGTTTTCTCTCTAAGTATCATAAATATATCATGCCTCAGTTTTCTTGCATCCATTGTCTCCTAGGAAATCCACACATAGTCTTATTGATCTTCCCTTGTATGTGATGGATCACTTTCCTCTTGCTGCATTCAGAATTCTCTCTTTGTCTTTGACATTTGACAATCTGATTAGTGAGTGTCTTGGAGTAAGTCTATTCAGATGCGTTCTGTTTGGGATATGCTGCACTTCTTGGATCTGTAATTTTATGTTTTTTTTCTGAGAGATGGGAAACTTTCAGTGGTTATTTCTTCCATTATTCTTTCTGCCCCTTTTCCCTTCTCTTCTGAGATACCCATTGCACATATATTCATATATTCATGCACTTCATGTTGTCATTAAATTCCTTGAGACCCTGCTCATATTTTCCATTTTTTCCCTATCTGCTCTTTGTGTGTAGGATTTAAGTTATCTTGTCCTCTAGTTCACCAATCTTTTCGTCAGTTTCTTCAAATCTGCTGTTGCATGTCTTTATTTTGTTTTCATCTCTTCTATTGTGCCTTTCATTTCCATAAGCTCTGCCATTTGAGTTCTCAAATTTTCAGTTTCTTCTTTAGTGTCACTCAGTACCTTCTTTATGTCCATCTTTTTTGCTATAACTTCCCTCACCTTGCTGTTTGATTTAGCACGTTTACTTGAACATCTTTACTTAGTTGTTTCAACTCCTGTATCTCATCTGAAGTGTTAGTTTGTTCCTTTGGGCCATGTTTTCATTTTTTTCTGGTATAAGTTGTAATTTTTTGCTGATACCTAAGCATCTGACTTCTTTGATTAGTTTATTCTGGATATTATTTTCTTTCTTTTATATATGGTTTTCTGGTTGGTTGGTTTTGTTCTGTTTTTGGACATTCAGTTCAATTTATTATAGACTTCTAGCATAGCTTCTGTTTAACTAATCAGAATTTTTCAGCTCTTGTTTTTTCTGGTTTTTGCCCTGCCTATATGGACTCTTATTTTTGAGATGGGTCTCCTCAGATATGATTGATCTCAATCAGATTTTCCCAGATGAGACAGACCCAGTCTCAGGAGAGTGTGTAATCAATATCAAATTTCCCTGAGTATGAGACCCAGCAGGTTGTCAGACTTTCCTGTGAAGTCTCTAGACTGTGTGCTTTTTATATCCAGCCTAGCCAGTGGTGCTTGTCAGGCTGCAACTCCCCACCAGATTAAAATTGTATGGAACATTTAATTCTCAACATATTTTGTCCCTGTCAGAGGCATGGCTGAGACAGAGGCTGTGGTAGAATGGAAGCTTAAGATTGTTCTGTTTTCCAGTCCCTGGGGTTTGAATTCTCTGATTAAGGGCTGCCACATGTGCTGCAGCCCCTTTTTATTGGGAGAAGATACACCCTAAAGGTAATTATTTCCTTCACCTGACTAGTTACTTTGTCTCTCAGACATATCCTAACCCTGCCCTTGCCTGGGTCAGTGCTGGCAGCTGAAAATGCCTGAGGCTTTCTGTAATGAGCAACTTAGAATACTTAAAAAATAAATCATTTTCAGAGTCAGTTACCAGCTGCAGTGTGGCAGTTTGAATCTGTTGCATACCCCCAGAAAAGCCATGTCCTTTAAT
The DNA here is from genome assembly GCF_023851605.1 of Tamandua tetradactyla. Lineage (NCBI taxonomy): Eukaryota > Metazoa > Chordata > Mammalia > Pilosa > Myrmecophagidae > Tamandua > Tamandua tetradactyla. The sequence continues at coordinate 93,576,931 of NC_135353.1, forward strand.
CTTCATTTAATATTGCTGTGCAGTATCTTTTTTATTGTTTCCATGGAAATGTGACCCACCCAATTATAGGGGGTGACCTTTGATTATATGGTTTTCATAGAGATGTGTTCCCACCCATTCAAGAAGCCTTTTATGAATGAACCATTTTAGAAAAAGCTTTAAAGCCAACAGAATGGACAGAGCTCTGGGGAAGGTATTGAAGAAGCCTTTAGAGAAAGCTAGCAGATGTCACCATGTGCCTTTCCAGCTAAGAAAAATCCTGAAGATCATCAACCTTCTTGACCCAAGGTATCTTTCCCTGGATGTCTTAATTTGGACATTTTTATAGTCTTGCCTTAATTTGGGCATTTTCATGGCCTTGGAACTGTAAACTTGCAACTTAATAAATTCCCTTCTTAAAAGCTGTTCTGCTCCTGGTTTATTGCTTTCTGGCAACTCGCAAACTAATACACCCAATATTCACCTCTGAAAAACTGGATTTAATACCCAGCTTTTTGAGAGGCACATCCCTTTTCCAGTATTCTGAGCCTGCTGACTCCAAAAAACCCTGTTTTTTTGTCATTTCTTTCTGCCAGCCCTTACCCCTCTCTACCAGAAGAGAACTCAGGTTCCTTTTTCTGCTTGCTCTGGGTTTATCTGTGCTCAGAGCTTATATTCAGCCATTCAGATTTGTTAATTAATGACAGTTGGAGCTTGGTTGAGCCTCATTCCCTTGCTCCTAGTAGAAACTCTTTTTTTTACCTACATGGAAATGTCTCCAACATGGCCTGTCATGGCAGTGGAGGAGGGGCACTAGCCCTCACAGTTTGGGGGCTTTACTCACATTTCTGCCCTGTGATCTCAGCCATTCCACCCATTCCAGACTGGTATAGCATGTGTGTCTAATCAGAGAGGTCCCCCAAACAGTTGTTCCAGACAGTTCCTGACTATTTACTAGCTACTCTGAAAAACAGACAATATCATCTTTTACCCAGTATTCTGATTTACCTTTTTCCTAACCAGGTCCGTTTCATTTGTATAGCTAATTGAAGTCAGATCTCTTTCATTAATCCTTTCTTCTGCCTCTTCACATCTGCTGTTGTATGTCTCCCTTGTGTTTTTCATCTTTTTTGTTGTGCCTTTCATTCCCATATGCTCTGCCATTTGTTTTTGCAAGGTTCCAAGTTCTTATGTGTGGTCACACAGCGTCTTCTTTATATCCTTCATTTCTTTTGCCATATTTTCCTTCAAATCGTTGAGTTGATTTAGAAGATTTGTTTGAACATCTTTAATTAGTTGTTTCCACTACTGTATCTCATTTGAAATGTTAGTTTGTTCCTTTGACTGGCCCATATCTTCATGCTTCCTAGCATGACTCATGATTTTTGTCCGTGTCTGATTGCTTATTCTGGCATCTGATTGCTTATTCTGGAGGTCATGTTCCCTCTTTTCCCTAGGATTTTCTTGTTGTTTGTCTTTGTTCTCTATCTGTTCTTTGAAATTAGGTTCAACTTATTCTAGACTTCTAACAGAGCTTCTGTTGAACTGATCAGAGTGTTTTCACTCGTTTTTCTCATTCTTGCCTTTCCTATATGAAAGTTTCCTTAGATTTCCCTTGTGTGTGTGTGTGTGTGTGTGTACAGTTAGTTCATCCCCAGCTCTCTCTTCCCACTTCCTTTTCAGTGAATGTTGATCTGCTGGTTTTTTTTTAACTTTTTTACTGTGAAATATAACATATATACAAAAAAAGCAATAAATTTCCAAGTACAATATAACAAGTAGTTATGAAACAGATTTTAAAGTTTGGTGTGGGTTACACTTCCATGATTTTTCATTTTTTCTTCTGTCTGCTTCAAGACACTGGAGATGAAAAGAAATATTAATACAATGATTCAGCACTAATATTCATTTGTTAAATCCTATGTTCTCTGTTATACTCCTCCTTCTCTCTTTTCTTTTTTTTGTGAAAAATAACATATATACAAAAAAGCAATACGTTTCAAAGTACATCACAACAATCAGTTGTAGAATAGATTTCAGAGTTTGATATGGGTTACAGTTCCACCATTTTAGGTTTTTACTTCTAGCTGCTCTAAGCTACTGGAGGCTAAAAGAAATATCAGCATAAGGATTCAGCATTCATGCTCATTTGTCAACTTGGCTTTCTCTGTATAACTCCATCATCGCCTTTTATCTTTCTCCCACTCTTTAAGGATATTTGGACTATGCCTAGTCTAACTTTTCCTTATAGGAAGGGGCTTTCAGGAGTATGGGATAGGTGGATGAAACTAGTCAATGTTCTGGAGAGGATGGCCCCTCTTCATTTCAGGACTTGTCTCGTCCAGGGAGCATCTGGAGGTTGCAGGTTTCTGGAAAGTTACCCTAGTGAATGGAACCTTTGTATAATCTTATATAATGTCCTTAGTATTCTTTAGGATTGGTAGGAATGGTTTTGTTTGGGGTTTGGCAAGTTATGATAGGTAGCAATGTCTAACTGAAGCTTGCATAAGAGTGACCCCAGAGTAGCCTCTCAACTCTCCTTGAACTCTCTCAGCCACAGTCACCTTATTTGTTACACTTCTTTTCCCCTTCTGGCCAGGATGGCATTGTGGATCCCACAGTGCCAGGGCCAGGCTCATCTCTGGGAGTCATATGCCTTGCTGCCATGGAGATTTTCACACCTGGATGTCATGTCCCACATAGGTGGGAGGGTGATGTTTTCACTTACAGTGTTGGGCTTAAAGAGAGCCCACACTGAACACCAAAAGACGACCACTAAATGTGACTCTTAGGCATGTCTGTAGGTAGGCTCAGCCTCTCTAGTACATAGATAAGCTTCACAAGAGCAGGCCTGAAGTTCAAGGGCTTGGCTTATTGATTTGGGTATCTGTAATGTTTGACACAGAATCTGGGGTTTCCCCAGTGGTAAAATTTAGTAGTTCCATATTTTTTCTCCCGTCCCTCAAAGGACTTTGCCAATACTTTTTGATTATCTGCTTACTATACTCTGGGGTATATTCAGGCATTACATTAAGCTGTACAGGATCAAAGGCTCTCATTCTTATTTTGGGCTCCCTGTGTTTGGATTGTTTAGTGATCTATCCAAATAGGTTGAATTAGATTTTGTGCTATAGAAAATTTAGGTTCTGGAAAAAATAGACCTTTCTTCCTTTGTTCTCAAAGATTAGATGATGTCCTAAAATACAATATCTTCTTTACCTGTGTGTTCTGAATTACCTTAATCTCTACCTGGTTTACTTCATTCTTATCTGTATATACCAGGTTATACATATATAAAACAGCCTCTCAAAATTCAGAAATAACAATTATTGCTTTGGACTAAGGGTGACTGCTATATGAGTTGCAATCTAGGCCAAAGTTTTCTTATAATTATTTTCTAAATGAGATCATACAAATTTTGCTATTTTGTTTCTGGCCTATTTGTCTCACCAAATATCTCACAGATTCATACACATCATTGCATGCCTTACAACTTCATTTCTTTTTATAGCACACAAATGTTCAAGTATATGTATAACCATCGTTTGCCAATCTACTTCTCTGTCAGTGCATCTTTTAGCTACCTCCATCTACTGGCCCTCGTATATAATGTCCAAAGTCAACAGTCCATCAAAACTCTCAATTTTAGATAATTCCATTGTTCCCAAGAGAAAGATAACCAATAAACACATCCTCACCAAATAGAAAATCCAAACCTCTCTCTAACTCATTATTATTAATTTTTTGCTTCTATATGTTTTTAACACTCCTTTCATTACCTCTAACAACTTTTACCTAGAGGTCTGACTCTGAGAGGAAGATCTCTCCAGATAGGATAAACCCCAGTCAGATTTTCCCAGACAAGGCATGTGCAGGACTCACGAAGAGGTTGTAATCAGTATGAAGATTTGTGGGGATGAGACCCAGCAGGGTGCCAGTCTTTCCTGGGAAGACTCTTAATTCTGTGCTTGCCCTGTCATGCCCAACAGATGGCGCTTGTGAGCCCACTGCTCCCCACCAACATAAGGTGATACTGTGCCTTAATTCTAAGCAGAGCTTGTCCCTTCCAGGGGGCATGGTAGAGAGAGAGTCTGAGACTGAAGGTAGGCTTAAATTGTTTCTGTTTTCCAAGTCTGAAATTCTCTGGCTAACCATCACCACCTGTGCTGGAACTCACCCCTTTCTTTTTTGTGGGGGGGTGAGCCATTTTTAGCCCCCTGTTTCTGAAGGCTAGAAAAATTACAGGTCTCTTGAACATCTCCCCTTTACTCCCTGCCAAGAACATGTTTGAGACAGGCTGGATTCCAGTTTTTGTAGGTTTAAACTGTTGCATGACTGAGACAGGCTGGTCTCTGCTTTTTGTCCTTTGAAACTACTGCTAACATCCCAGCCCCTGGGGTCTAAATTCTTTGAATGAAAGCCACCACTTGTGCTGAGCCCTGCCTCCTCTTTCCTTGGGGAGGATACAGCCCTTTAAGAAATTATGTCCTTCACCTCATTAGGTACTTTGTCTCTCAGGTATTATTAATTCCCCACTGCCTGAGGCAGTGCTAAAAACTGAGTATGGCTGCTTCTTTCTTTAATGGACTGCTGAAAAATTAAAAATAATAAATAAATAAAAAGAAAAAAGGAAAGAAGTAAAAGAGAAAAAGTCCCTTTCAGAACCAGTCCCCAGTCCCCCAGTTTCACCAATCAAGATCCAGAGTTGGTACCTGGCTCTATGTGACCCTTTTCTTGTAGTACTGCCTTTTCCCAGTATTCTGAGCCCAGCCAACTCCAAAACCCTCCATATTGTTCATCATCCCTGCCTCTTTGCTGTTGGGAAGAGAACTCTTGGTTTCTTTCATATTCATCTTATAGTTTTATCTGTGCTTGGAGCTTGTATCCAACAGTTTGAATTTGTTAATCAAATCTGCAGTTGGAACATGGTTGAGCTCTCCTTCCTTTGCTCACAGTAGAGAAAGCTTTTGTTTCCCACTGGAAAAAGACTCCAAATTAACCTCCTGTGCCAGTGGGGAGGGTCACCAGGCTCCACACCATGGAAGAATTTACTTAGAGTTCTGTGGTGTGATCTCAGCCCTTCCACCCTTCCAGGCTGGTGTATGACATGAATCACAGAAATCCCCCTAACAGTTGTTCCAGATCATTCCTGGCTATTTACTAGCTACCCAAGAGATAAACTGTGCTGGTTTCAAAAGAAGTATGCCCCCTAAGAAAAGCCATGTTTTGATATAAATCCCATTTCTTAAAGGTAGAATAATCTCTATTCAATGCTGTATGTTTGAAACTGTAATCAGAACTGTGAATGATGCGATTTAGTCAAGAGTGGTTGTTAAACTGGATTAAGAGATGACATGTCTCCACCCATTTGGGTGGGTCTTGATTGGTTTATTGGAGTCCTATAAAAAAGGAAATATTTTAGAGAATGAGAGATTCAGAGAGATTCAGCGAGAGCAAAACTATGAAGCAGAGAGTCCACCAGCCAACGACCTTTGGAGATGAAGAAGGAAAATGTCTCCTGGGGAGCTTCATGAAACAGGAAGCCAGGAGAAGAAGCTAGCAGATGATGCTGTGTTCACCATGTGCCCTCCCAGATGAGAGAGGAACCCTGACTGTGTTCACCATGTGCCTTCTCGCTTGAGAGAGAGAAACCCTGAACTTCATCGGCCTTCTTGAACCAAGGTATCTTTCCCTGGATGCCTTTGATTGGACATTTCTATAGACTTGTTGTGATTGGGACATTTCCTCGGCCTTAGAACTGTAAACTAGCAACTCATTAAATTCCCCTTGTTAAAAGCCATTCCATTTCTGATATTTCCATTCCAGCAGCTAGCAAACTAGGACATAAACTAAATCTCACATTGTCATCTTGCTTCACCTCTAGTTCCATGGCTTTTCAATTTTTTTATTCTAACATATTTATGATTGCACATTTTCCCCCTTTAATCACATTCAGATATGTATTTCATGCTTTATTTGGGTTCATAATATTATGATACTATCAACACCTTCCAGTACCAAAACATTTCTGTCATTCCAAACAGAAGTTCTACATTTTCTAAAATGCAGTTTTATTGAGATATATTCACACACCATAAAAACCATCCAAAGTATACAATAACTGTCTCACAGTATCATTCCAGAGTTGTGCATACAGCCCCATGATTAATTTTAGAGCATTTTTATTACTCCAAGAAAGAAATAAAAGTAAAAAAGACAACCAAAATCCTCCAATACCCCTTATCCCCCCCGTTACTGACCCATAGAATTGGTGTGATACATTTGTTACTGTTGATGAAAGAATATTGAAATATTACTGCTCACTATAGTCCATATTTTTCAATAGGTATCATCTTCCCCATATACCCCTGTATAATTAACTCCTTATAATAGTGTTGTACATTTGCTCTAGTTCATGAAAGAATGGTTTATATTTGTACAATTAATCATAGACATTGTCCACTACCAGATTGACTGTGTTATACATTCCCATGTTTTAACCTTCAGCTTTACTTTTGTGACACGCATGACTTTAAAATTCTCCTTTCCACATTTACACACCATTCAGTACTGTTAATCATTCTCACAATAACATGCTACCATCACCTTTATCCATTTCCAAGCATTTAAGTTCAACCTAAATATCCTGCACATATTATGCAACCACTCTCCATTCTTTAACCTCATTCTATATCCTGGTAGCCTATATTCTATATTTTATGTTTCTGAGTTTGCATATTATAATTAGTTTATTATAACTCTGTACAGTTTTAGCCTTAATTTTCTATTCCCTAACCTAAACCTATACCCTGGTAACCCATATTCTAGATTCTGATTCTATGAATTTAATTATTCTAATTATTTCAAATCAGTGAGATCATATAATATTTGTGTTTTTGTGTCTGAATTGTTTCACTCACCCTGCTGTCTTCCAGATTCATCCATGTTGTCACATGTATCAGGACTTCATTCCTTTTTGCAGCTGAAAAGTATACCATTGTATGGATATACTACATGTTATTTATCCATTCATCTGTTGATGGACACTTGGGTTTCTTCCATCTTTTGGCAATTGTGAATAATGCCGCTATAAACATAGGTGTGAAAATATTTGCTGGAGTCTTTAATTTCAATTCTTTTCAGTATATACCCAGTAGTGGGATTCCTGGGTCATATGGTAGTTCTATACTTAGCTTTCTGAGGAACCACCAAGCTGTCTTTCACAGTGACTGCACCATTTTACATTGTTCCTAGCAATGAATGAATGTTCCTATTTCTCCACTTCTTCTCAACACTTATTCTCCATTTTTTAAAAGTAGCAGTCATTCTAATGGTATCTCATTGGCTTGAAATGATATCTCATTGTGTTTTTGCTTTTCATTTCCCTGATGGCCATTTGTATATCTTTTTTGGAGAAATGTCTATTTGAGTGTTTTTACCATTTTTAAATTGAGTTGTTTGTCCTTTGTTGTTAAGTTGAAGGATTTCTTTATATATTCTGGATATGAATCCTTTAACAGAAATGTGATTTCCAAATATTTTCTCCCATTATTTAGGTTGGTATTTTACTTTCATGATAAAGTCCTTTGAGAAACAAAATATTTAATTTTGATGATGTACCATTTATTAATTTTTATTTTGTTGCTTGTGCTTTGGATGTAAATTCTAAGAAAACACTGCCTAACACAAGGTCCTGAAGATACTTATCTATGTTTTCTCTGAGAAGTTTTATAGTTCAGCTCTTTTCTTCTGATCATTTTGGGTTTAGTTTACTCTTCATTTTGTAATTTTTCCAGTTTTGAAATTAGGTCTATGATTTGAAGTCTTTCTTCTTTTTTCACCATTACCCTTTTTCTTGTTCATTTTGCTTAGTACTTCTTATAGCAAAAAGAATTTTTGAATTCAATGTTCAAGTGCCAAAGGAAAAATAACAACAGCTCTCATACTTGGGTCTTAAATCAAATTATAAGCACTAGCTGGTGCAAAAAAGTAGACATTCATTTTCATATATATAATCTTTATGATATTATTTAAATATTTATATATTTAATTATTTCTATTTATATATAAATTATATATAATTAAAGATCATTTATGTATAATCTAATATAAAATTTTCTCAACCAAGGTCTTGCAAACAAATTGATAATTCATACAAACATACACATGAATAAGAGTGTTTTCTTTGGAAATTAAAGTGAGAGTAAGAAATGAGATTATTTAAATTTCAATTCATGCCTTTGGCTGTGAAAAGCTTGTGCTAAGCAACTGTGCTACATTTCTGCTTCATTAAGGTATTTTGGATAATTATACCTAAACTCTCCTTGGTTTTGTCCAGTGTCATGGTCAGGTTCATGTGTCAACTTGGCCAGGTGGTGGTGCCTGGTCATCTGGCTAGGCAAATTCTGGCGTATGTATTGCAATGAGGACATTTCATGGACTAAAATAATGATCACATTGACTGCATCCGCAGCTGATTGGATTTGTAATCAGCTAAGGGGAGTGTCTTATGCAATGAGTGATGCTTAATCTAATCATCAGAAGGCTTTTAAGGAGGTTTCAGAAGAGACAGACACTCTTTCTCCTTCAACAAGTGAGCCTCACTTGTTGAGTTCATCCAGACCCTTTAATCAGATCTGCCAGCTTCACAGCCTGCCATATGGATTTTGTACTCTTCCATTTCCACGGTTGTCCAGCCAGCCTCTCCTGCGAATTTGCTGAGGACATTCATCAGAGTTGCCAGCTTGCAGCCTGTTCTACAGACCTTGGACCTTTACATTCCCATGGTTTCCCAACCAGCCTCTACTGAGAGTTCATTGAGAACCTTCATCAGAGTTGCCAATTGCAGACTGCCTTACGGACCTCAGACTCTACATTCCCATGGTTATGTGAGATACTTTTAAAAATTTTATATCTATGGATATCTCCTGCTGATTCTGTTTCTCTAGAGAACCCTAGCTTATACAGCTTGAAGCCAGGCATGGTTTTTAAGAAACAGAATCTTAAAAATGGGTTTTGATGATTGGTTTTCTGCTCTGACTGGACTCAAAGGCACTATGGACTCTTTTTCATGTAATCAGAATGACACTGCCAATCCGTGGGGTTAGCTGGCAAAAGAGATAGTCAAAATATCATCATTGGTTTCTTCTAATGTTTCAGTTATATGAAGCCAGGCTCTGGGGGATAATGTTTTTGATACCTTTATGGAGATTTGTGGAAATAGGAGGTATAGAGATGTTGGCTGGTTATTACTGAATACACTGCATTTATTGATGAGGGAAATGGATGAACTGAAGGCTTCAAATGAAAAGCTTATGCACCGTATGACAGATGTAAATGTTTCTATGAGTTTCTGCAGGAAAATCTTATTTTCTGTAGCCACAGACTTGAGATCTCTGAAAATCAGACTCAGAATCTCATTGTTAGAGTAGCAAATTTACAACATAAAATGAAATCTCAATCTTGCATGGTGTCTGCCATGCTAAAGTGAGGGTACTAATTGGAAAGGAGTGAGACCCTGAAAAATGGCATGGTGACATATGGATTGATAATGGTGGCAGTGGAGAGGTTGAAGGATAAGTGAAGGATAAGGTGAAGGATAAGTTGCTGTATCTGGTCCCTCCTATGACCAAAAGAGAGGCACAATGCCTAGTTGGTTTCTTTGGATTTTGGCAACAACATATTCCTCATTTGGGGATGTACTCTCGCCCATTTATTTTTAGTTTTTTGTTTGCTTGCTTTTTTAATTTTTAAAATTTTTTTATTTTATAAACATAACAACATACAAACACAAAGATTCTTACCATATGATCATTCCATTCTTGGTATATAATAAAAAACTCACAATATCATCACCATGATCATTTCTTAGAATATTTGCATCAATTCAGAAAAAGAAATAAAAAGAAAAAAGAAAAAAACTCATACATATCATACCCCTTACATCTCCCTCTCATTGACTGCTAGTCTTTCCATCTACCCAATATATTTTAGCTTTTGTGTCCCCTATTTTTTTCTATACCCCTTACCACTTCATTTCATTGATCACTAGCATTTCAATCTACTAAATTTATTTTAAAATTTGGTCCCCCTATTATTTATTTGTTTTTAACCCATATATTTTACTCATCTGTCCATACCATAGATAAAAGGAACATCAGACACAAGGTTTTCACAATCACACAGTCACATTATGAAAGCTATATCATTATACAATCATCTTCAAGAAACATGGCTACTGGAACACAGCTCTACATTTTCAGGCACTTCCCTCCAACCTCTCCAATATACCTTAACTAAAAAGGTGATATCTATGTAATGCATAAGAGTAATCTCCAGGATAACCTCTTGCCTCTGTTTGAAATCTCTCAGCCATTGGCACTTTATTTTGTCTCATTTCACTCTTCCCCCTTTTGGTCAAGAAGGTTTTCTCAATCCCTTGATGCTGAGTCCAAGCTCATTCTAGGATTTCTTTTCCATGTTGGCAGGAAGGTCCACACCCTTGGGAGTCAGGTCCCATGTAGAGAAGGGAGAGAGTAGTGAGTTTGCTTTCTATGTGGGCTGAGAGAGAGAGGCCACATGTGAGCAACAAAAGAGGCTCTCTGGGGATGAATTTTAGGCTTAAGTTTAAGTATGCTTAGCCTATCCTTTCTGGGAATAGTTTTCATATGAAGAAACCCCAAGACTTAGGGCTCATCTGGCCCATTTATTGAGTGACCAGAAAAGTAGCTAATTTTGAGTCAGGACCTGAACAAGAGGAGGCTCTGCAACAGGTCCAGGCTGCTGTACAAGCTGCTCTGCCACTTGGGCCATAATATCCAGAAGATCCAATAGTGATGGAAGTGTCAGTGTTAAGTAGAAATGCTGTCTAGACCCTTTGATAGGCCCCTATAGAAAAACCACAATGCAAACCATTAGGATTTTGGAACAAAGCCTTGCCATCTGCTATCAATAACTACTCCTCTTTTGAGAAACAGCTTTTCCCCTGCTACTGAACCTTAGTAGAGACTGAATGCTTAACCATGGGTCACCAGGTTACCATGAGACCTGAGTTGCCTATCTTGAACTGGGTGTTGTCTGACCCACCAAGCCATAAATTTGGGCATCTGCAGCAGCACTCCATCATGAAATGGAAATGGTATATACAAGATAGGGCCAGAGCAGGTCCTGAAGACACAAGTAAGTTACAATGAGGAAGTGGCCCATATTCCCATGGTCTGCACTCATGCCACATTACCTTCTCTATCCCAGACCACAGCTGCAGTCTCTTGTGGAGTTCCTTACAGTGAATTGACTGAGGGAGAGAAAACTCGGGCCTGGTTTACAAATGATTCTGCAAGATACGCAAGTACCACCCGAAAGTGGACAGCTGCAGCACTACAACCCCTTTCCAGGATTTCCCTGAAGGGCACTGGTGAGGGGGAAATTCTCCCAGTGTGAAGAACTTTAGCAGTGCACCTGGTTGTTCATTTTTCTTGAAATGAGAGCTGGCCAGAGGTGCATTTGTATACTAACTCATGGGCTGTTGGTAATGGATTGCCTGGGTGGTCAGGGACTTGGAAAGACCATGATTGGAAAATTGTTGCAAAGAGCTCTGGGGAAGAGGTATGTGGATAGACTTTTCTGAGTGGGCTAAAAACATGAAGATATTTTGGTCCCATATAAATGTGCCCAAGAGGGTGACTTCAGCAGAAGCAGGTTTTAATAATTAAGTGGATAAGATGGCTTGTTTTGCAGATACAAGTCAGCCTCTTTCTCTAGAAACTCCTGTCATTGCCCAATGAGCTCATGGACAAAGTGGTCATGGTGGTAGTGATGGAGGCTATGCATGAGCTTAGCAACATGGACTTCCATTCACCAAGGCTCACTTGGCTACAGATATTGCAGAGTGCCCAATCTGCCAGCAACAGAGACCCACACTCATCCCCCAATATGGCCTCATTCCCTGAGGTGATCAGCTGGCTACATGGTGGAAGGTTGATTAGATTGGATGACTCCCATCATGAAAGGGGAAGTGATTTATTCTAACTGGAATAAACACATACTCTGGATATGGGTTTGCTTTCCTTGCACACAACACTTCTGCCAAAACTACCATCTGTGGACTTACAGAATGCCTTATCCATCATCATGATATTCCACACAGCATTGTTTCTGATCAAGCAACCTACTTCACAACAAACGAAGTGCGGGAATGGGCACAAACTCATGGAATTCTCTGGTCTTACCATGTTCTCCATCCTCCAGAGGCAGCTGGATTGATAGAATGGTGGAATGTTCTTTTGAAAACTCAATTATGGTGCTGACTAGGTGGCAATACCTTTCAGGGCTGGGGTGACGTTCTCCAGAAGGCTGCGTATGCTCTAAATCAGCATCCACTGTATGGTGCTGTTTCTCCCATAGCCTGGATCCATGGGTCCAGGAATCACGGAGCAGAAATGGGTGTGACACCACTCAGTATTACCCCTAGTGATCCACTAGGAACATTTTTACTTACTGTCCCTGCACTCTGAACTTTGCTGGTCTACAGGTTTCCATTCCAGAAGGGGTAGTGTTTCCACCAGGAAAAACAGCAATGATTCCATTGAACTGGAATTTAAGACTGCCACCTTGTCACTTTGGGCTACTCATGCCCCTGGATCAACAAGCCAAGAAGGGGATTCTGTTACTGGCTAGGGTGATTGACCCTGACTATCAGGGGTGAAATAAGACTGAAACTACACAATAGAAGTAAAAAAGGAGTTTTCCTGGAATATAGGAGATCCCCCTAGGGCATCTTTTAGTACTGCCATGACCTGTGATTAAAATCGATGGAAAACTGCAACAACCCAATCCAGACAAGACTAGCAATGGCTCTCAAAATTCAAGAATGAAGTTTTGTGTCACCCCACCAGGCAAAGAACCATGGCCAGCTGAAGTACTTGCTTAGGGTAAAAGAAACATGGAATGGGTAGTGGAAGAAGGTAGTGATAAATATGAACTACAATCACATAATCAGTTACAGAAATGAGAAGTGTAATGCTGTTTTGTTCATGTTATAGTTTAAATTGTAAGATATCAAGTTTAAGAGTATTACCCAAGGACTTTCATCATATTCTGGGGAGATTAATGCATTTCCTGTTGTATGCAGGACAGTTGAGTATTGTCAGGTGAGGAAAAATGTGTCTGTTATTGTTTCCCATTTAGAGCTTAAGTACGGCTTAAAGTGGTGTGTATAGCTGCCAAGTTGACGAGGGGTGGACTGCCATGATCAGGTTCATGTGTCAAGTTGGCCAGGTGGTGGTGCCTGGTAGTCTGATCAGGAAAGCACTGGCCCATCTGTTGTTATGAGGACATTTCATGGACTTAAATCATGATCACGTTGGTTGCATTACACAGCTGATTGCATTTGTAATAAGTAAAGGGGAGTGTCTTCTGCAATGAGTAATGCTTAATATAATCACTGGAAGGCCTTTAAGGAGAATTCAGAAGAGACAGTCACTCTTTCTGCTTCAGCCAGTGAGCCTGTCCTATGGAGTTCATCCAGATACTTTCATCAGAGCCACCAACTTCACAGACTGCCATATGGATTTTAGACTCTTCCATTTCCATGGTTGTCTGGCCAGCCTCTCCTGAGGGTTTGTTGAGGATCTTCATCAGAGTTGCCAGCTTGCAGCCTGCCCTATAGGCCTTGGACCCTTATATTCCCGCAGTTTCTCGACCAGCCTCTCCTGAGAATTTGTTGAGGAACTTCATCAGAGTTGCCAGCTTGTGGCCATCTTGAACTCTACATTCACACGGTTACATCAGACACCTTTATAAATTTTATATTTATGAATATCTCATGCTGATCCTGTTTCTCTAGAGAACCCTAGCTAATACATCCAGTAAAATGCACAGTGTGCCAACAAGAAAGAATGGAAGCCAGATGAGAGTTCACTAATGTATAATTTTTATTCTCTTGCTGTGGAAGATTGTCTCAATTAAAAATATATTAAACCCAGGAAAGCAACTGAAAATTTGTGGGCCTCTTGTACTATAGAAAGTAAAACAAAGGAAGCCACTTATTTGCTTCAATGCAGCTGCTTTGTTGTCCTGTATTTTGAAGTTTTAAAATTTAACTTAATTTTTAATTTTTTTGTTTTTGTAAAGTTTTTAAGAATGCTTTTTATAGTAGTAAGAAAGGAAAAAATCCACAAATCCATTCTAGAATTTAAACAGAGGGCAGTAGGCCTTTTTTTACACCCAGATAATATTATGGCAGCAGTTCAAGTGTGACCAAGGTAAATGTAGAAAGAGATTTTCTAAATACAGCTAGGACTTTTCACAAAGCTAATGTATTAAATTGATAGCAGATAACATTTTTAAAGAAAATATACAAAAGCCAAATAGGAATTTTACTTTTTATTTCATTTGAAGGCAAATCTTGATGCTATTAAATTCACTAATATGCTCATTTGAATACCCAAGCCTAGTTGTTATCTAAAACACACATTGCACATATACAAATATCTATTCTCCCCACATACCAGTGCCCACTCATACTGTGGTTTGGAAGTGGGAGAATAGATTCCCCTTAAACTGCAAGTCAACAGGTGTTTCTTTATAGTTAACTTTAGCAAAATTCATAAAAATAACAATTAACAATGAACTTTATTTGTTAACTCACAGGGAAATACCTTTAAAACTGCATTTTGTTAAGTTTCTGTACTAAAATATAGAAAAACTGAACTGCACAAATACTGAAAAGTTAAAAATTCCTTAATTTTTTTATCCCCAGTACCACCACCACAGTTTACAGGGCAATACACCTGGTATAATGAAAAGAAAATTACAAAGTTACAACAAATAAAATACCTCATGAATGTACATCTAACTGACACTACATTGCGTTAATAAACAGCTGCACTTTTTACAAACTTGCTATGACAGTCCTGAACAAGAGGATTTTTTGTTTAAACTGTAGCAACTTTTCTGACGATGGATCATTGTTCCTTCTGTGGCAGATTTTTACAGTTGCTCTAAGACATTTGAGATGATTGTCTCAAAGTAACCTGCAGCTTTCCTGATAACTCCTCATCTCTCTCTTGCTAAGAACTGTAGCCATTTTCTGTTGAGTTTATAGAACCTTCTGTGCCATAGCTACCACTTCCACCACCAGATCCATAACCATCACCATAGGGACTGCTTGAATTTCTTCCACCAAAAACCCCTGTTCGTGTGTCCATAATTCGATTGCTGTTGTCCACAATAATTTCCATAATGATTATAATTATCACCACCACCATAGTCACCACTGCAAAAATTTCCTCTTTCATTGTAACCATCATGTCCTCCACCACTACCACTATATTCACCACTTTGGTTTCCATATCCTGGTCCACCACCATAGCTCTCTCTACTACTAAAACCAGGATCATAACCGTAGTTGCCACTATCAACTCCAAATCCATCATATCCACCATCACTTCCTCCATAACTACCTCTGCTGCCACCATCTCCACCATCGTAACCTCCTCTTCCATCAAAGTTTCCACCATGTCTCAAGTTCCCTACACCATCTCCAAAGATCCCTCCACAGACCATAAAGTTACAAGATCCATCTTCATAACCTCTTTGTGATCCATCAAACTGTATCTCTTGTTTAGAAAGAGCCTTTTTCTCTTCACGATTATGCCCATTAGCATTGTGGTATTTCTGAACAGCAATTTATCATCTGTATCATGATCATTGAAAGTTAAGAAACCAAATCCTCCCCTTATTCCATTCTATCTTCCATAACATCTATGGTTACAACCTTGCCGTACTTTTCAAAGTATTCTCTCAACTTATATTCTTCTTTATCTTTAATGCCACCAACACAAATTTTATTCATTGTTATATGGGCACCAGGTTTTACAGAAACTTCTCTAGAAACATCTCTTAGGTTCCACTACATGCCCATCAACCTTGTGTGGTCAAGCACACATTGCTGCATTCACCTCTTCGACACAAGAATAAGCAAAAAAATCAAAGTCTCTGGAACGTTTTGTTTAGAATCTCTCATCACCACAACATCTGTGAATGTGTCCCACTTCTCAAAAAATTCTCTTAAACTCTTATCTGCAGTTTCAGTGCTCAAACCATCAATAAACAGTTTTCTCATTTGCTCTGGTTCCTCTGGACCATGGCCTTCCATTTTGAGGAGAGACTCACCTCCTCCAACTCAGGTTCAATATCTTTTTCTTCTTTTTTGATGTAAGCCTTTAGAACTATACATTTCCCTCTCAGCACTGCCTTCACTAAATCCCATAAGCTTTGATATGTTGTGTATTAATTTTCATTTGGCTCAAGTTATTTCCTAATTTCACTTCTGGTTTCCTCTTTCACCCACTGTTTGCTTCAGAGTATGTTGTTCAATTTCTACATTTTTTGGAATTCTCCATTTCTCTCTCTTTTTATTGAGTTCTAGCTTCATTCCACTGAGCTTGAGAACGTATGTTGTATTATTACAATTTTCTTTTTATACTGAGATTTGTTTTGGAACCCAACATGTGGTGTATCCTGGAGAAAGATCCATGTGTGCTTAAGAAGAATGTACTGTGTTTATGTTTGCTGCAGTGTTCTATATATGACTCTCAGGTCTAGCTGGCTTGGTGTATCATTCAGTTCTTGTACTTCCTTATTGATCCTCTGGATAGATGTTCTATTATTGAGAGCAGGGTGTGTCATGGTCAGGTTCATGTGCCAACTTGGCTAAGTGGTGGTACCTGTTTGTCTGGTTGGGCAAGTGCTGGCCTGTCTGTTGCAATGAGGATATTTCATAGAATTAAATCATGATCACCTCAGCTGTATCCACAGCTGATTCCATTTGTAATCAGCCAAGAGGAGTGTATTCTCCAATGAATGATGCTTAATCTAATCAGTGGAAGCCTTTTAAGGAGGATTCAGAAGAAACAGGCTCTCTTCCTGCTTGGGCCAGCAAGCCTCTCCTGTGGAGTTCGTCCAGACCCTCCATCGGAATCATCAGCTTCACAGACTACCCTCCAGATTTTGGACTCTGCATTCTCATGGTTACATGAGACACTTTTATAAATTTTATATTTGTGAGTGTTTCCTGTTGATTCTGTTTCTCTAGACAACCCTAACTAACACAGGGTATTAATGTCTCCTATTAATGTAGAACCATCAGTTTATCCCTTAAAATCCACCAGTATTTACTTCATGTTTTTTGTCTGTGCCCTTAGTGTGTACATATTTATAATTGTTACATCTTCCTGTTGAACTATCACTTTTATCAGTATATAATGACCATCTATGTCCTTTGTAACAGTTTTTGACTTAAAGTCTATTTTATCCAATATTAGTATAGTGACCCCAGCTGTCTTTACTTTCATGGCATATTTCCTTCCATCCTTTCATCCTGAACCTACTTATATTTTTATTTCAAGGGGAGTCTTTTGCAGACAACATTTAGTTGAAATATGCATTTTATCCATTTGCCAATTACTGCCTTTTGACTTCAGAGTTTCATCCATTTTACATTTAAACTCATTACTGATAGAACAGGATTTTCTTCTACCTTTTTGCTATCTAACCTTCTTAAGTTATAATTTTTTGTCCCTCATTTCCATTAATACCTACTTTTATATTTATTTGCTTTATTTGTGTGCTGGACCATATGGAGTGCCTTCTCACTTCTGTTTATGATTTTCATTTATATTTTGTGGTTACCATGGGGTTAAAACTTAATATTTTATTAAGCTATATATCTAAATACACAGAAATTATGTTTGGTTTGATACAAATTAACTTAATAGAATACACATATATGTTTCCTATACCCTTCTGTCTCCTAACTATATTTTTTTACTTGTTACTACTTATATCTTTGTATGTTTTATTTAAAAACATAGATTTCTCATTACTTTTTATGTATTTGCATTTTAGTATCTGTAAGAAGTAAGAAGTAGAGTTACATACCAAACAACATAATGCAATAATACCGGCATTTATAATTACCCAAATGATTACCTTTATTACAGGGCTTTATTTCTTTTTGTTGCTTTGAACCATTGTCTAGTGTACTTTCCTTTCAGTCTGAGGACCTCCCTTTAGCGTTGCTTGCATGGCCGGTCCAGTGGTGAATAACTCCCTCAGATTTTGTTTATCTGAGAATGTCTTAATCTCTCACTCATTTTTACCCTCTTTTTTTTCTTTTTATTCTTTAAGTTACCCTTACTGGTACTCTTCAATTCTGTGCCCTCATCCACACGTCCCTTCTCCTGTCTTTGTTTTTTTTTCAACTGGCAGAATTCTCTTTAGTATTTCTTGTAGAGCTGGTCTCTTGTTGACAAATTCTTTCAGGATTTGTTTGTCTGTGAAAATTTTAATCTCTCCCTCATTTTTGAAGGACAATTTGGCTGGGTACAGAATTCTTGGCTGGAAGTCTTTCTCTTTCAGGATCTTAAGTATATCATACCAGTGCCTTCTCACCTCTGTATTGCCAGCTGAGTAGTCTGAACTCTGTCTTATGCGGTTTCCTTTGTATGTAGTAGATTGATTTTCTCTTGCCACTTTCAGAATTTTCTGCTACATGTCAACTTTTGCCAGACTGATTGATATATGCCTTGGGGAAGGCCTATTTGGATTTATTCTATTTGGAGTTCATTGAGCTTTGACTAGTATATTTATGTCCTTTATAGGTTTTTGGAAGTTTTCCTCCATTATAACTTCAACTAATCTTCCTAGCCCTTTACTCCTCTCTTCTGGGATACCAATGATTCTTATATTTGTGTGCTTTGTTTTGTCCTTCATTTCCTTGAGATCCAATACAAATTTTTCCAACTCTTTTGCCATTTGCTGTTTTGAGCATTCAAAATCAGTTGTCATGTTCTCTAGCTCACTTATTCTTTCTTCTGTCTCTTCAAATTTGCTGTTAGGTGTCTTTAGTATATATTTTTATTTGGTCTACAGAATCTTTAATCTCTGTAATAACTGCTCTTTTTCTGTTTGTTCTTTCAAATTCTTCTTTATGCTCTTCTAGTGTTTTCTTGGTCTCCTTTATGTCATTAGCCATCCCATTTATTTTATTTGAGTTCTGTAAAGATGTTTGATTACTTGTTCTAATGTCTGGTGTTTTAATTTGGTTGTTAGGGTGAACTATATCCCTCCGCATCATGATATGCTTAGTGATATTCTGTTGCTTTCACAGCACTTAAATGTATTGATTAGTTTACTTTGGAAGTTGATTTTCTTCAGTAGTCTGAAGCCCTGAATTTGCGGGATGAATGTGGAGCAGGATGCAGGGCACAAAGTGGGGCACACAGTGCTGTGAAGTATTGCAGTGCAGGTATAGGCAGAGGTTGGAGTGCTGCACTGGGTTCCTGTGAACATGGGTGCCAGCGGCAGGGAAAGATGTGGCTGTTTGGATGCACAGTCTGGGGGGCAAGGCCCTCATATGTGCTGGTCTAGGGCATGAGGCCTTTTGTGCACATGTGCAGATCTAAGGCAGTGGGTTGGCATTAAGCCTGCATGGGCTGGGGGTGGATGTGGTCCAACTGTGCAGGTCAGCACTTTCCCAGAGCTGGGGGCATGACTGGGGACTGTGCAAATGTGCAGATCTGGAAGTACCTGTAAAATGATGTGCTGTGCACAGAGCTCACAGGGTGGAATGAAGCTGTGCAACTGTCTGAGTTGGGAGTGGGTGTAGCCTGGGAATGGAGGTAAGCACCAGCAGCTTTTATGCATCAGCGAAAGCCTGCAGGGGTCAGGGACTGAGAGGAAGGGCTTGGGAGGGGTGGGGCAAGACTGAGGTTGCACAGGAGAGGTGGGTTGGGCTGTGGGTTGTGGGACAGGTGTGCACATGAGGGGTTGGCAGGTGTTGTGTGTATGTTTGTGTGTTAATACAATTTTTAAGGTTAGTAATAACAGCCCAACTGTACTACTTAGCATATGACTATTTTTCTAAAAATTTGGTGATGCACAAAATTTTAATTAAATCAGACAAACACTTCAATCCATATTGCTTGTCCATCTTAAAATCCTTTATGGAAATTCTGTATATAACCTGATAAACTGCATGCAAATATGTACATATATGTACATACATATGTATGTGTGTGTATATGTGAATATACATCTTTATCTCTGAGTGAATTTGAAATAAAGCCAAACCCCTCACTTAAATATAGATAGAATATAATATCACCAACTGAAAATATCTAATAAACATTTAATCTTAGCTAATCAGAAATACTGGCTATTGAAAATTTCTTGAGACCAAAGAGCTGTCATCCAGCTTACCATGCTTTGGACTTACAAATTAGCCTAATGAACAAGATTGAAATTACCAAGTGCCTGCCAAGAAATAAATTTTTCTCTTGATATTTCCTACTAACACCAAAAAGAAAAACATCTTTATAAGCTTTCAGTTTTCAAAGAGTTAAATTTATTGAACAAATCTCACTGGTCTTTAAAAATACTAAAAGTTATATGAATACAATTTTCTTAAAGCTGAATTCTTCAGCTAGAATCAGTTTTATAAAAAGTTTACTTTGGATTGTTCCATTTAACACTTCAAGTTTGCTCTCTGCAACTCTGATAACTGGCTCATATTTGTTAAGGTTTATATCAATCACATTTTTCAGAACTTGCTACTGTG
This sequence comes from Tamandua tetradactyla, assembly GCF_023851605.1. Classification (NCBI taxonomy): domain Eukaryota; kingdom Metazoa; phylum Chordata; class Mammalia; order Pilosa; family Myrmecophagidae; genus Tamandua; species Tamandua tetradactyla. The sequence goes on from NC_135353.1 coordinate 93,597,530, forward strand.
TTACAAGTGTACAATAAAGTAAGTGTGAGAAACTGTACCAAATTTCAAAAGCAACATAATAATGAAAAATTCAATATGTAATGTAAAAAAGATAAAGTACAACAGGAATTTCCTTTTCACCATTACATTGGAGAAATATAATCCTTTTGTTAATACTTTTAAAGCTAATGTAGCTTTCATTTTTTTAATTTATCAAGAATGAAGTTGTTAGATGGCCCACGTTTATTTTTCAATTAAAAAACTAAAACAATAGACTGAGTTACTTTTATTAATATACACATCAATTTATTGAAATGATGGCTTTATGTAGTTCTCCCCTTAAAGATGGCACTTGCAGGTATAAAGACGCAGAGATCTATAGACTTCAGATGTTCACTTGGAATGATTCTTCAATGGCAGTTTGATATTGGGTTTCCTCATCTAGCTGAAGGTTCACAAATTCTCCATAATGAAACTGATGCTTTTGATTTAGATGACTAACAAAATATCTAGTAATCTGGCTAGGATCTCCCTAAGCTTCCTCAGGAACACACAAAGAGGACATGTCACAGGAACTATCTGGGATAGGTGATTGCTATTACAGTGATCCAGTAAACGCTGTCTGGTAAAATTTGTTTCTTGACACAAAGGACACTTAAAGGTGGGATGCCTAGAACTTGTATTCTCTTGACAAGTTTCTGTGTTATCAGATGTGGACGTTTCACTCCTATTACAATTCCCTACTGAATCTTGAAAGATCTGAAAGTTTGGAATGATAAAAGAAGCACCATATTCATTCTGATACCTCTCACAAGATTTGCAATGATGTCCCATATGATAGAATTTAATCTATTTTTCACAGCACCTGCAGCTACCAGAAAAGGTCCTCATGATAATTTCAAGGTCTAAGGCTCGTCCAGGACATGTTATTTCTCTTCTAGTCACATTTCCGCGACAGAGGGGACAATGGCTGTCTCTCACTGCAGTCAGGAAACATTTTCTACAGAAAACATTCTGACAGGCTGCAGTCTGCACAAGCGTTTTGAGCACCTCCTAACAGGGCAGTAGAAATCATCTTCGGTGTCCTACATGCCCGCGGAGAGCTCCACGGCATGGCGGAGGTTGAGTGATCAAGACGATGGAGCTGGCAGGGGCCGAAGTGGAGGTGGCAGTGTTTCTTTATTATTTTTTAAATAGATTTCTGCTCTTATTTTTATTATTTTCTTCCTTACTTCATTTTTCCTTAGGTTTATTTTATCCTTTTACACATTTCTTGAGGTGGAAATTTATATTATTGATTCGAGACTTTTCTCTTTCCTAATGAAAAGCATTTAGCAACCAAATTTCTCTCTTAGTACTACTTTAACTGTGTCCCCAAATTTTGGTATGCTGTTTTTTTTTCTTCATTTTTATTCAGATCAGTGTATTTTTTGATGTCCCTTAAGACTTTCTCCTTGGTCCATGTATTATTTCAAATGATTAGTTTCCAATGCTTTGAAGATTTTCCTATTGTTTCTCCATTATTGATTTTTAACTTGATTCTTTTGTGGTCACAGAGCACACTCTGTACAGATTTCAATTTTTTAAATTTGTTTTGGCCCAGGATATTGTTTATTTTGTCATATGTTCCATGGGCACTTAAAATTGATGTATATTCTGCTGTTTTTGGGTGGATTGCTCTATAAATGTTGATGACATTCTGTTGGTTGATGATATTGTTGATTTTTTATATATCCTTGTTGATTTTCTAACAGCTCTGTCAGATGTTGCAAGGGATGTTGAAGGCTCTTGAGTCTGCAGGTTTATGTCTTTTTCCAAATTTGGAATTTTTTCAACCATTATTTCATTGAATACTTTTCAGCCCTCCCTTCTATCTCCTCTTATTCTGGAATTCAGGTGACACAAATATTTGGTCTTTTGTCATGCTCCCATAGGTCCTCAATGCTTTGTTCACTTTTTAATGGTTTATTTTCTCTCTGCTGTTCAGATTAAGTAATTTTCTTTTTTTAGCTTCAAGTTCACAGAATCTTTTATGTGTCCCCTCTATTCTGTTGTTGTGTGCATCCGTTGAGTTTTTTATGCTGTTTATTGTATTTCTCAGTTCTAAAAATTTCATTTGTCCTTTATTTATATATTCAACGTTTTGCTGAGACTTTCTATTTCTCTACTGAGACTATTTATCCATTTGTTCCAAGCATGTTTGTAATTGCTCATTGAAGATTTTATGATGACTTCTTTAATGTCAGATAATCCTAAAATTTATGTCATGTCTGTGTTGGGGTTTGCTGATTGCCATTTGTCATTCAGGCTGACCTGATTATTTGTATTCTGAGTAACTTTTAAACATATTTTGACATTTTAGATATCTAGTTCTTGAATCTTCAGTTTTAGCAGGTCTGCTCATGGGGTAAGGGCCACTGCCTATTGCTGCAAGGTGGGGTGGAAGTGCAAATTCCCTACTCAGCCTCTACTGACAATCCAGTGGGGAAAAGTGCCTTGTTACTTCTCAACAGAGGTAGAAGTTCAGGCTCCCCACTAAGCCTATGCTGACACCACTCTCCATAAATGAGGAGTAGTGTGGGAGGGTTGCTTTGCTACTGCTCTCGTGTGGTTTCTGTTGACACCACATAAATGACATTTTTGCCACCAATCAGTGATTCAAGGCCAGTTCCATACCTGGGTCTTCTCTGACATCACCCAGTAAGAGGGAAGAGGTGCCTATTTGCATCTGGGCAAATTTAACTTCTAGACTCCCCACTAGGCCTTTGCCAATGGGAATGAGGATGGAGGCACAGTTTTTTTTCCTGTGGTGTTTGGCTGAAGTAGAGTGGTTATTTTATAAAAGTTTTTTTATCTTGCTAGGCTACCCTATTTATGGACCATTGGCTGGAGTCTTTTTGGGCTTTTCTTGTTTGTGCCTATTGACATTTCCTGGTTGCTGGCTTTTCTAGCAGCCAATCCAATATATATATAAGGCTTAAAGAAAACTGAGGTAACTCATGATTGTGTCATTCTTCTTGTTCCCAGAATCTTAACCAGTCTGCCTCCTTCTCTCCACTTTTCAGAATCATTTTATGTTTGTTTTATATATAGTCCAGAGATTTTAACTGTAATTTGTAAGAAGAATATGGAAAAGTACCTGTGCCAGTTTGAAAGGATGTATGTATCCTACAAAAGCCATGTTTTAATCCTAATCCCATTTTGTAAAGGCAGTCATTTCTTCTAATCCTTATTAAGTACTGTATGGATGAAACTTTAATTAGATCATCTCCCTGGAGTTGTGACTCAATCAAGAATGGTTGTTTAGCTGGATTAGGTGGAGACATGTCTCCACCCATTCGGGTGGGTCTTGATTAGTTTATTGGAAGCCTATAAAAAGAGGAAATATTTTGAAGAAAGGAGGAGATTTGGAGAGAGCAGAGAATCCTGCAGCACCATGAAACAGATTGTCCACCAGACAGCGACCTTTGGAGATGAAGAAAGAAAATGCCTCCCAGGGAGCTTCATGAAACAGGAAGCCAGGAGAGAAAGTGAGCAGATGATGCTGTGTTTGCCACATGCCTTTTCAGATGAGTGAGAAACCCTGAGCATGTTCACCATGTGCCTTCTCTTTTGAGAGAGAAACCCTGAACTTCATTGGCCTTCTTGAACCAAGGTATCTTTCCCTGGATGCCTTAGATTGGACATTTCTATGGACTTGTTTTAATTAGGACATTTTCTCAGCCTTAGAACTGTAAACTAGCAAAATAAAACAGTACCACTTCTCCATTTTGACCAGAACTGGAAGTCTGATACTCTTTGCCAGCATGGTTTTCTTTTTCTTTCTGTGTAGTATCAAATTTACTCCCTTCTAGTCAAGTAGGCCCATTCTAGAGCCCTGACCTTGCTCTCATTTTCCTTTTTGGGTGATTACACCTCTTCTTCCTGGACTTGCTAGGCTCAGGTTGACCAGAAGTTCTTTCTTTCTGCTTTTCTTGAGAAGCTGGACTGTCTTCTATCTGAGCTTCAGGCCCTTGAATTCAGAATGCAAATGTTTTTCCTTGAGACCTGGAGACAGAATTTTTGCCACATGGATATCTTAGGGGCTTGCTTGTTCCCTTCCCTGGTGCACATACCATAAATATACTCACATACTTAATCTAGAATCATGGCCACTAAGAACATACTTTTGGAATACCCCTGACATATGAGACTGAGGAAAAATTAACCCAAGAATGTAAGGATGTCCTTGCCTTGAGCCTAACACTGCTGTCTCACAACACCCAACAAAATGTTTATATATGAAAACTTGCTTTCTACTCACATGTTTCAGGGTAGGATAGAGTGAAACCACTTCCAATTCACCTGCACATTGACTTATTTATTCAGGAATTTCAAAGATTTATGATTTTCAATGGGAAATGAAAGCTGGGTCAATAGAGAGATCAACATTGATTGACACTTGAGACTGACTGATTGGCTGGGACTGACAAGGGAGTTATTGAACCAAAGTTAAAAGAAGAATTTTTACAGACTCACTCTAAAGGAGATAATGTGTTAATACTTTATGAGGAATCCTGGTTGGCCCATATTGTTGTACTGGAAGATATTTCAGTTGAATTTGGCAGTGAGTTCAACATAAAATATATAAGTAACATAACATGGAAAATGGCACTGCCAGATCCTCCTTGACCTTGCTAAACTTAGATAGTAGGTTGAGATCTTGTTACTTCAAGAAAATGGATATCAATGGGGCAGCATGATGCTACTTGTGACCCTGTAAATGTACCAAGGCTGGGCTGTGGGTTATTTCTCTTTTGTGCAGGGTGCTCCTAACACATTGAAGATGAACTTTCTTCCTCTTCATTCCTCTCCTGCCTGGTCTTAACTTTTGGGAACTCAAAGAATGTTTGATCTTTGCCTAAGAAATCACTTGGTCTAATCTTTCTTTTCCTTCCCTTCCCTTGCCTTACCTTGACTTTCTTTCCATTTCCTTTTCTCCTCCACTGATTTTATTCGTACTATTTTTTTCTTTGAAAAAGTTATTACATTTCCCCTCATTACACATTATATAATATTGCTCATATGAAATTTTTGGTGGGAATTGAACTTGGGTCTCTGGCATGGCAGGTGAGCATTCTACCACTGAGCCAAACATGCACCAGCTCCGCTCATTTTAAATATGAGGTGACTAGAGTCTATAGGGGAGAAGACAGTGCTGATATTGGATGACCCTGCTAGTTAGTGGCAGAGCTGTGACTGGAACCCAGATCTCCTCACTCTTTGCACCATGTTCTTTCCACTACTTAACGCTGCTTCAGTGTTTTCTAAAATGAATACCAAAATGAGGTGCTTGCTCATTTTTTCCTCCAGACATTTTTCTTTCACCTCGTTTTGTGCTTATGATGGGTTGTAAGCAAACTCACTCTGTGAACATTGGCCCATTTAGAGCAAAAGTGGAGAAACTTTTTTCTGTTAAAGTCTGTTGACAGGGGAAAAACAGATACAGAAAAAAATAAACTGAAAATCAGCATTAGTGAAAAACAATTCAGGCTTTGTTTTTTAAGAGCAAAATAAAAAATCTAAGTACTGCAACTCATTGCTATTGAATATGGATCAGAAACATGAAATTTTATTTGATAAACGTATCATGGGAGTGAAAATGTAACAGCCACACTTGCAAATTCAAAGAGGTCTTATTTTACTTATCCATTTTCTTTGCAAACAAATAATGAAAAAAGACAGCTTTGGATTTTTAAAGGCAGATAAACATTTCTATATCAAAAAAAAGTTCTATTTTCAACCTGGAGAATAGAGCCACAGATATTATTGAAATCCTTTCTATTCCTCATTCTTGATGGAAAAACCCTTATTTTCTCCTCTGAAATGGGGAGGGGATGATGTTGCAGTGGTGGGGTCCCATTTCCTTTTACACAGAAAGGTCATCTATTTCCATGTTGCCACAGCTTATATGAGTGCACTATACTGGAAAGTAAAATATGCTATGCAAATATGAGGAAAAAACTAAAGAGAAGTGGAAAATGCCTTTTCTCTCTGATATGATGGGTTGCTGATGGTCAAAATGACTATGTTCTTATTCCTAGATCTCCTCTTCCCCATCTTCCACCTTGACGTACTCACATACATTTGCATATATTGTACCTATAAGAATGTCAGACCCTCTGGTAAGACTTAGAGCAGGATCATTCAGTTCAATAGTTCAAAGTTTTACAAGCAAAAAAGGACCACTGTGGTAGGAAAACTTGTACAGAAATTGCATTTTCATCATACTTTTTTTTCTAGGCAGAGCTCTTTAGATGCTACCTCTTTCCTGGGTATCATTCCTCAGGCAAACTCCAGTTATTTTCTGTAGGTGTGCTGATCTGCTGAAAACCTTTTTCTAGAAAAAAAAGGAATGTGTTATATAACAAGACAATCAAAAAATAAGGAAAAAGATTTTCATTTCCAAGGGACCCTCCTGTAATTGCAGTAGTAATATGATTTGGGCTTTGGAATGAGACTACTTTTGTTGGTAGACTGGCTTGGTAGCAAACTACTGAGTGAGCTTAGGAAAATGAGTTACTTCTTTGAGATTGGTGCATTATTCTACACAATGGATATAATAGTTCCATGTTATTGGAATTGTTACTCTGGTATAGTCAATGTTCAGTAAGTTGTAGCTTATTGCGATTTATATTTCCATCTATCTGAAAGGATGCATGGAGGCCAAATGATCATAGCAATCTCCTTCCTAGTCTTCCGAATTGCTTTGCCCTCTTCATTGGTGATCATTTGCACAAGCCTCCAATTGACTTTACTGCTTATTCCTCTTGAAGCCTCTCTAGTGTATTTGTCTTAGCTTAGCAGTTTAGTGATGTAGCAGATGTATTAGCTTTTCTGTGAGATGATGATTAAGCTACCAAGTTTTTAATGAGTACATACTGTGTGCCCAACCTATGCATAAATTGCATGCAATTGGACAAGTTCAGGAATACCAAAGAGCAAAAGTATGCTGCTCAATATAAAACTGGGCTTCTGTGCCATCTGTCTAGGCTGTATGCAGAGGACAAATGAACCTTTCCCTCAGAGGTTTGAGGAGTGACTGTGTTAGAAGTGGAGCTTTGATCTGAGATAATCTTGCTAGGGAGATTGAAGATATGATGTCACTTAGAACAGTGCTTTCCAAACCTTGCTTCCCATCAAAATCTGGGGAGCTTGTCTAGCAACATACTTACTAAGTCTGAATCTTTGGATAAGATGGAGGTGCAGGGAATCATATCCTAAGGAAGACAGAGCTTTGAATCTTCTTGCTCTTCCTTTCCCTACTAAAAAGGTCTCATTGACCCATAGGAGAATTGTTCCTCCTGGAGAGTGAAAAGAATAATGGTTGATACCTTGGGCCTCTAATGGAAGTTAGACTGTGTGGCTGGCACTTTGCTATGTTTTATTCCTTCTCTATTAATTTACATGAGTGTATTAACAAGGTCTGTGATCAGCCAATTTTGTTGCTATCCTTCTTGAGGGAAGAAATCATTATTGTCTCAGAAAAATTGTTCCTATAGCAACATGAAGCTAATTTCCCTTCTTCTATTCTGCCTTGTTGATCCACCTAGGACAAATGGGATGGACAGGACAGTTCTTTTTTACAAATGTTTTCTTTGATGCTGGTCTCTTAAAACCACTAAGTGAGAAAATTCTTTCAATGAAGTTTCCTCCAAGACACCATGTGATTGTTAATTTCATGTGTCAACTTGGCTAACTAATGATGTCCAGTTGTTTGATCAAACATGCTCTGACCTGATTTTTACTGAGAGTATCTGGAGATGGAGCTGCATTTATAGTCAGTTGATTACATATATGGATGATTGCCTCTGCATTTAGCAAAAGACATTGCCTTCAGCAATGAGGGGAATCTCCTTATCCAATCAGTTGGAAGTATTAAAGCTAGAATTGGGGACTTCTGAATTCAGAACAAAGATTTTCTATCTCTGCTTCTGCCAGCCAATTTTTCCTGAGGAGTGCAGCTTCACCTTCATCAGAGTTTCCATTTTTCAGCCGATTCTACAGGACTCAGACTTACTAATCTTCTAGGTCATGTTATCCAATTTCTATAATAAATCTCTTAATCTATATCTATATATCTATATCTATATCCCTCTGCTTACACTCCTTTATGATAAATCAAAAAGCCACATTTAACATATCATATTATAAATATGAATTCAACCAGGCTTACCAGTTAATTATTCAGCATGCACAATATAATAACATCATTGTAGCCCAAACAATATAATTCCAGCACTACAAGATGCCACGCATTTGCCTTGAACCATGTAAAATTTTATAATGTAAATTTCTTCCCATTATCACATAAATCCCTTCATTCTTATGGGAAACCTTGAGTCCAAAAATATGCGTACACTTTCCAATTGCATTCTCATTCTATTCAGTCCCTGCTAGAAAATCTCCATTCAGCTTCCTCCAGAGAGCTCAAGTGTTCTTAAGGCTTCTTCAAGATCTAAGTTAGCTCATCAGGGTACTCTATATATGGAAACTTGAGCCAAAGCCCCAAATTTGAATATTACCAAGTGTACATTTGGCTGAAGAGGACTTTGTGATATATATACTCCTTGGAAACCAAATGCAGTAGTGGGTGGCTGGTCGAATATTTAGGGTCCACAGAAGACATGAAAAGCATCATCTTGTATAGCTTTATCTTATTTCAAGCTCTCTCCTTACACTTCAAGCTTTGGTTATGTTGAAGTCCTTATGATTCTCCCAATGTGCCCAATATCAAGATGTTTTGTACCTCCATGTTTACTCACTGGATTTGTGTACTTAACTTTTTCTTCTATTTTCAGCATTCCTAAAAAACACCTATTCATCTTTCAAGATTCTACTTAATAATCACCTCTTCTTAACTTCCCTCTTACTCCCTAGATAGAACTAACTGCTCCCTTTCCTTAACTGTGCCATCACTGCACATAGTATATCTATACATCTGTCAGAGTCCTTGGAAGAAATAGATGGCACACTCAAATTAGATATTTGAAGAGAGTTAATTAGAGGCACAATTTACAAGTATGTGGGCATGGAGAAGGAAAACCATGATGGATAATAGCAGTGGGGTGCCATGACTATCTCTAGTCCTGAAGGGGAGATACAGAGGGCTTCATGGAGTGGACCACCTGATAGGAGCTGAGGCTCTTGATGCAGTCAGCCCAAGGCTACCCTGTAACTGGGGATCCAGGGAAATAAATTGCCTGACCTTATCTCCTCCTACTTTCAAGTCTTTTCATTTTGCCACATTGGCCAAACCCATCCAGAAGCCAAAGGATAAGAGAGATCACTTGTGCTGTCTATATAGGTCAGTCTCCCAGGGTTTAGAGTGTGGTGGAGAATGGTGAAGAATAAATATATGGGAACAAACAAAAAAAAATAATTGCTACAGCTTACCACACTTTCTTGTGCTTATTTTATTTTTATGTTTGCAACCTCCTACTTAGATATTAAGAACTTTAAGGACAAGGTCTCTGTGTCACTATTTGTGATCTTACTGCCTAGTATTGCTCTTGGCATATAGTAGCACTCAATAAATGTGTGTAGATGCAGATATGCAAGATAGGCTGAGAGGGGCATCAAGAATTAAATACTTGGATATCATCCAGATGGATAATTTAGATATAGAGAAATGTCATTCATTAAGTGTTAGAAAAATAGAATGCATGTTACTTAGGAGTAATAGTAACATTCTGTATTGCTGATGCCTAAATTCTCACAATAAGGCTGTTTTACACAGTGCAGTCTTAAATTTGAACTGGGTTTGTGTCTTCCAAGAAGCCTGTCTTGGTGTATATTGCAGCTACTTGGAGCTCATCTAGAAAGTCAGGGATTAGTGGGACCTGGTAGATGTTTCTATTTTTAATGGTGAGTTTGAGCTCTGATGGAGCAATAGATGAATGACCTCAGCTATAGATTTTACCACTGATTTCTTCAATGACTTTGATGCCAGGCAGCTTCACAGAATCTTTATCCTAAGGGTTATATCATATTTAGATTTAGTTTTATTTTGGTCAAAATTACATGTGCTTATAATAAAACAAAAGAAAATAGAAAACCAAATAAAGGAAAAAAGAAAAAAAGCTACATGTGCTTATAGTTTAGAGTTAAATAACAAAAAATTAAAAGAGTTTAGAGAGTTAGATAACAAGGCTTGTGAGAAAAAGATCAGTTTCCTGCTCCATATCCTATTTCTACCTCTTTAGCTAATTCTTTGGTATTTATCTCCAGATGTCAAAGTATTTATCTGCAAATCTGTGAGTATTTATCTCCAGATCTCCATGTAACATTCTCCACATCTCCAAGTAACATTCTTATATTGTTACTTCTTGATTTTTCAATTTTAGGCATTATCTCTTAGCTTCCCACTTTGGAAGATGATGATTTATTCTCTTTCATCCCCACCCTTACAGCACATAAGTACACTTCCTGTCACCCCATTCCACCCATATTCAGTGACTACACAATTTTGACCAAGTATATGCCACCCACATGAGCCATGTATTATATACTATGATCGCTTTTTCTTCCACGTACACCTTTTTGCTTTTCATAGAGTTGGTTGTCTCTTCTTTATTTGTTTTGTTTTAATTGCTTAGTTTTCTAATTTATTCCAACTCTCTCTCAGTTTTGTAAATCCTTCTTTAAATATGTTCATACATATTATGTATTTTTCAGTTTAATCTTCTTGATGCAGTCCCTCCCAGAGAGTTTTTTCTTTCCTGCCTCAATACAGACTATTTCCTTTCTGGGCCTTTTGTACGACTCTTGATTGTGATTTCTCTTCACCACCTTCCCAAGGGTTATGTTTGCATCTCTCTTGTATTGACTTTCCTATTTTCTAGTTAATATCTTTTCTTTCTTGATTTGTTCCTTTATTTTTGTGGGCATCCTTTTGGTAGCTTCCTAAATAAGGGTATGTGGAAAGTATATGTATATTTAGTTCTTCAGTGTCATAAAATTTTTTTATTCCTCCATCACACAATTGAGAGTGTGTCTGGATATAGAATTTTAGGTTGGAAATAATTTTCCTTCAGAACTTTAAGGCATTGCTAAATTGTTTTTTGCCTCTAGTATTGTGATTGAGAAGTCTGTTCCCATACCAATTCTAGAAGAAACCTATTTTTATTCTCTAGAGGTTTGTGAAATCTTCTCTTTGTGACCAGTATTATGAAATGTCATGATGGTATGCCTAAAATATATCTATTTCCATTCAGTATGCTGGACATTTGTGCCCTGCCATTCCAGGTACTCATATTCTTCTGTTCTGGGTAGTTAAAAAAAATCATTGATAATTTAATCCTTTTTTTTTTCTGCTCTTTTTGGAAGTTGTATTAATTTGATGCTGGACTTCCAGGACATGTCCTCTAATTTTCTTATCTTTTCTCTTCTGTTTTCCATCACTGTCTTTTTTTCTTTAGTTTCTGGATGATTTCCTTGGTTTTATCATTCATCCCTTCTTTTGAGCTTTTAATTTCTGCTGTCCTATTTTTAATTTCCAAGAGCCATTTTCACATGTTATGAATGCTATTTTTATAATGGCCTGTTCTTGCTTGATTGGATCAAAATCCTCTCTTGTTTCTTCGATAATATTTATTGTAGCTTTTTAAAGCACTATACATTTGTTTATTGAAATCTTTAGTTCTATACTAGCAGTACAGAGTTACAGAGCATAATTTTAATGCATAGTTGCAGGTGTATTAAGTATGGTGTTTTCCATGGAATAGAGGAAAATGTGCGTTTTTGTCTTTAAATTTACTAATGACAACTGAATCTGAACAATTCTGCTAAGCATTATTACAGATAGAAAAATGGAAAGCAAAGTGTTTATTGTTGCTTTTTTGCCACTTTTACACACAGGCTTCCATCTTCAGAATACCTTGGATTCAGTAGAAAAACCCTTTTAAATGAGGTTTGTACAATAGAAACTCCTCAGCAGTCAACATTTAGATAATAAAAAATACATGTGAAACATACTTTTCTGAAAACACTTAATTTTGAGCAAAACACCAAACTACACAAATGCAGAATGAAAACAGCCTTTCACCTCCACCAAAAGTAGTCATAATAAAAGGTATAAAGTCACCTCACTTCACTAGGCATTGTTTGCTTTTTAAATAAGAGACAATAAAAATATCATCAACATATCCCAACTCTAGGGCAGGTTTCAGAAAGTCTTAGTCTTCATGCTTTAATAGCTGTGAGATGGGTATGATCGAGATCTGGAACATGACCTGTACCCTTCAGCACTGTAGCAAGGAGATGATTGCCTTTTGTATATCTGATCCCTGCCTTGAGCAGCTCTCTATTCTCCACCTCCTCCATCTATTCCTTTGTATGATCTACTACTGTAGTCCTGATGATCATGTCCTTGATCATATCCTCTGTCATAATAATCTTAATAGCATGTGGTGTCAATAGGTAGATCTCTGCATGTAAATTCCTGGTGTTGGGGTATATGGCTTTTCAGTTATAGAGAAATCAACTCTAATCTTATGACCATAAGGCTCCATTCCTTTAGTTTCCTTGAAATCATTTACATTTTCAAAATATACAAAGGCAAATCCTTTGGAAGTCTAGACTTCTGGTCATATGCAATAAACACACCAGCAGTGGGGCCATATTTAGAGAACAGTTCTCTTAAATCTCTTTCTGTGGTCTACAAGGTCAACCCAGATACTCCAAGGCAGCTGTTGGGATCAGGATTTGCCTGATTTCCAACATGTGATCTATGATAATCTCGACTATAAAACCTGCTATGCCATCGTCTAGGAGAGCGAGACCTTATGTAATTCCTTCAAGAACTTCTGGATCTAGACCTAAATTCAGATCTGGACCTTGACTTTAATGTGAAACACCTGAAATCTTCCTTGGAGTAAGACCTTGCAGGGGTATGCCATAAGCACTTCCACTTCTGGAAACGGAACAGAATTTCTGCTCACTGTAGTTCTGCTTACCACTGTCACTCATGACTCCTGTCTGCTGTCATTGCTTGATATGCTTAGTCAAACCTGCCAATCTCTGGTGTCTTCTTTATCTAGGCTTCACCACAACTTCTCAGAAAATGCGGGTTTCAGAACTGCTCAAGCCAAACACTCTGCACCGCCTCCACAAGGGCTCTCTATGTAGTTTTATTGATTCTTTCTTCTCTCTGCATAGTCTCTGCTTCTTAAAAGTTTATTTTTCCTCTTTTTTTTGTTACTCACAGATTTATTAGAGGCTTTCCTTAAATTTTCTGCACATATTTAAGAATGAGAAGCTTGGTGCAGGTGGTGGAGGCTTGAAACCTGTGTGCTTCATTGTAAAATAATCTGACATGTATGTTTAGTTTCCTTGGACTGTTGTAACAGCTACTACTAACTGGGTGGTTTGAAACAACCTAAATTTGTTTTTTCTTGGTTATGGAGGCCAGAGTCTGAAATCAAGGTGTTGTCAAGGTTGATCCTTCTGGAGACTCTGAGGGAGAATACATCCCATGCTTCTCTCCTAGCTTCTGGTATTTGTTGGCAAATCCTTGGCATTCTTTGGCTTGTAGCTGCATACTCCAATCTCTGCATCCATCATCAAATGGCCTTATTCCCTGTGTGTCTTTGTGTCTTTATGTCTCTGTGTCAAAATCTTCCTCTTCTTATAAGAACAAAATTCATTAGATTTATGGCCCACTCTAATCCAGTACTTGATTACATCTTCAAAGACCTGCTTCCAAATAAGGTCACATTGATAGGTCCCAGGGGTTAGGACTTCAACGTACCTTTTGGGGGGCACAATTCAACCCGCAAGAGTTTGATAACCAAAAATGTGGACATCTAAGGTCTCTCCTTGGGAGTAAGTACACATAAAGCTCTTAAAATCTCCTGCCTTATGAAAAGAATACATACTATTGTTCTAGGTTTTGTTTTGGAAATATATGAACATAAATGTGTGTTTTTAGTCCAACATCTTTATCCAGAAGTAGGACAGGAAGAGGTCATATCATTGGAATATTCATAAGATTGATGATGGCAGTGATATCTTTTTCCTTAGCATCAAGCACATTCTGATAGTATCAATACTTCCAGGGTACTCATTCTTCTTAAGTAGTCAAGGATTGTCTCTTGGGGGTGGCAGTAGGGATAGGGATAGGAGATTGTATGCACCTCAAGTGGTAATAGCTGAATGCAAAGGCTTGCTTCTAGACTTACTAGAAAGAGACTAGAATCTGTGTCTTCAACCATCAGACTACTGACAAGAAAAGCAAGGAATGAAAGAAGCCCTGGGGATTACTTTCTCTTAGGAGCTGATGAACATTTTCAAGTCTGCAGTTTGTACATTATTGTACCCAAAACAAACAAATGGTCTCAATGAGAATTTGTTTAGCTTTAACCTAGACAAAAAATGAACATTTATTGAATTTCTATAATTTATTCAATAAATAGTTACTGAATACTTACTATACACCAAGTGCCATTTGTAAGCCATAGAGATGTAATGATGAACATGAAAGAAACGCTTGCCTTCATGGTGCTTGTTAAGTATTACACACTGTTCTAGTGGCAAGGAATACAGTGTTGAACCAGATTGACAAGGTCCTATTCTCACATAGCTTACATTGTACTTTGGCATGAGAGAAGATTGATAAGAAACAAATAAAGAAGCAAATATTAGGTAATGATCAGTGTTAAGGTAAAAGAAAACAAGATAATATTATATAGAGAAACTGGGTGATATTAAGCTGATATTTGAATGACAATAAGGAACCAGTCATTTGAGGTCTGAGGATAGAACCTTTATAGACAGAGGGAACAACTGGAAGGAATGTAGTATGTCAGAGGACAGAAAGTGATAAAGAGGGATTGGGATGATATGAAATGTGTAGGGGACAGAGCATACGGTTTCTGGTCATCTGTGTTAAAAAAGTTTGGATTTTATTCTGAGAGTGTGGGAAGCTATTGGAAGTCTTAAATAGAGGAATTAGATGACCTAAAATTTTAAAAGGATGACAAAATGGTTCTTGGAGAATGGACAATACTGGGACAATAATTTAAGCAGGGAAGAGAAATAATGACTTGGAGTAGAGTGTTAGTAGTGAATATGGGGAAAGGTAGAAGGATTTGTAGTTCTTTAATGAATGAATTAATAGAAAAATCTAATAGGTTGGATGTGGTGCTATAGGAAAAGAAAAAATCCAGGATGATGCCCTTTTCTGACTTGAGTGACTGGGTGGATAGTGATGATTTCCTGAGATGAGAAAGGCTAAGAGAGGAATAGGTTTGTAGGAAGCTCAACAGTTCTGCTGTGGACACATTAAGCTTAAGATGCTTCTTGAACATGCAAGTAGTGAGGTCAATTATGTAGTTGTATTAACAAGTCTAGAGTTCAGGAATATATTTCAAGATGTGACTCATCTTACATATATAGTCTGTGGAGTCATGGGGCTGGATAAGATTTTCTGGGGAGAGAATATAGGCTGAACAGAGAAATGTCCTGGGACCAAATCCTGGGACATGCCAACATTAAGAGTTTGAACAGAAGAAGAGGAGCAAGCAGGAGAAAAAGAAAAGGAGAGGTCAGTGAGGTAGGAGGAGAACCTGGTTAATATAGTGCTAAGAAGATAAGAAAACAATGTATTTCAAGGAAAGTGTAATTAATCAGGTTGAATGTTGCCAAGTTCTTGACTAAGATGAGGTTTCTATCCATTAGCAATAAGGATGCCAGTGGTGACCTTGACAAGAGTAGTTTCATTGGAATTTTAGGAATATAAGACCAATTGGAGTGGTCTGAGTCTAGAAATAGAAGTAAAGAAGTGGAGACAGTGACTCTAGACAATATTTTAAAGTTTTTCTGTAACGAAGACCAGAGAAGTTGGGCAATAACAGGAAGGGAATATGAGTGGGTCCTTTTTTCTTGTTTACATGCTAATAGGAATGACCAATTAAAGCAGAATAAATTGATGGTGCAGGAAAGAATGAGTTCAGGTTATAGCAGGTCTTGAATTAGAGAAAACCTTGAGGACTTAAGTAGACAATGGACAAGTTCTTTAGAGTTTCTTTACATTTAGTCTTTCCCCAAACTTTTTTTCATTTTTTTACTTCCCTCATTTACGTGCCTGTAATTTGCACCATAAAGAACAGGGAAGTCCTGCTATGTAATGACTACTAGGCTTGAGATACAATAATTATCCTTGACTTGCCTGATCAACTTTTTTCTAATACTGGTTTTGCAAATCTGGTCCTTTGGGGGCAGCAGTATTGTTTGTGGATTTGTAAGACAGAATCCTAAATCAGATGCAGGCACTGTGGACATAGATTCATGACATCTTATCTCTCTAATGTTGTACATGTGTGTCTAACTTAAGATTTATATACTTCATGACTTAATAAGAGGTAATCATCTGGATGATTGTGCCAGTTTGAAAGTATTGTGTACCCCAGAAAAGCCATATTTTAATCCTGATGAAATCTTGTGGAAGCAACCATTTCTTTCAATCTTCATGAAATATTATATGTAGAAACTTTTGATTAGATTATCTCCATGGGGATGACTTGCCCAATTGTGTGTGTGACCTTTGATTAGAGGGAGATGTGACTCCACCCATTCCATGGAGGTCTTTATTAGTTTACTGGAATCCTTTTAAAGAGAAAATATTTTGGAGAAGTGACAGATGTCTCAGAGCCAACAGAAACTTCACAGCAGAGCTGGCGCAGAAACTGACACATGGAGAATAGAGGCATGGGTATTTAGAGATGCTTGGAGCTCAGCAGTCATTGCCATGAAACATTAAGCAAGCCAGAACCTGGAGCAAGCCAAGGGCAGCCAAAGGATGAAAGCCAGCTCCAGAGAAGCAAAGTGATGAAGTCATTAGAGCTGGTATGCTAGCAAGCCTCAAGGACTTCAAACATTTCTTTAGATTCTCAGATAATTTTGGAAGGAGCATCTTATACTTCTTCAATATAGATAACATCCTCATCAAAGTGCTGGAGAAAATCTGGTCTTTTTAAGTTGTCTTCTGAAGACCAGAGTATGTCTAGGAAGCTAAAGGACTGGCTCCAATATAATTGTATGTTTTGTGTAACTAACAGGATCTTAGTTTTAGCTCAGTTTCTTTTACCTGGTTTTGGCTTAGTATCAATTCTTGATGCAAATATTTAGCAGGTATTTCTGGGTTCTTCAGCTCCTGATTGTGTAGACATGTGTTCTTAGTGAAAATTCACTCCAGTCTTGCATCACTGGGACCTCTATTTTGGCATCTCAATTACTACATTCTGGAATATAGTAGCCCTCCTTCAACTAGATAATGAGTTGAACATCACCAGAAGCTAAAGAGTAAAATCATTTTAGTGGCAGAGCAGACTATCCACATAAGGTATTGACCAGTAACTTAGCCCACTTGGGTCTATGGTTAGTTAGAAATCCACTTCACCTGAGGAGGTAGAAATTTGGGGGAGCCTTAGTTCTCTTTATAGTCCCAGATATAACTCACAGTGAAAGATTGTTGCCTATGAGATAACTAGACCTGAGCTAAGTAGCTGGAAGAGTCTCTAAGGCTCTGTAAAACTGAGAGGGCAGATGAGGCAAATCATTGATGAGGATGAAGCAAAGAGAAGGGTCCATGTAGACAAGAAGTAAGACATCATTTCCAGAGTTTGGAGGAAAGTTATGGGCCAGAAGAGAGGCATATTAGGCAAGGATGGGAGGTAAATGGCAAATAATGAACAATGTATATTGCTTTTCCCTCATTGTTAGACTTTATAGTGACCTCTGGGTAAGTCAGAACTACAGTGGGTCAGTAACACAGCTGGGTTTCTCTGATGTTTCTGTTCTTCTTTTGCTCTGCTAGATTCTATCCTCAGCCACAACGGAATGGTTGACATCTAGCCCCTAGTTCCCAGGCTTTAGAATCTTTGGGAAGACAAAATGTAACATTCATGTGCAAAGTTAGTGATATAAATCAAATGGGAAAAATTTACTTTGGTATAGTCTGTGATGGTTAGGTTCTGGTGTCAAATTGGTCAGGTGATTATGCCCAGTTGTTTGGTTAGGCAAGCACTGGCCTAACCATTTTGGCAAGTATATTTCATGGCTGTTTGATAAACCAGAAGGCTGGTTATTGAATCATTAGTCTGTTGATTACAGCTGTGATTGATTACATTTACAATCAACTAAGCGTGCATCTCCCACAAATAAAATAATCCAATCAGTTAGATAAGATGACCCATTCTGTGGATACAAGTCATTCTCTTTCCCCAGCTACTCCTGCCATTTACCAATGGGCTCATGAGCAAAGTCAGCATGTTGGTAGGGGTGGAGGTTATGCATAGACTAAGCAACATAGACTTCCACTCACCAAGGCTGACTTGGCTACAGCCACTGCTTAATACCCAATGTGTCAGAGACCCACACTCAGTCTCCAATATTGCACCATTCCCTGAGTTGATCAGCTTGCTACCTGTTGGCAGAATGATTACACTGGACCATTTCCATCCTGGAAGGGGCAGCGATTTGTTCTACCTTGAATAGACACATACTCTGAAAATGAATTTGCCTTTCCTGCACACAATTTTTCCACCAGAACTACCAACTGTGGACTTACAGAATACCTTCTCCACTGTCATTGTATTCTACAGAATATTGCTTCTGATCAAAGAACCCACTTCACAGCAAATGAAGTGCAGGAATGGGCACATGCTCATGGAATTATCTGGCTTTACCCTGTTCCCCATCATCCAGAGGTAGCTGAGTTGATAGAATGGTGGAATGGCCTTTTGAAGACTCAATTACACCACTAGCTCGGTGGCAACACCTTGTAAGGCTGGGACAGTGTTCTCAAGGAGGCTGTATATGCTCTGAATCAGCATCCACTCTATGGTACTGTTTCTTTCATAGCCAGGATTCATGGGTCCAGGAATCAAGGGGTGGAAATGGGAGTGGCACCACTCACTATCACCCCCAGTGATCCACTAGAAAAAATTTGCTTTCTGTCCATGAAACATTAAGCTCTATTGGTCTACATGTCTTTGTTTCAAATGGAGGCATGCTCCTACCAGGAGACACAATAATTATTCCATTGAACTGGAAGTTAAGACTGCCACCTGGCCACTTTGGATGTCTCATGCTTCTGAGTCAACAGAAAAGGAAGGGATTACTGTGCTGTCTGGGGTGATTGATCCTGAGTATCAAAGGGAAATAAGATTTCCCTTACTACACAATGGATGTAAAGAAGAGTTTTCCTGGAAAACAGGAGATCCCCTAAGCCATCTCTTAGTACTAACATGCCCTGTGATTAAGGTCAATGCAAAAACTGCAGCAACCCAATCCAGGCAGGACTACCAGTGGCCCAGAAACTTCAGGAACAAAGGTTTGGCTCACCCCATCAGGCACAGAACCATGGCCAGCTGAAACACTTGCTGAGAGTAAAGGGAACATCAAATAGGTATTGGAAAAAGATAGTGATAATTTGAATTATGACCATGTGACCATTACAGAAATGAGGACTGTGCTGGTATGAATATTTCCTCTCTGTTTTGTTATGAGTATGTTTGTATTTGTACATAAATCAAATAGCTTGTTTTCCTCTTATCATATGGCCTAATTTGTATTGGTCATGTAATAGTATTTAAGTTATAGGATATCAAGTTTAAGAGTGAATGTTACCTAAGGACTTGCACCCTATTCTGGAGAGATGTAGTGTGTTTCCAGTTGTACACAGGCAGTTGAATAGTTTTAGGTGAAAAATATGTCTGTTATTGTGATCTACTTAGAAATTAAGCATGCTTCAAGATGATGTGTATAGCTGCCAAGTTGACAAGTGGTGGTTAGACTCTGGTGGTTAGATTCTGATGTCAAATTGGCCAGGGGATGATACCCAGTTGTCTGGTTAGGCAAGCCGTGGCTTAACTGTTGCTACAGAGATATTTCATGTCTGGTCGATAAATCAGAAGGCTGGTTTATTAAATCATCAGTCAGTTTATTGCATCTGTGGCTGATTACATCTATGTTCAACTGAGGCAGGCCTAACACCTTAGTTGAAATGGAAGATAATCCAGTCAGCTGAAGACTTTTAAGGAAGAGGAGAGACTTTAAAACTTTTTTATTGTATAGTATAACATATATACAAAGCAAAGAAATAAAAAAGCAATAGTCTTCAAAGTATTTTTCAACAAGCAGTTACAGGACAGATTCCAGAGTTTGTCATGGGCTACCATATAATCCTCTCAGGTTTTTCCTTCTAGCCACTCCAGAATATAAGAGGCTGGAAGACTTAAATATTTCTTTTATCATCACAATCGACTTTTTTTCCTTCAAAGAGAAACTTTTAACTGGTTCTTCAGCCAGTGAGCCTCTCCTGTGGTGTTCCTCAAGACCTTCATTGGAGCTGCCAGCTTCACAGCCTGCCATATGGATTTTAGACTCTTCCATTCCCACAGTTGTGTGAGACACCTTTATAAATCTCATATTTACATATATGTCCTTTTGGTCCTGCTTCTCTAGAGAATCCTGACAGATGGATAGTCATTTGTCAATTCTTATTAGTTTAGTTCAGCATGGTCACATGTAGATCTCTTCTAAGGAATTAGAAAAGGAATACTTGAAATAAAGCCTGGAAGTGCTTAAGTTGCTCATATTTTTTTAATGATTGGCTCTTTTATTTATACATATAAGAAAAAAGGCCAAGTGGGGAGAGTAAATCGCCTGTTGCTACATGAATGTGAAAGTCACATTTTTGGCACTGTTTTCTAGTTGATGTCATTTTGGGGAATGTGCTAAAGGCCATGATTTTCCAAAAGGAGCAGATATTTTTTTCATAGGCAGCTGTTTGCAGGCACTTATTGCCCCCTATGAAGTCAGGTAAAAACCCAGATGGGCCTTTCTCTGCCCTGTTTGGCAGTACCAGGCCAAACCCACCTTGAAGCAAGAGTCCAAAATCTTTACAGGTCACTGTGCTCAGCCTGTTCCCTCTTATGCTCCCTCTTGTGCCTTCTGAATTTTCTCTTAGGTGGCCTTTTGACTGCTTGTCCTTTGGCACAGGCTGCTGAGATGATTGGTTTTTCCTTGCTACATGACAGCACTAGGGGCTGCCAGATGTGTGTGTGTGTGTGTGTGTGTGTGTGTGTTTGTATGTGTGTGTGTATGTATGTAAGGGCTGTCCCTGTGCTGACTCCTGAAGACCACTGTACTGCATGGGTGGGTCTTGGGCCCAGCTGTTTTCATTCACATTTACCTCCTTAATGGTCCCAAAGCAAAATGTGAAGCAGAACCCATTGCCATATGGGAGTAGTTGCTACCCCTGTTCCCTCCTCCTTTGCTCAGTTTGGTCTTCATGCTCCATACGGAGAGTCTTAGAGATCCTCTAAGAACCATTTACCATGGTTTTAAGGACTTTACTTCAGTTCCATCTGACATAAAAGAAAAATCTTTGCACCATGAAATTGACTGGAAGTTCATTCTGGGCCACACAAGGTCACACCTAGGTTCCCCGTACCTTTCCTACCCCCTCAACACATATGTAAGCACATAAACTATGGGCTCATTCCCACCTCCACACCTTTACTTTCACTTTAATGAACATCCATTTCACCATGTCCCTCAGAAAAACAAGATTCAGTGAGAAAGGGAACTGTTTTACAGTTACCTGCATGGCACTCACCCTTCTCTTGTGTGTGTGTGTGTGTGTGTGTGTGTGTGTGTGTGTAGGGAGGTTACTAAAGCTCTTCTCATTTTCCTTCCTTCCTGCATAAACTTCCTTGGAGCCAACCAAATAAGGAGCTCAAGTTCAGAGAAAGGACCCCAACTTATAATTAAATCTCATAGAGCATTATCAGGGGGCAGGTCTTCAGAGGATGTCCAATGCATTTGCCACACAGCTAGTTAAGTGGTAGCAGTAGAACTAGAGACACAAGTGCTCCTGGACTTTCAGTCTATTTTCTTTCTACCAGACTGTCTTTGTGGCCTTAGCATGTCTCTATTTCCCCTTTGATCTCTGGTCAGAACTCTCATGAACCTCAAATCATCCAGGAGTCATCCCCCCCCCCTTTTTTTTTGCATGTGCAGGCACCAGGAATTGAACCCAGGTCTCTGATATGGCAAGCAAGAACTCTGCCACAGAACCACTGTTGCCCACCCTTTTTTATTTTTTGAGTCATTCCCTTTTAAGCCCTGGCAGTAGTGTTTGTTGCCAATAGATCCCTGTGTGACTTTAAGAAAATTACATTCCTTCTCTGGCCTTAGTTTTCCCTTCCCAAAGTGAATAGGTTCAACTGATAGGTTTCTGTATCCAGGTTTTAATGAGGGCATCATTCAGTGACTAGTCTGTATAGGAGCTTCCCATTTTTGTATTTTTGCTGGGGTAGATTACAGGGATCTGAGTGGGCTGATGGAAGGTGGTGAAAAAAATAGCAGTGACTTGAGACTCTAGAAGCTTCCTAGTGACTTGGAAATATATACACACTCCAAGTGTAATCTCTTTATTTTCACTGTGAGAAAACTGAGGCCCTAGTTGAGGGCAGGAATAGTTTCCATAGCAAGTTACTGAGGATCTGGGCCTGGAGTCTAGGTCATTTTAATCTAGGCTCAATATTTTATACCAACTCATATAGCCTAATTGAGCTGGTTCTGTCCTGCCCAGGGCAGCTCCAAAAATCTCAAGAGCCTGTTACAAATAGAATTCAGTTGCAAAGCAGGCAGGTAGGAGTGTTTATAGGTGGCCATTAAGAAGAGGTCCAGAGGAAAGTGCAAGGTGCTGATGTGTCCTCAGACCTCCATTTTGGGGGATTTGATGATTTCCTTGGACCTGATCCCCAAGAGCTAAGAGGGCTTGGGGCTATCTATCTCCATTTTCCTCCCCTCTAAGTTCATCCTGTTCATACTATCTGTCCTTCTATATCCTCTCACCTCTGTTTCTAGACCTATCTAGTCACAAACAAGAGATTATCACAGACTTGGTTATTTTATCTCCATTTTATTACAACTCCTCAAAGTCACTTTAAAAGAATCAAAATAGTTTTCTTCTCTGATCATAAGTTGAAGTACCCTTAGGTCATTTCCGTCCATTGCAAGTCATGAATAATCACCATAAGCACCAGTGTGCAAATGCCTAATCATGTTCCTGCTTTAGTTCTTCCAAGTCTTTGTCTAAAAATGGGTTTCAGGAACAGGTGGTGACCCTATACTTTAGCGTCCTGTGGAACCACTATACTAAGGAAATTCCTGATACTCTCTTGAGCATTAGGTACTCCCAATTTAATAAGATAAGCCCTTGTTCTTGAGGCTCACCCTTATGAAACTTATTTTTGTAATGGAAAGCTAAGTCTGCTTGCAATTATGCTTAAGAGTCACCCCCAGAGAGTCCCTTTTGTTGCTCAAATGTGTCCTCTCTCTTTAAGCCAACTCTGCAAATAAACTCACTGCCCACCCCTTTATATGAGACATGACTCCCAGGGCTACAGCCCTTCCTGGGAAAATGGATGGAGAATGGCTTCTTGACTAAAGGGGTAAAAGATGTGGACCAAAATTAAGTTTCAGCGTCTACAAGATTTCAAATAGAGTTAAGAGGTCATTTGTGGTAGTTAGGTTCTGGTGTCAACTTGGCCAGGTGAAGGTACCTAGTTCTATTGTTGTGGACATGAGCCAATGGCATGTGAACCTCATCTGTTGTTGATTACATCTGCAGTCAGCTAGTAGGCAAGCCTGATTTAATGAATGATGATTGATTTAATCGGTTGGTGCTTAAATGAGAGAGTGCAACATAACACAGTCAAAGCAGCTCAGCATATCTCATCTCAGCACACGCAGATCAGCCCAGGCCTTTGGAGATGCATAAAGGAATCACTCTGGGGAAAGCTGTTGGAACGCAGAGGCCTGGAGAGGAGGCCAACAGAGATCACCCTGTGCTCTCCCGCATAAGAAAGAACTTCAGTTGAATGTTAGCTGCCTTTCCTCTGAAGAACTACACATTTTTAGTGAAATAAATCCCATTTTATTAATAGCAGTCCATCTCTAGTGTGTTGCATTC
Source organism: Tamandua tetradactyla (assembly GCF_023851605.1). Taxonomy (NCBI): domain Eukaryota; kingdom Metazoa; phylum Chordata; class Mammalia; order Pilosa; family Myrmecophagidae; genus Tamandua; species Tamandua tetradactyla. The sequence continues at coordinate 93,621,534 of NC_135353.1, forward strand.
TGGCAGCTAGCAAACTAGAACATCATTCTAGAGGTTACTTTTATGCAAGCTTCAGCCAGATACCAACAGTATTCCAGAAATCCTAGTGAGTGCTCTCAGCTCTAAGTCTCCATAAAAGCTGTTTTTAGCAAGTTTGTTTTCCCCTGAAGATTGAGAGGAAGACCAAATGAGAGGGAGAAGGTGTAATTGAGAAAATAGGATGTAACAAGTGACTGTAACTGTCGACTTATTATATAGATATTTCTTTTTAGTGTCTAATGTTTAAGAATAACCAGAAGGAAATACCTGAAGTTGTTAAAATATAATCTAATAGCACTGGTCTTTGATAATGACTGTAAAATTGTATAGTGAAAAAAAATGTTGTCTGTATTTGTGTGGATCTACTTCTGGAGGTTTTTTTCTGTTCCACTGATTTTATATATATATATACACACACACACACACACGCACGCACACACACACACACCCTCCTCCATTTTAAGTCTTAAAATTGGGTAGGTTCCAAAACTAGTGATAAAAAAGAGGGTGTGTAAAGGGGTATGGGGTGCTTGGGATTTTCTTTTTCATCCTTATTTCTTTTTCAGTAGTAACGCAAATGTTCTCAAACTGATCATGGTGACAAGTGTGTAGCTATGTGATGATACTGTAAACCATTGATTATATACTTTGAATGAACTGTAAGGTGTGTGAATATATCTCAATAAAATTACATATAGAAATAAAAAATATATATGTATATGTATACAGAGAATCAAAATATCTCAAAAACCACTTTTGCTTTTAATTTCATCCTGTTTGAGGTTAACTGATTCCGTGCTCTTCCAAAATGCTCTGGTATAGAAAGGAGGCAGTCCAAGGCCAGCTTCTTTCTTTTTGCAAAGAACTTGGCTTATCCCATATAGCCAACCTCTCACTCATTAGTGTATTTACCAACACCTTTGATTCTTTGTTTTTTTTCAAGCAGTCTTCACATCACTGGTGCTTATTCCCTGTCTCTCTTCAGTATCTGGGCAGTGGGTGGGCTCCAAGGCAAGGGAACAGGCCTAGTCTGACATTTTAGAATCCATTGTTACTCAGATTGTTTTATAACCTGTCTCTTCTAGGCTGGGTACTTGACTGACTCCATCATCCCTTGAATGCTCCTGTTTCTTCAGTTGTGCTCCCAGTTGGCCCCACTTCTGCCTTGGTTGATGCTCTAATTTGCTAGCTGCCAGAATGCTATATACCAGAAATGGAATGGCTTTGAAAAGGGGGGATTTATTAAGTTGCAAGTTTATAGTTCTAAGGCCATGAAAATGTCCCTGTTAAAGCAAGTCGATAAAAATGTCCAAATTAAGGCACCAACAAGAGGTTACCTTCAGTCAAGAAAGACCAATGAAGTTCAGAGTTTCTCTCTCAATTGCAAAGGCACATAGTGAACATGGTGACATCTGCTAGCTTTTTCTCCAGGCTTCTTGTTTCATGAAGCTCCCCCAGGGACATCCTCCTTCATCTCCAAAGGTCTCTGGCTGTGTGGGCTCTGTGGTTCTCCTGGCACTCTTGTCATTCTCAAATTTTCTCCAAAATGCTTCTTCTTTTAAAGGATTCCAGGAAACTATCAAGACCCACCAGGAATGGGTGGAGTCACATCTCCCTCAAAGGTTAATATTTATAACTGGGTGATTCACATCTTTGTGGAGATAATTTAATCAAGTTTCCAGCCTACAGTACCGAATAGGGATTAAAAGAAGCTGTCTTCACAAGATTGGATCAGGATTAAAATATGGCTTTCCTAGGGCACAAAATCCTGATTAAACCGCACTGGTGCTTTTAGGGCCCAGCTCATGTAAAAGTTCCTCAATGAGGCTTCCTTGACTGCTCCAACAGAGACAGCTCTTTTCTCCCATTGAATGCCTGCAGCACATGATTTGCACCTTTTGCTTGATAGTGAAAACATACTGCTTTGGGCTCTAATATTTCCTGTTCATACTGTCTTTCCACAAAATGTACTGTATGTTCCTTGGAGATGGGAACAATATACACTTTTTTAACCCCTCTTCGTTAATTCCATATCTTTAACTTCATCCATAAAGCCTGTAAGCGATACCCAAGAAACACTTATAAAATCATGGGATATTGTGGTCTTATGATTAGAAAAACCCTTGGAGATTATCAGTTTCAGGAGTTCTTAACTTTGGGTTATGGACAAATGTCATGGAACCTATGAAGCTCTTGATGTTCTTTGCCAAATTATGTAGATACCTTCATTCTCCCCTAGGTAAAGTATCCATAGTCTTTATTAGATTACTCAATATAATAGGTAAAGATGCACTGTTGAACTCCTCATTCAGACTGGGGATGAGAGACAAGGATGTAGCAAAAATCACAGAAGGAACTAGAAGTAGAACTATCACCAAACTAGAACTTCTGAGTAGAAGTTAAGGTGTTTCAGTACATTCTCTCTATACTTTAATTTTATGTGTGAAATAGTTGAATAGCACATCCAATTTAGAGCCATGTTCCCAAAAGCCTTCAACTGCTCTGCCTTAGGCAAGCACTTCAGCTGGCCATGGTTCTTTGCCCGGTGGGTTGACCTCAACCTTTATTCCTGAAATTTCTGGGTCATTGGTAGTCCTGCCTGGATTGGATTGTTGCAGTTTTGCATTGACTTTAATCACCGGGTATGGTATTACAAAGAGACACCCTAGGGGATCTCCTGTATTCCAGAAAAACTCTTCTTTATATCCATTGTGTGGTTGCAGTCCTATTTCCCCTTGATAGTTAGGATCAATCACCCCAGCCAGTGCAGTAATCACCTTCTTTTCCTATTGATACAGAGACACGAGAAGCCCAAAGTGGCCAGGTGGCAGGCAGTCTTAGCTTCCAGTTCAATGGACTAATTATTGTGTCTCTTCGTAGGCGTACTCCTCCTTTTGGAACTAAGACCTATAGACTAGCAGAGCTTAATGTTTTAGGGACAGGAAGCAACATTTTTGTAGTGGATAACTAGGAGTGATAGTGAGTGCTGGCACTGTGATTTCCACCCCTTGATTTCTGGACTCATAAATACTGGCTATAGGATAAATAGCACCATAGAGTGAACACTGATGCAGAACGTACACAGTCTCCTGAAGAACACTGTCCCAACCCTGCAAGGTATTGCCACCCAGTTGGAGCTGTAATCGAGTCTTCAAAAAGCCATTCTACCGTTCTATAAACCCAGCTGCCTCTGGATGATGGGGAATGTGTTAGACCAGAGAATTCCATGAGCATGTGCCCATTCCTGCACTTCATTTGCTATGAGGTGGGTTCTTTGATCAGAAGCAATGTTCTATGGAATACCATGATGGTGGATAAGGCATTCTATGAGTCCACAGATGGTAATTTTGGCAGAAGCATTTTGGGCATGGAAGTCAAACCCTTTCGGGATATGTGTCTATTCAAGTTAGAAGAAATTGCTGTTCATTCCATGATGTAAGCAACCTCACCAGGTAGCAGACTGATCACCTCAAGGAATGCTGTCATTCTGGGGACTGAGTGTGTGTCTCTGCTGCTAGCAGTTTGGGCATACAGTAGTGGCTGTAGCCAGGTTGGCCTTGGTGAGTGGATGTCCATATTGCTGAGCTCACACATAAGCTCCATCTCTACAACCATGCCCACCTTGTTCATGAACCCACTGGGCAAAGACAAGAGTGGCTGGGGAAGGAGGATAACTGGTATCCAAAAAGATGTCATATATATTTGATTATTAAAAGCTTCCTCTGCTGAAGTCACCCACTGGTGAGCATTCACATGGGACACAAATATCTTCATGTTTTTTGCCCACGCAGAAATGTCTATCTACATACTCTTCCCCAGTCCTCTGTTACCAATTTTTCAATCATGCTCTTTCCAAGTATCTTATCGTTGCAGCCAAACTATTAGCAACAGCCCACAAGAGAGTATATAAAGACACGTTTGGCCAGGTCTACTTCCAAACAAAATGAACAACCAGGTGCACTGCTTGACATTCTATGCACTGGGAGGATTTCCCCTTACCAATGTCCCTCAGGAAAATCCCTGGAAAGGGGCTACAGTGCTGCTGCTGTCCACTTTCTGGTGATAACTGCATATTGTGCAGAGTCATTTTTAAACCACACCAAAGTTTTCTCTTCCTCAGTCAACTGATTGTAAGGAACTCCCCCAGAGGCGATAATTCTGGGCTGTGAAAGAGAAGGTAATGGGCAGGAGTGGAGGCCATGGGCTTTGGGCGACTTCCTCATGTAGTTTACTTTTGCCTTCAGGACCTGCTTGAGTTCTGTCTCATATATACCGTTTCCATTTTATGATGGAGTGCTGCTCTGTATGCCCAACTTTATGACTTGGTGGGTCAGATTGCACCTAGTACATCATAGGCAATTCAGGTCTCATGGTAACTTGTTGGCCCATGGTTCAGCATTCAGTCTGTACTAAGTCACAGTAACAGCCCAAAAACTGTTTCTCAAAAGGAGAGGAGTTATCTGCAGAGGATAATAAGGCTTTACTTCAAAATCTGAAGGGCCTCCACTGTGATTCTCCTATAGGGGCCCACCAAAGGCTGCAGAGAACATCTTTATTTGGCACTGCCACTTCAAGTACCATCGAATCTTCTGGGTCATATGACCCAAAAGGCAGAACAGGATGCACAGCAGCCTGAACCTGTCACAAGGCCTCCTTTTGTTCCAGTCCCTACTCAAAACTAGCAACTTTTCTGGTCACTTGGTAAATGCCAGAGTAACACACCCAAATAAGGAATATGTTGTCTCCAAAATCTAATAAGGCCACTAAGCATTGTGCCTCTTTTTTGGTTGTAGGAGATGCCAGATTCAACAACTTATCCTTCATCTTAGAAGGGATATCTTGACATGCCCCACACCACACCACTGGACATGTAAAAATTTCACTGAGGTGAAAGGACCCTGTATTTTTATTGGATTTTTCTCCCATCCTCTGATATGCAAATGCTTTACTAATAAAGCTTCAGGGTTTGCTACTTCTTGCTTATTAGGTCCAGTTAACATGATGTCATCAATATAATGGACCAGTGTGATGTCCTGTGGGAGGGAGAAATGATCAAGATCCCTGAAGTATACCTTCAGTGTCTCACCTCAGGGGTATATCAACTCTCAAACCATATGTCACAATCATGTCCACAGGGACAACTGTTCTGAGTCTGCTGTCCATTATGATAGCCACGTTCACCATGCCTTTTGTGATTAAGCACTGCCTTGTGATTTCTACCAACTCAGGATCCAATCATCCCCATGTGTTCAAGGATTCCAGCTCAGTGACAGCAGTTCCCACAGTAATGTCTGACCTATACAGAAGGGTGACTCCATAACTCTTCAAGGATGATGAAGCTACTCTCATAAATTGATTCCTCACAGTCCTGGTAAAATGTGTGTCCTCTGGACATTCCTCAGGTGTGTGAGCAGACCTTCCATGATGAATCCACTATAATATTCCAATATCTCTCTAAGCTTTTGGATCATCTCCTCTACATTATACCAGGACAGTTCTCATATTGGACCTATGGTAATGCAGGTCACCTTTCAATCCATGTTTAAGCCAGCCCCCCAAACAAAGTGTTAACGTCCTTTCTAACCCCTCAAACTATAACCTTGAATGCAGAATCTCTACTTAGCCCATATCAATAAGTTCAGCCTGATCCAACTTTATGTTTCTTCCACTGTTATCACCAATGCTTAATATCCGTTTTCACATATTTATCCCTGTGATTTCTGTCTATATAAATTAGAAAACTCATCCAGTTCTTTTGAAGGATAACATACTTTCTCATTGGTTACTCTTTTTACCTTACCTTTTGCTGCCTACTGGAAATTTATTCTAGCTATGGTTCTTGAAGAAAAGAGTGGATCATAAAAAGAATTATAAGTGTCCTTCAACCAATTACCTCGGGGCATTCAATTGCAGTTTCATCTGGTGAAACAGTATTAATCTCTCCAAACAAAAGAGTGAAGTCTGTTTTCTCAGGGGAAGTTGTTACAGGTTTAGCAGGCAATGAAAGGTTCATCTCTTTATATGGAGGTTTGATGACAGACTCCACAAAGGAGATTGGAGGTTGGGAAGCTGTTTCCTCAAGGCAGGCTGGAAGTTGGGTAACTGTCTCTTCAAGGCACACTGGAGATTTGGGGTTTGTTTCCTCAGAGAAGGCTGGAGGTGGAAGGCTCTTTTCTCAAGGCAGACCATAATAGGTTTATCTAGCAAAGACGCAGCAGGATCCAGGGTTCTAATATTGCTGTTACCATTGTTATCAGCCCATATGTCCCCATGCCAATTTTCAGGGCCACATTCTTTTCTAATCAATGCCTTTTCTTTAACAGAGATAACCTGCAAGATTGAGATTTTAGTTTAGTTGTAAATCTTGTACTCACGCAATGAGTCCCTGAGTCACGTTTTCAAAGATCTCAAGTTTGCAAACACAGTAAATAAGAGTTTTTTCTGTCACATATAGAAACTTTTACATCTTTCATACAGTGTTTAAATTGCAAATCTGAAGCTTTCATCTCACCCCTTTCTCTCATAACTGTATCTGACATATCTAAGAAGAACCAGCCATTGTCATTATACTTTTTAACTCCACAAAACTCTATTAAGGTGTCAAACACACTTTCACCCAGAGTCTTTCCATGTATAAACATAGAATTAGCAGTTGACAGCTCCAGTGAAATTCTTAATGAATCCCCTAGGAGAGGCTGGCTGGCTGAAGTGGGGAGCGAGATTTGCTTTTCTGACTTCTCCTTTGAAAACTTCAATTGATTATATTAAATGTCACTAATTGTGAAAGACACTCCCCTTGGCTGACTGCAGATGTAATCAACCATGGATGCAATCAACATGCCGATGATTTAATAAACCAGCCCTCTGGTTTATTTACCAGCTACAAAATGTCCTTGTAGTAATGGTTAGACCAGTGCTTGCTGGGCCAGACAATTGGACACCATCACCTGGCAAAGTTGACACGTGAACCAAAACCGTAACAACTCCCCTCAGAGAAAAACTGGCTAAGTTATGAGAATTCGTTTGTAAGTTAAGTCAAGAAATATATTTTGGGCATCTTCTTTAAGCTAGCTATTGTTCTGGAACATTGGGATAAATCAGTGAATAAAACAAAGATAATTGCCCTCATGGATCTAACGTTCTAGTAGGAGTGAGAGACAACAAACAATAAATAGAAAAGCTCATAAAATTACTTTTCTTTTTGCTATGGCAGAAAGAAGATAGGATAGGGGGAGATTGGTAGTTCTGAGGGGCATGATGTAGCATTAAATAGAGAGGTCAGATTAAGCCTTATTGAGAAGGTGAAATTTGAGTAAAGACTTAAAGGAGGTGAGGGATTAAGTCATGGGGAATATCTGGGGAAAGAGCATCCAAGGAAGAAAGAATAGCTAGAGTCAATACTTAAGGTGAGAACATACCTGATTAGTATGAGGCACAGCCAAAGGGCTGGTGTGGCTATAAAAGAGTGAATAAAGTAAATAAAGGGGACTGCTGTAGGAGATGAGGTCAGAGAGGTCATCAGGTCCAGATCATTAGGGTCTTGTAGACCATTGAAAGGTGTTGAGTAGAGAAGCCACATGATCTGACATATTTTAAAAAGACCACTCTGCTGTAAAGAGTATACATTGTAGGGTGGCAAGGGTTGAAGTGGGAGGAGCAGTCAGGAGGCCATTTATCACAATCAAGTTGAGAGATGATGATTCCTTGAATCATGATAGTAGTTTAGGGGTGGTGAGTAGTGCTTAGATTTGGATATAATTTTGCAGGTGGAACCAGTTAGAATTCTTGATAGATTAAATGTGTGATGTCAAAGAAATAGGGAACTCAAGGATAAATTTAAGGGTTTTGGCCTTAGCAACTAAAAGTTCTATTGGGATAGGGAAGATGTGGGTGGAACACGTGTACTTTTTTGGAAGGTGAGGGAAGATCAGGAGTTAAGATTTGGGTATGTTGAGTTTGAGAGGTCTATCAGAGGTCCAAATGGAGATGTTGAATAAGCAATTGAATTTATGAGTCTGAAATTTGATAGATGGTTTCGGCTGGGGATATGGCTTGGCAGTACTTTGCAAATAGATGGTATTTAAAGCCATCAGATCTGATGAGCTAATTTAGGGACTAAATATAGAGAAAAAAAGAGAGTTCCATAAAACTTCTCAGTCCAGGTTTTGTCAAGGAGGTGGGAACCAGTACTCATTACTTGGGAGGAAGAGGGCATCTCTTTTCCCTACATTGGCATTTGATTTTTAATTGTGGTGCAGTGGAAAGAGCTATGTCATCAGCTTATTGCATAACCTTGGGTAAGCCACCCATATGCTCTGGATCTCAGTTTTATCACTTGTATAACAAGAGGATTGGGCAAGATGATATGCTGTCCTAGAATGGTTTATTTAAAAAATTTATATTAATGAAATGGCAAATCTTGCTATTTTGTGCTATCTGTTGGGATGACAAATATGTGAAGGCATTTTTAAAAAATTTATTGAGAAATATGCACATGCACACAGTCCAAACATATTATTCAATTAATGGATTACACTGTGGTCATAGTTGTATATTCTTCCTTCCCCATCATCATTTTTTAAATATTTGCATCACTCCAGAAAAAGAAAAAGAAAGAACGCCTACATCCCATACTCCTTAACCTCCATCTCATTGACCCACAGTCTTTCATTCTACCCAATTTTTACCCTTTATCTCACCCTATTATTTATTTATTTTTATCATTATTGTGATTTTTTTCAAAGAAAGAAAGAGTTTATTACTCAGCATGTAATAGGAGAGCAGACTGCCTAGTGACCAAAAATCTGTGTCCTCAAGTTTAGGCAGTTCAAGATTTTTAAGAATTTAGCAAGGGGAAATGAGGTCATTTTGAGTAGCAAGTTCAAAGAAAAAAGGAGATAAAGTCATCATTTTCATTTCAATAGGAGAACATAAATTGAAAGGAGGAGAGGCAAAGCTATCATTTCAGTACTAAAGATGTAAGCCAAAGGGAAGGGAGGCTATTTTTCAATAGTAGAGTCTAGATGATTCAATTTACAAATGTCTGGGACAGATTCTAGTTATTGGCAGACTCCAAATTCTTCATTAGCATTAGGACCTTTCCCCTACAAGAAAATGACCAGATAAAGGAGTAACAGCTCTCCCAGTCACAAAAGTACAAGATAAGGGATGTTATAATCATGTCAGATATCAGGGAAGGTGAATTATAGTTTAGGGATTTCAGGTATTCCCCTCTGTCTACTCCAGCATCCCAGAAAGCAAACAGGAATGATTCAGTAATCAAAATCATCCCTTAAGTCCCAATTTATTGGTTACCAATTTCTCTCTCTCATTTGATAATTATCTCTCAATCATGAGGGATATCTGAACAATGACTCTCTGACTGCTTCAAAGTTGAAAAGGGGCATTGTCTTTAAGCAGCAGAAGAATGAAATAATGAAACTAATCGTTGTTCTTGGAGGGTCCAGTATTTCCGGGTCTCAGATCTTCTCTTGCATTCAAACAATCTGGAGGCATTGGGCAGCTGACATTGAGTCTCTGCACTCCTCACTAAGGTTTTTATTTTTTTTTTATCTCTGTATATGTGTTCACACAGACTTACCTTGCTACTTCTTTGGTAGATGGCTTCAGGGAGTGATGGGCAACCTTTTACCCTGCATGTGATGGGAGCATAATCGGTGGTTCTGGGGATCACTTTACCTTGCACCTTACATTTTTCAAGATGAGACTGAGACAACAACTAAAAAGGGTAATGAAAAATGGACAAGCAATCAGCCTCTGCCACTGCACAGCTACTACTGTTCTGAGGAACTCATAAGGGGTTACAGTTACTTTACAATTTTGTGATATGGACAATGGAGAAATGAGGTTGTATAGTCTCTGTTTAATACTGTGAACGCAATTTTTAAAGTGACAAATCTTACACACATGATAACTGTTATTGTTATGATTATGCTCTACTATATCTGTAGGATTTTGATGCCTAAAGACCATTGCTTGACCTGGGGAGTTAGCACACATGGGTTCCCCTCCTGGCTTTGACTATGAGTCACTATATGGTCTTGGTTATGATCTTTTCCTCCCAGGGCCTCTACTTGCACATCTATAAAGTGATAGGCTTTGGATTCTGCCTTTGATTTTCTAAGTTTTAAAGCAAAGGAACCCATTTTTCTTTCAAAGAAATCAGTGCAGCTTCTTTGATTTAGATGCTGGTGGGGCGTGAGATGGAGGCTCAGGTCAACTCAGAGACATCACTTGAGCCACCTATAGAACCCTAGGACACCATGGAATGCAGTTTGATTCTGGACTAAGTTCTCAAGGCCCTTCCAGTTCTGACATTCTATAGTTCGAAGTTTCACTGGGCATCAGTATAAAGTCCAGGGGTCAGAAAATACTTTCTCTAAAGGCCAGTGTTCTAGTTTGCTAGCTTCCAGAATGCAATATAGCAGAAACAGAATGACTTTTAAAAAGGGGGATTTATTAAGTTGCAAGTCCACAGTTCTAAGGCTGTGAAAATGTCCCAACTAAAGCAAGGCTATAGAAATGTTCAATCTAAGGCATCCAGGTAAAGATACCTTGGTTCAAGAAGGCCAATAACTTTCCAGGTTTTTATCTCAACTGGAAAGGCACATGGCTATGGCGGCATCTTTTAGCTTTCTCTCCAGGCTTCTTGTTTAATGAAGCTCCCCCAGGGGTGTTTTCCTTCTTCATTTCCAAAGAACTCTGGCTGTGGGGGCTCTCAGTGTTTCTCATGGCTCTAAAAAGGGGCTCTCTCCAAAATGTTTCCTCTTTTAAAGGATTCCAGTCAAGGTCCACCTGGAATGGGTGGAGTCACATCTCCCTTTAATCAAAAGTTAATACCCACAATCAGATGGGTCACATCTCTATGGAAACAATCAAAAAGCTCCTAGCCAGTAATATTGAATGAAGATTAAAGGATGTGGCTTTTCTGGGGTCCACAACAGATTCAAACAAGTGCAGCCCGATAGTAAATATTATAGGCTTTGTCAGTCACTTCTCCTTCTCTTTGTCCTCCTCCTCCTTTTCCTCCTCCTCATTTTTCTTCTCCCCTTCCTCTTCCATCTTATCCTCCTCCACCTCCTTCTTCTAACAACCCTTTAAGAATTTAGAAACCATTCTTAGATCATGGGGAGTAAAAAACAGGCCATAGACAAAATCTAACCTGTGAGTTATAGGTTGTTGACCCCTGGATAATCTATGGCATGACCCCACCGTTGAGTTTCCTGTACCTGTGACCAGGTATACAGTAGTGTAGGATATACTTATTCTCCATACCAACAGGAACTATGCATAGCCTGTGGTTTCCAGACTGCTCTTGGCTGGGCTGGGTGGTGGGGTAGGTACAGGTCTTGGGTGGAAACTGAATCTCAGACCCACCTAGAGCCTTGTCTGAAGCAAACCAGCTCTCCCCTCCTTCACAATCCCCTTGGCTGAGTTTAACTATTCCATATGCACAGAGCCTCAGGGAAGGTTGAACAACATTGGCCCAAATTAGACTGAGGCCAAGAAGTTGGACTGTTTGTTTCAGACACAGCTGGGAGGGGCGGAAGCAAAGCGGCATCTAAACATCAGAGCCCAGGCAGAGAGGAAGGGAGGACTATTGGGATCATATGTCTCTGCAGAGCAATTATGCTGTCACTTGGTTATGAGCATCTTGGCATTGCAGAACCAAAAGGGCTTTTCCAGACAGCATTTAATTAATCTTTACTGCATACTTGGGAGGGACAAAGGAAAGGTTGAGAAGGCTTAGAAGTCATGTAGAAGAAAGAGCTGTGGTTTAGCAGTATGCCACTGACTAGTGGGGTAACTTTAGACAGGTCTCTTCCTCTCTCTGGACCTTATTTTCTTCATTTGTGAAATGGTAAGATTGGACCAGATCAGTTCTCCAGGTGTGTTCTCTGGACTAGCAGCATCACCTGGGAACTTGTTAAATATATCAGTTCTCATGCTCCATCCCAGACCTACTGAAACAGATTCTGGGGGTGGAGCTTAGAAATGTGTACTTTAACAAGCCCTGCAGTCAGGAAGAGTCACTAAACTGAAATCATCTAAGGTCTTCCCAGTTTTAACTCTCTGTGTGAGATAATGGATGTAAAAACATATTTTAAATTGCGTCCTGCTCATTTCAGGGGTGATGGTGATGATGGTGATACTAACAATGCTTCTGTTGACTTTATGCCATCCCTCAGCATCTAGGTTTATACTCTAAACCAGGGCCCTATTATTTCAACACTCATCCCCAATGGAGTTTTCTCTCAAGGCCTATAAGACAGAGAGTTATCCTCAGGAGCTTATATACTGTGTGAGTGGGCAAGTTAGGTAAAGCAAGCTGTTCAAGATTGTTGGCAGAGAAGTCACAAGACAACTCTTTTGAAGAGCCAGAGAATAGGCACAGTTTGTATTAGAGACTGTGGAGGGAAAGCTCACTGTGGACAGGTAGAGCTGTGATATTGGAAGGCCTTCCTAATATTAATAGTAGTGGAAGTTGAAGTAAATCTTGAAGGGTAGGGAGGACTTAACACTTTCCAGAAAGGTGGGATGATATGATAAGGGATGAATGTGAGCACAGGTACAAAGGCAGGAGTGCAGCACATGACCCCAGTTCATTGTAGCATTAAAACTAGCAGGAGCATTATATGTATTCAGGGTTCTGGATGATTATCCGGTAGCTGGCTGAAACCCCAGTCATTTCCAATTCACTCTGGAAAACATATTGGAAAAAAGTGAGTAAAGATGAAGTTATATAGAAGACAGACTCTGTTCTAGTATATAAAAATTAAGCCATTTACAAGCATTTACACTTTAATTTAGTAACAAATTGATTTTAACACACTTCCCAAGAGAACTTAGTACTCCAGATATTATGGCTGAGACTTTTTTCCTTGCACAGATAGGAAAAGCAAGGCTCAGAAAAGAATAAATGACTTACACAAGGTCAGTCAGAAATTTAATGGCTAAGCTTGGACTGAAACTCAGTTCTCCTGACTTCTAATCCACTGTATTAACCTTGTAATCTATGTTTTTACTGAGATTTGTGAGTGGACCTGTTTAGCCAAAATATAGAGTTTAGAAGGCATATGTTTAAAATACAGCTGGAAGGAAAACTGGATCGAGATTATAGAGGACATGAAATGCGAAATTGAAACATTTGAATTTTCTCCTGTAGGTAACAGATGTTGCTGAAGGTTCTGGGGCTGAGGTGTGGCACCACCTGCAATTTAGGAAGGTTACTTTATTGGTGTAATACACCAGTATGTAGTGGATTAGAGTGGGAGAGTACTTGGAGTGAAACAGCTAAGAAGTAGTCCCAAATGTAGGCTGAAAGTGCAACAGATCCTTCCTCCCATGCCATGAACACGTTGTGTTTTTACCAGAAGAAATGCTTTAGCTGAAAAACAGCTTTTCTTCAGGAATTTCAGCCACTAGTGATGGGGATCTTTGGGCACCCGGGCCTTCCTGGCCCTCAAATATAACACTGTGGAAATCTCCTCCCTGGACTGCACTCAGATCAGCCCAAGGTAAAGCCCAATGACACTCTCTGCTCTTTGGTTTCATATGGCACTCGGGATTCAATGTTTTAAGAGTCAAGGACCCAGAGTTTGGGGAGTACACTGATCTTCTCCTTTCAAAGCCTTAGGCCCAGAGAAGCTGCTGTATATGTTACCACATCACTTGCACCACCCAGTCAGCTTCAAAGATTCAAGCTACAGCGAAAGTCTTCATAGTTTACAGCTTAAAACTCATTCAGACCTATTATCTCATTTGGTTCTCACAATGGTCTTGTGAGGTAGGCAAGGCTTATTATATTCATAATATAGTAAACAAAACTGAAGATGAGATTGGGGGAAGTAGGTTATCATGCTTCCACTTAGTGACACAACTCATTTCCGTCTTCCAGGCAATGCTCCATGCTTCCACTTGTGCTGTTGGGGGTTGTGGTGGTAATTTGCATGAGAGTACTGAAAACCTTCTCAGGACTCAGACAAGACCCAGATTGGGGTAAGGAAAGAGAAAGTCAGGAGGCAAGATTTCTTTTGATTTCCAACCAAGTGCCTTTCCCTCAATACTATGCTGTCTCCCTCAAGCATACTGAAAGATCTTTGTGGGAAATTCCTTGGCCTTGCTTGACTACAGTCCTGTAGTCCATCCCCTATTTGATGTCAGTGGCACTTTGAGTGAGAACGTGTCACCTTTACCTGAAGCCTGCATGTTTCTTTTTTACCAATTTATTCCCTCACCCTGGGTCACTGAAGCAAAAGTGCAACCATGGGGCTGTCCTTCCCTGGGGTACCCAAAGTGGTAAGGTTCATGACCCCAAATCTTCCTGGGGCATAACTCAAAGCCAATTGTTGACTCATAGATCAGGTTAGCACTATACACAGAAAACCTTTAAAATATGGATGGCACACAGGTCTTCAGCTGAAACAAAGTAGAATCAGCCCTGTTTTCAGAGTGAATACAATGTCATGCTGTCTAGATTTTCATCATGAATGTTCTCGAGACTCAAATGCAAAGGAATTGAGTTGATTTCAACTGGAAAATATTCCTGCCATCTCAACATTCTCTGGAATAACCTGCTTGCAGCTGTCAAAGGGCGGCCCCCTCCCTGTAGTGCGTGCCTTTTCCAAGGTTCAAACTCCAGAGATCTGGAGGGGAAGAGGAGGAAGGGACCAGATTCTGAACCCTCCTCTAAGCCTGGCTAGCACTTGCAGTTTTCAGGCCTGGGGTAGGAGGTGGTTTGTGGGGATGGGAGAAGCATTTATGGAATAGACTGCTACTGGGTGGATCCCTGCTTGCAGCTGGTTGCATTTCTTTAATTGACTAGCTTCCAACAGAAGAAGTCATCTGATAGATGAGCTTATTACCTCAGAGAGAAACTCTAGGTGCTGGTGGGGCACTTGGGGGCAGGGGTATACACAGCAGACCTGGATTTAGGTCCTGGCTCTGGCATTAACTTGCATTTTGACTTAGGCAAGTCAGCTACCACCTCTCTGTGTCTTAGCCTCTTCCATTTAAAATGAAGTTACTAATACTTGTTTCTGACATAGATGCAATAAGAACAATATGTGGAAGGCAGTGATGCTAGGGGAAATGTAGGGATGCTAGAAATCCATTTTCTTACCTACCCTCAGGCATTGGGAACTAAAGCAACTGCTCTTCTTTCCTTTCCTTCTGTCTCATGGTGTTGGTGGAAAGGCAGTGAATGAGAAAGCCTCCTGGGATTTAAATGGTCAGGATCAAGTGAAAGAGTAGTAGCATAAGCGGTAGCATAATCTGAAATTAAAATGAGGATACCCTTGGGAAGGGTCACAAAAATCTTATTAGGGAGTCTTGACAGAATCAGGTCCCTGTGATAATGGGAAATAAGATGCCAGGAACAGGGGTTGTTTTATTTGCTAAAGCTGACTAAATGCAATATACCAGAAATGGGTTGACTTATACAATGAAGATTTATTAACTTACAACCTTACAGTTAAATGTTCAAGCCAAGGTATCAACAGGTGATGCTTTCTCACCAAAGACTGGCTACTTGTGATCTTCAGCAACTCTGCCACATGGCCAAGCAAATGTTCACATCTCCTGGTTTCTCCCTACTCTTCCAGGTTTTGTTGCTTCCAGTTTTTGGCTTCAATGGCTCCCTCTCTGAGCTTCTGTGTGCTTCCTTGTCTCTCAGCATCTCTGACTTTTCTGTATTTTAGCTTCTCTGTGTGCTTCTTTGAATTTTGGGTTTCTCTGGGGCCTTTTTTCTGTGTGTCTTCTCTTTGTGTTTTATTCTCCTATAAATGACTCTGGTAAGAGACCCACCTTGCATAAGGTGGGTCAAAAATTAAGATCTTACTTCCCAAGAGATCTTTTTTACAATGGGTCCACACCCATAGGAATGAATTAACTTTAAGAACATGATTTTCTGAGGTACATAACAGCTTCAAACCCTCACAGGGTGTGACACCTGGGTGTCCAGGAAGATGGAGAGCAACAAAGACAAATTTTATTGCTTTTTGCTATTGTGCCCTGGACTCATGCTAATTCTGCTTCAAAGATTGCCTTCATTAGCTGCCTCATTTGCCAAACCTTTGGCCTAGGTGTGGTGTCTCTAAGCCTCTGATTTATTTTGATTTAGCTACTTGGGCTGCATACACCTGGTAGGGGGTATCAGAATACAGAGAGCAAATTCAGAGCTCACTTTGGTTTACCTTACATATACTCTGGTTCTCCTATTTCTGATTCACTGGCCTCCTGGGACCTAGGCTTGTGCTGTCCAATATGGTATCTACTAGTCAGATGAACAACTTTGCATTGCTTGTAAGAAGGCCTGGATGACCGTATGGATGGCCTGTGGCAGTCTAGCACTATTTCAGGACCTCAGTGCTCATATTCCACGGAGTGTATGCTAAGGTGCTCAATTTTTTACAAGGGCTCTTGTAAAGATCACATGCTTGCCTTTTCAATGAGACTAAACTCATGCGTTATCCTCAGGTCTCAGCCCTTTGCATTTTGGACAAAACATTCAGAGCCATTCTTTCATTTGAATTTCCTTAATATTGTAGAGACAATTATAAAATGAGTTCATAAATCATTCAGCACACAAAGAAACTGAGGCTCAGCAAAATGAAGTGATCAGGCCAGGTTGTTAAGTGAGCCAGGCTGAGACTTGAAAATACTTGGGTGGCGTCCTTGTCTCCTTTTCCTCCATTTCTAGTCAACTACCAAGTCTAGATGACTTTCTTCCTTACCTCATTCTCGAATCAGTTCACTTATCTCCCATCATCATTGTAACCATTTTAGCCCAAGCCTTCTAGTCTATCCTCCTTTCTGTTTCCCGCATAGCAGTAAGAGTTGTCTTTCTAGCACGTAAATCTGATTGTGATGCTCCTCTGTCTAAAATGCTTTCCAATTGTTCTTAAATAACAGTCTGTTGAATCTGGCCTATACAGCTCTATGTGGTCTGTGTAGTTTAGCTCTCCACTTTTATCACTTCACACTCTTTCCCTGCATTCTATTCTCCAATAACTGTGGAATTTTTCAGATGTTTGAAGTTTGAAGATTGCAGGCTTTTTTTTTGACTCCACTCTGTGCACATGCTATTCCTTCTGCCTATTATGCTCCTTTCTTGAATCTTCTTCACTTGGCAAACTCCTACTTGTACTTCAAGCACTATTTTAGTTATCACCCTCTCTGAGAACCTTCCTCTGACCTCTGTCCCTACCCAGCCAGAGTTAGGTGTCCCTACCCTGAGTTCCCATGGTTTCCACAACTTTCTTTTTAATACAACTGTTACATGCTATTTTGTAATCATTTGCTTACTTGTCTGTCTTCTCTTGTAGATTGTGAGTGCCACAAGATCAAGAACCATGTCAATTTTAGCTTTCCACCTGTGTCTACAGAACCTAGTACAAGGCCTGGCACATTGTAAGTAGTTACAGATATTTCTTGATTAATTAAATGAATAACAGGTAAACAAATAAATGGTATATCCCAGGTGACCTACTCTGCAACCAGTTTTCTTTCTACTTGGAAACAACATGTTTGAATACAAAACTAGTCATTTAGTTTTCAAATTATCATTCTCAATGAGTATTTAGGATAGGTTCACTACTCATAAGACCTTATCTTGGAGGAAAGGGCTTGGCATCCTCATAAAATTCATATATTCATTCACTTCTCAATTATATCTTGAGTACCTAATCTATGCCAGTAGAAACTATTGCTATCCTCATTTTACTACTAGGAAACTAGAAAACCAGAGAGACCAGATCACTTGTCCAAGATCACCCAGATGTTAAATAGTGAACTGGAATTTGAACTCAAACCTGTCTAGCTCTAACACGTGTGCTATATTGCACTGATCAGACTATATTTACTTGAGGACAGGACATACTTCTCTATTCTCTACATCATAGGATATACAAGAGCAGATTAGCCTTTTTAAATAATGATATTATAAATGGTTCATTAACATAATAGTTTTTCAGGGGTTGACATATTCCTAGAAAGGAATGTTTCTTTGCAATGCTTCATTTTAGCCTTCTTCTCCAAATAGCTGAAATAGACATCTGTGGTGTTGACCAGCACAAAATACAGCTAGTGCAATGGAAATATGAATCCTGAGTCCTATGAATTACACAAGATAGGCTGGTGCTACTTTCCTCAGAGAATAGTTGTGGTGAACAGACTGAGGTTTTGTCATAATGATAATGCTTCTTGGTCATATAATGCATTGCAGTTTACAGACCAATTTTATATCTCCTATCATATTTGAAACTTAGAACTTCCATCTTCAATATATAAGGAAACAGTTTTTTTTTAAGTTTTCAAATCTGAAAAACACTACACAAATGAAAAGACTTAGTCTTGTGGTTCTTATGATAATTTTCTGGTGAAAGAGGCTGTTTCTCAGTTATATGTGTGTTAAGGCACAGGTAGTGGAATAGTCAGGATATAGAGTACTTGTTAACCATATATGAGTTTTTATCCTTCTTTGCTTTGTGATCTATAGCCTTCTAGTTGTTCAATATTAATTCTCATCTTCTTCTATAGTAATAGATGTTTAACTGAACACAAAGCAAACCAGCTAAAGACGTATTTCCAAGTCCCCATTGAAGCTAGGTATAAACATTTGACCACGTTCTGCCAAGTGGAAATGATATATACAACTTCTGGGTGGTACCTTTTACTTCCCCTTTTCTTCTCCTGTTGGCTAGGATCTTAGCATGGTGGTAACATACAGGGAACTATCTTGGACCATGAATTGGAAGCTGCATGTTGATAATGACATAACAACAAGATAGGAGTCTTGGTTCTCAATATTATCAAGCCACCAGGCTATTTATTCTCTCAATAAATATTTATTGGATGAAGATTATATGCAAGACACTGTTATAAGTACTAGGAATAGGACAATGAATAAAACAGATAGTAATCCACACACATCATAGACTTTAAAATGTGACTGAGGGATAGACAAATAGATAAAATATACAGTAAGTTAGATGGCATCAAGTGCTAAAGAGGTAAATAAATATATAGGAGGTTAGATGGTATCAAGTGCTAAAGAGGTGGGGATGAAAAATGAGTTATATATAGGAGGATTGTAATTTTAGATAAGGTCTGAGAATAAGTGATGAAATGACAACAGGAAACATTGAGGGAATAAAAGAGAAGGGAGAGGCAGAAATAACTCTATGGCTTTGAACTTGGAAAAATGGTGATTCATATAGCAAAATAGATAGAGTAATTTGGTTATTTTATACCAGGCATATCAACATAGAAACAGCCCTTGAAAAGTGTCCAAGGTTAAAAAGTGATGAGAAGGTGGAGAACAGAAGCAAAATGATAGAGTGGAAAGATTTAGAGACTGCTCTCTCCACCAGAACAATTAGTGAGCTGGAAAATGGGATTGGAATTGAGCAAATGGTGGTCCTGGAACCAAATTGGACATTTAGAACAATTACAGGATTGCCAGTCTAATCAAGATACTGCTGAGAGTTCAGCTTTTGTATGTAAAAGTGAACCAGTAACCAGCCCCCATTTCTTAAATCTGTGGCAGGGACTTTGGCCATGGTGGCAGCTGTAGAAATGAAGTCTGGATTCTGGGAGATGCCGGCTTGTGCCAGAGTGAGCAGAGGAAATCCTGTCTTCTGAAAGTTGGAATTGGAGGGTCAAGGTTTATCTCGGGGGTCCCTGAGGAACCATATGGATGGTGTGGCCCCAGGTTTGGCCTTCTGTGCAGTAGTGGCGTCCAGTCTCCCACCAGTATCTACTGGGGCAAAAGAGCCAGTAAACCTTCATTGGTTGTTTCTTTTTATTCTTCTCTGTGTGGACCTTTTTATTCATTTAGTAGATGTGATGGTGAGGTTCATGTGTCAACCTGGCCAGGTGATGGTGCCCAGTTGTCTGGTCAAGCAAGCACTGGCCTATCTGTTGCTGTGAGGACATTTCATGGAATTAAATCATCATTATGTTGATTGCATTTATGGCTGATTGCATCTGCAATCAGCTAAGGGGAATGTCTTTCACACTGAGAAATGTTTAATCAGTTGAAGGCTTTTAAGGGGGGAGGTGATAGTTTCAGCACCCAGAAGAGAGAATTTTCATCTCTCCTTCAGCCAGCCAGACTCTCCTAGGCAGTCCATCAAAGACCTTCATTAGAGTGCCAGCTTGCAGCCTGCGCTATGGAATTTGGACTCATGCCTCTCCACAGGTGCATGAAATACTTTTATTAAATCTCATATGATTTCCAAATACCTCTGTTGGTTGTGTTTCCCTCGAGAACCCTGTCTAATACAGTAGACCTCTGGGGGCCAAGGATGGATTCTGGCCTTGATTTTTGACCCTCTGTGCTGCAAGAACTCTGGCCTCACACCCACATCCATCCACCAGAATATAAAGAGCCAGTTAACTTTTAAATGTCTTCTCTTTCTTTTGTGGGTGGGTGGTTTTTGGTCTGTTGGATCCCCAAGGGAACAGTGAAGATGCTAGCCAAGGTTTTGTCACTCTGGGCAACAGCAGTTTCTGGTCTCACTGCAGCAACTGTCAGGGTCATCAAGATCTAAAGAGGCAGTACACTGCTTTTTGTTGTTGTTGTCGGGTTCCTTTCTTTTTAAAAAGTGCTTTTGATTCTTGTGGATGCCTGAAACACCAATGAAGATGCTAGACTGAGATTTGGCATCAGTGAAACCAGCTTCTGGATTTCTCCTGGCAATTTACTCAGAGATGGTGAAAGGCCCAATTTTTAAAGGAGTTCTACCTGCTTGTTGTTATTTATTTTTATCATTTTCTTTTTTTTCTGTCTATCTCTTTCTTTCCTTATTTTTTTTTCATATTTGTCTCTTCTTTTTGGCCTTCTGTACTGAGGAGTGGAAGAACTAGATTATCAGAGTTAACACAACATAATATTCACAATGTCAGGTTCTCAACAAAAAGTTACAAAACACACAAGGAGACAAGAAAGAATAGTTCAGTCCCAGGAAAGAAAGAATTTCATAGAAAATATTCCAGAGAAACCTTAGTCTCTGGAATAACTAATCAAAGATCTTAGATCAATTCTCTTGAATCACATTAATGAATGAAGGGAAAACATAGACAAAAATGAAAAGAATCAAGAAACAATATATGAACAAATGAGCATTTAAATAATGAGATAGAAATTATAAATAAGAAGCAAATGGAAATTCTGGAGCTAAAAATTACAATAATTGAAATGAAAAATTCAATAAGGAGCTCAACAGAATATTGGTGGAGGCAGAAGAAAGGATCAACAAATATGAAGATAAGACTATTAAAATTGTCCATGTTACAGTGTGGACAGAAGATGGTGGCTTAAGGAGTGCTTGGATTTCAGCTGCTCTCCAACGCAGCTAGTAAATGGCCAGAACTGTCTGAAATAACTCTTTGGTGAATTCCAGAAGTGAGAAGCACATTGTCCACCAGCCAAGAGTGAGTGGAAGAATAAGATTGATAAATTGCGATGAAAAGCTGTGAGTAAATCTTTCCGCACTGTGGAATCTGGTGCCTTACTGGTATGGCAGGCTGACCTGGCAGTCTCTCTCTGGTGGGAAATGGAAACCCCCTCAAGGATCAGGGGTAGAGGGACTCAGTCAGGCACCATTGTGGCTTTTGACTCATGAATGTGGACTACTGGATACTAGTTTCCAAGCATAGATAAATTTACAGTGCACCCAATAAAGAAAGAAACCAGAATTTTCTGTTTCAACCTTGTTCCCATCAAGAAGGAAACAGGGAAGATGGGGAGACACAGGTATTTGGAGATGGTAGAGCTCAGTTTGAGAAAACATTGCTCTGCCCCAAGAAAAGGGGGAGACAGTCCCATGCACTGACTCTGGCTCTTGATAGGCAAACCCAGGGTGCTGGACTTCAGCTCTGAGAACACCTACATTTTTAAGCAGTCCATAAAAGAAAGCAGCTCATGGTCTCCATTTCAGTCCTACCCCAGGCAGAGGAGAAAGTAGTGCTGACTGAGAGGCACAGTAACCCTTCAGGCAGCAGAAACAGGTTGCTAAAGAGTTGCTCTTCCCCAAGAAACAGGAAGGCAGGGCCCAGAACTAGTGGCAGCTGTCATTTAGAGAAGGTAGATCTCAGGGACTGGGATATCAGCAATATTTCAGCCCACAACAGTTCAGCCTTTGTAACAACCAGGTATGAAGGGCTGGAAGGGTGGCTGCTCAAAAGTTATTGTAACTTTTCTGGTCAACAGGGAACAGGGTATTTAAAGGTGATTTCTGCACTAGAAAAGAGGGAAGACAAGGCCTAGAGCAGGTGGTGGCTGTTAGAGAATTCAGAACTGAAGGGCTGCGAAAACAGCAATAGTTTCATACCACTTTCATATAGCTTCTATCTTGACCGTGGTCCAAGAGAGGGTGGGATCAGCTGAGAATTAAAGGCATTGTACTACTTGAGGCCTGGAGGAGCAGTAGGCTGAAAAGCACCATCTGCTGCACAGGACAGGAAAAGCACAGGTTCAGGAGACTTCACAGGAAAGATTGACATCCTACTGAGTGTCCTCCCCCAGGAACCTTGGTAATGATTTATACCCACTTCAGTCCTGGACTTGTCTTTCCTGGGAAAAAATGACTGAGGTAGTTCCTCTCTGGGGAGACCCTCCTCCCCAAATCAGCCTTCAGGTTACAGTAGCTGGAGATAATGAAAGAAGTGTTAAAAACATATACAGGCAAATAAAAAAATAGAACCAGACTTCTGGTAAGATGACAGAAGATGATGGACTGAGTTCACCCCTGTTTCATGGAGCTAGAGAAGTGATAGAAAATGACTGAGGTAGTGTTTCCAGGGTATGAGTGACCAGAGAGGAACTTTTACATGATACAAGGAGGATCTGAATGAAAAAGCAGAAAAGTTACTATTGAAGGGATGGGGTGAGTTTACCTAGTCATGACTACACCTGGGGCAGGCTGTTATAAGCAGGCCAGACTGGGTTCTGAAGGAGCAATATGATCCCACACTCCCACCTCTGTATCAACTCGAGAGATTTTCCCTCTCAGCTCCCCAGCTGGGAGCTCCCATGTGAAATCTAAAAGTCAGCAGACTTGGTTGACATATGCACAGAGACCTTGCTGCTGGTGCAAAGTGCCTACCCTGCACCCCTGAGGCAGGCTGCTGTGAGTACCTGGCTTTGGCTGAGACTGGAGGGCCCTCCCCTCGGGAGGGGAGGAGAACACAAGGCTGAACTGATCTGACAATTGGCCCGTGAAAGAGTCTCCCTGGATCGCACTGCTTCTATACTCTCTCCATGGAGGCCTGGAGTGCTTACAGCATGCATGGGCAGAGAGGCAGGGATGAGGGAGCAGGCCATGCCGCAAAGCCAGGCACCCTCAGGCTGGCTGTGGGCAGGGGTAGTTGAAATACTCAGTCCCACAGTACAAGGTCATTCTATGTGGGAGCCTGGGTATCACCAGACCCAGTGTGCACCACAAATGGATTCTCTGTTGAGATGCACACTGCTCACACTCAGCCCTGGGGTTGGTCGCTTTCAGCATGCACTGTGACCTGTGGCCATAACTGGATTTTCAACTGGCTTCATGAGTCCCTTCATGAGTCCTGGACTTATCTTGTCTGGGAAAAAATGACTGGCCCTGCTGACTGACTTAGGAAGAGATGGGCTTGAGAGGAAGAGGTGGCCCAAGCACGCCATCTTCTGGGAATAGTGGAAGTACAATACGGAAAATTGCCCTTCTGCTTGGTTTTTAACTGATCTTTAATTAGAGCTGCGCGTCTGCATGAGGTCCTGGCCTTTGTTTGGCAGGGAATTACTGACAAATGTGCAAAAGGAGGCATCTAACACAAACCCAAGCAATTACAAAATTTTAGACAAGCAATGGAAATCAACTTTCAAGATAACCTTATCAAGATAACTAAATGTTTCAGTCATCAGAAAGTCATAAAACATATGAAGATGTAGAAAAACATGGCTCAGCCAAATGACCAAATCAAAACACTGTAGGAGACACAGAATTTGGAACAACTAATCAAAGATGTTACTACAAATCTTCTAAATAAGTTCAGTGGGTTGGCTAATGCTGTAAAGGAAATCAAGAACACACTAGAAGAGCACAAAAAAGAATTTGAAGATATAAATAGGAAACTAGCAGATCTTACAAAATGAAAGCTATTGTAGATCAATTAAAAATATACTAGAGACACACAACAAATTTGAAGAGGTAGAAGAAAGAATAAGTGAAATAGAGACCAGAACAACTGAATTTGAATGTGGAAAAGAAAAAATGATGAAAAAGATGGAAAAATTTGAATTGGATCTCAGGGAAATGATGGACAACATGAAGTGCACAAATATAAGAATCATCGGTGTCTGAGAAGGAGAAGCGAAGAGAGAAGGACTAGGAAGATTATTTGAGGAGATAATTGGTGAAAATTTCCCAACCCTGAAAAAAGACATAAATATGCAAATCAAAGAAGCTGAACAAACTCCAAATAGAATAAATTCAAATAGGCCCACTCCAAGGCACATACTAATCAGACTGTCCAATGCTGAAGAGAAGCAGAAAGTCCTGAAAGCAGCAAGAGAAAAGGGATTCACCATATAAGAGATGCTACATAAGACTAAATTTGGCAATGAAATTATCTAAAATTGAAATTGACTTTGAATATTATATATGACGCCCAATGAATGGAAGTGACTGAAGGATGTGCTGACTGAGAAGTAGATTGGCAGATGATGGTGTATACATATGATAGAATATTGTGCTGCTACAAAAGGAAATGAAGCTCTGAGGCATGCAACATTGTGAATGAACCTGAAAGACATTCTGTGAGGCAAAATAAACCAAAAACAGAGGAGCAAGTATTGTATGGTCTCATTTAGAAAATACTTATAAGAAAACAGGGGCCTGGGTTTTAAGCTCTTACAGCAGTCAACATTTAGTTCAGAGTGGTAATTGTTATTTCTGGATCTTATGGGCTGCTTTATATATGTATAACCAGGTATTTAGAGTTAAGAATGAAGCCAATTGGTTGGTATTAAGGTAATTCAGAATACAGGGGTAAGGAAAACATTATCTATATTTTAGAACTTCATCTACTCTTTCATGCCAAAGGAAGAAAAGTTCAGATCTTAAATTTTCTGTAGCACATAATCTAACTCAATCTGTCTGGATAGATCATTTAAACAATCCAAACACAGGGAGCCCAGAATAAGAATGAAGGCCTTTAATCCTGTATAGCTTAATGTGATGCCTGGATACATCTTGGAGTATATTAAGAAGATAATCAAATAGTATTGGCAAAGTCCCTTGAGAGATGGGAAAAAATATATAGAACTATTAAACTTTACCACTGGGGAAAACCCTGATACTGCATCAAATATTAGGACACCCAAATCAATAAGCCCTTGCTCTTAAGGCTTGCTCTTGTGAAGCTTATGTATGTAGAAGAGATGCTTAGCCTAGCTATAAATATGCCTAGAGTGTGACCTCTCTCTCTCTATGCCTAACCCTGCAAGTAATGCCATTGACTTCCCCACTACATGGGATATTACATCCAGGGGTGAAAGTCTCCCTGGTGGTGTGGAAGATGACTCCCAGGGATGAGCCTGACACCATGGCATCAAAAATATCATTCTTACAAAAAGGGGGAAAAGAAGTGTAACAAATAAGGTATCAATGGCTGAGAGAGTCCAAATATAGTCCAGAAGCTACTCTGGAAGTCACTCTTGCACATACTTCAGTTGGACATTGCTACCTAACATAACTTGCCAAACTCCAATGAAAACCATTCCTGCCAATCCTAAAGAACACCCAAAGCATTATATAAGGGTAACTTATATATATATATATATATATACACAATGCACTAGGGTAACTGTCCAAAACCTACATCCTCCAGATGGGTCCCTGGACAAGATAAGTCCTGAAATGCAAAGGAACCAGCCTCTCCAGAACATCAACAAATTCCATCCCCCATTCCATATTATTGACAGCCCCTTGCAACATGAAAAGTTAGAATGAGCAAAGCCTAAATACCCTTAACCTGTGAGAGAAAGACCAAAAGTGATGGTGGAGTTATACAGAGAAGGTAGGGTTTAACAAATGAATATGTTTGCTGAATCATTATATTGATTTTTTTTTATTCTCCGGTATCTTGGAGCAGCTAGTAATAAAAACCTAAAAATGTGGAATTACAACTCATACCAAACTCTGAAATCTGTTCTACAACTAATTGTTGCAGCGTGCTTTGAAATTTATTGTTTTTTGTATATATGTTATTTTTCACAAAAAAAGAAAAAAAGTCAGCTGTGATGAGAAATACACAGATATAAGATGATACTGTGAATCAGTGATTGTACACTTTGGATGATTACATGGTATGTGAATATATAATATACATCAATAAATAATAACTTAAACATGAACAAAAACAAAAAAAGCATTGGTGGGGGTCACTGTTTTTAAGTTCATGATCAGAAAGTTTAGTTATATTTTTCTCCACTAAACAAAAGTAAAAGAACATAAAATGCTATCTAGAGAATTATAAGTGGTTCGGATTAATAAGGAGAACAAAGAAAAGAAAAAGAGCAGAAAATACTCTCCAGAGAAATCTAAAAGGTTCAGATTAATGAAATCAATAAAAATGATGCTTATGAGCAGAAGAAACAATTTAAATATGGAAAGCTTAAATGAAATTAGCTTCTATGTAATAAGTTTGCAATTACATACTTGCACTAAAGTTACAAACAAAGTGAAATCAAACAACAGTGGTAAAAATAAGACTAAGTTTGGAGTAGTTCACAGGCACCATGGAGGTGAGAAGGCAGTGATCTGGTATATTTAAGATTCTGAAAGGAAAGAATTTCCAGCCATGAATTCTTTATCCAGCAAAGTTGTCCTTCAAAAGTGAAGGTGAGGTTAAAATTTTCACAGACAAGCAAATGCTGAGAGAATTTGTTAAGAAGAGACTGGCCCTGCAAAAAATACCGAAGGGAGTTCTGTCAGCTGAAAAAGTGACAGGAGAGAGAAGTCTGGAGGATGGCATAGAGTTGAAAAGTATTAGTAAAGTAACTAAAAGGATAAAAAGAGAGAGGGGAAAATATATAGCTCTCATAAATAAAAATCAAATAATAAAACAATAGATTCAAGAACTGCTTTTAGAGGAATAATTTGGAATGTTAACACACTAAACTCACTGTTTCAGCTTGCTAATGCTTCTGGAAAGTGACATACCAGAAATGGGTTGGATTTTAAAAGCAGAACTTATTAAGTTACAAGTTTATAGTTCTAAGGCCATAAAAATGTCCAAACTAAGGCATCCAGATAAAGATACCTTTACTCAAGATAGACAATGTCTGTCATATGAGAAGGCATGCGGCTGGTGTCTGCTGGTCCTTGTTCCTGGTTCCATTGCTTCCAGCTTCTGATTCCAGTGGTTTCCTCTCTAAGCATCTGTGGGCCTTTACTTAAATCCTCCAGGACACAACTCTGGGTTTTGCTTGCTTAGCATCTCATGGGAAGGTACATGACATTTTCTGGGCTCCGCATCTCCAGATGTCTGTGTTTAGACAACTTCTTGCTCTGTGGGCACTCCAAGCATCTCCAAATATTTGCGTCTCTGCAGGCTGTAAAGCAACTGTGTTTTATCCAAAATGTCTCCCCTTTTAAGAGACTTCAGTAAATTCATTAAGACCCACTTTGAATGGGCAGAGTCATATCTCTCTCAAGTCAAAAAGTTCACACCGACTATTGGGTGTGTCTCATCTTCATGGAAGTAACCTAATTAAAAGGCCACACTCAAAATTGTGTGGGTCAATCTCCATGGAAACAATTTAATCAAGGATTCCATCCTAAATGATAGATCTAGTCCCACAATATTGGATCAGCATAGAAAGAAAATGGTTTTTTTTCAGGTACACAACAGTTTCAAGCAAGAACATTCCACCCTCTGGACTTCCAAAAGACATATTTTTTTCATATACAAAATACTTTAATTCCATTACAATACCACAAAAGCCTTAAACCATTTCATTAACAATACATATACAATACAAAGTAAAAAACTAAAAAATCTCGTCAAAGTTGGTTACAGGCATGGTCTATTCTTAGGCAAAATTCTCCTCTGGGTCTGGACCTGTAAAACTCAGAAGAAGTTATCTCCTTCCAATATACAAAGGAGGGAAAGTCATAGGATACATGTGCTCATTTCCATAGGAGAAATCAAAAGTAAAACAGGGGTCGCTGGACTCAAACAGCCTTGAAAATCTGCAGGGAAAATGCAATCAGATTTCAAAGACTGAGAGTCACTTATCCTTGGGGCTTGAAAGTGGCAATCCCACCCTCCCTAAGGGTTTATGCAGCAGCCTTGTTCTCTCTAAACACTGGGATGAGGGTTGCAACATTGGGGGGCATTGGGGGGGACCACCTTTTTCTCAGTTACATGCTCTCTTAACATTGGAACAGCATCCAGGCTCTCTGCCATCTAGGGCACATTGTCAATTCTCTCAGAGCAATGGGGCAATTGCCAACTTCACCCCCAATCCCTTTGGAATGTGCCCCACCCTCTATGAGGCTTAAAGAGGCAAAATTCTTTCTGAAAATGAAGTGGAAACCTCGCCCTTTGCTTTCAGGGCCAACTCACCTTCTTCATGTGCATGGGTGCGTCTACTCTCCTGGCCTGAGATTTCCTGACTACAGAACTTAGCTTCCATGGCTCTGCCTCTGAAGACTTTTTTTCTTTCAATTTGCCCCTTTTCTATCCCTTTTAGCTCAGACTAGCAGTGGTTCCATTTATACAGATTCTACAACATTTTTGTCAGTTTTTAAAAGCAGTATGCAGGGATCATAACCATCAGACAATAGGATGTCAACAAATACCTTCTGTATAACTCCATCTCCAATCCTGGCTGGTCCTTTATCAGATGACTTGATCCTTGATTGGTTAAATCCTCACGTGGGGCACTATTCTCTGCGGTCTCATTTTCTGGAAACCCAGAATTTTCCAGACCATCAATTTCTGGTTTATTTATACCAAAGAGTTCAGTTCTCAGCTTATCCCTTTCCTGCCGCGTTTCACTATAAGCTACAAGGAAGAACCGGATTTCATTTTCACATTTAGTTTGGAAATTTCCTGAGCTATGTATCCCAGCTTTTAGAGTCTCCCTTCCATCTAACACCAGTACTTAATTTGCCAAATTCTCTACCACTTGAAAACACGGATTGCCTTCCTTCCAATTTGCAATAACACATTCATTACTTCTGTCTAAGATTTTATTTAAAGTATCTATATGTCCACATTTCTACCAACAGTCTCCTCAAAGCATTATAAGCTTTCTCTGTCAAGCTCTTCACAACTCTTCCAGAATCTGCCCTTGATCCATTTAAAAGCCATTCCAATGTGTTCGGTATTTGCAAACACAGCACTCCACTTCTCTGGTAGCAAAATCTGCTTTAGTCTGCTAATGCTGCTGAAATGCAATATGCAAGAAATGAGTTGGCTTTTACAAAGAGAATTTATTAAGTTATACATTTACAGTTCTAATGCCATAAAAGTGTCCAAACTAAGGCATCCAGAGAAAGATACCCTGACTGAAGGAAGGCCAATGTCTGTCATATGGGAAGGCATTTGGTTGCTGTTTTCCAATCCTTGTTCTCAATTCCATTGCTCCCAGCTTCTGACTTCAGTGGTTTCCTCTCTAAGCAACTGCTGATTTGAATCTGTTATGTACCCAAGAAAAGCCATGTTCTTTAATCCTCATTCAATGCTGTTGGGTGGGATCATTTTTATTACGTTGTTTCCATGAAATTGTGACCCACTCAATTGTGGGTGGGATCTTTTTATTAGGTGGTTGCCATGGAGATGTGTCTCCATCCATTCAGAGTGATATTGCTTACAGGAGTCCTTTAAGAGGGGACCATTTAAAAAAAGTTTCAGAGCCCACAGAGACCTTTGGATACAAAGAAAGAAAACTCCCACAGAGAAGCATCTTGAAATGGGAAGCCTGGAGAGAAAGCTAGCAGGCATTACCATGTGCTTGCCCAGCTGGCAGAGGTGTTTAGGGCCCATTGGCCTTTCTTGAGCCAGGGTATCTTTCTTCGGATGCTTTAGTTTGAATATTTTATAGCCTTAGAACTGTAAACTTGCAACTTAAGAAATTCCCTTTTTAAGAGCTGCTCCATTTCTGGTATATTGCATTCCAGCAGCTTCAACAAACCAAAACAGCATCTGTGGGCCTTCATGTAGCTCCTCCAGGACACGACTCTGGGCTCTGGCTTGTTTACCATCTCATGGGAAAGCACATGTCAACATCTGTTGGACTCTGCATCTTCATATGTATGTATCTAGGCATCTGCTCTCTTTGTTGACACTCCAACATCTCTAAATGTTTGCATCACTGTTGGCTCTAAAGCAGCTATGTTTTTTCCAAAATGTCTCCTTTTTTAAAGGTCTCCAGTAAACTAATCTAGACCCACCTTGAATAGTTAGAATCACATATCCATCAAGTCAAAAAAGTCACAACCACAACTGGGTGTGTCATATCTCCATAGATGTAATCTAATAAAAAAGTCACACCCACAATTGAGTGGGTTGATCTCCATGGAAACAAGTTAATCCAAGGTTCCACCCTAAATAATAGGCTGGTCCAAGAAGATTGGATCAGGATTGAAATAAATTGGCTCTTCTGGGGGTACATAAGAGTTTCAAACCAGAACAGTCACCATTAGAAAGTACTCAATGGTAGAATGAATTTTAAAATGTGATCCATCTGTGTGCTGTTTACAAGAGACAGAGATCTTAGACCCAAGGATACAAACAGATTGAAAGTGAAAAGATCAAAAAAGATATTCTATGCAAGCTGTAATGAAAGAAAGTAGGATTACCTCTACTAATATTGGACTAAATAGTCTTTAAATGCAAAGATGTCACAAGAAACAAGGACACTGCATATTTAAAAAGGGACAATTAATCAAGAAGATATAACAATCATCAATATTTATTGTATAAATATTGACAAGGAGCTCCAAAGTATATGAAGCAAACATTGTCAAAAATGAAGGCAGCAATAGATGTTTCAACAATAATAGTGGGAAATTTTAATACACCATTCTCTTCTATTGGTAGAACAACCATACAGAGGAGGAAACAGAGAATCTAAACAATATGATAAAGAAATTATACCTAACAGATATATATAGATCATTACACCACAAAGCACCAGGATTTATATTCTTTTCTAGTGATCAGGGAACTTTCTGCAGGATAGATCAAATGCTGGGCTACAAAACAGGTTTTAATACATTTTAAAAGTATGAAATCATTCAAAGCACTTTCTTTGACCATAATGGAATGAAACTGGAAGTCAATAACCAACAAAGAACCAGAACTTTCACAAATATATGGAGATTGAAAAGTACACTCTTAAACAATCAGTGAACTAAAGAAGAAATTGCAAGAGAAATTGGTAAATATCTGGAGATGATGGAGAATGAGAATACAGCATATCAGAACACATGGAATGCAGCAAAGGTCATGCTGAGAGGTAAATTTATTGCTTTGACTATATTACAAAATAAGAAAGCACAAAAATTGAAGACTTAACTGATTACCTAGGGAACTAGAGAAAGAACAGCAAACTAAACTGAAAGCACATAGAAGAAGAGAAATAACAAAGATTAAGGCAGAAATAATTTAATTGGAGAACATAAAAAAAGAAAGAATTAAACAAAAAATTGGTTCTTTGAGGATATCAATAAAATTTATGGACCTATACCTAGTCTGACAAAGGAAAAAAAAGTGAAAGGCTGCAACTAAATGAATCAGAAATGAAAGGGGGAACATTACCATTGACAATGGAGAAATTTTAAAAAACATGAGTATACTATGAACAACTCTATGCCAACAAACTAGACAATTTAGATGAAATGGACAAATTCATAGAAGCGCATGAACCACCTAAACTGACTTGAGAAGAAATAGAAGACCTCAACAAACCAATTACAAGTAAAGAGATTCAATCAATCATCAAAAATCTTCCTACAAAGTAAAGCCCAGAACCAGATGGCTTCACAGGGGAATTTTACTAAACATTCCAAACAGAACTAATACTATTCCTGCTCAAATTCTTTCCAAAATTAAGGAAATAAGAATACCACCCAACTCATTTTCTGAAGCAAGCATCACTCTAACAGCAAAACCGGATAAAGATATTACAAAAAAGGAAAACTACAGGCCAATGTCCTTAATGAATATTGATGCAAATATTCTCAAGAAAATACTTGCAAATTGAATCCACTTGCACATTAAAAGGCTTATACTCCACGACCAAGTGGAGTTTATTCCAGGCATGGAAGCACCTAAGAAAATTGATCAATGTAATACAACATATTAACAAGGTGTTCTAGTTTGCCTGCTACTGGAATACAGTATACCAGAAATGGAATGGCCTTTAAAAAGGGGAATTTATTAAGTTGCAAGTTTACAGTTTTTAGTACATGGAAATGTCCCAATTAAGGCATGTCTGTAGAAATGTCCAATTTAAGGCATCCAGGGTAAGATAGCTTGGTTTAAGAAGGCCGAGAAAGTTCAGGGTTTCTGTCTCAAGTGAAAATCTACTGGTGAACATGGTCAGTGTTTCTCTCTCATCTGGAAAGGCACATGGTGAATATGGCATCATCTGTAAACTTCCTCTCCAGCTCCTTGGGAGGCATTTTCCTTTTTCATCTCCAAAAGTCACTGGGTGCTTCCTGATTCTTCAGTGTTCTATCATCCTCTGCTCTTTCCGAATCTCCTTCTTTATGGGATTCCAGCATCTGATCAAGACCCCCCTGAATGGGTGGAGACATATCTCCTCCTAATCCAGTTAAACACCCACTCTTGAGTGAGTCACATCTCCATGGAGATAATAAAGTTTCCACCATACAGTACTGAAAAGGGATTAGAAGAAACCGTTGCTCCCACAAGGTTGATTAGGATTAAAACATGGCTTTTCTAGGGTACATAAACTTAACCAGCACACAAAGTGAAAAAGAAAAATCACATGATTATCTTGATTGACACTGAAAAGGCATCTTTCCCTGATAAAGCACTTGAAAAGTTAGGAATTGAAGGAAACTTCCTCAATATCATAAGGGGCACATGTGAAAATCCCACAGCCAGCATCATACTTAATGGTGAGAGACTGAAAGCCTATCCTCTGAGAACACAAGTGAGACAAGAATGCCCATTGTCACTATTATTCAACATTGTGCTAAAAGTTCTAGCTAGAGCAATTAGGAAAGGAAAAGAAATAAAAAGCATTCACACCAGAAAGGAAGAAGTAGAACTTCTAGTATTTGCAGATGACATGATCCTGTATTTCAAAAACCCTGAGAAATCTATGACAAAGCTACTAGAGACAATAAAGAAATTCAGCAAAGTGATGGGAAAGAGCATTAATGCATAAAATCACTAATGTTTCTATTACTAACTGTAATAGAAACCTAACTGCAGAGACAATTAAGAAAAAAAAATTCCATTCACAATAGCAACTAAAAGAATCAAGTATCTATGAATAAACTTAACCAGGGATGTAAAGGATCTGTATACTGAAAACTACAAAATATTGCTAAAAGAAATAAAAGAATTAAAACAGGTGGAAAGACATTCCATGTTCATGGACAAGAAAGTTAAATATTGTCAAGATGTCACTTCTTCTCAAAATGCTTTACAGATTCAATGCAATACCAATAAAAAAGCATACATCCTACTTTGAAGACTTGGAAAAGCTAGTTATCAAATTTTTTGGAAGGGAAAGAGTCTTTGAATAGTCAAAGACACTCTAAAAAGAAGAATAAAGAGAGATAATTTACACTTCCTGATTTTAAAGCTTATTATAAAGCCACAATGGTCAGAACAGCATTTTATTGGTACAAAAATAGACATATTAATCAATGGAATCACATTGAGAGTTTAGAAATAAACCACCAAAACTATGGCCAATTGATCTTCAACATGGCTCCCACATCAAATGAGCTAGGACAGAACAGTCTTTCCAATAAATAAGCCACAGAAAATTGGATATCCACAGGCAAAGGAATGAAAGAGGTCTACTACTGTACACCCTATATAAAAATTAACTCAAAGAACTAGTACCATAAAACTCTTAGAGTAAAACACAGGGAAGCATCTTCAAGACCTAGTAATAGGAGGTAGCTTCTTAGACTTTACACCCAAAGCACAAGAACCAAAAGAAAAAAATAAATGGAACACCTCCAAATCAAATGCTTCTGTACCTCAAAGAACCTTGTTAAAGAGGTGAATAGTAGGACAACTCAATGGGAAAAAACATTTGGAAACCATATGTAAGGATTTGATACCCAGTATATATAAAGAAATCATACAACTCAACAACAAAAGAAGAAACAAACCAATTATCAAATGGACAAAAGATATGAATAGACATTTTTCCAAAAAGGAAATACAACTGGCTAAGAAGGACATGAAAATATGTTCATCTTCACTAGCTATAAAGGAAATGCAAATCAAAACCACAATGAGATATCATTTCACACCCACAAGAATGGCTGCCATTAAACAGGAAACTACAAATGTTGGGGAGGATGTAGAGAAATTGAAACACTTACTCACTCATGGTGGGAATGTATAATGGTACAGCCACTGTGAAAGACAATTTGGCATTTCCTCAAAAAACTATGTATTGAGTTGCCCTGTGACCCAGCAATATCACTATTTGGTATATATCCAGAAGAGCTGAAAACAGTGTCATGAACAGACATTTGCACATTGATATTCATGGCCATATTGTTCACAACTGCCAAAAGATGGAAAGAATCCAAGTGTCCATCAAAAAAGAGTGGATAAATAAAATGTGGTATATATATATATATATATATATATATATATATATATATATATATATATATATATATATAAGGGATTATTATGCAGCAGTAAATTGAAATGAGATCCTGAAGCATATGACAACATGGATGAACATTGAGGACAAAATGTTAAGAGAAATAAGCCAGACACAAATAGATAGATAGTGTATGATTTCAGCAATATGAAGCCCATGGAAATGTAAACTCAGAGTCTTAAAATGGAAAATACAGCGGACGTAGAATTAGACATAAGCTCGAGGAGAGAGAATGGTTATGTAATACGTACAGACTAGTTAACAAGATTGAACTTAAAAGTATGGGAATGGATAGATTTGATAGTAGTTCATTAGTGGATTTATAAATAACAGTGTCATATTGAAGGTGAATATAATTGTAAGCAGTTGTTGAGAACTATGTATCTCACTGATTAGAATTACAAATATAAATAAGCTTTTGCATGAACTACTTCAAAAGTATGACACTTGTATAAAGAGTTAATAATAGAGGTGTGTATGGGAAAATCTACTTATTGCATGCTATGGTCTATATTTAATAGGAATACATCACTAGTACTGCAACAATAAATAATTGTGGGGGGTAACAGTTAAGGGGAATTTGGGATTTTCTTTTTGGTGTGGGTTTGTCTATCTGTTATTTTTCTCTTTGGAGCAATAGAAATTGTCTAAAATTGAGAGTGATGATGAATGTACAACTAAGTGAAGATACTGTGAAACATGGTTTGCTTTGGATAGAATACATCCTATATGATATATATCAATAGAATCTATAGATTCAAAATAAATAAATTACAAGAAAGATTCAGGTGTTAGAAAAAAAGTGGAGAGGTGTACCTATTCAATGTTGATAGGGTAGCAGAATAACTACTAAATCATTAGATTGATATTTCTTTTTAGTTTCCAGTGTCTTAGAGCAGCTATAAGGAAATATCTGAAATTGTGAAACTGTAATCCATACCATACTTTGAAATTTGCTCTATAACTACTTGTTAAAATGTACTTTGAAGTTTACTGCTTTCTTGTGTATATGTTCTATTTCACAATAAAATATGTTATATAAAAAAACGGAACAGATCAACATTCCATGAAGATAGAGAAGAGAAAGCTTTTCCTGGGAATGAAACAATTGCACAAATAAGGCAACCTCAAAAATAATTCCATATATGCAGGGCAAGAATCAGAAGAATAAGAGCTGAAAATCTTCAGATAAAAACAATCTGCTCTAGAGGTCAAGAATAGGTTGAATCAAGTGTCAAAGAAGATTATAGCACAAAGTGAATCAACAAGAAAAACCTCAGGAGTGAGAACATGCCTTCCAGGATAAACTAATCAAGAAAATCAGATGCCAGCAAAAAATCACAAGCCACACTAGAAAATGTGAAAATATGGTCCAGTCAAAGGAACATACTAAAATGTCACATGAGATACAGGAGTTGAAACAACTAATGAAGAATGTTCAAACAAATCTTCTAAATCAATTCAATGGGATGTAGGAAAATGTAACAAAAGAGATGAAGGTTATAAAGAAGATACTTGGTGAGCATTAAAACGGTCTCAGATGCATGCAAAAACAACAGAACTGGTAGGAATGAAATATAAAATAGAAGAGATAAAAATACAGAGGGACTTACAATTGCAGATTTGAAGAAGTAGAAGAAAAGATCAGAGAACTAGAAGATAAGACATCTGAAATCCTGCACAGAAAAGAAGAGATATGGAAAAGAATGGAAATTTTTTTAGCAGGGTCTCATGAATTGAATGACAGCACAAAGTCCATGAATATACACATCTAGGATGTACTGGGAGGAGAAGAGTGGGAAAACAGGGCAGAATAAATAATAGAGGAAATAACAGCCCCAAATTCACAACTCTTATGTGCAAGAAGTGCAATGTACTCCAAATAGGATACATCCAAATAGAACTACTGCAAGACACTTACTAGTCAGATTGTCAAATGCCAAAGACAAAGAGAGAATTCTGAAAGGAAACCATCATGTAGAGGGAAGCTCAATAAGGTGAAATGTGGATTTCTCTGCAGAAAATATGTAAGTGAGAAGACAGTGGTATGATATATTTAAGAAACTGAAAGAGAAAAAGGGAGTGCTCCAGGTTTATAGGAAAAGACTGTACAGAGAGGTCTGGAGTAAAGTGTAGAAATGAAAATTACCATTAAGAGTAACTAAAAGATTAAAAACAGAGATAAAATAAGATATAACATATAAAATCTAAAGGGCAAAACAATGGAAGAAATTACTGCCCTTCCAGTAATAATATTGAATGTTAACGGATTAAACTCTTCATCAAAAGACATAGACTGACAGAATGGGTGCAAAAACAGGATCCACCTATATGCTGCCTACAAGGGACTCACTTTAGCCCCAAGGACACAAATAGATTGAAAGTGAAAGGTTGGAAAGCCATTCCACGTAAACAATAACAAACAAAGATTGGGGGTCGGGAGGTAGTCATACTAATATTAAATAAGATAGATTTTAAATGAAGAACAGTTAAAGGAGACAAAGAAGGACACTATGTATTAATAAAAGGGTAAATATATCAAGAAGAAATAACAATCATAAATATTTATTCATATAGCCAGGGTGCCCCAAAATGCAGGAGGCAAATGCTGGCAACATTGAAAGGAGAAATAGAAGCCTCTATAATAACAGTTGGAGACTTCAATACACCAATCTCATCAATGGATAGAACATCTAGACAGAATATCACTAAGAAAACAGAGATCTTGAATAATATGATAAATGAACTAAACTTAACAGACATTTACAGATTGCATCCCACAACAGCATGATATACATTCTTCTTAATGCTTATGAATCATTCTCCAGCATAGACCACATACTGGGTTACAAGGCAGATCTTAATAAATTTACAAGATTAAATTATGCAAAATCATTTCTCAGATCATAATGGAACTATGATTCCTTTGTTCTACCTCTGTTGAAGGACAAACAACCATGCTATATCTTATTCAGATTAGATTCCCAGAATGCCCAGGGATACGAATGGATATTCATTGTGTGGTCTCCGGATTATTCTCATGGTCGTCAAAAAATGTTGCATGTAGCAACAAGAGCAGCTCTGAAGAAAGAGTTTGGAGGTGGCACATCAAAGATGGAGCACTTGGAACAGCAAAAGAAGGTATATAATTACATGGATATAAAAAAATACTTGCTATCACATCTTTCCCTGCCCCGTTGACTGCAGCTGAGGAAGAATTACAACAGATTAAAATTAATGAGGTTCAAACTGTTGTGTGTGGACACTAAGCATCAAACGCTAAAAAGAGTAGCATTTCTTATTTCTTGAGAAGCTTTTCAGGCTTTGGAAAAATTGAATAACAGACAGCTTAACTATGCGCAGTTGGAAATAGATATAAAAAATGAAATTATTATTTTGGCCAGCACAACAAATACAGAACTAAGTGATTCGCCAAAGACGATTCTCAAAAATTCAGCAAGTTGCTATTTCATGCGGTATTCTAGTTGCAAGAGCCCTCTGCTAGAAATAGTAGAAAAACAACTACAAATAGATGCAATTAGAAAGATTGAGATAGATAGTAGGAATGAGTTGACTGCAGACTTCCTTTACAAAGAAGTACACCCCGAGCAACATGCCCATAAGCAAAATTCTGCAAAACCAAAAGGTCCTGCAGGAAAAAGAGGAATTTGAAGAATAATTCATGGTCTAGCTGAAACTGAAGCCACTACTGATTGAAATAATTATATTAAACATTGTAATACTAGTTTTTAAAAAGTCCAGTTTTTCGTACAAGAGACCTGAGATCATTCCACGTTGATATAAAATCGGGGTAAAATTGCAATTTTTAAAAATAACGCTTTTCATTTCTGTGTGTTTTTAAAATTAATGTATAGAAGACTCATGATTTCTATTTTTGAGTTAAAGCTAGAAAAGGGTTCAACATAGTCATATTTAATCTTGGCACACTTTTCATAGAGAGTGATAATTCCATACTTTCACATGATTGACATAATTCTTAAAAGAGAAATACCTTAAAATATTCATACTTCTTAATGAGTATGTTAAGGACCAGGTTAGATTATTTTCCAATCTCAAAACTTCTTGTTCCTAGGAAAAGGTGGGAAGTTGCTTATTCTAGAGGATCCGTGCTAACTATGTCAGACTGTGGGATCATGTCTGCAAGTTTTAAAAACACAGTGGTTTATTGCAGCAGTCTTTTCTGTTTGATTGCTTTTTTTAATGGCATTGAAATTTCAAATCAGCTTACCCTGAAAGGGTACCAGATATTTTCTATACAGCAGATTTTCTGATGACATTGAAAGACACGTTTAAACAACCTTAGTAAATTATCTCTTTAATTTTCCATATATAAAGTAATTTACTTTTAAGTACCATGAGACCAAATATTTATGTTCAGATTGAAGTTTAATATTTTAAAGTAAACACAATTAAAGCCAAAAATATTTAAAAATTTTAAGTATCAGGATTGAATGTTTACCTCTGAAACCATATATTTATAAGTGCAATGTTTCTTTATCACTTTAGAACAAATATTCAGATTTAAAAAAATCATTTAAAGGTCAAAGTACTTAGCAGTCTAACATAGATTATAAATTTAGCATAAGAATTTTCTTTCAATTTAGATCTTATTTCAAAACACTCAACTTTTTTATATCATTACATTGTGGTTATAATCCCAGAGACACTTTGAGCCTCATTTTTCTTTGATACTTGAAATAGAGGGCGCTAGAACACCTCATCATGCTTAATCTGTTAAACCTGCTGCAAGAGCAATAATATTGAGGAATTGTTTTCTAAGTCAACTGAGTGGATCCAGGATTTGGAAATTCCTGATCTAAACCTTATGCTGCATAAAATGAATATCAGAAATGTACATTTCATAGTATAAATTATGAAGCACTCATTTTTAAACCTTATTATCTTTATGCACCTTTCCAACATTTAATGTATGTTCATGTAAGCAAAACATATTAGAATAATTATGGATTGACAGATTTTTTAAAAAAATAGAAATGAGTGTTTGTATAGGGATTTGTTTGTTTACAAATCATTAGACTACAATATTTAAACATGAAAAAAAAATCTACAGTAATGTTGCACTTTTTAACTAAAGTACTCTTTAAGTTGTTCCATGGGTGCACACATAGATGTGACATATACACAAATTTTTGGATTAAGAAGCCTGAACCTCTGTTGCAGACCATAGCTGCAGCTGTTATTTTCAGTCAGGAAGAATGTTACCTGTCATGAGGGTATAAAATAATCCAGTCGTGAATGTACTGCACCATCCATGTGCAATTATACTTTTAAATTCCACTACACTACAAGAAGGTAAATGGATATTCCAGAATATAGATGTGATTATATAATCTAAAACTAATAATAGCTGAATCAATTATTGCTGAAAATCAGTGATGCATTTGTTATAGATTATAGCTGATTGCTTACAGTATTTTTAGGTGGCATCATCTTAACACTAGATGGTGAATAAAGTATAACTAGTTAATTTAGATAGCAGTAAAGAATTACATGCCTTCTGTGGACATTTTGTAAGTGCATTTTCTATTACAGTAAAGATTTTTCTCTTAAAAAACAATATTGAAACAGGATTAAAGCGCATTGCTTTTCTGGGTGCACAACAGTCTCAAACTGGCACATTCCTCAACATGATAAAGGGCATATATGAAAAATCCACAGCTAGCAACATACTCAATTGCAAACTTAAAGGGAAGGCAGACCAATACCTTTCCTCTAAGTCTGTAACAAGACAACGATGTCCACTGTCAGTATTATTAATCAACATTGTGCTGGAATTAATAGCTAGAGCAATTAGACAAGAAAAAGAAATTAAAAGCCTGCAAATTGGAAAGGAAAAAGCAAATTTCAACTGTTTTCAGGTGACATGATTCTATACATAGGAAGTCTTGAAAAATCTACTAAAGTTAGTTGAAGTAATAAACAACTTCAACAAAGTGGCAGGATATGAAATCAATGCACAACACTCAGTGTTTTTTTTATACACTAGTAATAAGCAATATGAGGAGAAAATCAAGGGAAAAACCCATTTACAATAGCAACCAAAGGAATAAATTATCTAGGAATAAATTTATCCAAGGATGTTAAGGGCTTTCTTTTGGTTTGTTAAAGCTGATGAAATGGAATATAACAGAAATGGACTAGCTTTTAACAATGGGGATTTATTATGCTACAAGTTGAAATTCTATGGCTCTGGGGCAGTGCAATGGTGGCTCAGTGGCAGAACTCTCGGCTGCCATACTGGAGACCCAGGTTCGATTCCCAGAGCCTGCCCATGCCAAAAAAAAAAATTTCTATGGTTGTGAAATCTTCAAATTAAGGCACCAGAAAGATACT
The DNA here is from genome assembly GCF_023851605.1 of Tamandua tetradactyla. Taxonomy (NCBI): domain Eukaryota; kingdom Metazoa; phylum Chordata; class Mammalia; order Pilosa; family Myrmecophagidae; genus Tamandua; species Tamandua tetradactyla. Next base: position 93,662,836 of record NC_135353.1, read on the forward strand.
ACCTTTTCTAAAGAAAGGCTGCTGGCATCGGGGACTCTTCTATCACATGGGAAGGTATGTGGGCAATGTCTGCTGGTACTTCCTTTGTGGGTTCAATGGTTTTATGTTCTGGCTAAAATGGCTCTTTTGGCTTCTCTGGTCCTTGCTTACTTCTCCATATATTTTTCCCTCTCCAACATTTCTCAGCTTTTCTGTCTTTTATCCTCTCATAAAGTACTCCATTAAAGGATTAACATTCACCCTGAAAGGGTGGGTCGTATCTCAATTTAAACAACCTAATCAAAAGTTCCAGTCCAGGGGCGGGCCGCGGTGGCTCAGCGGGCAGGAGTGCTTGCCTGCCATGCCGGAGGACCTCGGTTCGATTCCCGGCCCCAGCCCATGTAAAAAACAAACAAACAAACAAAATATAATAAAACAAGAAAATGTTTAAAGATGTTTCCCTTTCTTCCTCCCTTCCTTCCTTCCATCCTTCCTTCCTTCTCTCTGTCTTTCCTTCCCTTCCTCCCTCTCTCTTTAAAAAAAAAAAAAAAAAAAAAAAAAGTTCCAGTCCACAAAAGATTTGCCCCCACAGGGATGCATTTAAAGAACATGGCCTTTTCTAAGGTACATAAAATCTTTGAATCAGCAGACTCCACCTCCTGGACACCCAAAAGACATGTTCTTTCCATATGCAAAATAAATTCATTCCATCACAATATCACAAAGGCTTAAATCATTTCAATAACCATATTAAGTACACAGTCTCATCAAAATCAGTTAAAGATGTGGTCTGTCCTTTAGGAAAAATTCTCCTCTGGCTGTGAGCCTGTGAAACTTACCTGCTTTCAGTAAACAATGAAGGCACAGTCATAGGATAAATGTTCCCCTTTCAATAAGGAGAAATTGGAAGGAAAATAGGGATCAAAGGTCCCAAACAGTTCCAAAACCAGTAGGGCAAAGTATATTAGATTTCAATCTGAGAGTCATCTACAGAAAGATATTTTATCCTTGGGGCTTTAAAGAGTGGCAGTCCTACTCTTTCCAAGGGCTTAGGCAGCAACCCTGCTTTCTGCAAACTGTGGAGTGAGGGCTCCAACATCTCCAGACATTGGGGAGATGACCATGCTCTCTATTCCACCCTCTTCAAGCATCTTGGCAAACAGACTCTCTGTCATCTCCAGGGCACAGGCTTAACCATCTCTAGACATTGTGGATATAGCCAGGCTCTCTCCAATCCCCAGGAATGTGCTCCACCCACTCTGAGGCCTGGGACAACAGCATTAATCCTGAACAATGGAGTGACCAAGCTCCCCTCAATTCACCAGGCATCTGAGAACCCTGGAATGGTAACACTCCTCTTGAATAATGGGGCAAAAGGCCTACCCTCTGAAAATCTGGAGCAAACTCACCCTTTCGATGTGCATGTTAGGGTCTGCTCTACTGGCCTGAGGTTTCTTTGCTCCATGCCTCATTTTCCATGGTTCTTCTTTTGAAATAATTTTTCCTTCAATCTGTCCCTTTTCTGTACCTTTTAGCCAATGGTTCCATTCATACAGCTTTTGCAAAAATTTACTGGTTTCTCAAGCAGCACACAGGGCTCACAACCATCAGACAGTAGGACTTTCCACAAATCCATTTCCAATTCTGACTTTTCCTGAAATGGATGACCGGTAAAATCTTCACATGGGGCACTATTCACAGGGGGCTCAGTTTCTGGAAGCCCAGAATTTCCCAATGCATCAATTTCTGGTTTCTTTTTACCCAACAGTTCAATTTTTGCCAATCCCTTTCTTCTCACATTTTACTGTAGGTTGCAGGGAGAAGCCAGGCCATGTTTTCCACATTTTTTGGTAAATCTGTCCAACTAAATATTACAGATCATCTCTTTCAAATTCTACCTTCAATCTGACATTGGAACTCAGTTTTGCCAAACTCTCTGCCACTTTTTAAAAAGTATCACCTTTCCTCCATTTTGCAATGACACATATATCACTTCTTTGTAAAGCCTCATCAGAAGTACCTTTAGCATCAATATTTCTACCAAGCATCTCTTCAAAGTAATCTAAGCCTTTTCTATAAAACTCACAATTTTTCCAGAAACTTCCACTTATCCATTTATAAAGCTGTTCCATCATTTTTTTGTATTTGGATATCACAACTACTAGCTTTTAACAATGGGGATTTATTATGCTACAAGTTGAAATTCTATGGCTCTGGGGCAGTGCAATGGTGGCTCAGTGGCAGAACTCTCGGCTGCCATACCAGTTATATGCTGCTTACAAAAAACTCATTTTACTCAAGAGGATGCAAATAGATTGAAAGTGAAAGGATAGAAAAACATGTTCCACATGAGTTGTAACCAAAGCAAGAGTAGCTATACTAATATCAGGCAAAATAGACTTTAAATGTAAATGTAAATATATCATAAGATACAAAGAAGGACACTATAAAATTAGAAATGAGATGGAGTGCATTACCACAGACCCTGAAGAAATAAAAGATATCATAAGAGGATATTATGAACAACTATATGTTGACAGACTAGACAACTTCGATGAAATGGACAAATGCCTGGAAACAAACAAACAAGCTACAGTGACTCAGGAAGAAATAGAAGATCTCAGCAAACCAATCACAAGTAAAGAGATTCAATCAGTCATTAAAAATCTTCCTACAAAGAAAGGCCCAGGACCAGATGGCATCACAGGGAAATTTTATCAAACATTCCAAAAGGACACCAGACCTGCTCAAAGTTTTACAAAAAATTGAAGAAAAGGGAATACTACCTAACTCATTTTATGAAGCTAATATAATTTTAATAGCAAAACTGGACAAAGATGCTATAAGAAAGGAAAACTACAAGCCAATCTCCCTAATGGAAATAGATGCAAAAATTCTCAATAAAATATTGGCAAACTGAGTCCAACAGCACATTAAAAGAATTGTACACCACAACTAAGTGATGTTTGTACCAGGAATGCAATGATGGTTCAGCACAAGAAAATCAATTAATGTAATACAGCACACTAAACAATCAAAAGGGAAAAATCATATGATCATCTCGACTGTTGCTGAAAAATCATTCGTCAAAATTCAGCATCTTTTTCTGATAAAAACACTTGAAAAGATAGGAATCAAAGGTAACTTTCTCAATATGATAAAGAGCAATATGAAAAACTGGTAGCCAGTATCATACTCAATGGAGAGAGAGACTCTAAACTTTCTCCCAAATCAGGAATGAGACAAAGATACCATCTGTCACTACTATTATTCAACACTGTACTAGAAGTTCTAGCTAGAGCACCCAGGCAGGAAAAAAAAAGCCATCCAAATTGATAAGGAAGAAGTAAAACTATCATTATTTGCAAATGACATGAAAATCCTCAGAAATGTACAACAAAGTTACTTGAGTTAACAAACAAATTCAAGATGGTGGTGGGACATAAAATTAATGAGCAAAAATCAGTAACGTTACTATACACAGGCAAAGACCTAACTGAGAAGTCAGTTAAGGAAAAAATTCCAGTTAAAATAGCAACTAAAATAATCAAGGAGACTTCTGGGAAGATGGCCTAATAGACCTCAAGGTTAGCCCTGCTTCATGGAAAAGTTGGAGAAGGGACAGGAGGGTGACTGAGGCAGTGATTGAGAGGTGCAGCTGACCTGGAAGAGCCTTCTACACCACATGGGCAGCCCTAGTTGCAGAGGCTGAAGAACTGAAAGGCAGAAAGCTGGAGCCTGGCGCAGAGGTGCAGAGCCTGCGTGAGTGCACAGAAGGGAGCCGGGGCTAGGAAGTAAGCCAGGTGGCATTCCTTGAGCATGTTACCCTCACCAGCACAGGGCCATGACTGGTGACTCACCCCACACCCCATGCACCTGAATCCTGTCACCTGTTCCCATTCCCCGCGCTCCAGGCACCCCCATCTCACCAGCCCCCAGTGCACATACCTGCCCCCCACCCCCACCCCAAATGCAGCCCAACCCACTTCTCCTGCACTGCTCTCAAGCACTACCTCCCCCTCCCTGTTCCCTACAGTCTATTGCTAGTGCATAAAGGCTATGGGTGCTTACCTCCATACGCAGGCTACCCCTGCCCCCACCCCACCCATAGTGTCACACAGCCTCAGCCCGCCCCCCAAGCACTGACATCAGTTTATAGCACTCCTAAACTCACACATATGCAAGGGCCCCCAATCATGTCATTTAGCTCTGGAAACCTCAGTTTACAGCAGTCATAGAACCATGCATGTGCACACCCCTCAGCCACACTTCCCAGGTCTGAGAAAGTGCTGACTTATGCAGTCGGGTCACATATGTCCATAATCCACAAAGGCATGATGCCAACCTGCTGCCAAAGCTCTATGCATGCACACAAAGGGTCCTGTGCCTTAGAACAGTGCACATCAGGATTATGCCCCCCAGGCTGATGCACCCACACAGCCACATCCTCCCTGGCCACTAGGCACCCATGTTCACAAGCATCAGCATAACATCCCCAACCTGTTCTTATACCTGGCTGAAACAAATCACCACACTGAGTGCCCCACCCCGTACCGTATTCCCTGTTGCACAACCATCCCACAAACACAAGACCTTAGGCTACTGAAAGAAATAAACTCCTAAAGTAAGCCAATCAAGATATTTACATGGCACAAAAACAGCAGAAGATCACTAAGCATATCACAATACAGACAGATAAAGCTCTGCTTAATGACCAAATTAAAACACCAGAGGAGACACAGACATTGCAACAACTAATCAAAGATGTTCATACAACTCTACTTAATAAAATAAGTGGGATAGCAAATGATTTAAGGAGATCAAGAAGACAGTAGAAGAGCATAAAGAGGAATTTGAAAGAATAAATAGAAAAATAGCAGATATCACGGAGATTAAAGACTGTTGACCAAATAAAAAACATATTATAGTCACACAACACCAGATTTGAAGAGACAAAAGAAAGAATAAGTGATATAAAGGACAAGGTAACTGATTTCAAAACTCAAAACTGCAAATGGCAAAAAAGTTGGAAAAATTTGAATTGTATCTCCGAGAAATGATAGACAAAACAAAGCAAGCAAATAAAAGAATCATTGATGTCATTGAAGGAGAAGAGAGGAGTAAAAAGCTATGAAGAGTAGTTGAGGAGATAATGGGGGAAACTTCCCAACCCTCATAAAAGGCATAAATATACAAGTCAAAGAAGCCCAACGAACTCCAAACAGAATAAATCCAAACAGATCTTTCCCAAGACACATACTAACCAATCTGTCAAATATTGAAGAGAAGTAGAAAATCCTGAAAGCAGCAAGAGAAAAACAATCTACTACATTCAAGGTAAACCCAGTAAGAATGAGTTCAGACTACTCAACCAGCACTCTGGATGCGAGAAAGCAGTGGTATGATATATTTATGTTCTTGAAAGAGAAAGCCTTCAAGCCAAGAATTCTATACTCAGCCAAATTGCCTTCAAAACAATTAAAGTTTTCACAGACAAAGAAGTCTTGAAAGAATTTGTCAACAAGAGACTGGCCCTACAAGAAATATTAAAAGGAGTACTGCTGGCTGAAAAAAAAGACAGGAGAGGGAGGTCTGGAGGAGGGCACAGAATTGAAGATGACCACTAAGGGTAATTTAAAGAATACAAAGAGAAAAAGTGAAAAAAAAATATAGATCTGACAAATAAAAAAGATAAGGTGGTGGACTCAAGAAATGCCTTTTCAGTAATAACTTTGAATGTTAACAGATTAAACATATGAATTAAAAGACACAGGCAGAATGGATTAAGAAACATAACCCAGCTATGTGCTACTTACAGGACATTCATCTTAGACATAAGGATACAAATAGACTGAAAGTGAAAAGATGGAAAAAGATTTTCCACAAAAGTTGTAACCAAAAGAAAGCAGGGGTAGTTATACTAATATCACACCAAATAGACTTTAAATGTGAAGACATCATAAGAAACGAAGAAGGACACTATATACTAATTAAAGGGTCAATTCACCAAGAAGATATAACAATCATAAATGTTTATGCTCCCAATCAAGGAGCGCTAAAGTACATGAGACAGACATTGGCAAAACTGAAGGGAGTGATAGATGTTTCAACAATAATAGTAGAAGACTTCAATACACCACTCTGTATAGATAGAATAATCAGACAAATCAACAAGACAATAAAAATGTTAAAGAACATGATAAATGAATAAGACCTAAAAGACATATATAAGTCTTGCACCCCAAAGCACAAGGATATACATTCGTATCTAGTGCTTATGGAACATTCTCCAGGATAGATCATATATGGGGCACAAAACAGGTCGGTATTAATTTAAAAACATTGAAAGGACTTTCTCTAATCACAGTGGGATGAAGCTGGATCTCAATAACTACCAAAGAATGAGAACATTGACAAATATATGGAGATTAAATAGCACATTCTTAAACAACCAGTGGGTCTAAGAAGAAATTGCTAGAGAAATTAGTAGGTATCTGGAGATGAATGAAAATGAGAATGCAACTCATCGAAATTTATGGGATGCAGCAAAGGCTGTGCTGAGAGGGAAATTTATTGCCCTAAATCCCTACATTAAAAGACAAGAAAGAGCAAAAATTGAGGAGTTAACAGCACACCTGGAAGAACTTGAGAAAGGACAGCAAACTAACCCCAAAGCAAATAGAAGAAGAGAAATAATAAAGATTAAAGCAGAGATAAATTAATGGGAGATCAAATGAACAGTAAAAAGAATCAATAAAACCAAAAGTTGGTTCTTTGAGAAAATCAATAAAACTGATGGGCCACTAGCAATACTGACAAAAAAGAGACGATTTAAATGAACAAAATCAGAAATGAGAAGGGATGCATTACCACAGACCCTGAAGAAATTAAAGAAATCATAAGAGAATACTATGAACAACTATACACCAATACTATACAACAATACTATACACCAACAAACTAGAAAACTTAGATGAAATTAACAAATTCCCGGAGACGCACACAGAAGCTACACTGACTTAGGAAGAAATAGAAGATTTCAACAAACCAATCACAAGTAAAGAGATTAATCAGTTATCAAAAAGTTTCCTACAAAGCAAAGTCCAAGACCAGATGGCTTCACAGGAGAATTTTATCAAATATTCCTTAAAGAACTAATACCAATCCTGCTCAAACTTTTCAAAAAATTTGAGGAAAAAAGAACTCTGCCTAACTCATTTTATGAAGGTAATACCATTTTAATACTTAAACCAGGTAAAGATGCCAAAAGAAAGGAAAACTACAGGCCAATCTGCCAGAATGCAAGGACGGTTCAAAATAAGAAAATCAACTAATGTAATATAGCACAGCAAGAAATCGAAAGGGAAAAATCACGTGATCATCTCGATTGATGCGGAAAAAGCATTCAACAAAAATTCAGCTTCCTTTTCTGATAAAAACACTCTAAAAGGTAGGAATCAAAGGTAACTACCTCAATGTGATAAAGGGGATATATGAAAAACCAATAGCCAGCATTGTACTCAATGGTGAGAGACTGAAAGCTTTCCCCCTAAGATGAGGAATGAGAAAAGGATGCCCACTGTCACCATTATTATTCAACATTGTGTTAGAAGTTCTAGCTCAAACAATCAGGAAGGACAAAAAAATAAAAGATATCCAAATTGGAAAGGAAGAAGCAAAACTCTCATTATTTGCAGATGATATGATACTATACTTGGAAGATCTTGAGAAATGTACAGCAGAGTTACTTGAGCTAATAAACAAATTCAGCGAGGTGGCAAGATATAAAATTAATGTGCAAAAATCCGTAACATTTCTATACACAGCAATGACTTACCTGAGGAGTCATTAAAGAAACAATTCCATTCAATATAGCAACTAAAAGAATCAAGTACTTAGGAATGAACTTAACTAGGATGTAAAGGACTTGAACACAGAAAATAATATGACACTGTTAAAAGAAATCAAAGGAGATCTGAATAGGTGGAAAGATATTACCTGCTCATGATAGGAAGGCTAAATATAGTTAAGATGTCAACTCTACCCAAATTGATCTACAGATTCAACACAGTACCAATAAAACTTCCAACTACTTACTTTGAAGATTTGGAAAAGCTAATTACCAAATTCATCTGGAAGGGAAATAGACCCCGAATAGCTAAAAGCATCTCAAAAAGAAGAGCAAAGTGGAAGGATCACCACTCCCTGATTTTAACAACTGTTGTAGAGCCACAGTGGTCAAAACAGCATGATACTGGCATGCAGATAGAAGCATTGACCAATGGAGTCGAATCGAGAGTGCAGAAATAGACCACCTAATCTATGGTCAACTGATTTTTCACAAAGCCCCCAATTCCTCTGAACTGGGACAAAATAGTCTTTTCAAGAATTGGGCATGAAAAAACTGGACATCAATACCCAAAAGAATGAGGGAGGAGCCCTATCTTACACCCTACACAAAAAGTAATTTAAAGTGAATCAAACTCCTAAATCTTCAAGCACCATACACCATAAAGTTTCTACAAGAAAATGTAGGGAAAATCTTCAAGACCTAGTAATAGGAGGTAGCTTGCTAAACTTTATACCCAAAGCACAAGCAATGAAAGAAAAAAATAGATAAATGGGAACTCTCTAAAATAAAATGCTTCTGCATCTCAAAAGACTGTCAAAAAGACGAAGAGGCAGCCAACTAAATGGGAGGAAATATTTGGAAATCACATATTGGACAAAGGCTTGATTTCCTGTATAAACAAAAAATTCATGCAACCCAACAACAAAAGAACAAACAACCCAATTATAAAATAGGGTAAAGATATGAATTGGCATTTTTCTGAAGAGCAAATACAGATGGCTCAAAAGTACATGAAGAGATGCTCATTTTCATTGGCTATGAAGGAAATGCAGATAAACAATGAGATAGCACCTCACACTTATAAGAATGGCTGCTATTAAATAGACAGGAAACTGTAAATGTTGGAGAGGATGTGGAGAAATTGGGACATTTATGCACTGCTGGTGGGAATGCATAATGGTGCAGCCACTAAGGAAGACTGTTTGGCTTTCCTTAAGAAACTAAATACTGGGTTGCTCTATGACTTAACAATAGCACTACTTGGTATATACCCAGAAGAGCAGAAAGCAACGACAAAAACAGGCATTTGCATACGACGTTCATAGTTGCATTATTCACAATCCACAAAAAATGGTAACAAACCAAATGCCTATCAACAGACGAGTGGATCAACAAAATGCGGTATATACATACAATGGAATATTATGCAGCAGTAAGACAAAATGACATTCTGAAGCACATGAGAACATGGATGAGCCTTGAGGACATAATGCTTAGTGAAATTAGTCAAACACAAAAGGTAGATACTTTATGATTCCACTTTTATGACCACCATAAAGGTATAATCAGAGGTTTATAATACAAAATATAGGGGACTTAGAAATGGGTGAACCATTAGTCAATGAGGTTGTACTCCAATGTCAGGGAATAGATAGGAGTGAAGATGGCTCTCTAGTGGATCTATAAGTAAAATTACCATATTGAAGATGAACAAGATTGAAAGAGGTTGTATACACCTATGTGCCCATTGATTAATACTAGAAATATGAATTAGTTCTTGCAAGATTTACTTAAAAAATATGATTCTTGTACAAAGAATGTTTTAGTCCAAGGTACGGGGGAAAACTGCTATTGCATGCTATGAGCTATGTTCAAAAGGAAACCATCAGCACTACCACAGCAACAGCAGAGGTAAATAATTGGGTGAGGGACAAGGGTTAAGAGAAAGTTTAGATTTCCTATTTGTTGAGGGAGTGTTTATTGGTTTTCTTTCTCCTGGGAACAATGAAATTATCTAAAATTGAGAATGTTGATGAACTGTGGACTTTGGGCCCTATACATGATGCCCAATAAATAGAGGTGGCTGAAGGATGCACTGATGGAGAAGTAGGTTGGCAAATGATGGTGTATACTGATGAGTGAAGGTTGTGCTGTTACAAAAAGGAACAAAGTTTTGAGGCATGCAATCATGTGAATGAACATGTGGGACATATGGTGAGACAAAATAAGCCAGAAACAAACAACAAAAAAAACCAACAACAATGGTATGGTCATCTTTATAAAATGCTTATAAGAAAACAGGGGCCTAGATTGTAAGCTTTTAAAGCAGACACATTAAGTTCGGAGTGGTGATTATTATTTCTGGATTTTGAGGGGCTGTTTCATATATATAACCTGATACTTAGGGATAAGAATGAAGCTGAATAGGTTGGAGTTAAAATAATTCAGAATGTAAGGGTAAGGAAGACAGTGTCTATATTTTAGAACCACACATACTCTTTAAGACCAATGGAAGAAAGTTTTATTTGATCTGGAACTGAAATTTTCTGTAGTGCATAATCTAATTCTGTATAGCTCATTTGAACAATTGAAACACAGGGAGCACAGAATAAGAAAGAGGTCCTTTAATCCTGTATAGATTATTGTAATGCCTGGATATATCCTAGAATGTATTGTGCATATAATCAAAAGGTATTGGCAAAGTCCCCTGAGGGATGGGAGAAAGAATATGGAACAAGTAAACCTTACCATCAGAGAATCCCCTGATAGTGTGTCAAACTTTAGGGACACTCAAATCAATAGGCCTTGTCCGCAACCATGAGGCTTACTGTTGTGAAGCTTATGTAGGTAGTGGAGAAGCTTAGACTACCTATAGGCATGTCTAAGAGTTACTTCTGGAAAACCTCTTTTGTTGCTCAGATGTGGCCTCTGTCTCTTTAAGCCCAACATTGCAAGTGAAATCATTGCCCTCCCCCCTATGTGTGACATGACTTTCAGGGATAAGAGTCTCCCTGATGATGTGGGAGATGACTCTCAGGGGTGAATCCAGACCTGGCACCATGGGACCAATGATTCCATCATGACCAAAAATGGGAAAAGTAGTGTAACTAATAAAGTGTCAGGGCAGAGAGGGTTCAGGTGAAATTGAGAGGCCACTCTGGAGATTGCTCTCATGCAAACTTCAGTTAAACCCTGCTACCTATAATAACTTGCCAACCCCCAACCATGACCATTCCAGCCAATACTAAAGAACACCTAGGGCAATATATAAGATTCCACAAGGGTTCCATGCACTAGAGTAACTTTCCAGAAACCTGCAACCTTCACATGGGTCCCTTGTCCAGATAAATACTGAAACCTAGCCCAGCCTCTCCAGAACATCAGAGAGTTCCAGTTCCCTGCCCCATAATTGTGACAGACCCTTCCAATACGAAAAATTTAGAATTGCCATAGCCCAAACACTCCTAAAGAGAGTGATGGAAAGATCAAAGTTGATTGCGGAGTTATACAGAGTAGATAGGATTGAACAAACGAATGTGAATACTGAATCATTAAATTGACATCTCTTTTAGTCTCCAGTATTTCAGAGCAGCTAAAAGTAAAAACCTAAAATTGTGGAATTGTAACCCATGTCAAACTCTGAAATATGTTCTACAACTAATTGTGTTGCTGTGCTTTGAAATTTATGGCTTTTTTGTATATATGTTATTTTTCACAAAAAAAGAAGAAAATAAATGCAATTGTCATGATAAAAAAATTTAAGCCATCTAGCCTTCTGTATTCTGGAGCAGTTAGAAGGAAAATTATGAAAGGATCATATGAAAGCTCATGACAGACTCTGGGATCTGACCTGTAACTGTTTGTTGAAGAATACTTTGAAAACTATTGCTTTTTTGTTTCTTTGCTTTGTATATGTGTTATACTATACAATTAAAAAAGTTAAAAAATAAAGAAATAAAATAATCAAGTAACTAGGAATGAACTTAACTAGGGCCACACAGAACTTGTATACAGAAAACTACATAGCTGCCAAAAGAAATTAAAGAAGCTCTAAATAGGTGGAAAGATACTCCAGTTCATGGATAGTAAGTTTAAATATGTTTAATATGTCAATTCTACCCAAATTGATCTGCAGATTCCATGCAGTACTAATCAAAATTCCAACAACCTTCTTTGAAAACTTGGAAAATCTAGTTAACAAATTCTTCTGGAAGAGAAAGAGACCCCAAATAACCAAAAGCATCCTAAGAAAAGAAGAATGAAGTGGGGGGATTAAGTAAATCTTCTCATGAAGTCACAGTTGTCAAAGCAACATAGCAATGGCACAAAAGATGGAAGTATTTACCAATGGAATTGAATTGTGCATACAGAAACAGGCCACCAAATCTATGGTCGACTGATTTTTTTTTTTATTTTAACTTTTTTGGGTGGGGGTGTGTACATGGTCTGGGAATCAAACTTGAACCCGGGTCTCCTGCATGATAGGTGAGAATTCTACAACTGAACCACCCATGCACCTGGTCAACTGATTTTTCACAAGACTCCCAAATCCACTGAACTGGTACAAAAGTTTTTTCAATAAATGTGCATGGAAGAAGTAGATATCAATAGACAAAAGAATGAAAGAGAACCCTTACCTTACACCCTATACAAAATTTACTCAAAGTGGATCAAACACCTAAGTATAAGTACTAGTACCATAAACCTTCAAGAAAATGTAGGGAAACATCTTCAAGACCTAGTAATAGGAGGTAGCTTCCTAAACTTTACGCCCAAAGCACAAGCAACAAGAAAAAAAGTTAACAAATGGGAACTCCTCAAAATGAAATGCTTCTGCACCTCAAAAGGCTTTGTCAAAAAAACGTGAACAACCAACTCAATGGTAGGAAATATTTGGAAATCACACATTGGACGAAAGTTTGATATCTTGTATACATATAGGGAAATCATACAACAAAACAACAAAAGATCAAACTACCCAATTATAAAATAGGCTAAAGATATGAATTGGTATTTTTCTGAAGGGCAAATACAGATGGCTCAAAAGCACATGAAGATATGCTCATATTCATTAACTACAAGGGAAATGCAGATCAAGACTACAATGAGGTACCACCTCACACCTGTATGAATGGCTGCTATTAAACAAACAGAAAACTACAAATGTTGGAGAGGATGTGGAGAAACTGGGACACTTATGCACTACTGGTGGGAATTTTTAATGGTACAGCCACTACGAAAGACAGTTTTGTGTTTCCTTAAGAAATTAAATATCAATTTGCTTTATGACCCTTTGATAGCACTATTTGATATACACCCAGAAGAGCTGAAAGCAGTGACGCAACAGACATTTGCACACCAATGATCACAGCAGCTTTATTCACAATCACCAAAAGATGGAAACAATCCAAATGCTCATAAACAGATGAGTGGATTAACAAAATGTGGTCAATACATACAATGGAATATTATGCAGCAGTAAGATGAAATGACATCCTGAAGTACATGACAAGATGGATGAGCTTGAGGACAAAATGCTGAGTGAAATAAACCAGACCCAAAAGGATTGAAAATGCACGATTCCACTTTTATGACCATATTAAAGGTAAAATCAGAGGCTTATAATAAAGAATATAGGGTAATTAGAGATACATATAAGCTAGAGATGGGTGACGGGTTAGCTCATTGTGGTTGAACTCAAATATAAGGGACTAGATAGAAATATTACCATATTGAAGGTGAACATGTTTGAAAGAGGTTGTATGTGCCTCACTGATTAATGCTACAAATATAAAAAAAGTTATTACATGAACTACTTCAAACGTATTCCTGCAGAAAGAGTGTTTAAGTTCAGGGTATGGGTAAAAACTACTATCGCATGCTATGAGCCATGTTTAACAAATAAAAAACATCAGCCATACCACAGCAACACAAGGGATAAATAATGTGGGGAGGGACAAGTTTTAAGGGGAGATTAAGATTTCCTATTTGGTGAGGGTGTGTTTATTGGTTATCTTTCTCTTGGGAACAATTCAATTATTTAAAATTGGGAGTGTTGATGGCCTGTGGACTATGGGTATTATACATGATGCCTAATGAATGTAGGTGGCTGAAGAATGCACTGACTGAGAAGTAGATTGATGAATGATGGTGTCTACATGTGGTGAAATATTGTGCTGCTACAAAGGGAATGAAATTGTAAGACATACTATGATGTGAATGAGCCTGTGGAACATTTGGTGAGGCAAAATAAGCCAGAAATGAAAGAACAATTGCTGTATGGTCTCCTTTAGAAAATGTTTATAAGAAAACAGGAGCCTAAGTTGTAAGCTCTTATAACAGACACATTTAGTCTGGAGTGGTAATTGTTATTCCTGGATTTTGTGAGGCTATTTTATACATGTATAACCTGGTATTCAGAGATAAGAATGAGGCAGATCAGGTCGGGATTGAGGAAATTCAGAACACAGGGGTAAGGAAAAAATTGTCTATATTTTAGAACCTCACCTACTCTTTGAGACCAAGAGAAGAATGTTTTATTTTGTCCAGAACCTAAATTTTCTGTAGCACATAATCTAACTCAACCTGTCTGGATAGCTAATTTGAACAATTGAAGCACAGGATGCCTAGAGTAAGAACGAAGACCTTTAATCCTGTATTGCTTAATTTTTTGACTGGATACATCCAGAATTAAGCAGATAATCTGTAAGTATTGGCAAAGCCCCTTGAGGGATGAGAGAAAAATATGGAACTATTAATTTACTATTGAGAAACCCTGATACTGTGTTAAATATTAGGGACACCCAAATCAACAGGCCAAACCCTTAGCCTTAAGGCTTGCTGTTGTGAAGCCCATGTATGTAGTGGAGAAGCTTATCCTTCCTAGGTATGCCTAAGGGTTACTTTTGAAGAACTTCTTTTGTTGCTCAGAAGAGGCCTACCTCTCTCTAAGGCCAACTCTCTAAGTGAAATTATTGGCCTTCCACCTAAGTGGGATATGACATCCATGTGTGAAAGTCTCCCTGATGGCATGGGAGATGACTCTCAGAAATGAGTCTGGCCCTCACATTGTGGGATAAACAATGCCATCCTAACCAAAAGGGGGGAAAGAAGTGTAACAAATAAGGTTATCAGTGGCTAAGAGATTTCAAATAAATTTGAGAGACTGCTCTGGAGGTCATTCTTATGCAAGCTTCACTTAGACATTGCTAAGTATCATAATTTGCCAAACCTCAACTGTTCTAGTTTGCTAGCTGCTGGACTGCAAATAGAAGAAAACAGAATGGCTTTTAAAAACAGGAATTTAATAAGTTGCTAGTTTACAGTTCTAAGGCTGTGGAATTGTCCAAATTAAAACAAGTTTATAGAAATATCCAACCTAAGGCATCCTGGGAAAGAAACCTCATTTCAAGAAGGCTGATGACATTCAGCATTTCTCTCTCAGCTGGAAGAGCACATGGTGAACATATAACATCATTCAGGAAAGAGCAGAAAGAAAAGGCAGATAAATAACTGCAAAGAACTGTAAATTGCTCTCTCTGGATGGTGGCTATTGATGACCACCTCCCCACTATTTTTGATAGGTCCTTGGATAGCTGCTGTTGACAGAAAGATGTAAAAGTTCTCTTTCCCAAGAATAGGTGTGAGCAGAACAATCCCTAATAACAGCTTTTGTTTAGAGATTTCAAATTGCGGGTTCATTGCTCTGAGGGCAGTTATTGTTTCAATCCACTGCAGACAAAAATGGCAGCAGCCATTGTTTCAACCTCCCCAGACAAAGGTGGCAGCTGCGGAGATTTAAACATACAGCACTTCCTCAGAGCTGCAGGAAAGCTTGCTGAGGGGTTGCATAAGCTGGGCAGTCCAGGAAAGTTCAGCTTTTAAGAGGTGCTAGGGAAGTTTGGAGCCCTTCCTAATCCCCTCAACAGGGCACTTTGGAGCTGATCTGTGCCCCCTTTGTGGGTTCCTGGCTCTCTTGTATCTGGGAACAACTGACATAGGAAAGTCCTCTCTGGGGTGACCCTCCACAAAGAATTTGCCCTGTAGGCAAAAGCTGCATGAGACAATGAAAGGAGCATAGAAATATAGAGGCAGATTGTCTGGGACAAAGTCCTGCTGGCATCAAATACCTGGCAGAAGGAAATCTGTCTTATGGAAAAGAAAGGATGACAAGAAATTCCTGTGAACAGAACTCCAAAACAACTAACAAGCAAAAGCCCAGAACAATGCAGAGGTTAGTAAAGAGAAGGAGCTCCCTGCACACTCTACATCTTGGACAGACCTTCCTGACACCAAAGTGGTTATTGATATCCAGCTTCATTCCATTGTGATCAGAGTAAGTGCTTTGAATAATTTCAATGTTTTCAAATTTATGAAGACCTGTTGTGTGCCCCAGTATTTGATCTAGCCTGGAGAATGTTCCATGAGCATTAGAGAAGAATGTATATCCTGGTACTTTGGGCTATAATGATCTATATATGTCTGTTAGGTATAATTCATCTTTCAGGCTATTTAACGTCTCTATTTCCCTGTTGATCTTCCAACTGGTTTTTCTATATATAGAAGAGAATGGTGTATTGAAGCCTCCTTCTATTATTGTTGAAACATCTATTATTCCCTTTAGTTTTGCCAGTGTCTGTCTCATGTACTTTGGAGCTCCTTCTTTCGGAGTATAAATATTTATCATTGCTATTTCTTCTTGCTGAATTGTCCTTTTTAATAATATATATTGTCCTTCTTTGTCTCTTATGATGTCTTGCATTTAAAGTCTATTTCTTATGATATTAGTATAGTTACTTTTGCTTTCTTATGGTTACAATTTGCTTGGGACATCTTTTTCCATCCTTTCACTTTTAATCTATTTGTATCCTTGTGTCTAAGATGAGTCTCTTGCAAGCATTTCTTAATTCTTCTGCCAATCTGTATTTTGAATTGGTAACTTTATTCCATCAATTTTCAAAGTTTTTACTGAAATGCATTTCTTGAATCCACCATCTTAATAAAATAAAAAATCTTTTAGATTTTATTTGTGTGAGCTATATATTGCCTTTGCTGTTTCTCTTTTTATCCTTTAAGTTACAGTTACTGGTATTATTCATTTTCTGTGCCCTCCTCCAGGCTTCCCTCTCTTGTCTTTTTTTTTCTAATGGCAGAACTCCCTTACATATTTCTTGTAGAGCCAGTCTCTTGTTGACAATCTTTCAAGATTTGTTTGTCTGTGAATATTTTAATCTCTTCCTCACCTTTGAAAGCACAGTTTAACGGGGTACAAAATTCTTGGCTGGAAGCCTTTCTTTTTGAGGATCTTAAATATATAATACCACTGCCTTTTCACCACCATGGTGCCAGTTGCATAGTCTGAACTCAGTACTATGTATGAAGTTGGTTCTTTTTCTCTTGCTTCTTTCAGGATTTTCTGCTTCTCTTCAACATTTGACAGACTGATTAGTATTTGTCTTGGGGAATGCCTGTTTGGATTTATTCTATTTGGAGTTCATTGAGCTTCTTTGACTTTCATATTTATGTCCTTTATAAGGGTGGGGAAGTTTTCCCCCATTATGTCTTCAACTAATCTTCCCAACCCTTTACTCTTCTCTTCTCCTCCTGGGACACCAATTGTTCTTATACAACTGTGCTTTGTTCCATCCATCTTTTTCCCTGAGGTCCAGTTCAAATTTTTCCATCTTTTTTGACATTTGCTGCTTTGAGTGTTCCAAATCAGTGGTCCTCTCCTCTAGTTAGCTTATTCTTTCTTCAGTCTCTTCAAATCTGCTGTTGTGTGCCTCTAGTATGTTTTTTATTTGATCTACAGTATCTTCCACTTCTGTGATATCTGTTATTTTTCTATTTATTCTTTCACATTCTTCTTTATGTTCTTCTGGTGTCTTCTTGATCTTCTTTATGTCTGTAGCCCTCCCACTTAGTTTATGTAGTAGAGTTATATGAACAACTTTGATTAGTTGTTCCATAGTCTGTGTGTCCTCTGGTGTTTTAATTTGATCATTAAAGTGGGTTTATCTGTCTCCATCATGATATGGTTAGTGATTTTCTCTTGCTTTTGTGGCATGTAAATATCTTGATTGGTTTATTTTGGAAGTTGATGTCCATCAGTAGTCTAAAGTCTTGTATTTGTGGCATGGATGTAGAGCTGGATGCAAGGGTGTATGTAGGGTAGGGCACAATATTGCGGTGATGTGTTGCAGTGCAGGTATAGGCACAAGTTGGGGATGCTGCACTGTTGCCTGCGAGTGTGGGCACCCAACAGCAGGGATAATGTGGCTGTGTGGGTGCATGTATCTTAGAGGTGAGGCCATGGTTTGTGCTGGTCTAGAGCATGGAGCCCTTTGTGCACATGGGCAGAGCTCAGGGAAGCAAGTAGGCATTGTGCTTGTGGGCTGAGGTGGATGTGGCCCAACTGTGTAGGTCAGCACTTTTCCAGAGGTGGGGGTTGTGACTGCAAGCTGTGTGCATGCACAGATCTGGGAGGACCACAAACTGATGCACATGTGTGCAGAGCTGGGGGTGGTGTGGTGTTGCAGGACTGTATCAGCTGGGGGTGGGTGTAGCCTGGATATGGAGGTAAGCACCTGCAGCTTTTATGCTCTTGTAACCACCTGCAAGGATCAGGGAGGGGGCGGTAGCGCTGGAGAGGGGTGGAACAAGACTGCATTTTTTCTTCTCAGTTCCTTAGCTTTGCAACAAGGAGCTCCCTACGTGGTGCAGAAGACTCTCCCAGGTCACTTACATTCTGGAATCACCATCTCAGTCAACTTCTTGTGCCTTCTGTATCTGTTCCTTGGACCAGCGGTGAACTCGACCTAGCCTTTTCTGCCATCTTCCTGAAACCTCATTATGGTTTTAAAGATGTTGGTTGGTTGTTGTTGGTCATGCTGGATACAGTGATGCAGGAAAGGGATGAACTGAAGTCTTCAAATTTGAAACATCAGCACGTGTATGAACAATGTACAAGTTTGCACATATACCGTGAAATAAAATTTTATTTTCTGTGATATATTGTTTGATAATGATGGTGATGAGGAGACAGGATGCCTGGAATCTGCTAACCCTCTGTTAAATAGATCTGTAATGGACTGCTCTGAGGAAAGAGTTTCCTGACCTCCAGCCTGCCTTGAGAAAACATCTTCCTAGCATGCAGTCACCTCAGAAGAGTCTTCCATTCAACCTCCATCTAATGAGATTAACTCTTCAGTTCCTGCTAAACCTGTAGCCACCTCCCTTGTGGAAACAGCCCCCGCTCCTCCATCTGGAGCAAGGAATCCTTTTCCACCAGATGAAACTGTGACAGAATGCCCTGAGGTAATTGGCTTGAAAGACACTTCTATTTCTTTCCATTACCCACCACCACCACTCCTCTTTTCTTTAAGAACTATAACTAGAATAAAATCCCAAAAGGCATCAAAAGGTGAGGAACAAAATGTGACCTATGAGAAAGTATGGTATACCCCAAAAGAACTGCATGAGTTTTCCAAGCTATATAGACAGAAATCAGGCAAACACATGTGGGAATGGATATTAAGGATGTAGGATAATAGTGAAAGGAATATAAAGTTGGATGAAGCTGAATTTATTGATATGAACCCACTAAGTAGAGATTCTACATTCAATGTTGTAGCTCAAGGGGTTATAAAGGGCATTAACCATTTATTTGGATGGTTGGCTGAAACATGGATCAAAAGGTGGCTGGCATTACCTGAGGTTGAAATACCAGAACTGCTCTGGCATAGTATAGATGAGGGGATCCAAAGGCTTAAAGAGGTTGTAATGTCGGAGTGGATTTTTCAGGGAAGACCTGGTCACACAACCTAGGAATTCCCAGAGGACACATTTTGCCAGAACCATGAGAAATAAATTTGTGAGACTAGCTCCATCATCTCTGAAGAGCTCTGTAGTTGCCCTTCTCTGTAGGTCAGGTATTACTGGGGTAACTGCTGTCACTGAGCTGGAATCTTTAAACACAGTGGGGATAATCAGATCCCAACTTGGCAGAAGCCATGTGGTGACAGTTAATCACCATGGATGATGTGGACATAGCCACTATAATGGACAGGAGACTCAAAGCAGCACTCAAAAATAATCTGACTGACAGATACTTGTGATGTTGACTAGTAGATCATGGGATATCTAGAAATAAAATAGGTGGGCAGTATACTGAACGCTTGTTTGAGCTGTGTGCTAGTTTGAAAGGATCATGTTCTCTAGAAAAGCCACCATTTAATCCTAATCTAATCTTGTGGATGCAGCCATTTCTTTTAATCCCTATTCAGTATTATAAATTGTAGACTTGATTAGATTATCTTCATCGAGATGTGATTCACCCAATTGTGGGTATTAACATTTGATTAGATGATTTTTTTCTGTTTTCCTTTTATTTATTTTTCTCAATAGATGCAAATGTTCCAAGAAATGATCATGAAGATGAATATGCAACTATGTGATGATATTGTGAATCACTGATTATATATGTACAATGGAATGATCAAAAGATAAAAAAACCCTAAAATTGTGAAATTGTAACCCATGTTAAAGTCTGAAATATGTTCTACAACTAATTGTGGTGCTGTGCTTTGAAATTTATAGCTTTTTTGTATATTTGTTATTTTTCAAAAAAAAAGATGGAAAAAAATCAATTGTGATGATAAAAATGTATTTAAGCCCTGTAGCCTCCAGTTAGAAGAAAAAATCTGAGAGGATTGTATGGTAGCCTATGAGAAACTCTTGGATATGTCCCGTACCACTTGTTGGAGAGTGCTTTGAAAACTATTGCTTTTTTATTCCTTTGCTTTGTATATATGTTATATTATACAATAAAATGAGTTAAGAAAAAACAATTGGTTAGAGAGAAGTGTGACTCCACCCATTCCAGGTAATTCTTGATTAGATTACTGGAATCCTTTGAAAGAAGAAACATTTTGGAGAAAGCCATGAGAGAGGAATGAGAACTGCTGGATCCCACACAGCCAGAGACCTTTGGAGATGAAGAAGGAAAATGCCCCTGGGAGAGTTTCATGAAGCAAGAAGCCTGGCGAGAAAGGTAGCAGACATTTCCATATTCACCATGTACCTTTCCCATGGAGCAAGAAACCCTGAACTTCATCAGCCTTTCTTGAGTGAAGGTAACCTTTTGTTGGTGCCTTAATTTGGACATTTCTAGACTTGCTTTAATTTGGACATTTTCACAACCTAAAATTATAAACTTGCAAATTAATAAATTCTCCATTTTAAAAGTCACTCCATTTCTAGTATATCGCATACTGGCAGTAAGCAAACTAGAACAAGCTGTATAAGCAGAAGAATTCTAGGTCAAATGAACAGAAGTTTAACTTGAATTACAAAAACAGAGAGTCATGGCCCTTAATTAATTCCCAAACTTGAGACAGTTTACAGACGCAGATCCCCTTGAATGAAGGGAGGGCTGGTTATCCTTAGGGAAGAACCTCTTTACACTACCCAAAATTTACACTGTTAACCTTCCTCCCAGCCTTCCCCAAGGAGATC
Source organism: Tamandua tetradactyla (assembly GCF_023851605.1). Lineage (NCBI taxonomy): Eukaryota > Metazoa > Chordata > Mammalia > Pilosa > Myrmecophagidae > Tamandua > Tamandua tetradactyla. The sequence goes on from NC_135353.1 coordinate 93,684,182, forward strand.
TACAGCCTTTTACCAGGGTGACTGTGCACTAGGGAGAAGGAAATAATCAGGTATTTCAGCAACTCTGGCTCAGAGTGACATTAATTCCAGGAGAACAAATCACTACTCTGGGCCACCAGTCAGAGTAGTCAAGTGATTGATGAGGTTTAGCTCAGATCCCTCCCACAGTGGGCCCAGAGGGTCTCCTGACCCATTCTGTGGTCATTCCTCCAGTTCCATAATGCGTAATTGGAATTGAAATATGCAGCAACTGGCAGAATCTGCACAGTTGTTCTCTCACTTGTACAGTGAGAACTATTATGGTAGGAAAAGCTAAGTGGAAGTCCCTAGGACTGCCCCTACTGAACAAAATGGTGAATCAGAAGCAATACCGTATTCCTGGAGCGATGGTAGAGATTAGTGTCACTCTTAAGGACTTGAAGGACGTAAGGGTGGTGATTGCCACCACATCCCCATTCAACTCTCCTGTTTGGCTTGTGCAGAAAAGAGGTGGAACACAGAGGATGGCAGTGGATTATCATAAACTTAACCAGGTGGTAACTCCAATTGCAGCTGCTGTTCCATATGTGGTATCATTGCTTGAGCAAATCAACACATTGCCTGGTACCTGGTATGCAGCTATTGATTTGGCAAATGCTTTTGTCACAACAGTTATCAGTAAGGACCACCAGAAACAGTTTGCACGCAGATGGCAAGGCCAGCAGTATACTGCCACTGTCGTGCCTCAGGGGTATATCAACTCTCTAGGCCTATGACACAGTCATGTCCACAGGGACCTTGATCATTTCTCCCTCCCACAAGACATCACAGTGGCCCATTATATTGATGATATCATCATGCTGATTGGACCTAGTGAGCAACAAGTAGCAACTAGGGCATGTGTGGGTCACGGGATGGGAGATAAATTCAATAACAATGCAGGGTCTTTCGACCTCAGTGAAATTTCTAGGTGTCCAGTGGTGTGGACAATGTCGAGATATCCCTTCTAAGGTGAAGGATAATGTGTTCATCTTGCCCTTCCTACAACTAAAAAGAAGGCACAAAAGTCTAGTTGGCATCTTTGGAATTTTAGAGACAACATAGTCCTCATTTGGGTTTGCTACTCTAACCCATTTACTGAGTGACCAGAAAAGCTGCTAGGTTTGACTGAGGACCAGAACAACAGAAGGCTCTATGACAGGTCCAAGCTGCTGTGCAAGCTGCTCTGTCACTTGGGCAATAAGATCTAGCAGGTCTAATGGTGTTGAAAGTGTCAGTGGCAAGTAGGAATGCATCCTGGAGACTTTGGCAGGCCCCTACAGGACAATCACAATGAAGACCCTTAGGATTTTGCAGCAAAACCTTACTATCTGCTGCAGATAACTACTCTCCTTTTGAGAAACAGCTTTTAGCTTGCTACTGAGCCCTAACATAGACTGAATGCTTAAACATGGGCCACCAAGTTATCATGAGACCTGAGTTGCCTATCATGAGCTGGGTGTTGTCTTACCCACCAAGCCATAAAGTTGGACATGCACAGCAGCATTCCATCATAAAATGGAAATGGTGTATACAAGATAGGGCTCAAGTAGTTCCTGAAGGTATAAGTAAGTTACATGAGGAATTGGCCCAAGTGCCCATGGCCCCACTCCTGCCACATTACCTTCTCTCCCAAACCAGAGCTATGGCTTCTTAGGGGGGAGCTCCTTACAGTCAATTGACTAAGGAAGAGAAAACTAGGTCCTGGTTTACACATAGCTCTGCACGCTATGCAGGAACTACCCAAAAGTGGACAGCTGCAGCGTTACATCCCCATTCTTGGATGTCCTTAAAGGAAAGTAGTGAGGAGAAATCTTCCCAGTGAGTGGAACTTCTAGTGGTGCACCTGGTTGTTCATTTTGCTTGAAAGGGGAATTGGTCAGAGATGCATTTGCATTCTGACTCAAGGGCTTTTGCTAATGGTTTGACAGAATGGTCAAGGACTTGGAAAGAGTGTAATTGAAAAATTAGTAACAAAGAGGTCTGGGGAAGAGTTATAGAGATAGACCCTTCTGAGTGGACAAAGAAGCTGAAGATATTTGTGTCCCATGTGAACGCTCCCTGATGGTGACTTCAGCAGAGGAAGGTTTTGATAATCAAGTGAGTAAGATGACCCATCCTGTGGCTACAAGTCATCCTCTTTCCTCAGCCACTCCTGACATTGCCCAATGGACTTAGAAACAAAGCAGATATAGTGGTAGGGATGGAAGTTATGCATGAACTCAGCAAAATGGATTTCCATTCCCCAAGGCCGACCTGATTATGGCCACTGCTGAGTGCCCAATCCTCCACCAGCAGGGACCCACACACAGTCTCTGATATGGTACCGTTCCCCAAGGTGCTCACCCTGCTACCAGGGTGACTACTTCCATTAAGGAAGAGGTAGTGATTTGTTTTAACTAGAATAGACACTGAGTCAATTTGAAAGGATATATGTACCCTAGAAAAGCCATTTAATCCTCTCATCAGTCTTGTGAGAGCAGCGGTTTCTTCTAATCCCTATTCAGTACTATAGGTTGAAAGCTTGATTAGGTTATATCCACGGATATGTGACTCAATCAACTGTGGGTATTTAACTTGATTACATGGAGATGTGTCTCCATCCATTCTATGTGGGTCTTGATTAGTTTACTGGACTTCTATAAAAGAAGTATTTTGGAGAATGCTTCAGAACACCACAGAACCATGAAACAGAGAGTCCACCAGCCAGCGAATTTGGAGATGAAGAAGAAAAATGCTTTCTGAGGAGCTACATGAAGCAAGAGGCTGGGAGAGAAAGCCAGCAGAAAGCCAGCAGATGCTGCCATGTTTGCCATGTGCCCTTCCAGCTGAGAAAGAAATGCTGATCATCAGCCTTCTTGAACCAAGGTATCTTTTTCTGCATGCCTTAGATTGGACATTTATATAGACTTAGGGATATTTTCTTAGCCAATTCTCTTTTTTAAAAGCCATTTCATTTTCTGATATATTGCATTCCAGCAGCTAGCAAACTAGAACAGATTTCAGTACTAGGAGTGGGGTGCTGTGGCTTGCAATTACCAAACACGTTGAAGTGGCTTTTAAAATGAATAAAGGGAAGATTCTGGAAGAGTTGTGAGGAGCTTGATAGAGAAGGCCCAGAATGCTTTAAAGAGACTGTTGGTAGAAATATGGACTCTAAAGATACCTCTGATCAGGCTCTAGACAGAAATGAAGTGTGTGTTATTGCAGACTAGAAGGAAGGTACTACTTATTTTAAAATGGCAGATATTCTGGAAAAATTGACTAGTGGCTTTGGCTGGATGGCAGATTTTAAAAACCATGACCTTGGATATTTAGCAGAAGAGATTTACAAATTAAATGTGGAAAGTGCAGCCTGGCTTCTCCTCACAGATTATGGTGAAATGTGACAGGAAAGAGATAAGCTAAAAACTGGATTCTTCAGTACAAGGAAACCAGAAATTGATGTTCTGGAAAATTCTGGGTCTCCAGGAAAGGAGACCCCAGAGAATGGTGCCCCATGTGAGGATTTGGTCAAATTTGGAACCAGTCAGTCATTCAGAGAAAGACAGGATTATATATGAAGTTATCCAGGAAAGATTTGTGAAAACTCCTAATGTCTGATAGGAATGTTCTGAGACTGCTGCATAGAAAGTCAATGAAAGCATTATGGGATCTGTATGAAGAGAACCACTGCCAGTCTGGACTGAGAGGGACAGAGAAGGCACACATTAGAGGAAAAATAACTTGAGATGTAAAACTATGGAGGGTGGGGTCTGAAATCAAGAAGTTGGGACAGGAGAGTGGACCCACCCAAGCACATAGAGAAGGTGAGTTTGCCCTGAAGGCAGAGGATGGGCCTCCCAACTTCTTGCAGTGGAAGAGTCGTGCCACCTCAGGCCTTGAAGAACTTGGAGCATATTCCTCAGGGTTTGGGAAAAGCCTGGCTGCCACCAAATGGAGGAGTTGAGCATATTCCCCCGAGGTGGCAGAGAGCCCGAGTGCAGCCCTGATGCTTGAAAAGGGTGGAACCGAGAAAAAGGTGGTCTCCCCAATGTCCCCCAAGGTTGCACTCTGAGAGAGTTGGAGCACTGCACAAGTCCTTGGAAAACATGAGTCTGTTGCTTTCTAAAGCCCTGAAGATAAATGACTCTTGGGCTTTGAAATCCAATGGAATTTGCCATGAAGGTTTTCACAAGTGCTTGGGTTCTATGACCCCTTTGTTCCTTCCAGTTTCTTCCTATGGAAATGGGTATATATATCCTATGAATGCTCCTCCTTTGTATGTCAGCAGAAAATAACTTGTTTGAGTTTCAGAGGTCCAGAGCCAGAGGAGAATTTTGCCTAAGAACAGACCATGCCTGTAACTAACTTTGATGAGACTTTGTACTGGTTTTAACCTTGTACTGTAATTGTAATGCTACTGAAGTAGTTTAAGGTTCTCTGATATTGTTATGGGATGAATGTATTTTATATGTGGGGAAAACATGTCCTTTTTAGGGTCCAAAGGGTGGAATATGCCAGTTTGAAAGGATTTATGTATCTTAGAAAAGCCATGTTTTAATCCTTATCAGTCTTGTGAGGCCAACTGCTTCTTCTAATCCCCATTCAACACTATAGGTTGGAAACTTGATTAGATTATGTCTACAGAAATACAAGTCAATCAATTGTGGGTATTAAACTCGATTAGATGGAGATGTATCTCTATCCCTTCTATGTAGGTCTTGATTAGTTTACTGGAATCTTGTGAAAGAAGAAGTATTTTGGAGAATGCTTCAGAACACCACAGAACCATGAAGCAGAGAATCCATCAGCCAGTGAATTTTTGAGATGAAAAAGGAAAATGCATCCCAGGGAGTTTCATGAAGCAATAGGCCAGGAGAGAAAGCCAGCAGATGCTGCCATGTTCACCATGTGCCCTTCCAGTTGAAAGGGAAACGCTGAACATCATTGGCCTTCTTGAACCAAAGCATCTTTCCCTGGATGCCCTAGATTGGACATTTCTATAGATTTTCTTTCTTTCTTTTTCTTTCTTTCTTTTTCTTTCTTTCTTTCTTTCTTTCTTTCTTTCTTTCTTTCTTTCTTTCTTTCTTTCTTTCTTTCTTTCTCTCTCTCTCTCTCTCTCTCTCTCTCTCTCTCTCTCTCTCTCTCTCTCTCTCTCTCTCTCTCTCTCTCTCTTTCTTTCTTTTTCTTTTGTTCTTTCTTTCTTTTTTTTGGCATGGGCAGGCACCGGGAATCAAACCTGGGTCTCCAGCATGGCAGGCAAGAACTCTGCCACAGCACCACCATTACCCGACCTAGACTTATTTTAACCGAAACATTTTCTTGGCTTTGGAGCTGTAAATTAGCAACTTATTAAATTCCACTTTTAAAAAGCTGCCCTGTTTCTGGTATATTGAATTCTGGCAGCTAGCAAACCAGAACAGACACATACACCTGACATGGGTTTGCATTCTCTGCATTTAATCCTTCTACAAAAACTCCCATATGTGGACTTACAGAATACCTTGTCCACCATCATGGTTTTACACAGCATGGTTTCTGATCAAAGAACCCACTTCACAGCAAATGAAGTGTGGGAATGGGCACATGCTTATGGAATTCTCTGGTCTTACTATGTTATTCTTAATCAAAGACAGCTGGGCTGGTAAAATGGTGGAATGGCCTTTGGAAGACCCAATTACAGTGCCAACTAGGTGGCAATATCTTTCAGGGCTGGGGCAATACTCTCCAAGGGGCTGTGTATGCTCTGAATCAGCATCTACTGTATGGTGCCATTTCTCCCATAGACAGGATTCATGGATTCCCGAATTAAGGGGGTGGAAATGGTATTGACATCACTCACTATCACCCTTAGTGATCCACTAGGAAAATTTTTGCTTCATGTCCCTGAAGCCTTAAGCTGTGCTGGTCTACAGGTCTTAGTTCCAAAAGGGAGGGTGCTCTTTCCAGGAGACACAATGATTCCATTGAACTGAAAATTAAAACTGTCACTTGGCACTTTGTGCTTCTCATGCCACTGAATCAACTGGCATAAAAGGGAATTGCTGTTTTGTATGGTGTGAATGATTCTGACTATCAAGGGGAAATAGGAGTTTAACTACACAATGGAGGTAATGAAAAATTTTCTTGGAACAAAAGAAATACACTAGGGCGTCTCTTAGTACTACCATGCCCTGTGATTAAAGTCAATGTAAAACTGCAACAACCCAATCCAGGCAGGACTACCAATGGCCCAGAAACTTCAGCAATGAAGGTCTGGGTCACCTCACCCTGCAAAGAACCATGACCAGCTGATGTACTGCTTACTGAGGGTAAAAGGAACATGAAATGAGTAGTAGAAGAAGGTAGTGATAAATATGAACTATGACCACGTGGCCAGTTACAAAAATGAGGACTGCGATTGTATGAATATTTCTTCCCTGTTTTGTTATGAATATGTTTGCATTTGTACAGAAGCAAAAATGTTGTTTTCCACTTATTATACATCATGTGCTGGTTTGAAATGATGTAAGTACCCTAGAAAAGTCATGTTTTAATCCTAATCCCATTTTGTAAAGGCAGCCATTTCTTCTAATCCCTATTTAGTATTACATGTTTGAATCTGTAATTAGATTATCTCCCTGGAGATGTGATTTAATCAATAGTGGTTGTTAAGATGGATTAAGTGGAGGCATGTCTCCACCCATTTGGGTGGGTCTTGATTAGTTTACTGGAATCCTATAAAAGAAGAAACATTTTGGAGAAAGCCAGAAATTCTGAGAGAGCAGAGAATGACATGGCCACGAGAAGCAGAGAGTCTACCAGCCAGCGACCTTTGAAGATGAAGAAGAAAAACACCTCAGCTTCATGAAACAGAAAGTCAAAAAAGTTAGCAGATGAAGCCATGTTCGCTATGTGCCTTTCCAGATTAGAGAGAAACCCTGACTGTGTTCGCCAAGTGCCTTCTCACTTAAGAGAGAAACCCTGAACTTCATTAGCCTTCTTGAACCAAGGTATCTTTCCCTGGATGCCTTTGATTGGACATTTCTATAGACTTGTTTTAATTGGGACATTTTCTCAGCCTTAGAACTGTAAACTAGCAACTTATTAAATTCCCATTTTTAAAAGCCATTTCATTTCTGGTATATTGCATTCTGGCAGCGAGCAAACTGGAACATAGCATAAGTTGTTTTGTTCATGTTATAGTATTTAAGGGATAGAATATGAAGTTTTAGAGCGAATGTTACCTAAGGACTTGTACCCTATTCTGGGGAAATGTAGTGTGTTTCCAGTTGTATACAGGACAGTTGAGTATTGTTAAGAGAAATGTATGTCTATTATTGTATTCTATTTGGAAACCATGTTTCAAGGTGAAGTGAATAGCTGCCAGGTTAACAGGGATGGACTGTGATGGTTAGGTTCTGGGGTCAACTTGGCCAAATGATTATGCACAGCTGTCTGTTCAGGCAAGCCCTGGCCTGATCACTGTTGCAAGGATATTTCGTGGTTGGTTGATTAAATCATCAGTTGATGGCAGCTGTAGTTGATTACATCTACAATTAACTAAGGCATGTCTCTCACAATCAGGTAATCCAGTCAGTTGAGGTCTCTTAAGGGAGAAGAGAGACTTTTTCACTGTTCCTTCAGCCAGTGAGCCTCTCCTGTGGAGTTTGACCAGACCCTTCATTGGAGCCACCAGATTCATAGCCAGACCTATGGACTTTGGACTCTTCCATTCCCATAGTTGTGTGAGACACCTTTATAAATCTCATATTTACAGATCTCTCCTGTTGGTGCTGTTTCTCTAGAGAACCCTGACTAACACAGGTACAATATTTATGTCGTTGATACATTTTGAGGAGATTTTTGTAAGATTTTGTAGGATTTTTGTAGGTTTATGGAGGGTTTAACATCATTCTTATGCATATGGAAAACCAGTTTTCACATCAGTTGTTGAAGAAAGTTCTTTGCACACTGCATGTATTTAGCACCCTTGTCAAAAATCAATTGACGGTGGTGCGACAGAGCCCTGGCAGAATTCTCGCCTGCCATGCCAGAGGTCTGGGTTCAATTCCTGGTGCCTGCCAAGAAAAAAAAATCAATTGACCATAGATGTATGGTTCTACTAATGGACTCTCAATTCTGTTTCATTTGTCTATATGTTTATCTGTATGCTTGTACCACACTATCACTTTGCAATACCCTTTGAAATTGGGAAGTGTGAGCACTCCAACTTCATTGTTATTTTTTAAAATATTGTTATGACTATTTATGTTTTATCATGTAAGATCCGCTCACCCAACCCATGGATGTCCAGAGGGCATCCTTTTCATCAGCTGTGCGGGATAAATTTGTGAGACTAACTCCATCATTCATGCAGAGCTCTGTGGTTGCTTTTTTCTGTAGATCAGAAATACTGTGGGAATTGCTGCCACTGAACTTGTATCCCTAAACACAATGGGGATGATTGAATGCTGGGTAGGCAGAAGCCAGGTGTCAGAACTTAATTGACAATGACAAGGTGGATATGGCTACTATAATAGACAGCAGACTAAAAGTAGTAATTAAGATAACCTGGTTCAGAGAGACCTATGACACTGGTTAACAGATCATGCGGTATCTAGAAGTACAATAGATGGGTGGTCTACTAAATTCTTATTTGATCTATATAAGCAGACACACTCTAAATCAAGTGAACAAAAGTCTAACTTGAATTACAAAAGCAGAGAGTCCAAGCCCTTTAATCAATGCTAAGACTTGAGACAGTGTATAGATCCAGAGCCCCATGAATAAAAGGAAGTCTTGTTCACCTTGTGGAAGGACACTTCTACTTTGCCAAAAATTTATACAGGTAATCTTCCCCTCTGCCTTCCCTAAAGAGACTTACAGACTTTTACTGGGGTAACATTGCATTGGGGAAAAGTAAATGATCAGACATTTCAGAAACTATTATACACCAGCTCAGAAGGGACATTAATTCCAGGACTTCCAAAACATTGCTGTTGTCCAACAGTCAAAGTAAGGGCTTATAGAGGCCAGATGATCAATGGAGTTTCAATTCAGGTCCATCTCATAGTGGGTCCAGTGGGTCCTTGGATCCAAGTTATTGTTATTTCCCCAGTTGCAGAATGCATATTGGAATAGACATATTCAGCAATTGGCAGAATTCCCCCATTGGTTCCCTGATTGTGGAATGAAGGCTATTATGGTAGGAAAGGCCAAGTGGAAACCACTAGAACAGCCTCGACTTGGCAAAACAGTAACTAAAAAGCAATACCACATTCCTGGAGGGGTTGAAAAGATTAGTTCCACCATCAAAGACTTGAAGGATGCAGGGGTGGTGATTCCTACAACATCCCCACACAACTTTCCTATTTTTCCTGTGCAGAAAATAGAAGGACCTTGGAGGACAACAGTAGATAATTGCAAACTTAACCAGTTGGTGACTTCAATGGCAGTTGCTATTTCAGACATGGTATCATTCTTGACCAAATCAAGACATCCCTCCGTACATGTTATTCAGCTATTGATCTGGCAAATGCTTTTTCTGCATTCCTGTTATTAAAGACCACCAGAAACAGTTTGCTTTCAGCTGGCAAGTGCAGCAATACACCTTCATTATCCTACCTCAGGGGTATATGATCTCTCCAGCCCTATGTCATAATCTAGTCTGCAGGGACCCTGACCATCTCTGCCTCCCACAAGACATCACACTGTTCCATTATATTGATGATATGTTGACTGGACCTAGTGAGCAATAGGTATCAACTACTCCAGATTTAATGGCAAGGTATTTGCATGTCAGAGGGTAGGAGATAAATTCTAAAGAAATTCAGAGTCTTTCCACCTCAGTGAAATTTCTAGGTGTCCAGTGGTGTAGGGCATGTTGAGATATCCTTCTAAGGTAAAGGGTAAGCTGTTTCAACCGGCTCTCCTACAATCAGAATAGAGGGACAAAACCTAGGTAGCCTATTTGAATTTGGAGGCAACATATTCTAATTTGAGTGTGCTAATCTGGCCCATTTACCAAGTGACCCAATAAGAAGCTAGTTGAATGAAGACTGGGATAAGAGGAGGCTCTGCAACAGATCCAGGCTCCTGTGTAAGCTGCTCTGCCACTTGAGCCATATGATCCAGCATATCCAATGCTGCTGGAAGTGTCAATGGCAAATGCTGTTTGAAGCCTTTTGCAAACCCTTATAGAAGAATCACAGCACAGACCCTCAGAATTTTGTAACAAAACATTGTTATCTTCTTCAGATAGTTACTCTCCTTTTGAGAAAGAGCTTTGGCCTGCTGCTGGGCTTTAGTAGAGACAAAACACTTAACCATGGGCCACCAAGTGACCATAAGACCTGAGTTGCCCATTATGAACTGTGGTTGTCTGACCCACCAAGCAATAAATTTGTGCATGGCATATATGAAATAAGCTCTGGGGCACCCTGATGGCAAAAGAAAATTACGTGAGGAAATGACCCAGTTCCCCATGGGCCCAACTCCAACCACATTACATTACCTTGTCTTTCCCATCCCACAGCCGTGAACTATTGGGGAGTTCTTTATGATCACTTGACTGAGGAAGAGAAAAGTAAGGCCTGGTTTACAGATGTACTGCACAATATGTAAATACTCACCTGAAAGTTGATAGCTGCAGCACTACAGTTCCTTTCTGGGACATCTCTGAAGGACAGTGGTAAAGGGAAATATTCCCACTATGCAGTACTTGAGAAGTGGATCTTGTTGTTCATATTTCTGTGCTTTTAAATTTATTTTATTTTTAAAATACTTTAATTGTCCACAACAAACAACATACAAACATTCTATACATGGTATACAATCAGTGACTCACAATATTGTCACATAGTTGTATATTCATCACCATGACCATTTTTTTAACATTTGCATCTCTGCAGCGAAGAAAATAAAAAAGAGAAAAGAAAAAACTCATACATACCATACCTCTTACTCCTCCATCTCTTTGACCGCAAGTATATCAATCTACTCAATTTATTTTAACCTTTGTTCCTCCTACTGTTTGTTTATTTTGTATCCATACTTTTTACTCATCTGTCCGTACCTTAGATAAAAGGAGAATCAGACACAAGGTTTTCACAATCACACAGTCACATTGCGAAAGCTAGGTTATTATGCAGCCATCTTCAAGAAACATGGGTACTGTAATGCAGCTCTAACTTCCTTCTAGCCACTCTAATACACCATAAACTAAAAAGAGGATATCTATATAATGCATAAGAATAACCTCCAGGATAACTTCTCAACTCTGTTAGAAATCTCTCTGCCACTGACACTTTATTTTGTCTCACTTCTCTCTTCCCCTTTTTGTCGAGAAGGTTTTTTAATCCCTTGATGCTGAGTCCCAGCTTATTTCAGGATTTCTGTCCCACATTACCAGGGAGTTTTACCCCCCTGGGAGTCATGTCCCACATAGAGTGGGGAGGGCAGTGAATTGGCTTGCTGTTTTGGCTTAGAGAGAGGCCACATCTGAGCCATAAAAGAGGTTCTCTGGGGGTGATTCTTAGGCCTAATATTAAGTAGGCTTAGCCTATCCTTTGCAGGGATAAGTTTCATAGGGACCAACTCCAAGATTAAGGGCTCAGCCCATTGATTTGGTAGTTCCAATTCCCAATCAGGAATTCTCCAAATGGGAAAATTGAATTTTCCCCCTTCCCCCCTATTCCCCCTAGGGGACTTTGTAAATACTTCTTTATTTACTGTTCAAATCACTTTGGGATGCATTGGGGTATCACACAAACCTGGACAAACCAAAAAAATCTCATGCCCTATTCCAGGTTCGTTGTACTTATGGTGTTCAATTAAACTGACAATACAAATTAAATTAGGAAATGCACTAGTCAAAATATAAATTTTTCACCAAATAATCATGCCTCCCTTTAGTCTCACACAGAACTTGAAGTTTTAAAATATGAATGACCATCTATTTTCAACACTCTGCAACTTTGACATTCCTTTGTTCTTCATCATGCAAAAAATATTCTTTAATTTGTACATTTACACACTATCATTGTATACTCTAGGAATTCCTAAATTATGCCATTTTAGTCTTTATCATCTATCTTTCCTTCTGGTTTCACATGTGCCCCCAGCCCTTCTCCTTCTATCATTCTCACATTCAGCTCCAGTCAGAACACTTACATTATTGTGCTACAATAAGGTAGTATTGTGCAATCCATTTCTGAATTTTTACAATCAGTCCTGTTGCACAATCTGTATCCATTCAGCACCAATTACCTAATCTCTACCTTATTTCTATCTCCTGATAACTTGTCTTCTTAACTGAAATACTCCAAGTTCACTCATTAAGTTTAGTCCATATCAGTGAGACCATTCAGTATTTGTACTTTTGTTTCTGGCTAATTTCACTCAGCATAATGTCTTCAAGATCCATCCATGTTGTTATATGCTTCATGACTTTATTCTGTCTTACACCTGCATAATATTCCATTGTATGTATATACCGCAGCTTGTTAGCCATTCATCTATTGATGGACATCTAGGCTGTTTCCATCTCTTGGGCAATTGTAAATAATGCTGCTATAAACATTGGTGTGTAAATGTCCATTTGTGTCCTTGCCCTCTTGTCCTCTGAATAGATACCTAGCAATGGGCTTGCTGGAGCGTATGGCAATTATATACTTAGCTTCCTGAGGAATGATCAAACTGTTTTCCATAGTGGTTGTACCATTTTACCTTTCCACCAACATTGGATAAATGTGCCTCTTTCTCCACATCCTCTCCAGCATGTATCATTTTCTGTTTTTTTGATAATGACTATTCTGGTGGATGTGAGATGATATCTCATTGTGGTTTTGATTTGCATCTCCCTAATAGCCAGAGAAGTTAAGCATCTTTTCATGTGCCTTTTAGCCATTTGTATTTCCTCTTCTGAGAAGTGACTGTTCATGTTTTTTGCCCATTTTTTAATTGAGTTGTTTGTCTTTTTGTTGTTGAGTTGAAAAATCTCTTTATATATTTTGGACGCTTAACCCTTGTCTGATATGTGGTTTCCATATATTATCTCCCATTGCATAGGCTGCCTTTTTTACTTTCATGACAAAGTTCTTTGATGCACAAAAGGGTTTAATTTTGAGGTGTTGCCATTTATCCATTTCCTTTTTCAATGCTCATGCTTTGGGTGTAAAATCTACGGAATCATCTCTTATTACAAATTTTATAAGATATTTCCCTACATTTTTTTCTAAGAGCTTTACAGTATTAGCTCTAATGTTTATGTCTTTGATCCATTTTGAGTTAATTTTTGTATAAGGTGTGTGATATGGATCCTCTTCCATTCTTTTGTATATGGAGATCCAGTTCTCCAAGCACCATTTATTGAAGAGACTGTTTTGCCCCAGGTGAGTTGGCTTGGGTGCCTTATCAAAGGTCAATTGTCCATAGATGAGAGGATCTATAGCTTAGCATTTTATCCAATTCCATTGGTCAGTATATCTACCTTTATGCCAGTACCATGTTGTTTTGACCAGAATAGCTTCATAATATGCCTTAAAGTCAGGTAGTGTGGACCTCTGACTTCATTTTTCTTTCTCAAGGTATTTTTAGCTATATAGGGCACCCTGCCCTTCCAAATAAATTTGGTTATTGGTTTTTCTATTTCTGAAAGTACATTTTTGTGATTTTAATTGATATTGCATTGAATCTATAAATCAATTTAGGTAGAATTGACATATTAATTATATTTAGTCTTGCAATCCATGAACATGGTATGCCCTTCCATTTATTTAGGTTTTCCATGATTTCTTTTAGCAATTTATTGTAGTTTTCTGTATATAGGTATTTTGCATCCTTAGTTAAATTTATTCCTAAATATTCTATTCTTTTGGTTGCAATTGTAAATGGAATTTTTTCTTGATTTCCTCCTCAGATTGCTCATTACTACTGTATAGAAACACTACTGATTTTTTGAGTGTTGATCTTGTAACTGGCCACCTTACTGTACTCCTTTATTAGTTCTAGTAGCTTTGCTGTGGATTTTTCGGGGTTTTTAACATATAGTATCATATCATATGCAAAGAGTGAGAGTTTTACTTCTTCCTTTCCAATTTTGATGACTTGTATTCTTTTTTCTTGTCTAATTGCTCTGGCTAGAACTTCCAACACAATGTTGAATTGCAATGTGACAAGTGAACATCCTTTTCTTAGTTCCTGATCTTAGGGGGAAAGCTTTCAGTCTTCCTCATTGAGGATGATGTTAGTTGTGGGTTTTTCATATATTCTCTTTATCATGTTGAGGATGTTCCCTCCTATTTATATCCTTTGAAGTGTTTTCATCAAGAAAGGATGCTGAATTTTGTCAAATGTCTTTTCTGCATCAATCGAGATGATCATGTGGTTTTTCTGTTTTGATTTATTGATATGGTGTATTACATTAAATGATTTTCTTATGTTGAACCATCCTTGCATACCTGGGATGAATCTTACTTGGTCATGGTGTATAATTCTTTTAATGTGCTGCTGGATTTGATTTGCAAGAATATTGTGGTAGATTTTTGCACCTATATTCATTAGAGTTTGGTCTGTAATTTTTTCTTGTATTTTCTTTGTCTGGCTTTGGTAGGAGGATGCTGTAGACTTCATAGAATGAGTAACCTTCTCTCCTCTGCAATTTTTTGAATAGTTTGAAGAGGATTGGAACTAATTCTTTCTTGAATGCTTGGTAGAATTCACATGTGAAGCCATCTGGCCCTGGACTTTTCTTTTTTGGTAGCTTCTTGATGACTGCTTCAATCTCTTTACTTGTGATTGGTTTGTTGAGGTCATCTATTTATTTTTGAGTCAGTATTGGTTGTTCACCCCTTTCTAGGAAGTTGCCCATTTCAACTCTGTCATCTTGTTTATTAGCATAAAGTTGCTCAAAATATTCTCTCATTGCCTCTTTTCTTTCTGCAGCACCTGTAGTTATGTATCCTCTTCCATTTCTGATTTTATTTATTTGCAGCTTATCTCTCTCTCTCTCTCTCTCTCTCTCTCTCTCTTTTTTTTTTTTTTTTACCTAACTAAGGGTCCATCAGTTTTATTGATTTTCTCAAAGAACCAACCTCTGGTTTTCTTGATTTTCTCGATTGTTTTCATGTTCTAAATTTCATTTATTTCTGCTCTAATCTTTATTTCTTTCCTTTTGCCAGCTTTGGGGTTAATTTGCTGTTCTTTCTCTTGTTCTTCCAAGTGAACAGTTAATTCCTTGACTTTTACTCTTCCTTCTTTTTTTCTTTTTATTTTCTTTTTGGGGGGGAATGCATGGTCCTGGAATTGAACCCAGGCCTCCCACATGAAAGGTGAACATTCTACCACTGAACCTCCCATATACTCTCTTTCTTCTTTTTTAATATAGGCATTTAGCACAATAGATTTCACTCTTTGCACTGCCTTTGCTGCCTCCCATAAAGTTTGATAGGTTGTATTTTCATTTTCATTTGCCACAGGATATTTACTGATATCTCTTGTAATTTCTTCTTTTATCCACAGGTTGTTTAGGAGTGTGTTGTTTAGCCTCCATATATTTGTGAATATTCTGGCCCTCTGCCTGTTATTGATTTCCAACTTCATTCATTTACGATCTGTGAAAATGTTTTATATGATTTCAGTCTTTTCAAATTATTCAGACTTGCTTTATGACCCAGCATATGTTCTCTCCTTGAGAATGATCTATAAGCACTCGAGAAAAAGGTGTTTCCTGCTGTTGTGTGGTGTAATGTTCTATAAATGTCTGTTAAGTCTAGTTTGCTTATTGTCTTATTCAAATTCTCTCTTTCTTTATTGATCTTCTCTCTAGGTGTTCTATACATTGAACTGTTGGATGAAGTCTCAAACTGTTATGGTAGAGGTAACTATTTCCCTTTTCAGTGTTTACTTCATGTGTTTTGGAGTGCTCTGGCTCGGTGCGTAAATATTTATGCTTGGTATGTCTGCTTGAATTGTTACTTTTATTAATACGTAGTATCCTTCTTTGTCTCTTCTAATTGTTTCCATTTGAAGTCTGATTTGTTGTAGATTAGTATAGCTAGTCCTGCTCTTTTCTGATTGTTGTTTGCATGAAAAATTTTTTCACAAACTTTCACTTCCAACCTATGTTTGACCTTGCATCTAAAATGAGTCTCCTGTAGACAGCATATTGATAGGTCCTATTTTTAAATCCATTTTGCCAGTCTGTCTTTTGATTGGGGAGTTTAATCAATTAACATTTAGTGTTATTACTGTAAAGGCAGTACTTTCTTGTACCATTTTGCCTTTTGCATTTTATATGTCATAACTAATTTTTTCCTTCATTGATAGTCTTCATTTCTACCCTCTTCTCCACACCTCTTCCCTTGTCTTTTTCTATCTGTCTCTAGTGCTCCCTTTAGTATTTCTTGCAGAGCCAGTCTCTTAGTCACAAATTCTCTCAGTCATTTTTTTATCTGAAAATGTTTTAATTTCCCCCTCTTTATTGAAAGACAATTTTACTGGATATAGAATTCTTGTTTGGCAGTTTTTCTCTTTTAGTGTCTTAAATATATCACACCACTGCCTTCTCACCTCATGGTTTCTGCGGAGAAATCTACACTTAGTCCTACTGGGCTTCCCTCGTATGTGATGGATTGTTTTACTCTTGCTGCTTTCAAGATTCTCTCTTTCTCTTTGACATCTGACATTCTGATTAGTAGGTGTCTTTGAGTACATCTATTTGGATCTATTCTGTTTGGGGCATGCTGCACTTCTTGAATCTGTAATTTTATGTCTTTCATAAAAGATGGGAAATTTTCAGTGGTAATTTCCTCCATTAAGCTTTCTCCTCTTTTTCCCTCCTTCTGGGACACCCACATCATGTATATTCATGTGCTTCATGTTGTCATTCAATTCCCTGAGAACTGGCTCATATTTTTCATTTTTTCCCTATATTTTCTTTTGCATGTCCGATATCAGATGTCCAGTCCTCCAGTTCACTAATCCTTTTTTCTGCCTCTTCAAATCTATCATTGAAGGCTTCCATTGTTTTTTCATCTCTTCTACTGTGCTTTTCATTCCCATAAGTTCTGTGATTTATTTTTTCAGACTTTCCATTTCTTCTTTTTTGTTCACACATTGCCTTCTTTATATCCTCTCTCAACTCATTGATTTGATTTTTGGTGAGATTTTCCATGTCTGTTCAGACATCCTGAATTAATTGCTTCAACTCCTGTATCTCAGTTGAATTGTTGGTTTGCTCCTTTGATTGGGCCATGTCTTCGATTTTCCTTGTATGACTTGTTATTTCTTTCTGATGTCTAGGCATTTGAGTTCCATAATTAGTTTATTCTGGAAATTGTTTACACTCTTTTACCTGGGATTTTCTTGCTGGATGTCTTTGTTCTCTATCTTTCTTTGACATTCAGTTCAGCTTATTCTAGTCCTCTAGCTTAGATTTTGTTTAATGGATCAGAATTTTTCAGTTCCTTTTTTTCTGTTACTTGCCCTGCTTATATAGAACCTTTTTTTAGGAGGGTGTACTTAGATATTATAGTCCCCAGTCAAATTTTCCCAGACCAGACTGGCCTCCTTTCAAGAGGAAACAGTCAACTGCATCATTTTTCCCCAAGGGTGAGACCCAGCAGGTTGACAGATTTTCCTATGAAGCCTCTAGACTCTGTGTTTCTCCTATCCCGCCCAGCATGTGGTGCTTGTCTGCCTGCAGCTTCTCTCCAGAATAAAATTATGTGGAGCCTTTAATTTCAGCAGAGTCTCCCTGATGGGGGGTGTGGTTGAGACAGAGGAGGGTTTGTAGGCTGGCTTTAATTGCTTCAATTTTCCAGTCCCTGTGGTCTGAATTCCTTGAGGGAAAGATTCCACCTGAGCTGGACCCCACCCCTCTCCTGGGGAAGCCACAGCCTCCAGGGATCAACTCCTTTCAGCTGACCAGCCACTTTGTCTCTCAAACAAGCTTAATTCTGCCCTTGCTTTGGGCAGTTGGAGCCTGAGAAACCTTGCAGTTCTAGCTAATGAGCTGTTAAGTAGTAGAATCAAAGCAAAAAAATCCTTTTTATAGCAGGACTCCCATTTCTTGGGTTTGTTAATCAAGAGCTTAAGTTGCTACATTGCTCTATGTATCTCCAGGCTCTATGTGCCCCACCTTTTTTTAGGGTCCAGCCCTTTTCAAGTATTTTGTGCTATCCAATACAAAATGCCTCTGTTTTTTTCACACCAGCCCTGCCCCCTCTCTGCCAGGGCCAAAAGTCCTTGTACCTTTAGCTCTTATTCAAGATTTATCTGAGCTGGGGGCCTATTTTCAGTAGTCAGAATTTGTTAATTAATTCTGCAATTGGAGCTTGGTTGAGCTAAGCCCTTGCTGCTAGTAAAGTCTCTTTCCTTTTCCCTCAGGGAACCAGCCTGTCATGCCTGTGGGGGAGGGGCACAGGCCTCCACAGCTGGAGGACTTATATTTTTGTGGGATCACATCTAGTCCAACTTGTCCAGACTGGTGTACACTGTATGTCTGGTCACTGATGTGGCCCCAGCAGTTGTTTTGTACTATTCCTGGCTATTTACTAGCTGCTCTGGAGGATGAACTAAATTCCACACCTCACTAAGCTGCCATCTTGGAACCCATTGTTCTTATTTCTTGGAAGGAGAAATGGCCAGAAGTGCATGTGTATCGCAATTCATGGGCTCTTGTCAATGAAATGTCTGTATGATCAGAGACTTGGAAGGAACAAGATTGGAAAATTATTGAGAAAAAGTTTTGGGGAGAATTATGCAGATAAGACCCTTTTGAGTGGAAAAGATTATGAAGATATTTGTGTTCCATGTTAATGCTCACCAAAGGATGGTTTCAGCAGAGGAAGACTTTAGTAATCAGGTAGATAGTATGACACTTCCTGTGAATACCAGTTGACTTTTCCCTGGCCACTCCTGTCATTTTCCAATGGCCTCATGAACAACGTGACCATAGTGTTAGGTTATATATGGGCTCTGCGACCTGGACTTACTCACCAAAGCTGATCTGGCTATAGTGCTCAATTTGCCAGTAGCAGAGATTAACACTCAGTCACCAATATTGCCCAATGAGATCACTCTACTACCTGGTGGCAAGTTGATTACATTGGACCACTTCCATCATGGAAAGGGCAGCATTTTGTCCTAATGGGAATAGACACATACTATGGATGTGGGTTTGCTTTTCCTGTATGCATTGCTTCTAGCCAAGCTACCAACTGTGTTCTTACATGATTCCTTATCCACCATTATGGTTTTCCAAATTGCATTGCCTCTGATCAAGGAGCCCACTACAGCAAATGAAGTTTGGGAATTAGCACATACTCATATAATTCACTGGCTTTACTATGTTTCCCTTCATCCTGAAGCAACTGGATTGATAGAATGGTGGAATGGCATTTTGAAGACTCCATTACTTCACTAACTGGGTGGCAATAATGGGGCAGTGTTCTCCAGGAAATGGTATATGCTCCACTTTATGGTATGGTTTCTTCCCATAGCCAGCATAAATGGATCCAGGAATCATGTGGTGGAAATGGGAGTGGCACCACTCACTATTATCCCTAGTGGTCCACTAGAAAAAGATTTGCTTCCTGTCACTGCAACCTTAAGCTTTGCTGGTCTACATGTCTTAGCTCCAAAAGGAGGAGTATTTCCACCAGGAGACACAACCAAGCATCCACTGACATGGAAGTTAAGAGTGCCACCTAATCATTTTGGGCTCCTCATGTCTGAATCAACAGGCAAAGAAGGGAAATACTGCATTGGCTGGGGTTATTTATCCTGCTTACCAGGTAATAGGACTGCTATTATGCAATGTGAGTAAAGAATAGTTCACCTGGAACACAAAAGATACCCTAGGACATCACTTATTGCAATGCCCTGTGATGAAAGTCAATGTCAGATTGAAACCACCCATTCCAGGGAGGACTACTAATGGCCCAGAAACTGCAGGAATGAAGATTTCTTCATCCCACCATGCAAAGAACCATGGCCGCCTGAGGTGCTTGCTGAGGGTAAAGGAAATATGGAGTAAATAGTGTACAAAGGTAGTTATAAATACAAGCTATGATCCTGTGACCAGTTACAGGAACAAGGACTGTAGTGGTTGTGATTATTTCTTTTTTATTTATGAGGATGTTTATATACATATAAATATATTTGTGTTCTTCCCTATATTATCCCTCTATTGTATAAGTTGTATTAACTTCATGTCACAGTATTTAAGTTATAGGATATCAAGTTTAAGAGTGAATATTACCCAAGACTTACAACCTATTCTGGGAAAATTAGTGTTTCTGATTTTACACAGTATATTTGAGTATTGTTAGGTGAAAATATTTATATTGTTTTTATTTAGAAATTAAGTATGGTTTCAAGAGATGTGGTGCCAAGTTGAGAAGGGGTGGACTGTGATGGTTAAGCTCATGTGTGAACATACCCACATCATGCTATGCAGTTGTTTGGTAAAGCAAGCTTGGGTATGACAGTTGTTGTGATGATATTTCATGATTTAAATAATCACTGAGTTGACTGCTTCTATGGCTGGTTACATCTACAATCAACTGAGGAGATAACCTTCAAAAATGAGAGACATTTCATTCAATAAGTTGAAGGCCTTAAAAGTAAAAATGATGATTTCAGCAGTCAGCAGGGAGAATTTCAATCTCTAGTTCAGACAGCTTCTCCTTTGAAATTCATCAAAAGCCTTCATTAGAATTCCCATCTTGTTGCCTTCTTATGAATATGAACTTGCTCATCCTCACAGTTGCCTGAGCCAATTCTCCCCAAAATCTCATAATATTTGCATTATATATATATAATTTCCTGTTGATTCTGTTTCTCTAGAGGACACTAATACAGTGCATTTTTATTAAACATTTTGTTGAATTGACCTTTTATGGATATGTATTGTCTTTCTTGGACTTTTGTTAGAGTTATTAAGGTATATTTTGTCCGATACTACTATCACCAATCCTACTGTCTTTTTTAAAGCAGTCTCATTGAGATATATTCACATACCATAAAATCCATCCAAAGTGTACAATCAATGGCATTTAGTATAATCAGAGTTGTGCATTCAGTAACACTATAAGTTTTAGAACAATTTTGTTACTCCAAAAAGAAAAACCTAACGCCCCTTAACCATCAGTCATCAATTCCTCTATCCTTCCCCAGCCGTACATAACAATTAATCTAATTCTGTCTCTATAGATTTATTTCTATTGATATTTTATACAAGCGTAGTAATACCATATGTAGTACTTTGTGTCTGCTTTCTTTCATTTAGCATAATATTCTTTTAAATATATATATTTTTTATAATTAGAGAAGTTTTCAGTTTACCTAAAAGTCATGTAAAAATCAACATTCCCATATACCTCATTATTGGTACTTTGCCAATAATAACCACATTGTGGTACAGTGATGGTTAGGTTCTGGTGTCAGCTTGGCCAACTGATTATGCCCAGTTGTCTGGTCAGGCAAGCACTGGTCTGACCATGGCTGCAAAGATATTTCATGACTGGTCGATAAATCATCAGTCATTTGATGGCATCTGTGGCTGATTATATCTGTGATAAACTGAGATCTGTCTCCCACAATGAGGTAATCCAAACAGTTGAAGGCTCTTAAGAAAGAAGAGAGATGCTTTCACTGCCTCTTTAGAAAGCCT
Source organism: Tamandua tetradactyla (assembly GCF_023851605.1). NCBI lineage: Eukaryota > Metazoa > Chordata > Mammalia > Pilosa > Myrmecophagidae > Tamandua > Tamandua tetradactyla. The sequence goes on from NC_135353.1 coordinate 93,705,840, forward strand.
CTCCTGTGGAGTTTATACAGACCCTTCATCAGAGCCACCAGCTTCACAGCCTGCTTTATGGATTTTGGACTCTTTCATTTCCACAGTTGTATGAGACACCTTTATAAATCTCATATCTACAGATCTTCCCAGTTGGTTCTGCTTCTCTAGAGAACACTTACTAACACAAGTACCTTTGTTAAAATTGATTAAAGAATTTTAGAATATCACTTTTAAGTATAGACCATGGTGTGCATTAGGTGTATTTTCCCATATACCTCCAAATTATTAACATCTTGTAATAGTGGCATACATTTGTTATATTTTATGAAGTAAAATTCTTATATTTTTACAGTTAGTGATGTCATTGTCCACAACAGGGATCACCATATTCTAATTTGCTAGCTGTTGGAATGCAATATGCCAGAAATGGAACAGCTTTTAAAAAGGAGAATTTAATAAGTGTTAGTTTACAGTTCTAAGGCAGAGAAAATGACCCAATTTTAGCTAGTCTAAAGAAATGTCCAATCTAAAACATCCAGGGAAAGATACCTTGGTTCAAGAAGGCCAATGACATTCAGTGTTTCTCTCTCAGCTGGAAGGGCACATGTTGAACATGGCAGCATCTTCTGGCTTTCTTTCCAGGCCTCCTGTTCCATGAGGTTCCCTGGGAGGTATTTTCCTCCTTCAGCTCCAAAGATCACTGGCTGGTGAATTCTTTGCCTCTCATGGCTATGTTGTTCTGAAGCTTTCTCCAAAATACTGCTACTTTTATATGATTCCAGTAAATTAATCAAGACTCATGTAGAATGGGTGGAGACACATCTTCACCTAATCAAGTTTAATACCCACAATTGTCACATCTCCATGGAGATAACCTAATCAAGTTTCCAACCTATAATACTGAATAGGGATTAGAAGATACTGCTGCTCCCACAAGGCTGGCTAGGATTAAAACATGACTTCTCTAGGATACACAAATCCTTTCAAACCAGCACACCATGTAATACAGTCCTATGTATTATCCTTTAGTATTCCTTCTAGTAACATACATGACCCCAAATTTCCCCTTTCAATCACAGTCACATGCATAATTCAGCTCTGTTAATCAGACTCACAATAATGTGCAACCATAACCACTATCCATTTCCAAACATTTTCAATCAACCTAATAAGAAATTCAGCAAACCTTAGGCATCATCTGCCCATTCTCTACCTTCTCTACTATACTTTGTGTTATATTTCTTTGCACACTTTCAAATTCTTCTTTATGCTTGCCAAGATATTAAGAAGAATCTTAATATCTCTTATCACTTTAGCCATATTTTTCTTCATCTTCTTGAATTGATTTAGATGATCTGTTTGATCATTGATTAGTTGTTTCAATTCTATGTCCCCTCCAACTTTTTGTTTTCTTCCCTTGACTCAGCCATAGTTTCCTGTTTCTTAGTATGGCTTGTATTTTTTCCCCTAAAATCTAGGCATCTGATTATCTTGATTAATATACTATAGTGGTCAGTTTCTCTCTCCTGCCTAGGGTTTTATTGTTGATTGTTTATAAGCTAAATCTATTTTTTGACACTGGTTGAATTTATTCCAGACCTTTAGAATTTTATGTTTTTGATTGAATTTACTCAGCTATTCGTTGATTCTTTCTTAAAAGCAGTTTTATTGAAATATATTAATATAGTACACAATCCATTCAAAGTGTACAGTCAATGGTTCAGTGTCATCATGTAGCTGCTCATTCATCATCATCTCAGTCAATTTTAGAACATTTTCATGACTCCAAAAGAAGCCATAAACCATCCTAATCTCTTATCCCTCTGTATTATTGACCCTCAAATTGTTGTGGTACATTTGTTGATGAAAGCACATTAAAATATTACTGTTAAGAAGTCCATAATTTGTAATATGTGTATTTTCCCACATACAACTTTATTATTAACCTCTTATGATAGTGATGTACAGTTGCTCTAGCTCATGAAAAAACGTTTTATATTTGTACTATTAATCAGAGTAATCATCTAACATAGGGTTCACTGTTTTATAGTTCAACGTTCTATCCTCTAGCTTTCCTTCTAGTGACATACATGGCTCACTGAGATCATAAACTATTTGCTCTTTTGTGTCTCATTTATTTCACTCAACATAATGTCCTCAAGTTTCATCCATGTTGTTGCATGCTTCAGGACTTCATTCCATCTTACTGCTGAATAATAGTCCATCATATTTATATACCACATTTTGTTTATCAAGTTATTGGTTGATACACACTTGGGTTGTTTCCAGCTTCTTGCAAATGAGACAAATTTTGTTATGAATTTTTGTGTAAAATTGTCTATCCCTGCTTTCAGTTCTTCTAAGTCTATACCTAGCAGTGGGATTTCTGGGTCATATGGCAGTTCTATACTTGGCTTCTTGAAGAATCACCAAACTGTGTCACACAGTGGTTGCACCATTTTTACATTCCCACCAACATTGAACAAGTGTTCCTATTTCTCCACATCCTCTCAATACTGGTAGTTTTCTGTTTGTTTAGTTGTGAAATTATGTCTCATTGTGATTTTTATTTGCATTTTCCTGATAACTCCTGATGTTGAACACTTTTTAATGTGCTTTTTAACCATTTGTATTTAGTTTTAGGAAAAATGCTTATTCAAGTCTTTTGCCCATTTTTAAATTGTGTTGTTTGACTTTCATTTTAAGTCGTAGACTTTTAAATTTATTCTGAATATTAAACCCTTACTGGATATGTGGTTTCCAAATATTTTCTCCCATTGAATAGGCTGCCTTTTCACCTTTTTGAAAAAGTTCTTTGATGCACAAAAGTATTCAATTTTGAGGACGTCTCATTTATCTATTTTTTGTTGTTGCTTGTAATTTGGGTGTCAAGTCTAAGAAAACACCACCTAACAAGATCATGAAGATGCTTCCCTATATTTTTTACCAGGAGTTTTGTGTTTCTGAATCTTAGATTAGGTCTTTGATCCATTTTGAGTTAAGTTTTGTATAAAGTGTGAGATAGAGTTTCTCTTTCATTGTTTGGATATGAATATCCATTGTCCCAGCACAAATTGTTGAAGAAACTTCTGTCCCAGTTGAATAAACCTGGTTGCCTTATTGAAAATCAATCGACCAGAAATGTTCAGGTGTATTTCTGAACTCTTAATTCTATTCCGTTGATCAATATATCTATCTTCATTCTAGTACCATGCAGTTTTGACCACTGTATCTTTGTAATATCTTTTTAAAGACACTGTTTAGTTTGTAAGCTGCCAGAATGCAATATACCAGGAACTGAATGGCTTTTAAAAAGGGAATTTATTAACTTGCAGGTTTTCAGTTCTAAGGCCATGAAAATGTCCATATTAAGGCATCCAAAAAAAGATACCTTAACTCCAAAGAAAGGATAAATGAGGTTTGGGATTTCTTTCTCAGCTGGGAGGGCACATGGTGATGTCTGCTAGCTTTCTCTCTTCATTTCATAAAGCTTCTCTGAGGGAATTTTCCTTCGGCATCTCCAAAGGTCTCTGGCTGTGTGGGCACTGTTGGTTATAAAACCTTTTCCAAAGTGATTCCCTCTCAAAGGGCTCCAGTAACTGAACCCAGCTTGAATGGCTGGAATCAAATCTCCATGGAAACCATCTAATCAAAAGTTTGCCACCCACAATTGCATGGGCCACATCTCCATGGAAATAATAAAAAAAAATACCCCAACAATATTGAAGGAGGACTAAGTAACTTGGTTTTTCTGGGGTACACAACAGAGTCAAACCAGCACAATCAGAAAGAATGAGTCCTTGCACTTTGTTATTCATTTTCAAGATGCTTTTGTATTCAAAGTCTCTTGCCCGTGCCAAAAAATTTTGATAATTATCTTCTCCAATTTTCCAAAATAGACCATTGGAATTTTGATTGGGATTGCATTTAATCTGTAAATCAATTTGGATAGAAGTGGCATCATAACAATATTTAGTCTTCCAATTCATGACCACAGAATGCCCTTCCATTCATTTAGGTCTTCTTTGATTTTTTTTTAGCAATGTTTTGTAGTTTTCTGAATACACGTCCTTTATACTCTTAGTTAAATTTATTCCTAGATATTTCATTTTTTAAGTTACTATTTTAAATGGAATTTTTTCCTTTATTTCCTCTTGAGAATGTCCATTACTAGTGGACAAACACTACTGATGTTTCCGTGTTGGTCTTTTATCCCACCACCTTGCCAATCTCATTTATTAGCTTTAGTACCTTTGTCAGATTTTTAAGGACTTTCTCTATATAGTGTCATGTCATCTGCAAATGGTGAAAGTTTTACTTCTTTCTCTCCTATTTGGTGGATGCCTTTTATTTCTTTTTCTTGTCCAATTGTTCTAGCTAAGAATTCTAACACTTGTTGCATAGCAGTGGTGACAGCAGGCATCCTCATTTTGCTCCAGATCTTACCGGGAAACTTTCAGTCTTTCATTATTGAGTATGATGTTAGCTTTGGGTTTTTAATATATGCCTTTTATCATGCTGAGGAAGTTCTCTTCTGTGCTTGTCCTTTGAATTGCCTTTATTCAGAAAGGATTCTGGCTTTTGTCAAATGCCTTTTCTGCATCAATCAGTATGATCATGCGGTTTTCTCCCATTCTATTTGCTAATGTGGTGGATTCTATTAATTGATTTTCCTGTGTTGGGCCATCCTTGCATACTTGGAGAAAAGCCTACTTGATCATGGTGTATGTCTTTTTAAATGCACATTGAATTCTAGTTGCAAGTATTTTGTTGAGGATTTTTGCATCTATATACATTAGACAGGTTGGTCTGTAATTTTCTTTACTTGTAGTATATTTATCTAGCTTAAATATTAGACTGATATTGGTTTCATAGAGTGAGTTAGGCCATGTTCCCACCTCTTCAATTCTTTGGAAGAGTTTGAACAATATTGATAATAATTCTTCCTGGAATGATTGCTAGAGTTCACCTTTGAAAACATCTGGTCCAGAACTTTTCTTTGTTGGCAGGTTTTGATGACTAATTCAATCTCTTTGCTTGTGATTTGTTTCATAAGGTCTTCTATTTCTTCTGTAGACAGTGTCAGTTGTTCCTGAGTTTCCAGGAAGTCCATTTTATCTAAATTACTTAATTTACATATGTTCATAGTATCTTCTTATTAACATTTTTTCTTTGTATGCCATATAGTGGGGGTCACAATTCATTCTTTTTCCATGTGAGTATCTCCTCATTGCAGCACTGTTTGTTGAATTTTTGTTTTTTGGTTGTTTTTTTCTTTTTTTCATTTGCCTGTTTTTGCTTGTTTGTTTGGGAAGTGCATGGGCCAGGAATTGAACCCCAGCCTCCTGCATGGCAAGCGAGAATTCTACCACTTAACCACTCTCACACCCCCCTTATTAACTTTTTTATATTTATGGGATCAGTAGTATTGTACCCCACTCATTTCTGATTTTATTTATTTGCTTCTTCTCTCTTTTTTTCATTGTTAGTCTATTTACAAATTGATTTGTCAATTTCATTTATCTTCTTGAAGAACCATCTTTTGGTTTTGTTGATTCTCTCTATTGTTCTATTTTTGTTCTCAATTTCATTTCTTTTTTAAATACAATTTTATTGATACATAGTATATAGTCACATAGCACATAATCTTCCAAATTGTACAATCAGTGATTCACAGTATCATCAAATAGCTGTGCATTCATCATCACAATCAATTTTTTAACATATTCCTTCCACCAAATAAAAGAATAAAAGTAAAAAAAAAAGCACATCCAAAAATCTCATACCTCCCCCCTTCTTATTATTTATTTATTTCCTTTTTTCTTACTCATTTGTCCATACACTGGATAAAGGGAGTGTCAGTCACAAGGTTTTCACAATCACATGGTCATACCTTAAAAGCTCTATAGTTATTCAATCATCTTCAAGAATCAAGGTTATTGGATTAGAGTTCAGGAATTTCCCTCTAGCTGCTCAAATACACCAAAAATTAAAAATGGGTATCTATATACTGCATAAGAGTAACCTCCAGAATGACTTCTCAACTCTATTTGGAATCTCTCAGCCACTGAAACTTTATTTTGATTCATTTCTCTTCCTCCTTTGGGTCAAGAAGGCTTTCTCTGTCTCACAATGCCAGGGCCAGGCTCATCCCTGGAAGTTACATCCCATGTTTCCATGGAGAATTACACCCCTGGGAGTCATGTTCCACTTAGGGGAAGGGCAGTGAGTTCACATGTGGAATTGACTTAGAGGGAGAGGCCACATCTGAGCAACAAAAGAAGTTCTCTAGGGGTGACTCTTGAGCATAATCATAAATAAGCTTAGCTTTTTCTTTGCAGGAATAAGGATTTCATTTATTTCTTCATTAACTTTATTATTTCTTTCTTTCTACTTTATTTGATATTAATTTGCTGTTTTTTCCCTACTTCTTCCAGATATGCAGTTCATTCTTTGGATTTAGCTTTTTCTTGCTTTTGATTGTAGGCATTTCATGTTATAAATTTCCCTATCAGCATTGCCTTTGGCATATCTCATGAACTTTCATATGTTGTGGTCTTGTTTACATTCATCTTGTGATATTTTCTAATTTCTTCTTTGACCAACTTATTATTTTAAAGTGTGTTGTTTAACCTCCATATATTTGTGAATTTTCCAGTTCCCAGCCTGTTATTGATTTCCAGCTTCATTACATTACTGCCAAAAAACTGCTGTATATAATTTCAATCTTTTTAAATGTATCAAGGCCTGTGTTTTGAGGCTTAACATGTGATGTATCCTGGAGATTCATCCATGGGAACTTGAGTAGAATATATATCCAGCTGTTTGGGGTTGCAATTTTCTGTAAATATCTGTTATGTCTAGTTCATTTATCCTTTTTTTTCAAGTTCTCTGTTTCCTCATGGATCCTCTGTCTACATATTCTATCCATTGATAGAGGTTTTGAAGTCTCCAACTATTTCTCCCTTTAGTTTTGCCACAGTGGTCTCATGCATTTCATTGCTCCTTTGTTAGGTGCATACATATACATGTTTGCTGCTTCTTCTTGGTAAATTTCACCTTTGAACTTAAAGTTTATTTATTCTGATATTATCGTATCTACACCAGCTTTCGTTTGTTACTGCTTGCATGGAATATCTTTTTCCAGCCTTTCACTTTCAACCTATTTGTATTATAGTGTCTAAAATGAGTCTCTTTTAAACAATATATAAGTGGATCACATTTTTAATCCATTCTTCTGATCGTTTTTTTTTTTTTTTTGATTGGGGAGTTTAATCCATTAACATTCAATGTTATTGCTGTAAAGGCAGTAATTACTTCAATCATTTTAATCTTTGGCTTTTATTTGTTAGATCTATTTTTTTCTCTCTTTTTATCCTTTTAGTTGCCCTAATTAACAATCTTCATTTCTGTATTCTCTTCCAAGCCTCTGTCACCTCTCTTCTTTTCAGCCTGCAGAACTCCTTTTATTATTTCTTGTAGGGAAGGACTCCTGTCAGTGAACTCTCTCAGCTTCTGTTTTTCTGTGAATATTGTAAACTCCCCTTCAGTTCTTTTCAAATGTAATTTTATTGAGATATGTCCATACACCATACAACCCATCCAAAGCATACAGTCAGTAGTTCAGTACCATCACATGGTTGTGCATTCATCACCATGATCAATCTTAGAACATTTGCACTATTCCAGAAAAATAAATAAAAAGACAACCTTAAACATCCCATATCCCTTATCCTCTCCCCATTATTGATGCCTAGTACTGCATTCTACCTAATTTAAAGATATATAATCAAGGTAAGTTAACTAAAGCAATGTAGTACTACAAGAGATAGATATATAGATCAGTGGAACAGAATAAAATGCCCAGAAGTAGTTCCATGCAAACATGGCCCGGGCAACCAATTTTTTTTTTGATATATAACAATTATCAGAGATCAGGGCTACTGGATTACAGCTCAATAATTTGTGATATTTCCTTCTGGTTATTCTAATATACTAGAAACTAAAAAGAAATATCTGTATAATAAGTCAGTAGTCATAATAATTTGTTTAATCTGAATTTCTCCATTACTCCTCCTCCCTAAAATTTAGTCATTCTCTTAATCTTCAGGGATATCTTGGTAGTGACCATTTTAACTTCTTCATATTGATAAGGGGTGTTGACCTTATGAGGGAGTGGTATAAGACTGGTTGATGTTCTTGGAGAGACTGGTAGCTCTGGGTTTCAGGGCTCATCTGTCATAAGAACAATCTAGAGGCCTTAAGTTTCTGAAAAAATCCATTTAGTAGGTAAAACATTTATAGAGTCTTATATAAAGCCAAGGGTATTCTTTAGGATTTTCAGGAATGCTGTTGGTTGGAACTTGGCATACTGTGGCAATTTGCAATATCTGGTTGAAGCTTGCATGAGAGTAACTTCCAGAGTGACCTCTCAACTCTATTTGAAATCTCTTAGCCACTGAAACTTATTTTGTTCCATTTCTTTCCCCCCTTTTAGTCAAAAAGGCTTTCTCAATACCACAATGCCAGGGTCAAGCTCATCCCTTGGAGTCATGTCCCATGATGCCAAGGAGATTTACACCCATGGGAGTCATGTCCCATGTAGGAAGGGAAGGCAGGGATTTTATTTGCAAAGTTGGCTTAGAGAGAAAAGCCACATATGAGCAACAAAAGAGGTTCTCTTGGGGTGACTCTTAGGCATAGTTATAAGTAGATTTAACTTCCCCATTGCAGATACGTTTCATAAGGGCAAGCCTCATGATTGAGGGCTTGGCTTATTAAATTGGGAGTCACTTGTGCTACAGAGAATATCAGTAGTTTCTAAGGTGGGGAAGATTAATAGTTTCACATTTTTCCCTATCCCTTAAGGTAACTTTGCAAACACTTTTTAATTTTCTTCCAAAAATATTCTGTAATGTATTGGGACATTACCCTAATCTTTACAAAATGTCACCCTCAGTTTTGAAGGATTGTTTTTTCAGTTAAAGAACTCTTGTCTGGCAGTTTTTCTTTTAGTGCTTTAAAGATATCATACCACTGCCTCCTCACCCCCATTGTTTCTAATGAGAAATCAGTGCTTAAACTTAAAATGGTTCCTTTGTAAATGACAAATTGCACTTCTCTTGCTACTTTCAGAATTCTCTCTTTATCTTTGGCACTTAATATTCTGATTATTATGTGTCTTGGAGTGTGTCTATTAGGTTTTATTCCATTTGGTATACACTGTGCTTATTGGACTCATATCCCTACGTCTTTCATAAAAGTTGGGAAATTTTTGGCCTTTTTTCTTCAAATATTCTTTCTGTCCCTTTTTCATTCTCTTCTCCTTCTGGGACATCCATGATGCATATGTTTGTGCACTTTGTGCTATCAATCAATTACCTAGACCCTTCACAAGTTTTCCCATTATTTCATCTATCTGTCTTTTTGCCTGTTTGATTTGTTTGCCCTGTCTTTTAGGTCGCTGATACTTTCTTCTGCTTGTTCAAATATGCTGTTTCATGCTCTTGTGTATTTTAATCTCATTTATTGTGCCTTTCATAGTATTTGTTAATTTTCTTTGCAGACTTTCAAATCCTTCTTTATGCTCATTCAGTGTCTTATTAATATCTTTTCTCTATTTAGTCATATTTTCTTCACCTCGAATTGGTTTAGGGAATTTATTGAATAACTTTGATTAAATTTTTCAAATTCTCTATCTCCTTTGACTTTTACGTTTTTTCCTGTGGCTGGGACATATCTTCTTGTGTTGTAGTATGTCTTGCAACATTTTTCTGTTTTCTGGCTTTTGATGATCTCAAAGAGATTATTCTGAAAATCTTTTTCCTCTCTTGTCTAAAACTTTCTTGTTAATTGGGTTCATGATAATAGTCTTCTTTGGTACTTTGTTCTTCAGTTTTTAGCCCAAACAAGGCCAGTGTCCCACACAGGGGGTGCAGACCAGGTCTAAGTGGTTCTGGGGAGAGGGTCAGGAAAGCAGCTTCCTTAATTGCATTTTCCTAGCCTGCCCATCAAATGGTACTTTTTTTGCAAACTATTCCCCATGGCCCTGCAAAGGCAAGTGATTTTTAGCTTTCTGTCTCCTTGACTGCTGAGTCAGGTGGAATCATTTGTGTTGCAGGTGCTACAGGTGCCTGTCCAGAAATGGCTATGGGTGTGGAACCCAGAGGTCCAATTGTGCCAACCAGCAGTTGGATCAGAACTATGCCACATCCCTCTCTGTTCCCAGGGGTAGAGCTTTCCTGACTCTTCCAGTACACAGCGGGTAGCTAGTCAGGAACTGAGTTGACCAGAACCTGCCAGCCTCAGGGTTAGGGGTTGGACACTAGGAGCCTAGTTGAGTCATTCACCAGTTTCTCCATCACTGTTTCTCTATGCATTTTCTCCACTTCTTTGTTCAGCTCTTCCCTATATGTTGAATGGTCCTCTCCTGTTCTCCTAATACCAAGACCAGCATCTTTGGACAATTTCTACATATTCTATAGATGCTTTTGATGGAGGATTAAGTTCTGCTGCTCCTTACTCCACCATCTTCCTAGAAGTCCTCTCTTCTGATTCTTGCCCTGGGTATATGGTACAATTTTTAAGATTGCACTATTCAGGCAATTGTTTCTCCTCCAGAAGAAAGCTTCCTTTACTTCTCCATAAATTTTGTTCTGTTCTATTTGTATTTTCATTGCCGCTATAGTTTTTAACTCTTTTTTTGTTGGCTTTAGTTGCCGTTGCCTGAGGAGAAATTATGGGAGTAGTGTTACTCCAGAGAAGACTTCTGAAGTCAGAATTTCCCAGAACAAACAAGGTCAGGGACCCAGGGAGGGAATGCAGTCCAGATCTAAAGATCCCTGGGGAAAGGATCAGGAAAAACGCTGAAAAGCTTTTGCTTTATCTTCCCATAGCTGTTCCTTCTTGACCAGCCCAGCAGATGATGCTCTTCAGCAAATTGTTTCCTATATCCCTAAGGATGCCTTACATCTTTAAACCTTCACTACCTTCACCCTTGTCTGGACAGATTTGAAACAATAGCCATGGTGGTCCCTGCCCAGGGTGGGCTAAAACAGCAGTTGAAGGCTGGGAGACAGTGATCTTCATTGATCAAAAACCAAGGTCAGTACTCAGTCATGACCTGCCTCCATCCTTGGGAAAAGGGCTCCCACATCCCTCTCCATCTGCAACACCAACCAGGGACTAGACCCAAGGCAGCTCACCTCAAGAGTGGGGAGTGATCACTGGCAGCTGCCACTGAGCAAGTTACTCGTAGTTTTTTGTGACAGTTTCTCAGTCTTTTTAGCCTGCTCTTCCAGGGATGTTGTACAGTGCTTCTCTGGCCTACAGATCCTCAAAACGGTTGCTCCACACAGCCTCTGCATATCTACTAGCCTTTTTGGGAAGAAGAGTGGGTCCTGGAGCTCCCTACTATGTCATTTTCCTTTGCAAATTCTGCCCATTGTCTTTTGATTATTATTTGTATGAAAATTTTTTTCATCCATTTATTGTATTTGTATCTATGGATCTGCAATGGGTCTCCTGTAAACAGCATATATTTGGGTTATGTTTCTTTATCTGTTTGGTAAATCTCTGCCCTTTGAGAGTCTAATCCATTTTCATTTAGGGAAATTTACTTATAAGGCACAATTTTACTTCAGCCATTTTGCTAATTTTTTTTTTTTTTTTTGCACAGGCAGACACCAGGAATCAAACACAGATCTTTGGCATGGCAGGCGAGAGCTCTGCCTACTGAGCCACTGAGGCCTGCCCTTTGCTAATTCATTTTTATAAGTCTTATACCCTATTTGTTCCACTTTTCCCTCATTACTGCTTTCCTATGTTTAGATGATTTTTAAATGATGAGTCATTTTGAATCACTTTTCCTTTACTCTTATGTAGATTTTTCAGATGTTATCTTTATGGCTACCATGAAGGTTACATTTAGCATATTAAATCTATTACAATTTATTTTTTATTGATTCTATCTTTTCTTCATTAGCTTACACATGCACAGTATCTATATCCCCTATCCCTCCCTTTTATGTTGTGCATGTTTGCTCAGTACAAAGGATTTACACTTGATTTTATGCAATTATGTTTTCAGCCTTATTAGATATAAAAGATAGCATTACAAATGAACAATTAAATAATATTGGGAGATCTTTATTTCATCATCCAACATTGAAATTCTTTTGTGTCTTTTTCTTTTACATGGAGAATTCCTTTTAGCATTCCTTGTAAGTCAGGTCTAGTGGTGATGAACCCCCTCAATTTTTGTTTGTCCAGAAATGTCTTTATTTTCTTATGAAAAGCAATTTGCCAGCTATATTATTCTTGAGTGACATTTTTTTTTCTTTAAATATATCCTCCCATTGCCTTCTGGCCTCTGTGCTTTCTGTTGAGAAATCAGATGTCGATATTATTAAGGATTCCTTATATGTGACTCACTGCTTCTCTTTTGCTGTTTTTAAGTGTCATTCTTTGTCCCTGGTATTGGACAGTTTGATATTAATGTATCTTGGTGTATATCTTTGGTTTCATAATTCCTGGTATTTATCGAGCATCTTGGATTTGTGTATTTGTATCTTTCATCACATTTGGGAAGTTTTCTGTCATTATTTCTTCACATTATTTTTTTCGACCTGTTATCTATCTGTGCCGGCTTGAAAGGATTATATACCCTAGAGAAGCCATGTTTTAATCCTGATCCATCTTGTGGAGGCAGCCATTTCTTTTAATCCCTGTTTTTTCCTATCGGTTGGAAACTTTATTAGATTATTTCTATGGAGATGTGACACACTCAATTGTGGGTATCAACCTTTGATTAGAGGGAGCTGTAACTCCACCTATTCCAAGTGAGTCTTGATTAGTTTACTGGAATCCTTTAAGAAGGATTTTCCAACCATTTTGGAAAATTCTACAGAACTGCAAGAACCACAGAGCCCACACAGCCAGAGACCTTTGGAGATGAAGAAAAAATACCCTTGTGGGAGCTTCATGAAACAAGAAGCCTGGAGAGAAAGCTAGCAGATGTTGCCATGTTTGCCATGTGTCTTTCCAGTTGAGAGAGAAACCCTGAACTTTACCAGCCTACTGAACCAAGAACCAAGGCATCTTTCCCTTCATGCCTTAGATTGGACATTTCTATAGTCTTGCTTTAATCTGGACATTATCACTGGTTTAGAACTGTAAACTTTCAACTTAAATAAATTCCCCTTTTAAAAGTCATTCTGTTTCTAGCATATTGCATTCCAGCAGCTTGCAAACTAGCATACTCTCTCTTCTGGTACTTCTATTATGCATATATTCGTAACTGTGATGGTTTCCCATAGGTTCCTCAGGCTCTATTCATCCCGCTTTTATTATTTTTTCTTTGTGCTCCTTAACCTGGACAATTCAAATTCTTTTATCTGTAAGTTCACTGACCCTTTTTTATACTCTGTCCAATCTGCTCTTGAACCCCTCTGAAATTTTTCACCAAAGTTATCATACTTTCGAGTTTCATAATTACCATTTGATTATTTTCTATAATTTCTATTTCATTAGAAAGTCTCATTTTGTTCACATATTAATTCCTGATTTCTTTTAGTCTTTTGTCTATGTTTTCCTTTAGTTCATTGATCTTGTTTGGAGAGTTGTTCTAAGATCTTTAATTAGTAATTCCAGAGACTACATTTTCTCCAGAATATTTCCCATTGTATTATTTTTTCCCTGTGATTGGATCATAATTTCCTATCTCTTTGTATTTTTGTCATGTTTAGTTGAGAACCAGACATTATGAGTAATTCTCCCACTCTCAGTCCGCCATACTCAGAACAAGAAGTTAAAAAAGAAGAAAAGAAGGAGGTTGACAAAGGGAAAAAAGAAAAGAAAAAATATTAGCAAATGGACAAAACATCCATGCAAGAAAAAAAAAAACCAAGAAAAAAAACAAGGAAAAAAAATGAAGTTCACTGCCCCTCTAAGTCTCTTGTTATGTGGCAGTAAGAAGCCAGAAGCTATTGCTTTCAAGGCCAAAACCTAGGCCAGCAGAGACAAAAACCAACCAACCAACAACAAATAAAAAGAGAAAAGGAAAAATGTGCACTGACTCTTTATGTCCCTGTAGATGCTGTTGTAAGGCCAGAAGATGCTGCCTCAGAGAAAAACTGAGGCTACTGTTTGTGCTGGGCCCTCATGGACCTGCCAGAGCGAACAGCACAAGAAAGAGAAAGAAAAAATCCAACTGTGCTGGTTTGAAACTGTTGTGTACCCTGGAAAAGCCATGTTCTTTAATCCTCAGTTCAATATTGCTGGGTTGGATCTTTTAGATTATTTCCATGGAGATGTGACTCACCCCTTTGTGGGTGATACCTTTTGATTAGATGGTTCCCATGGAGATATGTCTCCACCCAGGGAAGGCAGGGTTGCTTACGGGAGCCCATTAAGAGGAAACCATTTCAGAAAAAGCTTTACAGCCAACACAAGACCCAGACATTTGGAGATACCAAAAGAAAATACCCTCAGGGAAGCCGTTCAAAACAAGAAGCCAAAACCCTAGAAGATGCTAACCACATGCCTTCCCAGCTGACAGGGGTGTCTCAGTCCAGTTGACCTTTTTGAGCCAAGATAGATTTCCCTGGATGCCTTAGTTTGGACAGTTCAATGGCATTAGAACTGTAAATTTGCAACTTAATAAATTCCTTTTTAAAAAGCTGTTCTATTTCTGGTATATTGCATTCTGGTAGCTTTAATAAACTAAAACACTAACCAATGCAAAAGTGCACTGGATCTTTAAGTCTTGGTAGATACTGGTGTTAAGCTATAAGCTATTGCTGCAAAGGGCTGAAACCAAGGCCAGAATCTATGCCATGTGTCCAGTGGTCTGCCAGAGCAGGAAATGCCCACACAGAAAAAGAAAAAAGAAAAACACCAGCTTTTTATATCCAGGAAGACAGACACTGGTGGCAGGAAACCGAGGCCAGCTTCTGTGCTTGCTCCTTTGGAACTCCCAGACCAAACGCAACCCTCAATCCTAACTTTTAGAGAATGAAATTTCTTCTGCCATCCCTGATCCCAGTCAGCCCCTTCCAGAATCCAGCCCTCATTGTCACAGTTGCAGTCATTTCTGCAGTTGCTACTCTGTGGCTGAGCAATGGGTGCTGGTCACTAACTCATGCTTTCACTTACAAAAGCTGAACTCTCAGCAGCCTCTCATTTCCTCTGGCACTCCTATGGTTGTTCAAAGTGTTCATTCTGCTTCGAAGGTTACCATCTAGTTATTTCCAGTCTCTTTTCTATCTCTTTCATTTTTCTAGTGGAGGGAGTGATTTGTAAAACTTCTTACTCTACCGTTTTGTGCTTCTGGTGTGTATTTTAGAAAATTCCCTCTGGCAATAGCGTGATGGGAGAAAGTAATGAATGGTGGCAGAGATATTGCTTAGGATGATAACTGATATTTCAAGGAAAGATGATGAGTACTTAGGAGAAGATAAATTGGAGAGACACTAACTGAGATAGGTGATAGGAGTAAGTACCAGAAGCAGGTACATTGGGGAGTGTCAACAATGGAGAAACCACATCTAGGTGAAAAAGGAGTTCAGATATGAAGAAAGATTAATAAAGGTAGGATTTGAGTCAGGACTTGAAGTATAGTTAGCACTTAATATTGAGAAAGGGGTGGAAAGAGACCATTTCAGAGCTCTGGATTAACAAGAGCAAAACCCAAAGGTAGAAAAATCACAGGGTGTGTATGAGGATCAGTGAGTAGTTCAATTTGGCAGGCTTTAGTTTGGCATTAAGAGGTGAATTTTTCCCCATCATCATCCCTGTTCCTAGATGGCTTCTCTTACCATCCAGCTGGCAGGTACTCAGGAAATGTAAATTTGTGTTAATATTAACTGAAGTGTAGCTGAATGAAGAAGGCTCTCATATAAGAAAACTGCCCAAGCCTGATTCAAAGAACCTTTTGGTTTCTGTGCAGTCCTTAGTTCTTCATCCTGTCCTGCTGTCATTTGCCTGCCTTGAATACTGATAAAGGGTGATGGATAAAAAAAGACAAAAGCTGTTTATTATCTAATGGGGGAGGGAGAATAAGTTTACAGTCGCAAAAAAAAAATGCATCAGGGCACATCCAGCATGTGCAGACAATCTCTGCAGAAGCTGACATCTATCCCCAGGCAAAGAAAATTATGAAAAAACAACCCTGTCTTTAATTAACTTATATTATAAATTAACTTTTTATCAAAATGCTGTGTTCACAAAGGGGTGGCTCAGATAGTTCATTTTTCCTTAAACAACCATGTGAGGTATGTTTTATGATTCCTCTCAATTGTGCACATGAAGAAACAAAGGTTCAGAGAGGTTATAAGACTTACTCAAGGATATAGGGCTATTATTGACCAAGCCAGGCTCAAATTTGTCTCCTACCACTATCTCCAAACCTTAAACTTATCCACTGCAGAAGGGGTTATCGAAGGTTGAAATTGGCATAAAATCTAATACATTATTTTGAGAGGGATTCAACAATAATTATTTCACAAATATTTTCTGAGCACCTATTTTGTTTGGGACACTATGCTAGACCCATAGGATTTAAAGATTGGTAAAACACAGTTCTTACTTTCAATGAGCCCACAGACTAGAGGGGAAAACAGATATGTATGCAGATAATCACAATCCAATAAGAAATGTGTTAATAAAAGAATGTGGAAGGCACTGCGTGAGTTCAAAAAAGGGAATTTCTGTGCAGAGGGGAATTGACATTTGAACAAAGACCCAAGCCCTCAGTGAACACAATCAAACTCTTGTGGTAGAGTTGCAGACTTGGTGTTGAGGCCAGGAGGTGAGAAGATATGCTTTGGGATCTTCCTAAAAATACATTGTTCCTTCTCTGATTGGAGAGTTTGCAACATTTTTGGTGCCAATTGTTACACTGTTACTGTCTGGGCTGGGTTCAATGGTGTCTATGGCTTGTCCTAGCTACCTCTGCATTGACTTCTGCCCATTCTGGTGCATGGTGTTAGGTGGTGGGACAACAGGTAGGGTAGTGCCATCCTGCAGGTATCCTACACGTGCCTATGCTGAAGTGGGTGAGATCCCTGAGCCCTCAGAGTTTATCATAAGAATAGGGCCTGTCAGGCATCATTCTGTCTACTAAAGGAAAGAGAGTTGACCTAACATTGATTGAATGCATAATATTTCACTTCGTTTCAAATTAGTACATCTTTATGGAGAGTTTCCTGTGTGCCAGGCATATTATAAGTCATCACATGTTCACCTTACAGTGGGAGAGACAATCAGGGAATGAGTAACTGTAAAAAAAACCCAATGTAATATGTTGTATGGTAAAGTTATGTATGATGAGCTAAAAATATATACATACAAAGGATGGATCAATGCATTCTGTTTAGCAGTTCAGAACAAGCTTCAGAGGGGAACTGACATTGAAACTGGGCTCTTATGGATGAGTATAAAAGCATGTTGCTAGAAGTTTTGAGAAAATAACTATTCTTCAGGATGCTTTTGGTTGATAATTACAGAAAACTCAGTTTAAACTAGCTGAAACAAACAAAGGGTCTTATTGGCTCATATGAAAAGAAAATACACAGATGGGACAGGCATCAAGAGTGGTTCAGTTATGGCTTTGGCTCATTTTCTCTGTGATTCCCTTGACTTTGCCCTGTTCTGTATATTTGTTTTATTTTCAGGCTTATTTCCCTCATGGTTTCAATAGGGAAACCAGTGATAACCAGGGTCAATGTGCAAAACCAATTATGGGAAGGCAGTATCATAAATGATTTAATCCCACAGTGTCCAGAGTCTGCCACATATGGATTCACATCCCTGCTTTCCTATCACTTAGTTGGAGACATTGAGCAAATTTACCTTATCTCTTGGAGCCTTAGTTTCTTTATCTGTTATATTTTCTTCTTTATGTAATGGAAACAATATTAAGACCTATCTCATAGGGTTTGAGAATTACATGCAATAATACGTGTAATGCATATAGCAAAAGTTCCCAAATTTTCTTGGCTCACTGCATCCTTAGTGTCTCAGTAACTTTTTTAAATTACTTTTTATATTAGTGAAGTTATGGTTTTACAGAATCATGGATAAAATACAGGATTTCCATAGACCATCCCACTACCAACACTTGTATCGGCATGAAAAATTTGTTACAATTGATTACATTTTTTTGTAATTTTATTTTTTAACTGTAGTTACACTTGTTACAATTGATGAAAAATTATTAAAGTAGTACCATAACTACTGTTCATAGTTTACATAGGGGTATTTTGTCCCCATATTCTTGACATCATAATTATTATTACTGTTATTATTTTAATATGTCACAATCACCTTTAAGTAAAAAAGAACACTTAACAGTTGTTTTTATTTAGTAAGGTTTGAACTAAATAGTAAGTAGCTCATATGATGTCTAACAGACATTGCTGTGTTTCCCTCAAAAATTTAAAACATCTGCCATACTCCTGTGAGTTTCCTATGGCATCCCAAGGTGCCTAGGCACACAGTTTGGCAATAGACTACTGCCAGGTACATGGTTGGTGCTGAGTACATGGTAGCTATTATTATTATAAAATGTTAATGGTTATTATTAGAGGGACCTGGACACCAATGAAGATGTTGATCTTGTAGTTTGACCTAGACGTTAAATATCTCTGAGGGAGGAATATTTTTTGGTAGTATTTCCTTTTAGTCCTTGGTGCCTTCTAAGTTGGCACCAATTCACCACAGCCTGGGGAGGGGGGAGTAGTTTCTATGTGCACAGATAAGAAAATCTCATCCCCAAAGTAGTGTCATTTTCTAACTTTATCCCTGCCAAGATTTCTCCACTCCTCTGCTCTCATTCATTAGCCTGAAGTTACTCCTTCAGAAGAGACTTCTATATGATAATTGAAAAACTCTTCCCTCTGTCTTTGCCTGGTCTCTCCCACTCCTCTTTCTGCCCTCTTTCTCCTCTTCCTCTCTCCATGACCCACTCTGACAGTGTCTGACCCTGTTCCCTGACCCCTGATGACTAGGGGAGTCTGGCTACTTAATTCAGAACAAATGATTGGTTGGATTCTCTGTTTTTAGTCTCAGCTTGGCCTGTGAACAGGTAGACCTGTGGATTCTGATAGCTCATTCTTGAATACTTCCTTCCTCTCCCATTAGGGAGCACAGGAAAGCAATTTAAACAGATTCCAGATAGCGGCCTGCAGGCTTGGGCACCCTGGATGGTCTGATGGGAGTGAAGGTAGGGGCTGTGCTGAATCTCTAACTATAAGCAATTGCAGCCTATGGGTAATATTTGTCATTTCCCTAGAGGCTGTAGCTGACTTTAGCTCTATGTGGTTGTTTAGAGTCACAGAAGAGAAATTTGATGAGAAGGAATAAAAGAGAAGACCTATCCATGCACTGTTGACTCTGGGCCTCCATCGTGCTGGTCATCAGACTTTGGGAGCTCCTGGCTAGCTTTTAGCCTCAGCTGCCAGCATTTGCTTTGGCCATTGGGGAGAAAAACATTATGTAAAAAGCCAGCTTTCCCAGCCAACAGCCTATTTTCATCCTGATTCAGTTGAGTCCAACCTAGAGGCTGGATCCATGATCAACAGAAGCCATGGAAAATCAGAATGGCAGCCTGACCAGGGCATTCAGGCCTGAGCCCATGAACACAGGGATGATCGGGAGCTGGGCATCACTACCTGGACCTTATGGCTTCGCTAGATCCTCTTTGCATGGACATTGCAGCCCATAATTATCTGAAATACATTCCTAAGTTTCACCCATCCTAAGTCTACCCAGCCTAGAAATGTATATGTATGGCTAGAACTGACTCAGCTCCCAAAGTGTGTGTGTCCCCTAGGTGAGGGTCTCCCTTCACTGAGGGACCATTAATCTTTTGTTTAACTTTTTATTGTGTATTATAACATATATACAAAGCAAAGAAATAAAACAGCACTCTTCAACAAGTAGTTACAGGACAGATCCCAGAGTTTGTCATGGGCTACCATACTATCCTTTCATATTTTTCCTTCTGGCTGCTCCAGAATATAGGAGGCTAGAGGGCTTAAATGACTTATCATCACAAACAACTTTTTTCCTTCTTTTTTTGTGAAAAATAACATATATTCAAAAATGCCATAAATTTGAAAGCACAGCACCCCAGTCAGTTGTAGAACATATTTCAGAGTTCCACAATTTTAGGTTTTTGCTTCTAGCTGTTTTAAAATACTGGAGACTAAAAGAGATATGAATTTAATGATTCAGCATTCATATTCATTTGTTAAATTCTATCTTCCCAGTATAACTCCACAATCACCTTTGATATTTCCAACCCTCTCTTTCAGGGTGTTTGGGCTATGGCAATTCTAAATATTTGATATTGGAGGGATCTGTCACTAATATGGGGTAAGGAGATGGAACTATCTGATGTTCTGGAGAGGCTGGGCTAGGTTTCAGGACTTATCTGGACCAGGGACCCATCTGGAGGTTGTAGGTTTCTGGAAAGTTACTCTAGTGCATGGGACCCTTGTGAAATCTTATATATTGCCCTAGGTATTCTTTAGGGTTGGTTGGAATGGTCCTGGCTGGGAGTTGGCAGGTTATGATAGGTAGCAAGGTTTAATTGAAGCTTGCATAAGAACAACTTCCAGAGTAACCTCTCAACTCTATTTGAACTCTCTCTGCCACTAATACTTTATTAATTACACTTCTTTTCCCCCATTTGGTCAGGATGGAATTGTTGATCCCACAGGGCCAGGTCTGGGTTCAGAGACCATTAATCTTTGGATCAAAGACCTATCAACTAACCAGGTGCTGTGAGAACACAGAGATTTATCAGTCATGATCCCTTTCTTCTGTTCATTCAAGCCATTTTCATGAAGAGATATTTACAGTACTAAGTAGGATATAAAAAGGACCATGAGTGTTGAAAGAGTTCAGAGAGCAAGAGCTCTAGTGGTGGGGATCAGGGTGGGGCAGTGTATGAATTGATTTAGGTCCTAAAAAATAAGAAGAAGGAAGACAAAGATGTGATAAGAGTTCTTTTATGTTCCTAAGGCAGAGATCTTTGAAATGGACCCAATATATTTTGGTTTGACTCTAAGATCTTGACCTCCAACTGGATTGTACTCATATTAGAGTACATATATTGGAGTGGGTCTGAAACTGAGTGACAGAAGCTCTCAGTCCAGTGAAACTTGTCTTGGGTGGGATAGAACTAGAGTTATATCTGGAAGAATGAATTTTCTTCCTCATATTCTGCTTTTACCCTGTCACCCAAACCTATACCGAAACACAATAGTATTTCTTTCATTGCTTTCAGGATGACCAAGCATTTTGTTTGGGGTTCAATACCTTTAGCAGTCTGGCCCTAATACTTCCCTTCTAGCTTGTTCTTTCATTCCTAGAGACTCCAAGCACTCTCTACAAGCTAAATCTCCTCCCTATCCCTGAAACCTATGGAATTAGCTTTAAGTTATTTCTGGGCCTGGATGACTTTGACACCAGTCCCCTTCTTCCATCTGAGAACTCAGTACTCTCTACTTTCTGTGAGGTTTCCTCATTCTCTTTCACATCTACCATTCACATCGCACTTTTACTTAAACAGAGTCCTGTTGAAAACATTGTTTGGTGCTCTAGATCAGGTGTCAGCAAATTTATTCTGTAAAGGGCTAAAGAAAAATATTTTAGGCTTTGAGACCTACACTATCTTTGAAGCAACTACTTAACTCTGCCCTAGTAGTGGGAAAGCAGCCACAGACAACTCATAAATAAATGAAAATGACCGTATTACAGCAAAACTTTATTTATAGACATTGAAATTTGAATTTCATATAATTTTTACATGTCATCAAATGTTATTCATCTTTTGATGTTTTAAATAATTTGAAAATGTAAAAGCCATTTTTAGCTCATGGGCCATACAAAAACAGATGGTGGTTTTGATATGGTCTGCAAGTTATAGTTTGCCTACCTCCAGAAGACAGAACTTAGAATAAAGGATGGAAACTATGGGGGAGAGACTTTGGCTCAAAATAAAAAATGACTAGAATTGTAGGAATAGGTTGCCCAAGAAGTTAGGACTACTCAATTTTCACCAGATGCAGTTCAAGCACCGGTAGCTAGGGATGTCATAGGAGAATACAAAGGTCTTCTGGAGGTTTAGGCTTGGTGTTTTTTAAGTCTGTAGGACTGTGATATTGTCGAAGTTTTGCTTCTTCCACATAGCCATTATTTCTCAATTACTTTCTGTCACCCTTTTATTTTTGAAGGACTCTATGGTTGTCTCCTATTCACCTAGTATTTGTTAAGATACTCTCTCAATTTATTCTCCAATTTTTTCATATGTACATGTTATTTCCTTTCCAGAAACCCAACGGTTAATGTCAAAAGGACAAGGTTCAATAGGCAGCAGTTTCACTGTTAACAGGCAACCATCAGGAATAGATTGAGAATTACCGCAGAGGCCATTGTGGGGAGATGGTCCGACCCACTCATCAGGGCAAAGATCAAATGAGATAATATATGTAAATGTCCTGCATTAGCTATAAAAATAGGGTTGATTCTGTCTTACAGACTACCATATCCTCTCTGCTCTTCAATAAAAAGAATTTAAATTTGTTTCAAGAAACTTAAGCTCCCCTGCTTTCTGCAATGGTTACATCCTGCTCCATTGGAACAACATCCCCTTTCTGCCAGTCCCCCACTGCGGTCTAATTCTGTCTCACAAACTGCTAGGCCCCTTATATTCTTGCTTGTCCCCCCATCTTCTCCATCCTTCCACCCAGAGTCGTTAGAAAAGCCTTCTTGTTTAGCTCCCTATACATCTCAGTGGTTTGACCCTATCTAGAGAGCATCAGAATCTTTTCCCCTCCTATCTCACACCAATGATTTGACCTAATGTTATTGAGAATCAGTTTCTTTTAGCTTCTTTGCCAGGCTTCACAGTGGTTTGATCCTTTCTAACTCCCCCTCCAGTATCATCACCACAGATGGTATGGTCCATAACATCAGGTCCTTTTTGCTCCCCCAACTGGTTTTTTAAGCAGATTGGAGCAGCTTCTTCTCATTCCTGATTTATCCTAGTCCCATCAGTGGCCTGTTTCTGCATTGGTAATGCAAAGCTGGTGCAAATGGGCTTAAAGTGGTCAGAAAATTGTTCATGACCAGTTCAATCTGTTCTGAGAAGGAAAAATAAATACTGACCAGTTCAAATCTATTTTGGCAAGCTTAAACTAATTCTGTGGAGCTGGAACCTAAGGTCAATAAACTCAGGAAGACTGTTGAAGATGATGGTGATGCAAGGCAAAGCAAGGAACCAGGTACTTACATAAGTTGAAACTGAGCTGAGAACTAAGAAAGAAAACAGATCAAATAAGGAGACAGGAAAATAGAGGAGACAGGTTTGGTTGAGGGGAGGCTTAAAGAGTTTAGTTTCATCTAAGTCTTTGAATGTGTATTTGTGTGGGTGGGGGGTAGGTGGATAAGAGGGCCTTTTTGAGGAGTTAATGCAGGGTTTTGGGCTGTGCCATGATACATCTGGGAAGCAGTATGGGAGTCAATATCATCTAGCAGCCTCAAGCAGCTGGAACTGAGACTGGATATATACAACCTAGTGATGGCTAGCTGTGCAAGCCAGTCCTTGGGACCATTCTTTGTGTCTGGCCTCACCTTAGGCCACAACTATTAAGAGATTCAAACCATGAATGACAACTTTCATATCCCTTTAATTATACATGGTCATGATGCTGTTTAGCTGTTTGGGGATGCTATTTAGGTTAGAAGACGGGACTGATAAATCTTGAAGAAGAGAGTTAATTATAATAAGTAAGATATGAAATGAATAATTCACTTAGACTTGAGTTGAGTACACCTGGCAATTTTTTAGGAGAGGTGTAGGGAAAAGTGGTAGGTTGAAAACATCTTCAAATCTCTGCTCTCTGGGACTGGTTATCTAACTGCTCATTGTTTATGGGATGAAGTGGACTTCATAAACAATGGGATGTGCTGTCTGAATTTCTCTCAGAAAGTCAAAGGACTTTCTGTCCTTTGCAGGAACTGCAATGTGAAGTGTAGGAGCCAAAAAACATGCAAGGTGAAAAATATAATTTTTATACATTGCAGTATTTCTAGTGTGTGAAAAATTTCTGCAGTGGAATAATAGAAGGCCAGATGCTTTGATGATGAGTGATATAATGCTGCAAGATTGAGGGTGGGCTTGGAACTCTAATTTGGAACAGTATGTCTCATCATCTTTCCTGCAGATAGATGTGTGTATTAAGGATCTGTGGTGGTTTACATGTAGGATGAAAAAGAAAGGATTCCTAGAATGGCATAGGAACTTGGCCATTTGGGAGGGAAATTGTTCCTTTTGTGAGACAATTTGGTTTAGGATCCTGTGAATTGAAAGGTGTCTTTTAGGAATATGGCTACAGTTAACTATCGCTTATTTCGTGACACAGGAAGATGGCAGCAATTTTAATCAAGGCAGTTGAATGGTACTTTCAAATGTTGAGGTAGCAAAAAAAAGAGGATTTGGAGTCAGATAACCCTTGCTTTCCATTCTGGACTTGTTAATTGCTGTGTGTACTGTGGGCAAATTATGCAACCTCTCAGAGACTTGTTTTCCTTATTCATACAATAACATTAGAGTTCAATGTTTTTTGAAGAAATGTGGCTGCCACTCAACATTGTTTTTTGATTGATTTAGTTTGTTAGGGAATATTTGTGCATGTCAGCAATGCATGATTTTTCTTGATGAAGAAAATTTAAAAGTTTTCAGCAATGATCTCCCCAAATGAAGCTACTGATCTTTTGTGAAAAGCAAAAGAGACCTCTTTTGTTGGAGCAATTTATAAACTATAAAGCACAATATAGATATGATAATTTTTTTTTGGTGTGGGCAGGCACCAGGAATCAAACCCAGGTCTATGGCATGGCAGGTAAGAATTCTTCCACTGAGCCACTGTTGCCCACCTGAGAAATTGTTTTTATAATACTGCATTGATTGTCATTAAAGTGACACTCAGAACAACCACGACATAAAAGTATCATCCAATGTTGTCAACTTGCACATCTCTCTGGTTCCTGATTCAGTTCTTGTCCTACTTTATCCAGGATGTGTGGCCAGCAAAAGTCCTGAGATGTGATGTACACCTTATGATGCTGGCTTATGATATACTAGCATCACTAGCCAGCATCATAAGGTGGGAGCTTATGACATGATCAAAGATAGAGGTGATGGAGCTGATCTAGCATGAGCTGTCCTTCAGCCATAAAGATCTTAGAATTGTCTTATTCCAAGGCTAGCCTGGGATTCTCACTGGCATTCTGTCACCCTCACTGGAAACAGTAAAATCAGGTAAGGAGCAGCAGGGCCTTGATGAGTCTGGGCCTTCATGAATGTGGATGTCCTTATTCTGTGATTCATAAGTGATGGGAATGGGACCCAGGTCAGGCAGTAGAAACTTAGCTTGAAAAATTTAAATTTCAGTATATTTATGGCCATAGTAACATGACTAGGGAGCTGTGCCCTATAACTTATATTTGTGCATTGGGGTATGTGGCCATTTTCAATAGTGTCGTTTGACTAATAGATGCAGGTGTGTGATGGTTAGAGTGTACCTCCATTGCAATAAGGTACATGATAAAGTTTTCCAGTTTTATGACAACATTGTGAGCAATATGGAGGAAACGAGCTAGACTATTGTTTGATTCTGAACTAGTTTTTTTAAGTACTACTATTTACTGAACACTTGTTATGTGCCAGGCACTGTGCTATATGTGCATTAATCATTTAATTTTCACAACCCTATGAGCTATGTGGTATTAGTTCATGCAGTTAGTAAGTACCCCTGGGGGAACACATCAGAGCACATAGGAAAATGTGTCCCAGAATTTCCATTTAAAAAGGATGAAAAATATTGATTCTATGCTTCCCTGAAGCTGGAATTCTTAAAAGAGGGGGATTAGGAAACGTTCTCTGCAGTGGGGCAGGGGAATATATCAGAATCACCTGAATGAGGGATTTTCAAACCACACTGGCCTTTTCCCTCATTTTATTTCTCCCACTTAGAAAGTCTGTCCTTTCTTGTGTATCCCTGATATTCTGTGACCTACTATGATTCATATGAATGGGTGATGGAAAGGGTCTTCAGGTATGTTGAAGCAGGAGAAAGGTTGAACTTCGCTACTGTGAAGAGAGGTCCTTGGTGGTAGACTGCATGGCTTTGTACCTGGCTCTGCCTTGGTTTCTACATGTTGATTAACAAATACAAATGTAAAAAATTATGCTCGTCAAATGTTAAGAGAGAACTGGAATGGGAGGGGACATACATATGCTGGATGAAAAGAACTGGAATTCAAGAATTTACTAGAATGAAAAGATGGTCCAAAAACAACAAAATGATTTTATGAGACTAAATGTGGCATCTTGCACTAGTTAACAAACTATAACAGTTTTTTAAAATTAGCAACTTTACAAATTTACAAAAAATTAGAAACTTTACAGCTAACATCGTTGTCAAAAAAAAATAATGGAGGAGGACTTCCTGGAAGATGGCGGCTTAGTAAGACGCGCGGATCTTAGTTTCTTCTCCAGGACACCTACTAGGGGAGTAGAAATGATACAGAAAGCGCCCAAAGCCACAACAGAGATAAAAAAGACAGCGTACCCCATCCTGGAACGGCTGGCTGGCTGAGAGAAGCAGCTCGGGTGAGATCGCCGAGGCGCGCGGGCCTTACCGGGCGGGGTGGC
This sequence comes from Tamandua tetradactyla, assembly GCF_023851605.1. Taxonomy (NCBI): domain Eukaryota; kingdom Metazoa; phylum Chordata; class Mammalia; order Pilosa; family Myrmecophagidae; genus Tamandua; species Tamandua tetradactyla. The sequence goes on from NC_135353.1 coordinate 93,732,547, forward strand.
AAGCGGCCGGAGTTACTCCCTTCCCCCTTCCCGGGCCGGCTGGGAGAATTGGAGAGGTGGTCCCCTGAAACCAAGGCGACTGGCGCCCACACCACGCGCAGCCCCCGGACCAACTGAGAGAATTGGATCAGAAACCCCCAGGCCGCGGAGAACGGTGACCCCGTGACTCCCGGGGAACGTGCACTCTCTCGAGCGGGCCGCTGCCGCTGGCGCCCTCCCACCATGCTTGTTGCCCAGGGCCAGCTAGGAAATTCAGACGGGCTCTTTCCCTGGCTGCGGCGACCAGCAACCCTCCCTGCGTTCGGACACCCTCCCTGCATTCGGACCCCGGGCCAGCTCAAGCCGCTTCGGCTAGCGAACCCCCAGGACGGCGAGAGTTTTCCAAAGTTTAAGGTCCCACAGCACCTTTTACTGGTGGGACCCGCAGACAAACGTGTGCCACGAGCGCCACCTACTGGGCAGGATAAGAAAAACAGAACCCAGAGATTTCACAGAAAAATATTACAACCTTGCTGGGTCCAACACCAAGAGAAATCTGAATAAATACCCAGACGCCAGCAGCAGAAGATAACTGTCCACGCTCAAAAGATTGAGAATATGGCTCAGTCAAAGGAACAAACCAATAGCTCAAATGAGACACAAGAGCTGAGACAACTAATGCTGAATATACGAACAGAAATGGAAAACCTCTTCAAAAATGAAATCGATAAATTGAGGGAGGACATGAAGAGGACATGGGCTGAACATAAAGAAGAAATAGAAAAACTGAAAAAACAAATCGCAGAACTTATGGAAGTGAAGGATAAAGTAGCAAACATAGAAAAAATAATGGATGGCTACAATGATAGATTTAAAGAGACAGAAGATAGAATTAGTGATTTGGAGGATGGAACATCTGAATTCCAAAAAGAAACAGAAACTATCGGGAAAAGAATGGAAAAATTTGAACAGGGTATCAGGGAACTCAAGGACAATATGAACCGCACAAATATACGTGCTGTGGGTGTCCCAGAAGGAGAAGAGAAGGGAAAAGGAGGAGAAAAACTAATGGAAGAAATTATCACTGAAAATTTCCCAACTCTTATGAAACACCTAAAATTACAGATCCAAGAAGTGCAGCGCACCCCAAAGAGATTAGACCCAAATAGGCGTTCTCCAAGACACTTACTAGTTAGAATGTCAGAGGTCAAAGAGAAAGAGAAGATCTTGAAAGCAGCAAGAGAAAAACAATCCATTACATACAAGGGAAACCCAATAAGACTTTGTGTAGATTTCTCAGCAGAAACCATGGAAGCTAGAAGACAGTGGGATGATATATTTAAAATACTAAAAGAGAAAAACTGCCAACCAAGACTCCTATATCCAGCAAAATTATCCTTCAAAAATGAGGGAGAAATTAAAACATTCTCAGACAAAAAGTCACTGAGAGAATTTGTAACCAAGAGACCAGCTCTGCAAGAAATACTAAAGGGAGCACTAGAGTCAGATACAAAAAGACAGAAGAGAGAGATATGGAAAAGAGTGTAGAAAGAAGGAAAATCAGATATGATATATATAATACAAAAGGCAAAATGGTAGAGGAAAATATTATCCAAACAGTAATAACACTAAATGTCAATGGACTGAATTCCCCAATCAAAAGACATAGATTGGCAGAATGGATTAAAAAACAGGATCCTTCAATATGCTGTCTACAGGAAACACATCTTAGACCCAAAGATAAACATAGGTTGAAAGTGAAAGGTTGGGAAAAGATATTTCATGCAAATAACAACCAGAAAAGAGCAGGAGTGGCTATACTAATATCCAACAAATTAGACTTCAAATGTAAAACAGTTAAAAGAGACAAAGAAGGACACTATATACTAATAAAAGGAACAATTAAACAAGAAGACATAACAATCATAAATATTTACGCACCGAATCAGAATGCCCCAAAATACGTGAGGAATATACTGCAAACACTGAAAAGGGAAATAGACTCATATACCATAATAGTTGGAGACTTCAACTCACCACTCTCATCAAGGGACAGAACATCTAGACAGAGGATCAACAAAGAAATAGAGAATCTGAATATTACTATAAATGAACTAGACTTAATAGACATTTATAGGACATTACATCCCACAACAGCAGGATACACCTTTTTCTCAAGTGCTCATGGATCATTCTCAAAGATAGACCATATGCTGGGTCACAAAGCAAGTCTTAACAAATTTAAAAAGATTGAAATCTTACACAACACTTTCTCGGACCATAAAGGAATGATGTTGGAAATCAATAATAGGCAGAGTGCCAGAAAATTCACAAATACGTGGAGGCTCAACAACACACTCCTAAACAACGACTGGGTCAAAGAAGAAATTGCAAGAGAAATTAGCAAATACCTCGAGGCGAATGAAAATGAAAACACAACATATCAAAACTTATGGGACGCAGCAAAGGCAGTGCTAAGAGGGAATTTTATTGCTCTAAATGCCTATATCAGAAAAGAAGAAAAGGCAAAAATTCAGGAATTAATATCCATTTGGAAGAACTGGAGAAAGAACAGCAAGCTAACCCCAAAGCAAGCAAAAGGAAAGAAATAACAAAGATTAGAGCACAAATAAATGAAATTGAAAACATGAAAACAATAGAGAAAATCAATAAGGCCAGAAGTTGGTTCTATGAGAAAATCAATAAGATTGATGGGCCCTTAGCAAGATTGACAAAAAGAAGAAGAGAGAGGATGCAAATAAATAAGATCAGAAATGGAAGAGGAGACATAACTACTGACCTCACAGAAATAAAGGAGGTAATAACAGGATACTATGAACAACTTTACGCTAATAAATACAACAATTTAGAGGAAATGGACGGGTTCCTGGAAAGACATGAACAACCAACTTTGACTCAAGAAGACATAGATGACCTCAACAAACCAATCACAAGTAAAGAAATTGAATTAGTCATTCAAAAGCTTCCTAAAAAGAAAAGTCCAGGACCAGATGGCTTCACATGTGAATTCTACCAAACGTTCCAGAAAGAATTAGTACCAATTCTCTTCAAACTCTTCAAAAAAATCAAAGTGGAGGGAAAACTACCTAATTCATTCTATGAAGCCAACATCACCCTCATACCAAAACCAGGCAAAGATATTACAAAAAAAGAAAACTACAGACCAATCTCTCTAATGAATACAGATGCAAAAATCCTCAATAAAATTCTAGCAAATCGTATCCAACAGCACATTAAAAGAATTATACATCATGACCAAGTAGGATTCATCCCAGGTATGCAAGGATGGTTCAACATAAGAAAATCAATTAATGTCATACACCATATCAACAAATCAAAGCAGAAAAATCACATGATCATCTCAATTGATGCAGAGAAGGCATTCGACAAGATTCAACATCCTTTCCTGTTGAAAACATTTCAAAAGATAGGAATACAAGGGAACTTCCTTAAAATGATAGAGGGAATATATGAAAAACCCACAGCTAATATCATCCTCAATGGGGAAAAATTGAAAACTTTCCCCCTAAGATCAGGAACAAGACAAGGATGTCCACTATCACCACTATTATTCAACATTGTGTTGGAGGTTCTAGCCAGATCAATTAGACAAGAAAAAGAAATACAAGGCATCAAAATTGGAAAGGAAGAAGTAAAACTATCACTGTTTGCAGATGATATATACTATACGTCGAAAACCCGGAAAAATCCACAACAAAACTACTGGAGCTAATAAATGAGTACAGCAAAGTAGCAGGTTACAAGATCAACATTCAAAAATCTGTAGCATTTCTATACACTAGTAATGAACAAGCTGAGGGGGAAATCAAGAAACGAATCCCATTTACAATTGCAACTAAAAGAATAAAATACCTAGGAATAAATTTAACTAAAGAGACAAAAAACCTATATAAAGAAAACTACAAAAAACTGCTAAAAGAAATCACAGAAGACCTAAATAGATGGAAGGGCATACCGTGTTCATGGATTGGAAGACTAAATATAGTTAAGATGTCAATCCTACCTAAATTGATTTACAGATTCAATGCAATACCAATCAAAATCCCAACAACTTATTTTTCAGAAATAGAAAAACCAATAAGCAAATTTATCTGGAAGGGCAGGGTGCCCCGAATTGCTAAAAACATCTTGAGGAAAAAAAACGAAGCTGGAGGTCTCGCGCTGCCTGACTTTAAGGCATATTATGAAGCCACAGTGGTCAAAACAGCATGGTATTGGCATAAAGATAGATATATCGACCAATGGAATCGAATAGAGTGCTCAGATATAGACCCTCTCATCTATGGACATTTGATCTTTGATAAGGCAGTCAAGCCAACTCACCTGGGACAGAGCAGTCTCTTCAATAAATGGTGCCTAGAGAACTGGATATCCATATGCAAAAGAATGAAAGAAGACCCATCTCTCACACCCTATACAAAAGTTAACTCAAAATGGATCAAAGATCTAAACATTAGGTCTAAGACCATAAAACAGTTAGAGGAAAATGTTGGGAGATATCTTATGGATCTTACAACTGGAGGCGGTTTTATGGACCTTAAACCTAAAGCAAGAGCACGGAAGAAGGAAATAAATAAATGGGAACTCCTCAAAATTAAACACTTTTGTGCATCAAAGAACTTCATCAAGAAAGTAGAAAGACAGCCTTCACAATGGGAGACAATATTTGGAAATGATATATCAGATAAAGGTCTAGTATCCAGAATTTATAAAGAGATTGTTCATCTCAACAACAAAAAGACAGCCAACCCAATTACAAAATGGGAAAAAGACTTGAACAGACACCTCTCAGAAGAGGAAATACGGATGGCCAAGAGGCACATGAAGAGATGCTCAATGTCCCTGGCCATTAGAGAAATGCAAATCAAAACCACAATGAGATATCATCTCACACCCACCAGAATGGCCATTATCAACAAAACAGAAAATGACAAGTGCTGGAGAGGATGCGGTGAAAGAGGCACACTTATCCACTGTTGGTGGGAATGTCAAAGGGTGCAACCACTGTGGAAGGCAGTTTGGCGGTTCCTCAAAAAGCTGAATATAGAATTGCCATACGACCCAGCAATACCATTGCTAGGTATCTACTCAAAGGACTTAAGGGCAAAGACACAAACGGACATTTGCACACCAATGTTTATAGCAGCATTATTTACAATTGCAAAGAGATGGAAACAGCCAAAATCTCCATCAACAGAAGAGTGGCTAAACAAACTGTGGTATATACATACGATGGAATATTATGCAGCTTTAAGACAAGATAAACTTATGAACCATGTAATAACATGGATGGACCTAGAGAATATTATGCTGAGTGAATCCAGCCAAAAACTAAAGGACAAATACTGTATGGTCCCACTGATGTGAACAGACATTCGAGAATAAACTTGAAATATGTCATTGGTAACAGAGTTCAGCAGGAGTTAGAAACAGGGTAAGACAATGGGTAATTGAAGCTGAAGGGATACAGACTGTGCAACAGGACTAGATACAAAAACTCAAAAATGGACAGCACAATAATACCTAATTGTAAAGTAATCATGTTAAAACACTGAATGAAGCTGCATCTGAGCTATAGGTTTTTGTTTTGTTTTGTTTTGTTTTGTTTTGATTTTACTATTATTACTTTTATTTTTTTCTCTATATTAACATTCTATATCTTTTTCGGTTATGTTGCTAGTTCTTCTAAACCAATACAAATGTACTAAGAAATGATGATCATGCATCTATGTGATGATGTTAAGAATTAATGATTGCATGTGTAGAATGGTATGATCTCTAAATGTTGGGTTAATTTCTTTTTTTCCGTTAATTAAAAAAAAAAAAAAAGAGAAGGGATAATTGGAGATGAAGGGATACAGACTGTACAACAGGACTGGATATAAAAACTCAGAAATGGACAGCACAATACTACCCAATTGTAATGCAATTATGTTAAAACACTGAATGAAGCTGCATGTGAGGTATAAGTTTTTTGTTTTTGTTTTTTTTTGTTTTTTTTCTTTCTATTATTGCTTTAATTCTTATTCTGTTGTCTTTTTATTTCTTTTTCTAAATCGATGCAAATGTACTAAGAAATGATGAATATGCAACTATGTGATGTTATTAAGAATTACTGATTGTACATGTAGATTGGAATGATTTCTAATTGTTTTGTTAATTCTTTTTTTAATTAATAATAAAAAAAAATAATAATGGAAAGTCAGGCTCACTACCAGTAGTAGAGAGTCTAGAATGTAGATGGTAATCACTCCACACTCTTTTGAATTTATAGAACCACACTTCAAGTGTGGTTCAGTTCTGGCAGTAATCTTTTAAAATGGGATAAAGACAAAATAGAGGTTAAAAAAGAGAGTCCTGGAGAGGAGCTTGGGACCTGATTACCATATTTCAATATCTGTAGGGCCCTCATGAAAAGAGGATTTTATCTATATGGTGTGACTCCAAGAGTCAGAATTAGGTTTGTTGGGTGGACGTAATAGCAGAGCTGACTGAAAATGAAATGGGCTGTGTTAGGAATGAGTTAAGAAGCATTTAAGATGGGGCTGGCTTACTGACCACTTGCTAGGGATTTAAATTTTCTACAGGACCTCAAATGTAGCCTTAAATGATACAGTTTAGAAGATTGAGAGATTACCATGGGTGTTTCTTAAGTGTTCTTTGTCTGGTTGATGGAGGGGGTGATGATCAGAAAGGAGAGGGGTAAGGTGAACCCTGATAATAGCTAGCAAATCCAAGGAAATCATTTGAGTTAGCTGATATGGCCCAGCCAAGGGTGACTCTGAAGTAAGGAAATATTTACTAAGCATCTCCTATATGCCTGGCATTTTTACACACATTCTTTCTTTCTTTCTTTCTTTTCTTTTTTTTTTTTTTGCATGGGAAGGCACTGGGAATTGAACCCAGGTCTCCAGCGTGGCAAGTGAGAACTCTGCCTACTGAGCCACTGTGGCCTGCCCCATACATTACTTCTTGGTAAGAAATAAGCAATAGTTGATTGTAGCCATATTCCTAAAAGACACCTTTTAATTTACAGGATCCTAAACCAAATTATCTCACAAAAAGAACAATTTCCCTCATAAATGGCCAAGTTCCTATGCCATTCTAGGAATCCTTTCTTTTTCACCTTATATGTAAACTCTCTGAGGCTCAGAGAGTTTAAATGACTTGCCCAAGCTCATGCAGCTACTAAATGACCTTGGGAGAACACATCAGAACACCTTGTAGGGAAATGTATAAGAATTTCCACTTTTGCCTGATCACTTCTCCCGTTGAATTAAAAGCTGGTATTGCCTGTGGCAACTCAGGACTGTGTGGACAAGTGTGTCATGCTGGGCTGGGTGCCTGGAGTAGATGAAAATATCATGAAGGTATATGATCAGCCTCTAGTCCAGCAAGTCCTGGAGGGTAGTGTTGGAATACAGCTGGGCTATTACACAAGCTAAATGTCATGATTATTTATTCATCATGTCTGCACCTTATATGGAATGCTGTTTTCCATAGACCCTCAGAATGGCATAGCTGTAAAAGAATGTAGAGATCCTCTAGGTCCAGACAATCCTATTTAAATATCAGGAAACAAAAGTCCAGAGAGAAGAAAGGACTTCAACTTCTTCTATTTAATAATTTTGCCCCTGATATTACCAAGGATTTAGTTCTTAAGATAAAATCCAACAAATTTAGGATTAGAGTTTCTTAGAGCTGTTAAGGAAGAACTAACTCCCCAGTGAAACTTGCTACTTTGTGTCAGAACTATAAGAAGCATAAGCAATGTTCTGGACAGTTTTTCCCTAATATTATAGAAGCGAGTATAATAAAATGGAAGGAGCATAGATTTAGAGTCAGACAGATTGGGTTTAATATTTTACTGGAAGCCAGAGGAAACTCTTAAATTTCTTTGAGCCTCATTTTTTATCTGTAAAAGTGGAGATAATACTTTTAAGTTAGCCATGTGGAATTTGAGGTACTGTAGGAAATCCAGGTGGAGAGATCTAGGTAAAGCCAAAGCTCAGGAGAATGACCCAATCTGGAGATACAGATTTGAGATCAACAACCAAGGTGAAACTAAATAAAATCACAGGCCTGGATGGCATTGCCTAGCAGAAAGATCTGTTCCACACGAACACTTGAGCTGTTTGAGGTTGACAGTTGTGTTATTCAGATTAGTCAATTATTTAGGTTTAACATCCTTAAATGTTAGCTTCTAGGTTTAACATCTTTAGTAATTCTGTATATGTCTGAGATTCCAATGTCTTCATCAGCTTATTTGTCCTTCTGAGTTTTTATTACTCTGATTTTGTTACCCTACTGGTGTGGTGTTCTAAGCTAAACTTCCCTGCTGTGGTTCAGAGTAAGAACAAGACCATCACCTCTTTTAATTGTGGCACTATATTTGCATTGCTGTGCCCCCAAGTTTGCATCAGCTCATTTTTTCTCCATGTCCTACTCAGAAAATGTATACTGTTGAAAAAATATGCTAAGCTTTTAGCAGGTACTGCTGTTATGATATATTATTGTCCCCCAACCATTATGGAATGGTGATTATCTGTAGCAGTGAGTCCCAAGCTTTAGTATACATAAGATTCACCTGGGAGGCTTCTTAAAAAAACAGATTCTTGGAATCCAGTCTCCAATATTTATTCAAAAGGTCTGCAGTGGGTCCTGTTCTAGTTTGCTGGCTGCTGGAACATGATATATCAGAAACAGAATTGCTTTTAAAAAGGGGAATTTATTAAGTTGTGAGTTTACCATTCTAAGGCCCTGAAAATGTCCAAATTAAGGCACCAACAAGAGGCTACCTTCACTCAAGAAAGGCCAATGAAGTTCAGGGTTTCTCTCTCAACTGGAAAGGCACATGGTGAACATGGCAATGTCTGCTAGCTTTCTCTCCAGCCTTCATGTTTCATAAAGCTCCCCCAGGGGCATTTTCCTTCTTCATCTCCAAAAGTCTCCAGCTGTGTGGGCTCTAAAACTTTTTCTAAAATGGTTCCCTCATAAAACAGCCCCACATTAAATGGGTGGATACACATCTCCATGGAAACTATCTGATCAAAATTTACCACCCACAATTGGGTGGGTCACATCTCCATGGAAACAATAAAAAAGATACCACAAATTGAATGAGCATTAAAAGATATGGCTTTTCTGGGGTACACCACAGATTCAAACTGGCACAGGGCCCAAGTATCATTGTTTTAACAACCACCTCAGATGATTCTAATGCAGGCTGTCCATGACCATATTCTAAGAAACATTGTCCTATAATATGGAGATAACTGCATCTGACCCATCCTAGTCCCTAGCAGTGACTTGGCCTCTAGCTCCATGCCTGGCCCTGATTCATTGCAGAAAACCATCAGAACATCACCAGCTCATCTCTTTTTTTTTAATGAACAACCTCTGGATTTAGTGGAAAAGGTAAGACATTTTTTCCTTGATTTTCTGGTTTTATTTTGGGGGAAGCTTTTCAGATACTCTGGGACTGGGTGCCTATAGAAAGGCACTTCATGGGCAGCCAAAATGATACAGGGCTCAAGAGGTGAGGTTGAATGATTGATGCTTGTTACCTCCCCAAATGATTTGATATGTTACCCACCAAACTAAATTTCAGCTGTATTAAATGGTTTTGTGAAGAACATTAAGCATTAAAAAGTAGAAGAAAATGTAGGTGAATAAATTATTACCTCTTTAGATAAAGAAGAATGTTTTAGGCTTAAAACAATGTGTGATATTACACAAGAAATGGGTTCTGTATTTGCACATATAAAAGTTAAAACATATAAATCTAAAAAATCTAAAAGTATGAAAAAATTAAAGTACAAATAAACTAGAAAACTATATGCAACAATATAAATATATAATTATTAGTATATGATATGTTAAATATAGCAAAATGCATGTAAATTGATAAGCAAAATAGAAAAATACCCCCCCAAAAACCAAAGAGATGTATAGGTAATTCACAGAACATGAAAAATGTAAACCAATCCTTATATATTAATATTCTTGAAAACTTTTCAGTTTTACTAACAATTGAGGAAATCAAATTGAAGCAATAATGACATATGTTCTTTTGGCTATCAGATTAGTAAAAATTAGAAAAGACAATACTGTTTGCTGGCAAGAGAGCAGTGGGATGATCGCTTTTGTATACTGCCAGTAGATTAAATTGGTACATCATTTTAGGAAGTAGTTTGGTGGAACGTATCAGCAGCTCTAAAAAATTATTAATATGTTGTGATTCAGAAATTCAATTAAGAATTTCTCTTAAGGAAATAAGAGGTTCAGATTAAGAATGGTAATGCCCAGAAATAGGGAAATGATACATTATGGATGGAAACAGAATGGAAGACTTAAAAAATATTAAAAATATTTTTAAAGAAAATTTAATGCATGGGAGAATGTTAATGATTTAATTAAAATAAAGCAGATTATAAGACATATGTGACCAATATTGAGTTGAAATTATATCTGCAAAAGCTAAACCAACTAGAAAATTAATAAATGTATTCAAAAGTAAAACCTATTTTATTATATGTATCATGCTATTAATCTTTAACCAGGAACTAGAGTTTGAGGAAATTCCATTGACATTCCCTGCTACCTGATAGCCAAAATTTTAACCTTATTCAGTTGGGCATATTTTAGGAGGTAGGACAATGGGTTTTATCAGAAGAGATAATTGGGTATCAGTGAGCTGCACCAGACCAGGGAAGTACAGAAATAGTAATCTCGCTTTCTCTGTCTCTCTCTCCCCCTTTTTCTCCCCTCACCACCTTTGGTATGCAGAGAAAGGAAAGATTCTTTCTGACTTGGATGGAGAGATGATGTGGACAGGATCCCGGAGGCCTTCAAGAAGAAGATGACATTCAAACTGAGTTGTGAAGGTTGTGCAGGAGTTCTCTTGGTGGAAAACTCAAGGCCATATCTTGACCTTCTTAGCCCTTACATGCCAACAGTACCACCCAAGACTGTAAAAGAAACATCTTTGAGAAGCGCTGAGAGTGAGTTTTCTTTGGTTTGGCACACCAGGAATTTTCTAGTGCTTTTTCCTCAGAGTCTAGGTAAGTTGTCATATTCTGATGTACTGGTCTCAGGATCAATAAAAAAATGAACACAGACAAATTTCGAGAATCTTACATCAATTTGATGAATTAAGTGTGTAATGGGGAATGGATTAAAAGTTGGGGAGATGGTGGAGAGAAATTGAGGAGAAAATAAGAAAGTAAAAAATATTTGTTGAGTAATTGCTAGGTATGTTACATCTATTATCTCATACAATTGGTCTAATATACTTAACGACCCCATGAAAGCTGACAATTATTGCAATTTTACAGATAATAAATAATGAGGACCTGAAGAAGGATGAAGTGGTAGAGATTGTGAGGAGTAGATGGATGTGAGTTACATTTTGAAAATATGGCATCAGCTTGGGTTGGCAATTGGCTTAATTGTAATTTTCAGATGACCACTGGGACTCTGCCTAGTTGACAGGACTGTGCCTAAGTTAGATAACATAAGGGCTATGGCAGTACTTTGTAAATGGCAAATGGCAAACCATTATACCAGTGGGAAGTGCTCAGAGGCTTTGAGCCTGGGCAACTGGGGAGGACAGAAAAGTTATTAATGGAGGGAGGGGAATCAGGAGGAAGTGTATTTTGGAGGAAGAGTATATTGATGGAAGGAAGTTATTTCCTAATTATTTGACACTTCCTTGTCCTTGCCAGTTTGAACTTCTCTTGTCACCTCCTAATGTCTTCTACCATTGTGTGTAAAGACTCCAGATATGTAAATATTTGTAAATACATAAAATATCTCTTGAAGAACACACAAGAAATTTTTAACAGTGTTTGCCCCCAGTGAGGGTAACCAGGTGGGAGTGGAAGGAACACTTACTTTTCACTTACTACCCTTTTGTATCTTTGAAGCATGTGTTAACTACTAAAAACATCACAAAACAAATATGAAACTTGAAAAACAAAATAGAAAAGCCTCATACCTTTCCACCAACAAATTTTCCATCTTCTGTTCTTTAATCACAAAGTTTCCCTGCTTATTAAGCCCTCATTTCTCCACGAAGTCTTTCCTGGCCATCTGAATCCATGGTAATTTCATTTTTCTTTTTTAGTATGGGCAGGTTCCGGGAATCAAACCCAGGTCTCTGGAACGGCAGGCAAGAATTCTGCTGCTGAACCACTGTTGCTCACTCACCATGGTAATTGCTATCCTTTCTGACCAATGGGTTTGGGAGCCAATAGAAAGAAAGAAATTGGAGCTAGCAAGTGTAGACTATTTGTGGAGGTTTGCATCTGTTGTGTACCCCAGAAAAGCCAAATTCATTAATCCTCATTCAATATTGCTGTTGGCTTTTTTGATTATTTCCATGGAGATGTGACCAACCCAATTGTGGGTGGTAACTTTTGATTAGATGGTTTTTGTGGAGATGTGTCTCCACCCATTCAAGGTGGGGTTGCTTACTGAAGCCCTTTAAAAGGGAACTGGGAGGAGCCAAGATGGCAGCTTAGTGAGGTGTGGGATTTAGTTTGCCCTCCAGAGCAGCTAGTAAACAGTACAGAATGACTGCTGGGGCCATATCAGTGACCAGAAACACAGTGTACACCAATCTGGTCAAGCTGGACCAGCTGCAATCCCACCCAAAACCGTGAGTCCCCCAAGCTGCAGCGGCCAGCACCCCTCCCCAACAGGCTGCTTCCCAGAGTGGAAAGGAAAGGGACCTTACTAGCAGCAAGGGGCTGAGTGCTACCAAGCTCCAATTTGGAATTAATTAACAAATTCTGACTACTAAAAATAGGCCCCCAGCTCAGCTGAACCTCGAGTAAAAGCTGAAGTTACTGGTTTTTGCTCTGACACAGAGGGAGCAGTGCTGATGGAAAAAGAAAAAAAAAAGGTTTTCTTTGGATTGGACAGCCTAAAATACTTGAAAGGATCTGGGCCCTGAAGGAAAAGAGGGGCACATAGAACTCAGAGATAAACAGAGTGATGTACTAATTTAAGCTCTTGATTGGCAAACCCGAGGAATGGTGGTCCTGCTCTGAAAAGAATTTTTTCTTTTCTTTTTTGTGGTTGATTTTCTAGGGCTTGATTGGTCTTTGTATACACCCACAAGGTTTCTCAGGCTCCAACTGCCCCAGACAATAGTGAAATCAAGCTTGTCTGAGAGCTTGTCTGCAGACTGTGCCTTTCCTAAGAGAGGGGTGGTGCCCAGATCAGGTGAAATCCCTCCCTCAAGGAATTCAAACTCCAGGGTCTGGAAAAGTGAAGCAATTAAAGCCAGCCTACAACCTCTCCTTTGCTTTGACCACACCCCCAGCAGAGAGAGTTTGCTGAAGTTAAAAGTACCACATCACCTTATGCTGGGGGAACCTGCCACATACTGGGCAGGATAGGAAAAACACAAGGTCTAAAGGTTTCATAGGGTCTCACTCTAAGGGTAAACTGATGCAGGTGACCCTTTCCTCCTGAGAGGAGGCCAGTTTGGTCTGGGAAAATATGACTGGAGTTGATAATACCAAAGTAGACCCACCTAAGAGAAAAGTAAAAGGCACCATACAGGCAGGGCAAGAAACAAGATGACAAAACAATGGAAACCTATAATGTTAGATTTCAAGAGGCAGAAGACAGAATTAGTGAACTGGAGGATTGGGCATCTGAAATCCGACAAGCAAAAGAAAATATAGGGAAAATAATGGAAAAATATGAGCAGGGATTCAGGAAATTGAATGACAACATGAAGCACATGAATATACCTGTTGTGGGTGTCCCAGAAGGAGAAGAGAAGGGAAAAGGAGGAGAAAAACTTATGGAAGAAATTATCACTGAAAATTCCCCTACTCTTATGATACACTTAAAATTACACATCCAAGAAGTGCAGCATAAGCCAAACAGAACAGATCCAAACAGATGTACTCCAGGACACTTATTAATCAAAAAATTGCAGAAGAGAGAAGGCTACTCATTCTAAGAAGCCAACACCATCCTCATGCCAAAGACAAAGATAGTACAAGAAAAAAAATTACAGACCAATCTCTCTTATGAATATACATGCAAAAATCCTCAACAAGATTCTTGGAAATGGAATCCAGCAGCACATTAAAAGAATTATATACCATGACCAAGTAGGATTCATCCCAGGTATGCAAAGATGGTTCAACATAAGAAAACCAATTAATGTAATACATCATATCAACAAATCAAAGCAGAAAAACCACATGATCATCTCGATTGATGCAGATAAGGCATTCGACAAAATTCAACATCCCTTCTTGTTGAAAACACTGCAAAGGATAAGAATAGAAGGGAACTTCCTCAACATGATAGAGGGAATATCTGAAAAATCCACAGCTAAGTCCGCAGACTGATTCAATCTCTTTACTTGTGATTGATTTGTTGAGGTTATCTATTTATTCCTGAGTTAGGGTTGGTTGTTCATGCCTTTCTAGAAAGTTGTCCATTTCAACTATGTCGTCTAGTTGAAATGGGGAAAAACTGAAAACTTTCACCCTAAGATCAGGAAGAAGACAAGGATGTCCACTATCACCATTGTTATTCAACATTGTGTTGGAAGTTCTAGCCAGAGCAATTTGACATGAAAAATACAAGGTATGAAAATTGGAAAAGAAGTAAAACTCTCACTGTTTTCAGATGATATGATACTACACATTGAAAACCCAAAAAAAAATTCACAGCAAAACTATTAGTTAATAAATGAGTACAGCAAAGTGGCAGGTTACAAAATCAACACTCAAAAATCTGTAATGTTTCTATACACTAGTAATGAACAATATGAGGGGAAAATCTAGAAAAAATTGCATTTACAATTACAACCAAAAGAATAAAATATTTAGGAATAAATTTAACTAAGGATACAAAAGACCCGTACAAAGAAAACTACAATACATTGCTAAAAGAAATCATAGAAGGCCTCAAATGGAAGGGCATACTGTGTTCATGGATTTGAAGACTAAATATACTTAAGATGTCGATTCTACTTAAATTGATTTATAGATTCAATGCAATACCAATTAGAACACCAAAAACTTACTTTTCAGAAATAGAAAAAACAGTAATCAAATTTATCTGGAATGGCAGGGTGCCCCAAATAGCTAAAAATATCCTGCAAAAGAAAAATGACATTGGAGGTCTCACACTACCTGACTTTAAGGCATATTATGAAGCTCCAGTGATCAAAACAGCATGGTACTAGCATAAAGATAGATATACTGACCAATGGAATCAAATAGTGTTCAGATATAGACCCTCTCATCTATAAACAATTGATCTTTGATAAGGCAGTCAAGTCAACTCACCTGGGACAGGACAGTCTCTTCAATAAATGATGTCTAGAGAACTGGATATCCACATGCAAAAGAATGAAAGAGGATCCATATCTCACACCTTATACAAAAATTAACTCAAAATGGATCAAAGACCTAAACATTGGATCTAAGACCATGTTCTAGTTTGCTAGCTGCCAGAATGCGATATACCAGAAACAGAATGGCTTTTAAAAGGGGGAATTTAATAAGTTGCTAGTTTACAGTTTTAAAGCTGAGAAAATGTCCCAATTACAAGTCTGTAAAAATGTCCAATCAAAGGCATCCAGGGAGAGATACCTTGGTTCAAGAAGACCGATGAAGTTCACAGTTTCTCTCTCAAGTGAGAAGGCACATGGCGAACACAGTCACTGTTTCTCTCTTGGCTGGAAGGGCACATGGCGAGCAAAGCATCATCTGCCAGCTTTCTCTCCTGGCTTCCTGTTTCATGAAGCTTCCCGGGAGGCATTTTCCTTCTTCATCTCCAAAGGTCACTGGCTTGTGGGCTCTCTGCTTCTCGTGGCTATGTCATTCTTCTCTGCTCTCTCTAAATCTCTCATTCTCCAAAATGTTTCCTCTTTCATTAGTTTCAGAAACTAATCAAGACCTACCCAAATGGGTAGAGACATGCCTCTCTGTAATCCGGTTTAACAACCACTCTTGATTAAATCACATCTCCAGGGAGATGATCTAATTACAATTTCAAACGTACAATGCTGAATAGGGATTAGAAGAAATGGCTGCCTTTACAAAATGGGATTAGGATTAAAACATGGCTTTTCTAGGGTACATACATCATTTCAAACCAGTTCAGACCATAAAATGTAGGCAAAAATCTTATAAATCATAATAGGAGGCAGTTTCCTAGATCTTTTACCCAAAGCACGAGCATTGAAGAAACTAATAGATAAATGGGAACTCTTCAAAATTAAACACTTTTGTGCATCAGAGAACTTTGTCAAGAAAGTAAAAAGACAATTTACAAAATGCGAAACAATATTTGGAAATGATATATCAGATAAGGGTCTAGTATTCAGAATACATAAAATGATTATTCAACACAACTTCTTCTCAGAAGAGGAAATACAAATGGCCAAGAAGCACATGAAAAGATGCTTAACTTCACTGGCTATTTGGGAAATGCAAATCAAAACCACAGTGAGATATCATCTCACACCCACCAGAATGGCCATTATCAATAAAACACAAAGTGACAAGTGCTGGAGAGGATGTGGAGAAAGAGGCACACTTATCCATCGCTGGTGGGAATGTAAAATGGTACAACCCCTGTGGAAGGCAGTTTGGTGGTTCCTCAGGAAGCTAAGTATGGAATTGCCATATGATCTGGCAATACCATTGCTAGGTATCTATTCAGAGGACATGAGGACAAGGTCACAAATGGACATTTGCACTCCAATGCTTATAGTAGCATTATTTACAATTGCTGAGAGATGGAAACAGCCTTAATGTCCATCAACAGATGAGTGGCTAAACAAGCTGTGGTATATACATACAATGGAATATTATGCAGCTGTAAGACAGAATAAAGTTATGAAGTATGTAACAATATGGATGGACCTTGAGGACATTATGCTCAATGAGATTAGCCAGAAACAAAAGGACAAATACTGTATGGTCTCACTGATATGAACTAACATTAGTGAATGAACTTGGAGAATAAGAACAGAGACTATCAGGAGATATAGATAGGGCAGATATTGGGTAATTGGAGCTGAAGGGATACAGATTGTGTAATAGGTCTGATTGTTAAAATTCAGAAATGGATAGCACAATACTACCTAACTGTAATACAATAATGTTAGTACACTGAATGAAGCTGAATGTGAGAATGATAGAGGAAGGAGATCTGGGGGCACAAATGAAATCAGAAGGAAAGATAGACGATAAAGACTGAGATGGTATAATCTAGGAATGCCTAGAGTATATAAGGATAGTGATTAAATGTACAGATTAAAATGTATTTTTGTATGAGGAAGAACAAAGGAATGTCAGAGTTGCAGGGGGTTGAAAACAGATGGTAATTCATACTTTAAAACTTTAATTGATGTGAGGCTAAAGCAAAAAAATGTATATTTGGTACAAAATTTCTATTTTGGCAAGTTCATCTTTTAATATAACTTATATGGACAGTTTAATTAAACACCATAAGTACATGGAACCTTGAGTAGGGCATGAGATTTTATAGGTTTGTCCAGAGTGATGCCCTGATAAATCCCAGAGTGATTTGAACAGTGAATAAAAAAGTATTTGCAAAGACCCCTTGGGGGAATGGTGAGAAAGAGGGAAAATTCAACTTCCCCATATGGAGAAAGCCTGATATTCTTGCAAGTAGTGAGGACAGCAAAATCAATAAGTCAAACCCTCAGTCTTGTTTTTTTTTTTTTTTTTTTTTTGTATGAAACATCCCCACAAACGATAGGTGAAGCCTACTTAAAATTAGGCCCACAAGTCACCCCCAGAGAACCTCTTTGGTTGCTCAGATGTGGCCTCTCTCTCAGCCAAAATGGCAAGCAAGCTCCCTGTTATCCCCATCTCTATGTGGAATGTGGCTCCCAGGGTTTTAAACCTCCATGGCAATGTGTGACAGAAATCCTAGAATGAGCTGGGACTCAGAATCAAGTGATTGAGAAAACCTTCTAAACTGAAAGGAGGAAGAGAGAAATGAGACAAAATACAGAGTCAGTGGCTGAGAGATTTCATAGAGTCCAGAGATTATCCTGGAGGTTATTCTTACTCATTATATAGATAATCCCTTTTTTTGTTTAAGATGTATTAGAGAAGCTAGACTGAAGTTCCTGAAACTGTAGAGCTGTGTTCCAGTAGCCATGTTTCTTTAAGATGATCGTATAATTGTATAGCTTTCGCAAGTGACTGTGTGATTGTGAAAATCTTGTTCTGATGCTCTTTTTATATATAGTATGGACAGATGAGTAAAAAATATGTATTAAAAATAAATAAATAATGGGGGAGCAAATGTTAAAATAACTGGGTAGAGGGAAATATTAGTGGTCAATGAGAGGGAGGGGTAAGGTGTATGATTTGTATGAGTTTGTCTTTTTTATTCTTATTTCTTTTTCTGGAGTGATTAAGTGTTCTGAGAAAGGATCGTGGTGATGAATATGCAACTATGTGATGGTATTGTGAGCCATTGAATGCACACCAAGTATGGAATGTTCATATGTTAAGAATGTTCATGTTGTATGTTGATTGATTTTATTAATAAAAATTGGGGGAAAAAAAGAAGTCCAAAAAAAGGGAACCATTTTGGAAAAAGCTTTAGAGCCACGAGGGCCCATGCTGCCAGAGACCTTTGGAGATGAAGAAGGAAAATGCGCCTGGGGAGCTTCATGAAACAAGAAGCCTGGAGAGAAAGCTAGCAGATGTTGGCATATTTGCCATGTGTTTTTTTCAGTTGGGAAAGAAACCCTGAACTTCATCGGCCTTCTTTATTTTTACCTGGATGCCTTAACTTGGACATTTTTATAGCTGTGCCTAAATTTGGACATTTTCACAGCCTTAGAACTATAACCTTGTAACTTATTAAATGCTCCTTTTTCAAAGCCATTCTGGTTCTGGTATATCACATTCCAGGAGTTTTCAAACTGGAACACTATTCTTGCAAAAGAAATTAGTGAATAAAGAAAGGGTATTAGATGGACGGGTGTTTTGGAGTCAGAAAAGGGTTTCTGATTTAGGCATTTATTTGTGGATGGGAGAAACTCTGAGAATATTTATAAGCACAGGGGAGGAATCTAGGAGAGATGGGAGAGAAATTGATGATAAAGGAGAGGGAGAGGATGTAAATGGACTAGTGGAGAAAATCTTTGGACATGACTCTGAAAAGCCTGAAAAGTCCTCTGTAAGGAACCAGATTTCAGAATAGCCCCCTGTTTTAGTTTGCTAAAGCTTCCAGAATGCAATTTATCTGAAATGGATCAGCTTTTATAAATGGGATTTCTTAAGTTACAAATTTAAGTTCTAAGGCTTTAAAAATGTCCAAGCTAAGGTGTGCTGGTTCGAAAGTGTTGTGTTCCCCAGAAAAACCATGTCCTTTAATTCTGATTCAATATTGTAGGGCGGAAACCTTTGATTAGGTTGTTTCTTTGGAGATTGGCCCATTCAATTGTGGGTGTGACCTTTTGATCAGATGGAGATGTGATTCTGCCAATTCAAGGTGGGTCAGTTTCAAAACAGCACACCCTCTCTATGTCTATTTCCAACAGCAGCTATCAACAATTTGTCCTCTTAGTTCTGCTGTGATCTATTAGACACGCATTTATCAAACATTACATGATTATTATGGGTAAGCCATGACAGAGGCAGGGGTCTTTTGGCTAAATTTAATACACTGACTTGGTATTCACAAAGAAGAGCAAGTTTCTGTAATGCTTTAATATGAGTTTCATGGTGGATTAGGGTTCAAGTGTGTGGATTCTAGTAGAGCCATTACAGTCCTTGGATCCTAGTAGGTATTCGGGAAGTGTTTGTGACATAATTTGTTTATTGAGCACCTCCTATTAATCAAGCACTCTGCTAAGCTCTGGGACCACACAGATAAATTAGACAGAATCTTAAATTTTGAGATGCTTAGGTCTAATCATGGTTACCATAGAGTGCTAAGTTTATGATAGATTACAAATAGGTGTAGGATGGGCCCTATTCCAGAAACAGAGCCAGATTGGTATGTGTTGAGGAGTGACTATGGGAAATGAAAGGGAAGACAGTAAATGTAGACTAAACTGAGAGAGAGAGAGAGAGAGAGAGAGAGAGAGAGAGAGAGAGAGAGAGAGAGAGAGAGAATGAATTGAAGGATTCTTTCTTAAAAGATGAGAGATCTGAGATGAGAGGTTGTAAAGAGAAAGAACAATTAGAAAGGAAAGGGGTGACGATGTAAAAGTTGAGATAATTGATGGTAAAAGATCTCTGACAATACAGGAGGGGATAAGAAAGTAAATTGACCAGGAATCATGGTTGTGTGGCACTGAAAACTCTCCTGAAGCAGAAGATCCTGAATTTTTGGTTGGTACCAGGTTAAAATGAGGTAAAAGAGTATGGAAAATATAGTGACTGAAATAATAGATTGCAAGGGTCAGGACAGTTAGGAAAGTAAATTGCCTGCAGGAGACTGATAAGTAGGGAGAAAAGAAGAAACCAAAGAATGCGGGAAAAAAGTAGCCAAAGAATGGGGTATATGAATTTAACATTTCAGTGTGGGGCAGATGTGGATGATGACCTTACCCTGTAAGTGGCCATGGGTATAGCTGATTGAAATGAGGTGTGGGGAAAGTTCAGTGGAATTGAATCAAGGAAGAAGAGCTCTATGGCTCATCCTCATGGATGTTGAAATCCATCCAGGAGGGTACAAAGGATTATGCCAGGAAGCAAAAATTCAGTTATTCTTCGGGAGGAACTGGAAAGTAGGCAGATGCTAATGATGAGACTCATTGATAAAGCAAAGCTAATGTCTCCGTAGTCATTTACCTACCTTCTGAGATTAACAGGGAGGTGAAAGAAAATGTGCTGGGTATCCATGATCTTGGCTTCCCCTGCTTACAGAGTGTTTTGGTTTTTTGATGCTGCTGGAACTGCAATATACCAGAAATATTTTGGCTTTTATAAAGGGAATTATTAAGATATAAGTTTTTGGTTCCAAGCCCATAAAAATGTCCAAACTAAGGCATCCAGAGAAAGATACTTGACTCAAAAAATACCAATCTGGGAAGGCATGTGCCTGGAGTCTGCTGGTCCTTTGGCTTCTCTTTTAAAACAGCTTCCCTTGGTTCTTCTTGCCACATCTCCAAACACCTCTGTCTGTGTCGGCTCTGAAGCTTTTTCCAAAATGGGTCTTTCTTAAAGGACTCCAGTAAGCAACCAGCCTTTAATGGGTGGAGACACATCTCCATAGAAACCACCTAATCAAAAGGTCCCACCAACAATTGGATGGGTCACATCTTCATGGAAAAAACTTAATAAGAAAGATCCCACCCAAGAATTTTGAATCAAGATTAAATAGCATGGCTTTTCTGGGGAACACAACTGTTTCAAACCAGCACATTGCACCCTCTGGACCCCCAAAAAGATACATTCTTTCCAAATACAAAATACATTAACTCCATCATAATATCAAAGAACCTTAAACAATTTCAGTAACAGTACACATCCAATACAATGTCAAAAACAGTACAAAATCTCATCAAACTGAGTTACAGGCATGGTCTCTCCTAAGGCAAAAATTCTCTGGCTGTTGACCTGTGAAAACTTAGAACAAGTTGTCTTCTGCCAATATGTAAAAGAGGGACAAGATCAATACTCCCATTTCCATAGGAAAAAATTGGAAGGAACACAGGGATCATTTGGACACTAACAGTTCCTAAAACCAGCAGGGAAAATGCCATTAGATCTCAAACTCTGAGAGTCATTTATCCTTGCATAGAAAGTGGTAGTCCCACCATTTCCAAGGGCCTATGCAGTGAGCCTGTTCTCTACAAATGCTATGTGAAGGTTGCAATATTGGGGAGATGAACTTTTTCTCAGCTCCAACCTTTCCAAACATTGCAGCAGCCCCCAGGCTCTTTGTCATCTCCAGGGCACATGCTCAACCCCCTCAGTACAATGGAGCAGCAGCAAAGCTCTCCCCAATCCCCCAAGGAATGTGCTCCACCTTCTCTGAAGCCTGGGGCACCAAAACTCTTCCTGAACATTGAGGCAAAAGTCTTCTCTCTCCCTTCGAGGCAAACTCACCCTCTCCAAGTGCATGAACTGATCTGGTCTCCTGGCCTGAGGTTTCTTGGCTTTAGGCCTTAGCTTCCATGGTTCTGCCTTTTCAGTTGATTTTCCTTCAGTTTGTCCCTTTTAATCCAGACAGGCAGTGGTTGTGTTTATACAGATCCCAAAACTCTCTTGTTGGTTTTTCTATGCAGTGCGCAGGTATAATAACAATCAGATAATAGGGCCTTCCATAAATCCTTTCTGGATTACTCCACCAATCCTGGCTTGCCTTTAATGACTGACTGGTTCCATGTTTGGTTAAGTCCTCACATGGAGCACTGTTCTCTGGGGTCTCCCTTTATGGAACCCCAGAATTTTCCAGACCATCAATTTCTGGTTTCTTTGTACTGAAGAGTTCAGTTCTCAGCTTATCTCTTTCCTTTTGCATTTTACTACAAGCCACAAGGAGAAGATGGGCTGCATTTTCCACATTTTGCTTGGAAATCTCTTTTGCTAGATATCCAATTTCATCACTCTCAAATTCTTCCTTCCATCCCAAGTCAGCACTTAGTTTTGTCAAATTCTCTGCCACTTTAAAACAAGGATCGCCTACTTTGCTGTTTGCAATAACACATGCATCATTTATGCTTTAGGCCTTATCAGAAATATCTTTAGAGTCCAGTCTCTTTAAAGCATTCTAGGCCTTCTATATCAAGATCCTCATAACTTTTCCAGAGTCTTCCCTTTATCCATTTAAAA
Organism: Tamandua tetradactyla; assembly: GCF_023851605.1. Classification (NCBI taxonomy): domain Eukaryota; kingdom Metazoa; phylum Chordata; class Mammalia; order Pilosa; family Myrmecophagidae; genus Tamandua; species Tamandua tetradactyla. The sequence continues at coordinate 93,755,388 of NC_135353.1, forward strand.
AGCTGTTCTAACATGTTTGGTATTTGCAAACTGCAGCATACTACTCTGTTACCAAAATCTGTTTTAGTTTGTTGATGCTACTGTAAATGCAATACACCAGAAATGAATTGGCTTTTATAAAGGGAATTCATTCAGTTACAAGTTTATAGTTCTAAGGCCATAAAAATGCTCAAACTAAGGCATCCAGGGAAATATATCTTGACTCAAGAAAGGCCAATCTTGAAAGGCATGTGGCTGGTATCTGTTCGTCCTTTGGCTTCTTGTTTCAAACCACTTCCTAGGGTGCATTTTCTTGTTGCATCTCCAAATGTCCCTGTTTCAGCTCTAAAGCTTTTTCCAAAATGTTTCCCTCTTAAAGGACTCCAGTAAGCAACCCACCTTGAATAGGTAGAGACATATCTCCGTGGAACCACCTAACCAAAATGTCCCACCCACAACTGGGTGTCATGTTTCCATGGAAACAACTTAATCAAAAAGTTCCCACCTAACAATATTGAATCAGGGTCAAAGAACATGGCTTTTCTGGTGCATGCAACTGTTTCAACCCAGCACACAGAGGGTCTAAGGAAATTAGATGAAAGAGTCAGGCTGCACAGGGTGTTTGAACTGGCACTGTGGAGTCCAGCTTGTCCTGGTAGCACCATTTTCCCAAAGGCAGCAGTGTAAGGTAATGCTGTGTCTGTGGGCTCAAGTAACATGTAACTCCTCAGAAGTGATGAAAGATGTAGGAGTGAAGAATGACTGAATTACACAAAAAAGATGGAAAACAACGCCTTCTAGACTGAGAAAGTGATGAGCTGCCGGTCAGTCTGTGTATTTCCACATGTCGCACTATAAGAACAGTAGTGTATAATAGCATATAAAACAGTTTATCTCACCAATGCTGTAAGGGAAGCATCAGGGAATGAGGCCAAGGTTTGCTTGGATTCAGGAGAGCTTTTAAAGAACAATTTTGGTTGCCAGTTAACTCCAGAATTTGGATCCTGGTGGAAGAGTTACCCCGGAGAAAGAGTAGTGACAGATAGGGACTCTCACTTTTGGAAGCATCTTTGAGGAAACCCCAGAGAGAACAGAATATCTTCAAGAAACCCCAAACTCTTCTTTATCAATAATAATAATAGTAATAATTATAATGATAACAGCTAACACTTACAGAGCACTTTTTCTATGCCAGACACTATTTTAAACTCTTTATCGATTCTTTGAGTAATCACAACAATACTGTGAGGTAGGTACTACTATTCCCAGTTTCCTAAGGTAACTGTGTATTGTTTTAACTCCAAAATTCTAGCTGTGGTGGTAACCTGGTCCTGGATCTGTACATTAAGATAGAGACTGTTGCCTGGCTGAAACTTCAGAGATATTTTCGGCCATATGGTTTAGAACATGCCATGCAAATCTCTGAAGGTTCCTCTGAAGTAAACCTGACTTAGCGATAGAAGCCTTCATAAAGGTTTTATAACATGCCAAATTGTAATATGTGCACACAAATAGATGCTTGTAAATTTATAGATTATCTCTGGAAAGAAACACAAAGAACTTTTAACAATGGTTTCCTCTAGAGAAGTAAACTGATTTTAACATTGTACATTCCCTTTTGAATCTGTTAGAATTGTTTAACATGTGCGTGCTTTACACTTTCAAAATTAAAAATAATGACAGCAAAAAACCAAAACTTTCCAAATGCAATTCTGCAAACTCTATTTCCCCATCTCTTGCTTTCCTCCTAGTAACTGTAATATCCTAAACATAGTAGACATGACAGGACTTAAGTTAGGGGAAGAAAACTTAACAAGAGAGGCACTTGCTGCTGCAATTTTTGTTATTACTAGGTCTGACATCTAGAGGGTGGTTGTTTAACAGAAATATTCTGTTTCAATTAACCAAAGAACGCAATCGTGTAGATGTCTGTCCATTTCAAAAGAGTTTTCTGCATTCTTAGGATTCATTAATAATTCTATTTTAATATTAGACCTCAACACACTCTTGCTGCACACAGTCATGTGCTAACCTGGTTTTGCCTGTGTCGCTTCTTCCCCAGAGCCATCTTATCTTTTCCCTTCAACGTTGTATTCTTCTCTAAAAATGAAAATCTTGTCTGGTTCAAGCCTCTTACACAGCTCAGAGCGTCTCTCTATTCTCGGCCCAAACCCTGCCCCCTCATTTCTAAGCATTAGTTTGAGGAATATACTTATTATAGTTAAGTATTAAGGTTAATTGAAAGATCTCTAAGGTCACTTCCTGCTCTACAATCCTTTGGTTCACTTCAAGCAAATATTTTACTTTTCAAAGAGCAAATCTCCTTCTGTTGGCCTTCCTTCTTCACCTTGCTAAGGATTTATGGTGTCAGGGATTGAATACATATTTTTTCCAGTGGAAGCCTAGGGAATACACAATGCTTAAACCAAAGAAATGAATTGTTAACATTAACAGTGAAACTTCTGGCCTTAATGAGATTGACGTCTGGGTGGAGACTCTCCCAGTGTCCCTCACACATTCATCTAACCTTGTAAATGTTATTCTTACCCCACCCCAGGCAAAAAGTGGAACAACAAAACACAAACTCCATATTTTAAGGAGCCTTCTTTAATGTCCTTCCACCATGATATTATCTTTGTCTTTTTTGAGATTAGTTCCCAAAGCAGGCTTGCTTCATCTGGTCACCCTGTAATTTACAATGATACTGTTGAAAAGGGCTGAAACCCTTATGCTTTTCCCTAAGGCAAAATTCTGCCTTTTTTTTGCTTTAAGTGCCTGATTTTCATTAACCACTTAATTTTTTGTTCTTGGTAGAAATTAATAACATATTTAAGGAAGATAAGGTCATATAGTATCTAGTCTAAGTGCCAATACCAGACTTGGCTGACTTATTGTGGGAAGCAAAAGTAGGAAGAGCAGCACCTTGAAACTGTGGAGTGGATCTCTACCAACCAGCAAGCTGTGCTCCTGGACAGAGTGCTGCATTTGAAACACCATTCCAAATCAGGCTAGGTTGGAAGAGATCCCTTGCTTGGAAGGATGGAATATCTTTTCTTATGGAAGCATGTCTGGTTTCTCTTCCCCAAATATGGCATGGTAATGTAAGGGAGCAGCTGAGACTTCTGGTGGAATCTAGAATGAGGTTCTCTCCTCTTCCCAATTCCAGAAGTAAACCATGTCCTAGCTCCGAGAGTCTTCTTGGTCCCTGGAGTTAATAAAAGTTGAGGTGAACAACAAAAGCCCTCAGATGACTGAATCATACCATCCCACTCTTCTCTCCCCAACCCCTAGCTCCCATGCAGGATTATGCCTGAATTGAACGCTTGTATGCTGACCTCATCAGGACCTGTCAGGAAAGGTTAGGATTATTCCTTCTTCTTCCCAGGAAAATTGGAGTGCAAAAGAAGCAATTTGGGGATCCAACTTCACCTGCCAGCCTGGCTGCACATGGGATGTCAACTTCTCAGAAAAGATATCTGAACAGAGAAAGACAGTTAAGAAAAGAGAGTGAGGATAGAATAGGGCCGTTAAAGAAGCCATTCCAGTTATTGGCCATGAGTTGTGAGGCTTCTTGTTTCTTCCTGGTGTCTCCTATCTACATGAATCTCTCATTTCAGACAAGGTCTTCCTAACCAAGTTCCCTAGAATCTCAATTCACTTCTCATACATGGTCCCCAGCAGTTCCCTGAGCTTGGAGGCAGAGAGTTTAGGAGTATGTACATATACACTTATATACTCTCCTGATGCTAAGAGCTAGAAGGTCCTAGAGAAAGCTTTGTAGAACATTTTTCCAGTTACAGCCAGCCAAAATGATTTCAATGTGAATGTTTTTATGTAATTAAAAAACAACAAAAAAAGGGAAAAAAGAAAAGGAAGGGAAAAACAGCAGCAGCGACAACAACAAAGAAAAAAATATCCAGATATGAAAAAGAATAAAAAGAAAAAAATCTCAAAGGGTAAAAAGCACAAAAGAAAAAGAAAATAAACAAAAAAGAAAAGCAATAAGAAAGAAAAGGGAAAAGCCTCAAAACTATAAAAAAACAAATTTAAGAGATATAACAAGTGAATTACTTTCTGTGGAGAGATATGTGGAATAGGAGAGCCACAAAATGTGTCTGTTCATTGCCTCTTGGAGAGCTGTGGAAGGAATGAAAGGGGCTTGTTATTGTAGCATAGCAAGGCAGGCATTTAAGTGGCTCATTACCATTATATGAACTTTTTCCCATGTGAGTTTGATTGTTTACCCAAAGCTTCAGAACCCTGTTTTATTTAACCAGGGTGTGAGAGATAAACATTTATGATAGGCAGGTTTGAGAACTGTATTGGACTTGTGCCTATCCAGATAGAGATACTGATTTCTTTTTAAAAAAATATTTTCATTGCCAAATCTTCACACACATACAGTCCATACACGGTGTACAATCAATGTGATTTCTGTTTTAAAGGTTGTTTATTATGAGTAAAGGCAGTTTATAGCTGGGCCACAGCTAAGTGACTACTATGTAGTAGTTTCCAGTACCGTGCTAAGCCGTGGAACTTGTTAACCACCAGCCTAACCCAGGAGCCGGAAGACAGTTTTTGTCATCTGCTTTTTGTTTTTAAACATATGATTCCTGCTTGAGTAAAGGGATGCAGAGATGTGGATCGTCTCAAAGAGCAGAAGTCCTAGATTTTCACACAACAGGTATTTTCCAAACAACGTGCTTCATAGGGTTGTCAATTATTATTTTGCTAATTAAGAACATTATAAATCAATATATTCTTCTCTATGATTATCATCATTTTATAAAAGAAAGGATATTCTGTAACACCAAAGAAGTAGAATGAAAATAAGGTCAAAGTTAAAAATAGCTAAAAATTTTAAATTTATAGAACTATCATTATAAGTCCTCGTTTTTCTCATTTTTCCTTGGGACCAATAAAATCTTCATTATGTACTGATATTTAGAAACCACACCACAAGATTTGGGTTCTAGTCTTGACTCTGCTACTAATTTTCTGTGTAAAATTTGTCCATGATTCTTCTCCATTTGGGCCTTAGTTTTCTCATCTCTAAAGTGGCCAGCTAGATTAGATAAGATCCAAGATCCTTTCCAGATCTAATGTTCAAAATTCTGTGACTTCTAGAGGTTCTTTTTAGTCCTTGGAATTTGAGTTCATGTTGATAAAGAAAAGACTTTGCTGATAATTACAGAAAACCAAGTAGCAAGTAATTCACATTCCTGGCATGAATATAGCAAAACATTTGCACTAGATATGATTCAAGATAAAAGGCCTTTCCCTTTTTATATTCAATTTTTTTTGTTTACTACTTTGGGATCAAGTTGCTACTTCTCTAACATTCCCTACAATTGCTGTTTTCTCCTGTTTTACTTCACTTTTACCCCAAAGTCATACTAACTGAAAGCATCCAGTCCCTCTTCTGGTTTGTGTGTCTGCTTGGGCTTGGTTGCTATAGAAAGATTTTTACCTCTTGTCTATTTCCTTACCCTTTTGCCCATATTCCCTAATATGTGCTTCATGAATTCTTCCCTATTTATTTTTTCTTTCTTTTCTCTCTTTAGACAGAGAGAATGATATTATCTGTTGGCACGGTACATAAATGCCATTATCTGAATTATTGGCAAAATCCCAATTGGGGAATGTTGGGGAATCAACTGCAGTTGATTCTGGGTAGCTAGAGGAAATATAAAATTAATTAGCAACATAATTTTGGACTTTACCTGCCTTGTAAAAGGGCACTAGTGTTTGTACTAGTAAGTGCTTTCTGCCCTAAATCCTACTACGCTGTTTTAAAAAGACTTGGAATTTAAATTTGACATTTTGAGCAAAGTGGTCATTTTATTAGCAACCTCAACTTTACTAGTCCTGGGAAAGAAGTACAAGAGAAAATTCAGGGCTTCAAGGCTACTGTCTTAGAGACCATAGCTCTCCAAAGATGAAGTTTGGTTTCTGCACCTTCACCTCTGCCTCTAGTGCCTCTTTTGTTTGTTTCTCGGCATCTACTTGCATGACAACTGAAGAATGGGTCACTGAAAAAACAAAGCAGACCATGGCACTCAAGAGACAGCCCAAATCATAATGGTTTCTTTTCATCAAATTTATTTAAAAGTAAGCCCAAATAATCAATCTAAAATTCAGTTTGGATCTAATTTCTCCATTTGTACACTGCTTTGGGCTTTAGCTGAGGGTGCTTCTTTGTGATCCACAGCCGGCCCTTCCCCCTGCCAGCTTTTCCACTCCAGCCTTCTTCATTGCCTTAGAGCTGGGCCTTCACAGCTTGGGGTGATGGGAGTGTGGTGCAGTGCACTTTTGGATTCTTCCAGCTGTACTGTCACTGGGGAAAATCAGCTTTGAAGTGAAGCTGGAGGCCTGCCAGGAAAGTGAAACGGGGTTATTAAAAATGGTATTTTTTAAACCACGAGTGATGTTTTACTAAAACAGGGCAACAGGTTACTTGGAATCTGAACTGCTTTGGGTTTTTGATTAAATTGCAAAATTGGCTGAGATTTCAGACCCCCAGGGCCTGAAGGACTGAGAGCGCAATTGGAAGCATGTTAGATGCTGCCTGCATCTATACATTATCAACTAACTACTCAAAAAAGGGAAAATTCACTAAAATCTGTTTATTTAGTGCTATGAATACAAAAACATGTTTGACTCAATTTAGCCTTGTTCTTTTAAGCTTTAGTTTTATTTATTTAGTTTTATTTTACTAATTCTAGATTAAAATATTTGGGGTATGGAAATAGTCTGTATTTCTACTGTAAGCTTCATATGGTTTAGAATCCATTATATTATCCCCATATTCCCACCCTGACGGCTTTTAGTGGTGGTGATGCTGTCTTAAGAACAACAAAAAAAGATTTATATGGGGTTCTTTGCAACTTTGTTATCTCACTTCTGTCTCCTGTTTTCCCTTCCAAAACATGACAGAACCTGAAATTTTAAGTTTTTGTTCATTTGGTCCTTAAGGGGTTTTATTTCCAAGAGTCTTTTTTCTATTATTTGTCTGCGGTTTATCCAGGACTTTGGAATCATCTCCTCTGGCTCATAGTTGACAACCCCTACAACCTGAAAGGGCTTGCTGTCTTTGTGTCCTATTGGGTTTTTAGAGGTATTTTCCTCTATATTTCTCCCCATAAGGACTTTCTCAGCCTCTTGTTCCCTGATTCTCTTCCACTAGACCACTTGTTGTTCCTTGAACAAGTTTGGGATGCATTAGGTGGAGCTTAAATCTGAGCTGTGGCTGAAGCAATCCTGAGTCCTGTTCTTCAGAGTACCCTTCAGCCGTCTGGCAATCTGGTCAAATTTTTAGGGAAAAGACGCTATTACTTTATTATCAGCTCTTAAACTGGCTTTTCTGGACTGGAAACATGCAATTTAGAGTTGGTTCTGCTTTGAGCATGACTACCTGGATCTTTGTTGTGGACCTGACCTTGCTTTAGGTACCCTTCCTTCCCATTACTGGGCCTTGAAGACCCTGAAGAAAAATGGCTTGGGGAGCTTTGGTTATAGCTCCGTTGAGGTTGGTGGAGGTTGGAACTAAGGTAGATAATCACTTCCAAGTGTTTAATTGCATTTGGGTGATTTCCAAATTCAGGATCCCAGACCAAAAAGATCTTAGAACTCTTCTAGTGTGACCTCTTCATTTAATGATGGGGAAACCAGTGTTGGGGTAGAGATCTGTCCAAGGTCACACAGACAGTCAGTGGAAGTACTTGGATGAGAGCCTTCATCTGTAAAATAACTTGTCAGTGTTATAGTTAGTAAGCACTTGTGCTAGGAGTCAACCTCTGGTCAATTCAACACCCAAGCACTCTTTTCACACTTCCTCCCAGTCTATTTGAGAAAAGATAACTAACCATCACTAAGAACACAGAAAAATACTACTCAGGTGTCAGATCTTTCTAGCTATTTCATTTTAGGCCCTGCCCTGCCTTTCACATCCCTCCTCCCCATGAGATATCTAAGGTGGGTCTCTTTCTTGGTTGTCAATGATGCACTATTGTGGGAAGGTGAAGACATTGCTCTGCCTCCACAGATCCTGCTGGCCTGGGTCCAACTTTCCTGAGTTTCTCGCAGGCAGATTCCACAGTAGATGGGGTAGAAGGAGGTGTAATTGACCCAGACTGTTTTTATTTGGTCTGCTGTGTGGGAGAGCAGATGTCCTGAAGAGAACTGAAAACACTTCTTTCTTTGGATTCCTGGGGCTGGGTAGGGGGAGCTTGGGCCCCACTTGGCACAGAGTCGATCACAACATTTAGAAAAAGCTGCAATATTGTTGCTCAACATGGAATGGAAAGTTTTCCTTGCAGTCTGGGCTGACTTCTAAACCCCACACCTTCTTAAACCTTGGATTAGCAATTACCTACCACCAAAGAAGCCAACAAACAAAGCTGTGAGAGCCTGCTCAGAAAGCTCCAGAAGTTGGGTCAGTGTTAACGAAGCCTAAATGTAAGGAGTACAATAACTTACCACCTCTGCCAGATCCCTAAGAATCCAAAGAACTCAGAAAGTTTTGCTGTGATTTTAAAAGTTTTCTCTGAATCTGCTGGAAGTAGATTTTGTCTGTTTTTTTTACTCATTTACAAGCACTGAACTTAAAAATATCACTTTGTCAAATGCTGCTGTAGCTCAAGTGTTAATCCATTTCCTCCATTGTTCATTTGAGGTGAGAGTGCCACCCTTCTCATCTTTTATCATCTATTATTCAAAATTATTTAAAGAGAAGAGACTATAAGATGATCATTATATCACCAGCGACCACTTCGGGGGAATGTGTGACTTAAAAGAAGGTGCTGGAAGAAACTTATGATTATTACAAAGGAAGAAATAATAATAATGACTTACTAACAAAGGAATTTCACACTTACTGGGGAAGGACGGAGCTTTCCTAGATGCTTAAAATCAACTTGTCTGTATGTGAGACTGAAATAAACTTCCTGTTAATCAGCATAAGGAGTTTTTTTAAATGTTTACGATTATTTATATGCCATGTACTTTCAGAAAATATTTTGGATTGCTAGGAGTAAGGGTTTTCATCTGATGGAAGGTTATTGCAGAGTCTCCTTTTGTAACTGGCCCTGATGAAGTATTTACCCAAAGCAAAGCACGTTGGCCTTGTTGTCTTGGTGATAGACAGCTTGGCAGAAAGAGCTGTCTGCACAGCTCTTAGGTGGGGGTGAACTGTCTGTAATGTCTCCATTCAAGTTTAGCTAATTGAAATCAAGAAGGAAAACTAATGTAGAAAGAGGGTGAAAAAAATTACACCTCTCATTGGGTTTTGCATGTCTGTCAATGTACTCGGTAAAAAATGTTTGGGGAGTTCCTGTTCTGTTATTTTTACTATGTGTCTCCTGCACATGAGCTGAGCGCATTAGCCTCTAAGACAGGGTTAGCAGTTGTGACAACATGTCAGTTTTCCAAGGACCCCAAGGGAATTTGAGGTGTGTCACTATCCACACTTCATCAGCACAATATCTGAGGCTCAGAGAAAGCAAGGAACATGTCTCAGGAAGGTGACCCCACTAGTATCCAAGTAAAAATATTATGTCTTTAGCCAGGGAAGGAAGCACTGTGCTCAAGTCCCAAAGAAACAAGACAGAGGCCCTTAACCTCAATTTATGAACCCCTAAAAATTATAGGCAAAAATTTCATGTGCGTAATGTGTATGCACATTTTTCTGGAGTCTTTAGCTTTGATCAGACTCTCTAAGGATCTTAGACTCACCAAAAAGTTAAGTACCACTGCTACATGGATTCACATGTATAGGTGTGGCCCCTGATTAGTTTTCCAAGGTATTTAGGTATTGAGTGACAGGTAAATGGTTGAATCTTATGTGTTGGCCATATAGACTCACTGCTAAGCATATCATAGTTAGATGAGTTGAGTATGATCCTTTAGCAAGTTTTTCTTAGGGTAAAATAAAAGCATAAATACTAATCTTAATTTTTCATAGATAAGCCATGATACATAATGCAGGGTAAGATTTAGTGGAATACAAACACATACAAATACATTCAAAACTTATCTACTTTAATGTTTTATCTATTTGGTGTAATCCCACCTTCATTGTTTTAACTTTCATGGGGATATTGAAATACATTTTCCCATTTATCCTTTAAAAAATCACTATGCATTTCTCTGTAGCTGCTGGCATTAAAGGAGTCTTATTTGATGGCATAGCCTTCTTAACTTTGATACTGTACTTAGTTACCACTAATTAATTAGTCTCTTTCATTCTGGTCTCCCTTATTTTCCAACTCAGCCACCATTTCCCACTATCAAAACTCTAAAGTACGACATTTTGACTCTCTCATTTTTATGAAATGGTTCCAACTAAGTTTAATTAAAATGTAAAATTATTGTTTTAAACTTATCAATTGAGGTGTACAGCACAAATCTCTACCTACCTCCAATCTATTTAGCAGGTTCTTTCACTTTTTCCTTTATTAATTTCCTTACTTTATAAGTATGATGAATGTATTACCTTTCTAATCATACTAAAAAGGAAAATTTAAATATATCTGTTAGAACCAGGTTAACTTCTAAGGGGGTAGCAATTGTGTTATTCAAAACCCTCAAATAAAGGAGTTTTATGATTTTATATTTATTACTGATGTTCCTGATATTACTGTTAGAAATTCAAATGAAGATTTCATGTACAGTTTGGATTTAAGAATAAGATATCATAATGTTACCTAAATATCTTCTCTTCCCAATGTCTTTGACTTTTAGGGAGAAAATAGAATATCTGACGTGCACATTAAGATACAAATAAATCCTCAGAGAGTGGGAAGGCAGTTACTGAGGATGACTGTTGATCCTTTATGAGATGACCAAAGGTGGTCAACAGCCAAATCTTGGTAAATGAAAAGCAAAAATATGCCAAATTCCCACTCCATCCTTATGCCACACCCTTCCCTGGGGTAGACATTGGCATTAGGGTGAATCTTGGGAATAGGGTAAGGTCATCTATTTTATAAATTACTTGGTTATGCATAAAACAGCTGAACATGTAATGGTTTGGTTTTCAGACCCACATAAAAATGACTGGTTTAAGGCAGCCAAGTCAAAAAGTTCTGGGTGTCAAAATTGCTGCATAAAAACGTGAATTGAAGTTCAAATTAGGTGCTGCCTCTTTCAGGGGACTATTCAAGATGCCCCAGTCAAAATTAATTGCTCTCCTTCTACTGTTATTACCCTTACTTTATACTTTTATTATAACAGTTATTTTGTATTTCAATAAACTGTATACATGGTGGATTCCTCTTATTATATTGTGAACTCGTTAAGGGCATGATCCATGGCAAAGTCATCTTTGTTGGCTACAAAGTGCCTTTCGTTAATTAATTCATTTGATCATCAAATTTATGCTAAATGCATATTGTGTGCTGGATGTTTTGGTGCTGGGGGACTTTAAGTTGAAACAACATAGTTCTTGCCATTAAAGAGCTTAGTAAATATTGAGGTATTAAATTTTCCCACTTTCTTCTATTATTTTGATTTAGAATAGGAAAAGAAAAGACAATTATGCAAATATATCTCCCTAGTTCTAATTTATGTATCCTTCTAATGAATATGTCATTTTTGCCTTTTAAGCATTTGAAAAGAATGCTTTAGAAACACAGAAGTCTCCTCACAGCTACTAAAAGACTTTTGCATGTATACATGTAGCCATACATGCCCTAAAATGAATGGCACATCTAGAATGAAAGCTATCAGTGAGCAGGCCTATACCTGTGTAAATTTTGTTTCAAAACCCTTGTGTGGTTAATTTCTTATTAAATGCTTCTTATGATGCTATTGATGATGCTGATTATTTATGGAATGGTGTTAAGAATGAAAATTGTTAAAACTCTCATAATGGACTGAAAAATCTGAATCAACATTCCAAGGTGTGAGTGACACATCTGAAAAGGATCCCACAGCCTTTCTTGAGTATATTATGTTAACAATAAACTATTGTTTGCAACTTTATTTTCCCATAAGTTATCCTCAGGTCAGGGTTTATCTGAGTTTGTTTTGGCTTAGCACATTTAATGCCCGTCAGGAAAGAGCAACTCCTTACTTTAGGAGATGTGGGGACATATCAAGATTTCAGTGTCTCCAGCCCCACCTCCAAGCATTTCTGTATATTCTTGTAGGCTCATCCAATGAAGTGAACAAAATATCATAAATCTGCTTGTTTGACAAGCTGAATTAATTGGTTGACTGACAAAACTGACCAACGATTGTGCTGAATTAATTAGTTGTGAGGCAGAAGTAACCTCCTGTTAGACTGAATTATCTTTTTAACTGAACTGATGCTTGGTTGAATTGACTGACAAAGTGTTTCCTTAACCAGACTGACTTAATTTTTCAGATTTACTTGACGAATGGACTTGACCGGTCATTATAACCAAAGCAAATCTCCTTGATAGACACAACTAATCCGTTAAATAAAAAATGGTTGATATGATAGCGTCATGTTAACCATAAGAAAAGTTGGAAAAGGGTTGCAGAATTGGAAATTCTTGTATCATGGGAGTATAGGAGTTCAAAAAGAATGACTCTGAATTGAGAGTGTGATTCAAAGTTTTGGGTTTCAAGATACTTCATGACTCTTATCTAGATCTATTAACTGTACCTAGACAAGCTCTTTGTTCTGATGAATTGCAGACTTATGCACATGTCTCTTTTGGGAAAGTGCAGTTTTCCAAGAATAACATAAGCTCTTTTCTGGGCACTGGATCAATCCTGAAATTAGATGAAACAGTTAAAATTAGTTATTGGGAATTATGTGTGATTTGCAGAAGCAGCTGAAATAGGTCATTTCGAAAGTAACATTAGAAATAAGTGCATTGGAGGAGATTAGAGAAAAACACACTAAAATATGCTTAAAATGTACTGCAAACATCATAAATCCAACTTTAACCACTGGAAACCAAAAAATGCTATTCTATCTTCTGGCAGATGGGTATTGGGTTGGTGAAGAGGTACATCAGAGTTAGGCCAAGGTAATGACCTCTCAAATTTGGATTTCATTTTTGGTTTGGTTTTCTAGAGAAAATCATTTGATGTAATTTGTTCTCTCCCTTCCTAGGTCCATTTTCCCAGCATTTCAAAAATGACTCAAATATTTTATACTTCCAAAAATCACCCTTAGCTCCCACCCTCCATCCAAACTACCTTTTACAAGTTCTTTTTTGTTTCGAGACATAGCAAAAATATTCCGTCCCTGGTAGTCTGTGATTTCAGGATCAATTAGGGCTGCTGGTTCCATGCATGCTGCAAATTCAAATATATAAAATCAAACACATGTACTTTATGAGCTCCCCAACCCCTTTTTGACTTCCCTTCCAAATCAAATTCTCTATGATACCTTCTAAAGAGAAAGATCACTTGAGAAACTGTCATAAGATATGAAACCTAGCTGAACTAGCTCAAGAGAGGCAAATAAACCTATTAGCAACCTTAAGAGGTTTAACATAAAAAATATTTGAAAACTCCAACTCTTTTTCCTCTTGGCTAAGGGGGCCTGGACAATCGGCTTTCTCATTTGGCAGGAGAGTTATGGGATAGGGAAGTTTGGTAGGGGTTCAGTGGGAACCAGGTTTTGGGGAACCCTTCATAGCACGTCTACTACCTGAGGGGAGCTGCTTCTAACATTGGAAATATGTAAGCTCCAAACTGTCCCTTTTTATTGGGGCAAATTCACAAAGTTTCCAAATAAATGAAAATATATTCAGGTTTGAGGACCAGGTAGCATGATTAAGACTTTGAAAAATTCTCAGAAGTTGGCTATATATATATATTGCAGTTTGGGGTTGAGGTGGAATTTAGAGGCAATCCCATATCTGAACATGCTGGGATTTTTAGCTCTTAGGGTTTGGATGGCCATCGAATGTGTAGAGTTGTTGTCTTTACTAAATGGATAGCTTGACAATCAAGTCACAGATAACTGGAAAATAATAAAAATGGCTAACACTTGTTGGCACTTGTTGTGTCAGGTATTGTTATAAGCATTTTCTATGAATTTACTCATTTAATCTTCATCAACCGTAAGAAGGAGGTATAATTATTATCTCTATTTTACAGATTTAAAAAGTGATGAAGAGAAAGGCCCCTGATCAGAAGTGGCTGAGCCAAGATTTAAACGTAGGCATTCTGGCTGCAGGATCAGTCAATCCATATAAATTATTCTAACTTTACCACTTTATTTTATATAATTACATTAGTGGCTTATTACAACATCTATGCATGTGAGTATTTATTTATACCCTACCTTATCCAGAAAATATATTGGCTTAGAATAACATGTGAGTACAGGGAACATTATTTTTCTTTTATGAGTGAGGAAACAATCACAGATAAATTCAACTAGACAGTAGGATAGCCACGACTAGAAGCTGTGTTTACTGACTCATGTAAGGACATATGGAGTTACAGTTTATTCAACTAATTTTTATGAGATTTATGAGGCACAGTTAAATGAAAAAGAATATAAGGATAATTGATTATGTGGCAAAATCCCAGTGCAATTGGAGAGGTCTTTATCGTGAATGCTTAGTAGGCATTAAGACACACTCTTTTAGTCATTGGTGTTGTAAGATAAATTAGACAAGATTCTTGCCCTCAAGGAACTTTAGTCTAGCTGGAGAGTCAATCATGGTTACAATAGTATGACCCATGCTATGATGAGAGATAAGGCAGACAGAAGGCAGGCCTTGGATTGCAGGCTTTATCCCTAAGGCAATGCAGACCCATTCAACTAGGGCAGTGACCTGATCATAAGTGAACTGGAAAGTTCGCTCTGGTAGAAGTGCAGGGAGTAGAATGGAAAGAGAAGAGATTAGACGCTTCCAACCTTGGCCCACTCCTGATTTTGTTTTGAGTAGTGTGTATCTTTTATTTGTTAATTTCTTGATTAATACGAAAAAGTTTAATGGGTGTCCACTGTATTTGCTAGGTATCATGGATACGTAACTGAAAAAAAAATTCCTGCCTTCAAAGAGTTCACAGCCAAGCTGGGGAGACATGCATTATAAACATATAGATGACAATACAACCTCCTGAGAGTTTTGTCCTATAAATGCAGTGATGGGTAAACACAAACTGGATTATATGGGGAGAGTCTACCATCTTGAATTTTTTTTCACATGCATGTGCCTTTTAATATTAAGATTTCATTTTCAAAGCATTCAGGCAATTCACTAAAAGAAAAATAACAGGCTAGATTTTGTTGAGTGATAATGGTCCTTATTACCACACCACTTGATTTGCACTTATCTGTTCTGTCCAATGGTAACAGGGCACAAGTCAGTATGGATATCAAATCCAACTGCTGGAATCCCCAAATTCTTCATTTTAATTCTTTCAGCCTCTTCCTGCTTTCATTTTATAGCTCTGTTTTTCAAATTCACTCCCTTTTATTCTGTTTGCACTTTATTAGAGGAGTGACTAAGCACTGAAGAAGCTAAATGCAACAGGAAGAATGGAGAGGAGAAGTGCAGGGCCTGGAGAATTCATTAGTCATCTGCTGTTTAATTCAGTGATCTCTAACCTTGATTAGTTATTTATAGGTAGTCCTATATTTCTTAGACATTATCTTAATTTAACCTTCTAGACGTTATTTTCCAACAGCTGTTAGTAGAGGCAATAAATTAGACCAAAGAGAATTCTTTCAAAGCATATACCATATGTATCAATTCTAGACTTCATAATTATAACAGGATAGATAACTTTATATCAATCAAAAATAAGTCCCCCAAACGACAATATTTAATGCTCTGATTTCAAGAAGAATCAATCACTGAGACCCTTAAGTCTCGTAAAATGAACAAACTTAGAAATTTCTAGATGGCATAGGGTTTCTCATGCATTTAATAGCAAGACCATCAGTAAATGGTGATATCAAAAGTTATATGCAAAGAATATGAATAAGAAAA
The DNA here is from genome assembly GCF_023851605.1 of Tamandua tetradactyla. Lineage (NCBI taxonomy): Eukaryota > Metazoa > Chordata > Mammalia > Pilosa > Myrmecophagidae > Tamandua > Tamandua tetradactyla. Next base: position 93,771,299 of record NC_135353.1, read on the forward strand.
AATTCAGAAATAAATTGGGTTAAATAGCTGATAATTTTTAATCCTAACACACTACAAAAGAAAAAGAAAGCAAAGAGTGTGAGGTACAGTTTATTAGATCAAATTAGTTATAAATACTGTTATGCCATCAGACTTCTTCAGAAAGGGCAGTGTTGACTCCTTTACTATATTGTAGAAGAAGGGCATCTGATGATCAAAATAGATTCTGTTCTAGTTATTAGATCAGCACTAGTCAATGCTATGAAATGAGGCACAGAAACCTGTGTACTTTGCCACTTACAAGTCTGTCACAAAGGTTAAGTGCCTTTCTTTAAATGAAGTCAAAAGAACAAGGAATTATTGCTATTAGACCAGAAGCCAGCAAGCTTTTACATAAAGGACTAGAAAGTAAATATTTTAAGCTTTGTGGGCCATATGGTCTCTGTCACAACTACTGAACTTTACTTTTGTAGTATTAGAGCAGCCAGAGATGATATGTAAATGAATGAGTATGGCTGTAGTCCAGTAAAATTTTATTAATGGGAACTGAAATTTGAGTTTCATAGAATTTTAACATGTCATAAAATAATATCCCCTCTAACCATTTAAAAAGACAAACAACATTCTTAGTTTGTGGATAATACAAAAAGAGGTGGTGGATGGAATTTGGCCCACAGAGGGTAGTTTGCAAACCCCTGTATTAGATCACCAAAGCTATTTTTCTTAAAATACTCTGTGTTTTTCACAAAAGGTATAAATGCTAAATAACATTAAAAGTAAAGCATCTGTTGTGTAGTGTGTACCTTGGGTGTCATCATCAGTCTGTGTTCAGGTTTCATATTGCGTGGCTGGTGTGTGGGTAATAATTTAGTTTGCTGGTACAGCATCTTCATAACATCATTGTCACTGTATTTGGTACTTTTGTAGCTCCAGGAAAAGTCCTAAAAATCTATAAATTAGATCACTTCTAGTGAGAGTAAATTGAAATGCACCCTGGCTTATGAAAAATTCATTCTCCTAAGACCCAGGAAACAAAACTGTTTCCCATTGATTATTTCAAACTTTTATATACGATGTTAAAATTATTTCCATTCCTAAATCAAGTATTGGAACATTGTTAATTTCTCCAAAACCGCAAGTTAATATCACATTGATTAAGATGTATCTAATTCTAGTGGGAAGTGTCCTCAATGGATGTCTCTTCTTATTACTACTTATTTTTCACTTGGCAATTATGCCTACTGCACAACAGAAGTTCCTTCTGGGATATCATAAACCGATATTTAAAAGATACGGTGAGTTTGAATGAAGTTAAGGCAGCGATGAACAGCAGAGGTACAGCAAAGGATCTTATGAGGCTATAAGGAGAGACTTTAACTCAGCACACTTGCTTCTTTTTTAAGTAGGTTTCCACATAATACGTTCTTGAGCCCTGAGAAGGCTGGTCAACAAGTTCCACTGAACCACTTTCTGGGCAGAGATGAGATATGATGAGCCTTGTTTTTCATTTCTTAAAGATGATACCTGTGCATAATCACCAAAAGGATGAGAATAAGCAATGCAACTTTTCCAAAGCGTGTTGCAAATCATTTCCCTGAGAGATTGCATCTAGAATGTTGCCTGCAATTCCAGTCTTCTGTAGAATGATTTTACTTGCAGGGGATGATAAGCACACGCTGGACAGCACACTTTCCAAGTTCAAGTATGGATTTTTACTGAGCCGAATTTCTTTGGGTGGTTGTCCCAAGAGTGACAGCTGATTCTTAGAGACAGCCCCTGAACTTATTTCAGTGCCTTTTGGTTGACTTTGCTGTTGCTTATGGTGTCCTGTCAGCAAGCCCCAGGCAGTAAGATTTGAAAAACTCTGAAGATAAACCTGCAACTTTGAGGAAGTTCCTTCTGCCAGTCCCACCGTGGCTGATTTCTTCTCCTGAATATTACTGTGCCTTGGCCCAGCTTGTCCAACAATATGTGATTTGGAAAGAATGGCAATATGCTTATTCCAGCTGTTATAGTTGAGTTGGAATCAAATTCATTGTTTTATGTACTTCTCCATTATGCTCCAACTACGTTTTCAATGGAAGTGCTGACCCTATCCCTAATGCAGTTTGAAGTACCGTTGCTGGGGGTTCTCCAAGTAAGCCAGGTTTATTATTAGAGTGAATATTCTCAAACTTAATTAATAATTGCTGAGCCAATGACACATGAGAAAGATTCCGAAGGAATAAATTAGAAGTGTTACCCATAACTGAGCTCTGATGTACTTTATCCAAATATAAAAATGCAGGAGAGATGGATGGATTCATCAGATGTGGCAAGCTGTGAGATGTTCCAAGAACTGCTGGTTTAACAGCACATCCACATAACCGAGGTTGTAGAAGAACTTGTAACATGACAGGGTTGTTTAAACCTTTCACAATTTGTACTGGATTTGGTTCTGGAAGTAAGCTCTTTTGATTACTGTGCATCAAATGTTGAGCTGCTATCAATGCTGCTAATGTGCTTTGCCCTGGTGCTCCTAGGGCACAGAAGGAAATCTGAACTTTGTTACCATCAACTGCTTGCTGAACATCTTCAGCTGCTTTGCAATGTTATATGCAACTACTGCAAAACCATCAACATAACTACCTTCATTCTGCACAAGCTGGGAAAACACAGGTTTATGGATACTGAAAAAAAAAATGCAACAGCTCCTCTGAATCTCTGTAGTCACTAGGCAGTTTATCTGTACAAAAGCACTTAGAATGAATGGGCTCTGAGGCCAACATATTAACATACTGTGCAGAGAGAGCTGATGTTTCCAACTGTTTATCCAATAGTTCCAATCTATTCTTTGCAGTAAAGTCTTTCTTCATATATTCCACAAATCCATAGCTCTTGGAATGGTCAGTAACTTCGCTATAGACCAGAAAACATCTCTCAGTATTTCCATAAGTGCGGACAAGTTCTTCAAACTCTTCTAAGGTAAAAGAAATGGAAAGGCTGGTAATGCACAGTAAAGCATCTGTAGGCTGGAGCTGGACTCTTAAATCTTTTTTTCGAAAAGAATATGAATTTCAATCTGGGCTTGCTCCCCATTCAGTAAGGAACAAAAGCTGTTCGTTTATTTCGGTCCGCATAATACTTTAACTCATAGTCTTGTAACAAATCATGAACTTCCTGGCAGTTGCTGTACCGGGGCAGATTTTTCACTATGATTTTCCTGCGTTTGCTCAGCTCCCGCCGCGTCCTCTGCAGCGGCGCGGCCACCTCCTCCCGGTGCAGCGCAGCCGGCGCGGGGCTCCGAGCGCCCTCGAGCGCCTCAGCCGAAAAGCCTGGCCCGCTCCGCCGGGTTACCCGCCCCGACCCAGCCCCGCAGACGAGATCCGCGGCACCCGTGCCGCCGCCACCTCCCACCGTCACCACCATCTTCCCGGGCGCCCCGCAGCTGAGGGCTCCACCGTAGGCTCGCGGGGAAACGGAGAGAGAAAGCCGGAGGAGGCCCCTTGCGGGCCAAGGCAGACAGAAGTCGGAGAGAGCGGGCCAGCCACGGAGAGGGAAGGAGCCGTATTGAATTTTAAGAGCTCCTTGAAAGCACATGACTGTATCTTTTGTTTTTCTGTATTCATTGAAAACAGTGCAGATACAAAACAAGAGCTCGGCAGAAATGTGTTGTTGTTATTCACTGTCTAAGATTTCCGGTGATGATAAGCCCCATAGTGATAGCTCAGGGTTTAAACCTGCTCTTGCCTCCTTCTCATTTCAGCTGACCTTTTCACCCATTGGTAAGGTTAAGTTTGTGAAATTGTAGATAAAAATACCTTATTCTTTCATGGCTCATTTTTCCTTTTCGTAATAAAATATACAAAGTAGTTAGAAATATTCAATTACACATTGAATATGGTTCCATTTTAGATGCCAAAAGCTGTGACTTTATTCCTTTTGGTTTTAAAAGCCTCACTTGCTAGGACTTCATGTTGCATAAACTCAGAACCATTAAAATTAAAAAGATCAGGCTGTAAAAGTACAAGTTCGTCTTTTTCTAATATCAAGATGATATCCAACAGAGAAATTGCAGCCCAACAGAGAGGAAACTGAATTCATTGTCTTGGACTTAGTATTGGCCCTTTGGGAAGTCTATAGAGGACTGACTCCTCAAAGAAATCTGCTCTGAAAGTTTTCAGTGGGTTCAGTACTAGAAAAAAAGACTGTTGATCGTGGCAAACTACTTTCGTTTTGGCCTGTTTCAGACGTGTTCACAACAGGGCTGTGACTGGTATTTCCAACTTGGCCAAATATTGATTGCTAACTCAAAGTATTTTTTTTTCAAAACTTTAGATATGATAACTGTATCGTGTCCTTGGTTTCCCTGCAAAAGGATGGGGTTGGTAGAAATACAATGGGCACGGGGGTGAAAATACCTGGCATAAAATAAGTTTGCGGTTGCTTTTTTAAAAATTACTATTTTAAGGCCCATTATTAGCTGAGATTCTCAATTTGTCAAATTATGGTTGGTCTTTTCTGAGTTAATTTATGGAAAAGTAGGGGAGAGGTATTTCTTGTCTCATATATAATTATGAACAGGGGTTTAATTGGCTAATTTGCTGATCTGAGCAGGGTGCTACTCATAATTCTAAGGGGTTGGGGAGAGAGAGAGAGAGCTCTTCCTATGATTGAATAAAAAACAATGGAAATAAAAAAAATAAAATAAATTATGGAGAAACTCTAAAAAGAATAATGCAATTAGGTTAAGCTAAGCAAACAACAAAATCCGGTTTTCATTTAAAAAGTCATCCCAAATTCTCATCCTGCTGTCTTACCTTAAATCCAGAGGGTGATAGCAAAGAGAGATGAGTCAAGATATTTTCCTTGACAGAAAATCAGGCCTGGTGCAAGCTATCCCCTTCTTTGTTTGTCTTTCTAAATTAGAAAATCCATTTTATTAGAATTGTTTCATCACTATAATTGTGAAATGGCAGTCTGTCTTAAAATTAGGATGGGGTCTTAGGAGGGGCACTCACAGACTGTATCGACAAAGATATTTCTCACAGATACTTTGATAACTACAGTAAAATGTTTACCATGCACTGTAAATGTTTACTTTCCTTGACAGTGACCAATGGAAAATACTAATAATATTAAGTAAAGTAAGCCAAATCATACAATTTTAACAGCTTCATAATTTCTGCAGTGATACCTTTGATATCTTTGATTGGAGTCAAACAAAGAAGCCAGTTTTCTTCTATTATGTTTATAAAGCACTGCAGTGGTAAGCTTAGCCATTTTATGCTGTCACGAGACAGCCATTTTACCTTTCAGTAGCTATGACAACCTAACTTTTGTTTGGAGGTCTCTATAGGCTAAACATTCCTGAGTAGTGGACCCAGTGATTTATTTCAGAATATAAGAACCGTTATAGGAACTGAATTTGCCAACAGGAACCCTTAGGTGGTAATGATTTAGAACACTGGGAAGCTGAAATATAAATTCCAAGGAAGGATACATGGAAGAGATTCTTCAAGGAAGGAAACTAGTCTTTTATTATTCATTAGCTTTTGTATGTATGTGTGTTCACACGTGTGTCTGTGTTTGTGGGTCTACCTTAAAAATACAACATTAAAAAATGCCCTTAAGATATTTAGATTGGATCAGAGATTTTCAGAGTTGGAAGGGATCATTAATGGTGAAGCAGTGAGTCTACTCACTCTCTAGGCCCCCACCTTTTTTTTGTTTTTTGCATGGGCAGGCACCAGGAACCGAACCCAGGATGACAGGTGAGAACTCTGCCACTGAGCTACCGTTGCATCACCCCCAGCCCCCATTTTTGAATCAACTCTGCAACATCCTTTCCTTATGATGACCCAACCTATGGGCTCACACTTGGAGTTCAAGGTAGTCAATCTTTTATAAGGCAAACTGTCCAATTCAATTTTGGACTTCTTTTATCTAGAGGCAGTACAATATTGTTTAAATAACAAGATCTTTTTAAGTCAGACAGATGTGAATTTGAATCCAGACCCCACACTTTACTGGGTAATGTTGACAAAGTTGCTTTCTACCTTTGAATTTCAATGAAAAATTCTCCACATATATGCTTTTACCTGGGCTTACAAAGGGCTTATGGACCTTCTGAGTATTATAAGAAGTCTTTTAAATCAAAACAGCAATGTTTATCCATTATTTTATGATAAGTCCTGGTCATTGTCTCAGTTAATATGTTCCAAACTGGGTTTAATCCCTCCATGTAACCATACTGAATCAACTCTGGAGTATGTTAATATTTTAAAAGCTTTCAAGTTACCCAAACTGCCCTTCTCAATGGCAGAAAGAAAAAGCAGATTTTTTTTCCTTATCCTTCCCTACTTTTGCTCATGCTGTACCAAAATTTGTAATGCTATTTAATCCTCCTCACCATCAATACAAATCCTGTCTATTCTTCAGGGCAAAATTCAATTTCAGTCTCCAACACGGAGCCTTTCTTGATCATTCCAACTCATGAGGCTTTCTTCAAACACATGGAATTGATCTTACATGTTATGGCATTTGACTTAGTCATTAGCAAAAAATGTCCTTAAAAGAAATTCTCTGTTTGTGGCACACCTACTATATGCCAGGTTCTATGAGGAATACAAAAAATGAAAATAAACAGGGTCTAAGAACTATTACATTGACACAGCTAACTATATGGGCTTGAAACAAAACCGTAACAAATGAGCACAGAAGTATTTTAACTGTAGTTCTAACCAGTAGGAAGGTGCTGATAGTGAAGTGTGGGCAGTTTTAGTCTGAAAGTAGCTGAGGTGTGGAGAGAAGAAGATTTGAAACTGAGTGGGAAAGACTTAAGGATTTCCTAAAACTAAGGATTCTAAGAGCTAAAGAGCTGAGGGGTTAAAATGGCTGGAACTGCAAAAACAAGATCTTATATATTAAGGAAATATGATACAGTAGAAAGAATATATTATCAGATGTCAATAGTTATGAGTTAGTCTTGGTTTCTGTCACTTACTAGCATGTTCAAGTCACTAAACCTCTAATTTCCATAACTTTAAGCTGCCTCCATGGTTTTTCTGATGGGGTAAAATTTCTCATACTTAGTCTCAAGCCCAGGTATATGCAACATTTCCACAAAATTGCTTGCAACGTATTGAAGTAAGTGCCTGGGAAATATGATTTCTTTAAATATTTTTAGGTAATGGCTGAATACTTTTCGTATAAACACTGAAATAATTAGAGAGTAGTTTTTGAAGTTCCTATGTATCATCGAGCTATCCCCTAATATTGAAAAAGCTATTTTGCACAAGACAAGATGCAGTCACAAGACTACACTGGAAACTATAGATTCCAGGACCGTCATTCAAAACTCTCCACACTCTGGTCCTGGCCTCCTTTTCTATTCTAATCTATTGTGCTCACCCTTTCAATTTATTTTGATATATATATTTATGGGTTCTTGTGATGTACTGGCCAAATACTAAGACCTGCGGATACACAGATAAGATACAGACCCTTTTTAAAGAAGCTCACAAGCTCATACACTCATAGGGGAAAGTTTTAAAGTTTTATTCATCATGAATGGAAATATAGAAGCTTAGAAACTTTCACCAGGAATAGAAGTCATACACAAGGAAGTAGGCACTACTTCTGTTTTGTTCCTAGCCACTGGTTTCTTAGACAGGCTTGGGAGGCAGAAAAGAATAATGAACAAATCTCAGTATGGAAAGCATAAGTCCTAGATTCTAGTTCTATTGACTGGTTTTGAGAAAGCAAATTCTTTCAAGAGACACAAATGCAATCTCTTATTTAACCATATAGAGGAGCGGAACAAACCTTAAAGAATGAACTATAACCACCAATAAAGTTTTTCCCATCAGTGAATTTTTGCCCCTAAAGTAGAAAGTTTGGCCCTCCCAACAATTTTGGGAAAAACTTGGAGAGAAGGAAATGTACTGACATTTGAGCATCTGGGTATGTACAAAGTTATCTACCTTTAATCATCTGGCACTGGAGTGCCAAGGTACCCAAGTTCCACCCATGTTTTTCTTTGACACCTCATTTGCCCCTAGAACATTTGCTGTAACAGAGGTATGGGTGTTCCCTGAGAAGAGGGAGATGATGGGTAAGGGGATGAAGGAAGGGATGCTGCTGCTATAGATTAAAGGATTTTGAGATGACGCATACTAGAGGCTCAGCACTTTTGCAATAAGATTTGTTCTTCCAGAGATTTCCAAGTCAGAGGGTGAGGATGAGATGTGAAGAAGAAATATGGTAATGCTGGTGCTCAAATAGCAGTATGGCATTTCGGGAGGGCAATAGTGGCACAGTGGCAGAGTTCTTGCCTGCCATGCTGGAGACATGGGTTTGATTCCCAGTGTCTGCCCATGCCCCCCCACCCAAAAAAAATAGTAGTATGGTGTCTGGAAAAAGGACAGCCTTGGAGATCAGATTACTTGGATTCTAATCTTATTTCTGCTGCTGACTTGCTGTGTGACCTTGGTCAAGTCATTTCTTAGTTCTGGGCCTTAGTTTATTTTTGTTTAAAAAGTGGGTGGATTAATTGATATGCAAGGTACCATATTGTTCTGATTTTCAATACTTCTGAGTCCTCAAATTCTCTAAGGAAATCCAATATCAAGCTATTCAGACATCCGAAACTAGAAGTTATAGACTAGCATAATAAAAGAAAACAATTTTGGAGTACAAAAGCATGAAATATGTATTGTGTTATTAGTATTCTTATGCACTTCCCAGATTTCCCAAAATAAATATTCTGCCATATTGTCCCTAGAAACAATCCAAAATTTTGGATATTGTAATGTTTCACCATTCTAATTGTGTCACGTAAATAGCCTCATTCAATCAGAAAGGACCTCAGAACATCACAGTTTTTTTCATTAGAAACAAATGCCCAATTTTTGCTTCAGAAAATTTGATCACCATAACTCTGTAGCTTTCACCTGATCTTTCCTTTCTAGTAAAACAATTGAAATTTCCCATGCACGTAATCTGCTTGGATCACTGATTACATGATCCATGTAGTCTACTTGGATCATGAGGTCAGGGATATGAAGAATCAGTCTTAAAACTATAAAACTTGGCATTTACAGTGAATGCTAAGAACAGACAGAGGACAACTAGGCTCCTCTACTATAAGGTTCTAGAAATAGCTAAAGGGAAGTAGAAACTGGGAAGAGGGAGACAGCAGCAGCAAGAGCAGGTAGAAGAAATATCCTTTGCATGTACCCGGTCTTTGTTTGTAGGTATTGGGAGTTAGCCGGTTTGGGTTTAGGTGAGGGAGGAGGCAGGTGAAACTTGTCACATTTTTATCTCCAGCCCAAATCTCTCTCCTGAGTATCATACTAGAATTTCAAGTTGTATGCTCTATGTATCCATCTGGAATCTCAAACTCATTTATCTTCCTTCCAAATCCTTTTTTTCTCCCGAATTCACTGTTTCTGTTACTGGCACCACTATTTTCACTTTCCCAATCACTAAGACTCATAACCTTGGCAATATCTTTGATTCTTCCAATGCCCTGCTAAAAATCCAGTCAGTTGCCAAGTCATGTGAATATTATACAGTAATATTTCTCCCAATTAGCTCCTCCTTTTCATACTTGCTGCCATAACCCTCACTCAGGCTTTTATGTCTTCTCATTTCAAATACTGTACTAACCTATTATCTGACCCATTCTTTCTAAACCTTACCAACTTCAGTCAATAAAATTCTAGAGCAACATTTAGCTTAGCTTCTTTTCCAACCAATAGGGTCAGCCAAAGTGTGTAGAGAGGTGATATTCTCATGTCTTCAGTAGTACAATGCAGTTTGCATTAAGGGAGGTGAAGAAGGAATAGCATTCTGATCACAACTAATAGCATCAGCTTTCAGGACTTCCTGGAATAGTTGGAGATGATTTCAAAAGAACACAGTGTCTAAAGAAGGAGTCTCCCATCATTAGATCTGTGTATAACTCTGAAGCATTCCTCTTTTATATCATATCATAATTTGGATGTTAAAGTAAACCCAACACCTCTAACTTCTCCCTTGGCTACAATATAAGCGTTTTTAAAAATTTTGTCATTATACACCAATATCAGCTGAATGCTTTTCTGTTGCTTTTTTCCCCCCAGCCTCATCTGATCCATCTAGCAGCTGGTGGGGATTCGGGGATTCTACTTAGATTTGAGTGTCTTCTCCCTCATTACCTTTCTTGGCCTTTTCCCATAATCATATTTCATCACTCACATGGACTTGGCCATGTAACAGTTTTGCTGATGGGCTCTACAGCCATTTCCCACAACCCAGGCCAAGAGGTAACATTCGGTCTATCCATAGAGTGTAATTACATCCTTCCAAGGCTGTAAAACTGCCTGGAATAGTAGCCCTTTCAGTTATGTGCACTAGGAGGCATCTGGCAATGACATCAATCCAGTACCCTAGTAATGTCGCTGTACAGCAAGTGAAGAAGTAAGGCAAGAGCACCTGAGGCTAGTGGTTTAGGTTCAGAGCCCCTGATACTCTCAAGTCACATGGCAAAAGAGATCCGTTGGGTGTCACTGGAACTTGTTCCAAAGACCAGAAAATATTCAAGCAGAAGGAAAAGGAAGAGGAGAACACTATTATCTTAGCTGTCAGGCGAATGCTGCCCCTTCAGTGGAGCTATGGGGTGACCCAGCCAATCAGTGGTCCCAGTCCAGTACCCTCAGGACTGCTTTTTCTTCATTGGGCCTTCCTGACTGGCTCTAGGATCAGCTCCAGAGGGCTTGTCCAGTGTCCCAGGCATGTGCAGCATTTCCACCTAACTCAAATATTCTGCAAAAGGATCATGTCATACTTGGCATATAAACAATCAAAAAAGGCATCAGAAGGTGTTCAGACTTTAACTTGTTTGAACAAACGTTCAAAAATGTTTCTAAGGGGAATTCCAGAAGAACATACTTACTTGAGGTCTTAAAACAGATGTCTGTCTCAAGGATTGTGTTGCTCTGCAGCCATTATTGTTGGATACCTTGTAAGTAGATGCAAATTACTTCAAGGTTTGAATGATGGTAACTCTTCAGATGTTTCTTTCATCCTTATTGTGGTGCAGATGAATAATGGGTTAAAGAGCAGAGGATAATGCTGAAGAGGCAGCATACTATACTGCTTCAGTGCCTGTGTTTTAGAATTAAGGAGGCAAGTGTTGACCCCTGACTAGCTGGGTGACTTAAGCTCTCAGAGACTCAGCTTCTTTACCTTAAAATGGGGTTAATAACATTGCTCACTTGTTTGTAAGGAGTATTAAAACAGGCATCACAAGTAAAGGGTTTACAAGATGCATATTATGTACTAAGCATTCAATAAATGTTAAACAATATTGTTATTATTATTACTACGAGAGGTACATTTGTGTTTACTGCTGCTGCTTCTACTACTACTATTCTTGTACTAGTGCTAGTAAAGGCAATCAATACGATCCCCAAATGAGGTGGAGAGTTGAAGAGGGCTTCAGGTTCATTATTTCCTGCCTATGTAATGGTAGTATCAAACAGGAAAATTTCAAGACTGTGATTCTAGCTTAGAAAATATCAAAACAAATACCAAAAAATACCCAAAAAAGCAAATACCAAAACAGAACAGGGGTCTGGTATTTTATTTCCTTCATCTCAGACCGAACGTCTTTCACTCTTCATTAATTTTCTGTGTGACCTAGCCCGAGCCACTTCGTATCACTGGGTTTCACCACCTCCCCTTGAAAGCAAGTCAGCTGACCTGGACCAGAGGCCTAATCTGCAAATGGGGCATGGTTTGACCAAACTGGTTCACAAGAGGCATGGTATGAGTCTCCAAAAACACTAAACTAACCAGCTCCCAATTCGAAGATGATGTTTTGGGCTTATTGCCAGAAAGAATTATCATCGTACTTTCAATATAGCCAACACATTGGTATTTAATACTTGTTCATTTGTTTTTTGATCTATAATAACTCTAAAAGGAAATCCATTCATTCATTCAACAAATACTTATTAAGCAACTACAATATGCCAGGCACTGTTCTAGGCACTGGGGATACAGCAGTGAGCAGACAAACAAAATCTCTGGTATCATGAAAATTACAAACTAACTGCTTGGTCTGGCAGAATGTAGTATGCTAAGACACTTTATTTGGATGCAATCTGTCTAGCTTTTTGAAACAAATGATGGCCAATATTTTTCAATTAGACATGTCTTCTGGGAGAGAGTATTGGGTGGAAAGGGAAGAGAAAGTCTTAGATCCAGCTTGAGAAAAGACTCAGAGGATAATTTGGAAAAGGGCTTTAACAAAAACATGACTATATTTTGATTTCTCACACTAATCTGATTTATGTAAATTATATAGACAATGTGTTATATAACTCATGTATATCGTATAATTATCTTTTGAAATATTATAAGAAAGAAATGTGACTTTTCATTGTATAGTTCATAAACTGCTCTGAAGGCAGTTCCAAAGGCAGCATTTCAAAAATATTGTGAGCAGTTGTAGTATAATGGGAATAAGTATATATCTTAACAAAGGGACTATTTTGAAAAGTGCATCATGCATTTGAGTGTACAAGTTTTGGTATGTTTTTAAAATAAATATAAAATTGGAAGTCAATTTGTTCAAATAAAAAAGTGAAGTTAAAAAAGAAACCTGAGTTAAAAAAACCAACTAGGTTTTAAAATATATCCTTTACACACTTAGGACTTATGGTTGTCCAACTTAATAAGTAGCTATAAAATTATCTTACTTCTGGGCAGGGCATGGTGGCTCAGCAGGCAGAGTTCTCGCCTGCCATTTTGGAGACCTGGGTTTGATTCCCGGTGCCTGCCCGTGCAAAAAATAAAATAAATTCTTACTTTGAAAAACACTGAATTAACATTTTCTCTGCACTTAAGTTCTTTCAATCAATTCATACATAGTCTTCTGAATATGAGTCTTAACAAGTACACTAAAATTATTTAGCCATTCCCTATGCTGTTTCATTTTGAAATGAATAGCAATCTTCTGGTGATAACAGGCCTGCAGATATATATATTGCCTTCTGATTTGAAACCAGTGTATGATCATGATTATTGCATTTGAACTGGTATTTATGTTACAGACAGAATGTTAAATCAGGAATTGTTTACAATTCCTAGGAAATGTGTATAATGTTATGTCTTTCCAGAAATTGTTCACAATGCTTGTAACACATATGCAGCTAGCAAGAAACCTGAGATATATAGGAAAACTACATAAATGATAACTGGCTGTCTCTGGATTGCAGCATTTGTTTTTAGCAATTCTACTTATCTGTTTGTATTACTAAATATTAGTCATAATTCTAGAAATAATAGTAATACTTTCTTTTAATAGTTTTCATGAGTTTCTGGATTTTTGCCAGCTGTTTGGTGATCTAGGACTTTGGAGTTGCTCATTTTAAGAGGCGCTAGAAACAAAAAAAGCTGATAAGTAAGTATAAAGAGAACCTTGATTGCTCAATGCTCTAATGTTCCAACTAAATTTTCCTATTTCTGTTTACAAGATTTTGCTCAAGCTTCCTTGACTTTTTTGTCAGCTTACTCTACTCTATCCAAGTAGCGTTTGATGTCCTAACTCCTCCAAATTTTCCCAAGTCATGCAAAAAAAAAACAACCAATTTTACTCACCACACTCTGTCTAACAATGAAACTTTCTTGTTTCTCCCTACTCACTTCCCAGCTAAAGGGCCTAAGAATATACATGGCATAATTGTTTAATTATATATATTTGGTATTTGTCCATATTTATCTTATTTTCATTTATAATTTTGAAATGATATACATATTCTTTCTATCTTCAATGGGTTATGTCTGTATAATGACTCCAAACCAATTAGGAGATGAAGGGGAAAAAAGTTGAATTAATCTAGTCTTTGAATGCTAAGATTATATCAAATCACTGATTGTACTTCTTTATTTTCCCAGACTGGAGCATTCCTAGTCCATCTGAACAACTGAACCGATTTTGCCAACTTTGATTGATAACGGAACTGGACCACTCCAGGAAACTCAGTAAAATGAGGCCAGAGTATGAGCTGACAAGATGGGATATGGAATCAAGAGGGAAATCCCTGGGTGGCTGGGCAGTGCCTTCTGTCAATTGGCTGGTTTGGTAAGATGTGGCTGAACAGGATCTGCTTGGAAAATAACCTTATTTTCAAGCAGCATCCAGATGTGACCCATTTCATAGGACTCAGCTCAGTCTTATCTCTCTTCGGTGTAGCCCCTTTGCTTGCTGAAGCCTATCCTAGTCTGTCTTTTCTTTTATCTTCTTTAACCCTTTAAGATCACTCTGCTTATATTTGTCATTGAATTGTGACAATCCAATAATTTACTGTATGATACTTTTTATATATGACTTGTACTTATGGTGACCATATTTTTGAAACCCCAAATTGGAACCCATCAGCTGAAAATTTAGGTAGTCTATTTGAAATCAGCAATACCTTGGAAAATGAATTCTTATATCCTTCTGTATCCCTCACTAGTAAATATATGATAGTGGCTGCTGTCGATGATACAAATATGAAGAAGGATTCAAGATGGCACCTGCTAAGTGCCTAGTGAAAGACACTACTATTCTTTGCAGTGTCCAGTACAGATGTGCATTATCAATGGTGCTGTCACTGTTCTCCAGGAATGATGTAATGAGCCTGAGAAAGAAAAAAAGATGTGGGAAATGAATAGTACCAGTAGTGAGATATTATACAAAAAACATACCAACTAAAGCATCATGTAAGGACAGTCTAAAAATATAGGGACATCAATAGTCAGAAAGACTGCATTGAAAGAGATATTATTGAAATTTGTAAGCATTTCGAGTAGGTAAAATTGGACTTGTTTACTAAGTTCTAGAATCCTTCACTGGGTGACCTACATTCTCCCACACCAGAATTTCAAGTAAATTTAAGAAAATAAAAAGGGGTGATGAGCATATAGAACTTGTTATTTTGAGAGTTAGTTCATAGCTTGGAGAGTTATTTAGGTTCATTTAAGGCTGGCAGATCAATAACGGAAATTAAACTGCATTTATCCATTAACCGCCTAGCTAGGTTAGTTCATAAGATAACTAGCTAACCCATTACAGAGCTGAAAGCAGCCATTTCATCTAAAGTCAGATTTGTTGATAACAACAAAAAAGGACATCTTAAAATAAGAAGGAGCTAAAAGTGGAAATAATTATTTAGGAATAGTAATCCAGAATCAGTTATTTTAGGGATTAACTTTCCTACACAGCTCAATTGCACCTGAGAGTAGCACAACATAGTACAGCAATTCATGTATATAATGTTAACTCTGAATCAATAAGAGAAACTGAAATTATGCTCCATCTACTCTGTTCATATGGAATTCATGGTTCATAAACACAGGGCTCTAAGAAATCCTTCTTAGGGAATTGGAAATCCTCACCACAACACCTTGGATTTTTTCATACTGAGAAAGAAAATTATAAGATACAAATGATTTTCAAATATAAGAGGTAGTTATTTTTTTGGTGGGTGGGAATAACAGTTTAGATGATGGAAGGTGTTATAGTCAGGTTCATGTGTCAACTTGGCCTGGTGGTGGTGCCCATCTGTCAGGTTGGGCAAGTGCTGGCCTGTCTGTTGCTATGAGGACATTTCATAGAATTTAATGCTGATTGCATTTGTAATCAGCCAAGGGGAGTGTCTTCTGCAATGAGTGATGCTTAATCTAATCACTGGGAGGCTTTTTTTTTTTTTGCATGGGCCGGCACTGGGAATCGAACCCTGGTCTCTGGCAAGGCAGGCGACAACACTGCCTGCTGAGACACCATGGCCTGCCCACTGGAAGGCTTTTAAGGAGGATTCTTTAAGAAGGCTTTTAAGGAACAGCTTTTCTTCCTGCATCAGCTGGTAAGCCTCTCCTGTGGAGTTCACCCAGACCCCTCATTGGAGTCGTCAGCTTCACAGTCTGCCCTACAGGTTTTAGACTCTACATTCCCACCGTTATGTGAGACACTTTTATAAATTTTACATCTACGGATATTTCCTGCTGATTCTGTTTCTCTAGAGAACCCTAGCTAATACAGAAGGCAAGATGGAAAACTTCTGCTAATGAAGTCTATTGGACTTCAAAAGGTGCTCTATTGCCCCTTCTGCCAAATGCTAATAGCATTTCTTGGCAATTCGGGGAAACTAGAAAGAGCTCTGAAGTCTGCTCAGGGAGAGAGTAATGGGTTTTGTTACTCTTTAGATTGTATATCATTAACAAATTCTGGAGTCCATAAGGGAGCATTTTCAAATCCAGTTTCTGTACTGCATGGTGTTCATTACTAATGGACCCAAGGGATGATGGCATTTGAAGGCTATTATTCACTATGATAGTCTGCAAGCCTGCCACAGAGTAAGTGGTAGTATGCCAACAAAAACTGAAAGCAGAAGATAATCATTTTTCAGCATGTGGCTCCATTGGAAAATCTAGATGATTTATTGGAGCAGTTGGTTTTGTCCCTTCTTCTCTGGAGGCTAAGCCATGGTCCAAATCATACCAGCTGGTAAATTATCTTGGCACCAATGGCTTGTGCTGGATTTAGTGCCAGAATTCTGACCCTACTAGATGTTAAAGTCACTGAAGGTAATAATTTGCATGCGACTTCCCTCTCTTTCCCTGGCCATACCAAAGCAGTATTCTGAACAAAGTAAGAGTTCAATAAGTATTGCTAAAATAATTAATGCTTGAAACATGTTTGGTGTTCGATATCAACATATAAATAGAGTGCTATTAAATTGGAAGGTGGCAGGTGGGAAGATATTGAGAAAAAACTTTTGCAAGCTCAAAATAGTTGCCTTGCCTTTGGAAAATTAGTACAAAGTCATAAAATACCTAGTCTTTCTGCCCTTAAGATCTGAATCTAGGTGCATTGGCAAGTAGTGATCATTCCATCTTTGGGGGATTTCAGGTAGAGGCTAGATAACACCTGTCAGGGATATTATGGAGCGTGTATTAGTCTGGGTTCTCTAGAGAAACAGAACCACTGGAGGTATCTGTAAATATGAGATTTATAAAAGTGTCTCACGCAACCATCTAAAATCCATAGGGTAGACTGTGAGGCTGGCAATTCCAATGAAGGGTCTCTATGAATTCTATAGGAGAAGCTCGCTGGCTTAAGAAATCAGTGAAAATTCTGTGTTTTCCCTTAAAAGTCTTCAATTGATTGGATAAAATCTAATTGATTGTATTCTCTTGTTTGTGGAAGACACAGCCTTAGTTGATCTAGATGTAATCAGTCACAGATGCAATCAACTGACTGATGATTTAATAAACCAGCCACAAAATATCCTTGCCATAATGGCTAGGCCAGTGCTTGCCTGGCCAGACAACTGGATACCATCACCTGGCCAAATTGATACCTGAACCCAACCATAACAGAGGGGTACCTGCATTAGGTTGGAAAAAGGAATAGTTAAATAAAATAACCTTTAAGGTATAAATTTTGATAAAGGTAACAACAGGTAATATGGTCCAAGAAGTAAGGATTCTAATCCAAAGAAGCATGAAAATCTCCTTGGGAAGATTACAAGTCTTTTGCTTAAGTCTAATCCTATCCCATCTATAGCGATTGTCAAATTAATTCTTTATCAAGAAAACAAGGGCTTACAGTTATACAAAACAAACTTCTCAACTCAGAGCATTTGTGTGTGGACTCCTCCATGTTGAATTAGGTAATTAGGTGTTACCTCAAGTGTATGCTAGCTTAGAAGGCTTACTTCAGCCAAGAAATTCTGAGTCTTCAACTTTTGGGGATTGTTGTTTTCCATGCCTGTCATGAGTCCAGCATAGAACTGGATATTGTGAGAGACACAAAGAAGTGTAAGACTTTGTTCTCGCTCTGGGAATACCTAGGGGAGAGCCACATGGTTAACTTGAGATTGCTTTCCCCTCTAAGTATCACACATTTTTCTCTTCCCCTCACCTTTCTGCATCCTATCCCAGAAAGAGAAATTCAGGCTCTCTTCTTCTGTTTAGATTTCTGCAACAATTTCCTAACAAGCCTCTTTGCCTACAGGCTGCTCTCCTCAAATATGACCTTTGCACGGTAGTCAGAGACCTTGTCATAAAGCACAAATATAATCATGTCACTCCCTAGTTTACAAAACCTCAGTGGCTCCCCATTGCCTATGGTATTAATCCTTCACACTGGAAATTGTGTTCAAGGTCCTTCACAGTCTGAACTTAACCTACTTTAGTTTCACTTCCCACCGTTACTCCTATACACCCTATTCTCGAGCCTTGTAACCACTCCCTTTCTTGAATACAGGGTATTCTTACATACATGAATATTATATCATATACTTTTCTCTCTTCCTGAAATGTTCTTAATTCTTTGCCACCTGGAAAAATCTTACTTATCCTTCATACATTACCTTCTCTGTGAAATCTTTTCTAATGTCCCCAGGCAGAATGTGCATAGCTCTTTCTCTGTGCTTTCATAATTGGGGAAGATAAGGACTCATATTTATGACCAGTTTTGTTCATAAGCAATCAAAATAGCTTTCTTGGTGTAATTTGAAAGCTGTTGGGAAGGTCTGTGTCATTGACAATTCATAAAAATTAAGAGTTGAGGAAGCCTTAAAGTGAGCTGGTTCAAACCTTCTCATACCAGTTGAGTGTCATCCAAGGCCTAGAAATGTGAAATGACTTGTTCAAGTTCGCACAGTCAGTGTTAAGTCCTTAGGGGTAAATCAGTCACATGCCTTTCTAGTGCTTTTCATTTGCATCACATTACCTCTTGTGATGAACTAAAATTCATTTTCAGAATTGCCAATTTAGTCACATACCTTACCTTTTGGTTTAAACATTGTCTTCTCCCAGCTTTTGAAATGCAATAGCCGGGAAGGGTATCTCTTACATAGCTCACTGTAAATAACTCTTATATAACTCACTATAAATACATTTTGCAAATCAATTTCCTCTACAACAGGAGACATTAGCAGCAGAATAAAATGGGAATGAAAGGAAAGTTTTACCAGCTTTCCAATTTTGATCTTGAATACCCTGAAAAACCAAGGAATGAAATAAAGGCACAGGAAGATCAGAGGAAATTAAGACACCAAATATGGCATTTCTCATCAGTTTCTGAATTTTGCTATCATGGAAATGCTCTCTTAACTCTGGTACAGTCCTGGTATCCAGGAAAGGACTAAATGTGTACTGCCTTTAAGCAGATGTCAGCAAATTGGCAAACTTTTAGGAGAGTTACTGAAAGAAAACTGGAATCAGCCAAGTCTAGGACTTCCTGATGCAAGTAAAAATAGCTTGGTAGCTCTAGGGGTAAGGACACTGGCTTATTGCCTGCTAAGGTATGAGAGTGGACAGGCTATGATAACAGTCCACAAACATGAGAAATTAACAATTATTTGGACTAGTCAAGGAAAATGTAAGGTTGATGATTTGAAATTAATAAGTGGTGGTAGAATATATGCAGACAAAGTTGAAAATATCTTAGCCAACAGAACTAATGAATAATGTCCTCATCTTCTCAGGAGAGAAGGTAGAAACTCCAGAGCTTTAAAAAAGCCCAAGATATAAAGCACAAGGTCAGATGGTGTTGGGAAAAAATATGAAGATTTCTAGCTTGGATAACAAGAAGGGTGTTTTATAGGGTAGATAATCAGGCATGAAGAAGTCTGAGCCCATTTGCTTCACAATATCTTGGATAGCATAGAAATAACACTGTAGTGGGAAGTAGTAAAATTATTGGTAGCCGTTTTCTTTGGGTATAATGTTTTCCTAACACTGAGGTATGGAAGTCAGCAATGGTGACTGTAAATATAAAATTGTTTCAATATTGTTGAAGTCCTATATTTTTTTGTTTAAAATTTTTGAATTCACTTTTAGTTTTCAGAAATTTAATTATGATGTGACTTGGCATGGATTTCTTTGCATTTATCCTAGTTGGGGTTGCACAGCTTCTTTTATGTCTTTTAACCAATTTCGGTTCTGGGGTTCACATGATATGAATGACGGACTTTTTATTATTGTCCCACAGATATTTGAGGCTTTGCTCATTTTCTTCCCAGTCCATTTTTTCCCTCTGTTGTTCAGGTGGGGTGAAGTTTATTAATTTCTTATCAAATTGAAAGATTTTATCCTTTGTCATCTCCACTTGGTTACTGAGGCCATTCAGGTATTTTTTAAACATTTCTTTTACTTTGTTTTTCTGTTGTATAATTTCCATTTGGCTCATTATTATAGCTACTATTTCTTTGATGAGACTTTATGTCTTCATTTATTTAAAAAAATTTATAATGCCATTGAATCACTTTTATAATGGTTGCTTTAAAAATCTTTATCAGATAATTTCAACATTTGATTCATCTCTGGGTTGGCATCAGTTGTATTTTCTCATTCGAGTTGTGATTTTCTTTATTCTTGATATGATAAATGATTTTCTGTTGTATCCTGGACATTTTGTTGATTATGTTAGCATACCCAGGTTACCATTAAGCATTTTTATTTGTGCAGAGGGTCACCTTATTTAGGTTTAACACTCAGGTTTTGTTTTTTTTTTTCTCTTTATTAGAGAATTTGTAGGTTTACAGATTAATCATGTACAAGACACAGGACTCCCATACTATTGATGGGTTACTATTGATGATACCGCATTTTTATAATTGTTCAATTAATGTTGGACCATGGCTTAACTTAGGGTTCACTGTTTGTGTAGTATAATACCAGGGAATTTTTTTTTTAATTTTTCTGTTACAATATATAAAGTCTAACATTTCCCCCTTTAAACACATTCAGATATATATTTAATTAATTAAGTCAACAACGTGCTATCATCACCACCATGCATGATCAAAATATTTCCATCATTCCAAATAAGAACCCTAGACATTAAAAAAAATATTTTTATTGATAAATCTTCACACACACACACACACACACACACACACACATTCCATTCATGGTGTACAATGAATGGCTCAGACTATCATCACATAAATGTGTATTCATCACTATGATCATTTTTCAAGAACATTTGCATCACTCCAGAAAAAGAAATAAAAAGTAAAAAGAAAAACTCATCCATACCATGCCCTTTATCTCTCCTTCTCATTGACCACTAGTGTTTCCATCTACCCAATTTATTTTACCCTTTGTCCCCCTATTATTTGTTTATTTTATCCATATTTATTTACTTATCTGTTCATACCCTGGATAAAAGGAGCCACAGACAAAAGGTTTTCACAATCTCACAGTCACATTTTAAAAGTTCTATCTTTATACAATCGTCTTCAAGAATGAAGGCTACTGGAACACAGCTCAACAGTTTCAGGTACTTCCCTCCAGCCACTCCAATACACCATAAACTAAAAAGGTATATCTATACAATGCATAAGAATAGCCTCCAGAATAACCTCTTGACTCTGTTTGAAATCTCTCAGCCACTGAAAATTTAGTTTGTCTCATTTCTGTCTTCCCCCTTTCAGTCAAGAAGATTTTCTCATTCCCTTGAGGGTGGGCTACTGCTCATCCCAGAATTTCTGTCCCACATTGCCAGGGAGATTTACACCCCTGGGAGTCATGTCCCATGTAGGAAAGAGAGGGCAGTGAGTTCACCTGCCTATTTGGTTTAGAGAGGGAGGTCACATCGGAGCAACAAGAGAGGTTCTCTGGAGGTGACTCTTAGGCCTATTTTTTTTTGCCCAGTGTTGAAAAAATAATTTATTAAACGAATGGTACTAGAGAAAATGGATATCCACATGTAAATTTTTCTGAGAGAGACCTTATATCTCTCAAAAAAGTTAACTTAAAATGGATCATAAACCAAAATGTAAAATGAAAAACTACCAAATTTCTAGAAGATAACTTAGGAGGAAATCTAGGGGACTTTGAATTTGGTATTGAATATTTTGAAAACCTTTTTATTGTATAATATAACATATATACAAAGCAAAGAAAGAAAAAAGCAATAATTTTCAAAGCACTCTTCTACAAGTAGTTACAAAACAGATCCCAGAGTTTGTCATGGGCTACCATTCTATCATCTCAGATTTTTCCCTCTAGCTGCTCCAGAACACTGGAGGCAAGAAGGAAAAAAAAAATATATATATATATATATATATATTAATCACCACAATCAACACTTTTTTCTTTTTTGTGAAAAATAACATATATACAAAAAAAGCAATAAATTTCAAAGCACAGTACAGAAATTAGTTATAGAACAGATTTCAGAGTTTGGTATGGGTTACAATTCCACAATTTTAGGTTTTTACTTCTAGCTGCACTAAGATACTGGGCACTAAAAGAAATATCAATATAATGATTCAGAAGTCATACTCATTTGTTAAACACTACCTTCTCTGTATAACACCACCATCACATTTGATCTTTCTCTCACTCTTTAGGGGTATTTGGGCTATGCCCATTCTAAATGTTTCATGTTGGAAGAGGCTGTTGATAATATGGCATGGGGGATGGAACTAGTTGATATTCTGGAGAGGCTGGCCCCTCTGCATTTCAGAATTTATCTTGTCCAGAGACATATTTGGAGGTTGTAGGTCTCTGGAAAGTTATCCTAATGCATGGAGCTTTGGTAGAATCTTATATGTTGCCCTAGGTGTTCTTTAGGATTGGCAGGAATGGTTTTGGTTGGGGTTTGGCAAGTTATGGTAGGTAGTGATATATAACTGAAGCTTGCATGAGAGTGACTTTCAGAGTAGCCTCTTGACTCTATTTGAACTCTCTTACCCACTGATACTTTATTTGTTACACTTCTTTTTGCCCTTTTGGTCAGGATGTCATTGTTGATCCCATGGTGCCAGGGCCAGACTCATCCCTGGAGGCATCTCCCACACCGCTAGAGAGACTTTCACCCCTGGATGTCATGTCCCTTGTAGGGGGGAGGGCAATGGTTTTACTTGCGAGTTGGGCTTAGAGAGAGTGACGCCATATCTGAGCAACAAAAGAAGTCTTCCAGAAGTAGCTCGTTGACTTACTTATAGGTAGGCTAAGCTTCTCTACTTTATACATAAGCTTCAGAAGAGCAGGTCTCAAGATCAAGGGCTTGGCCTATTAATTTGGTGTCCCTAATGTTTGACACAGCATCAGATGCTTCCTGGTTAGTAAAGTTTAATAGTTGTATATTTTTTCTCCCATCCCTCAAGGGACTTTGCCAATGCTTTTGATTATCTGCTTAATATTCTCTGAGATGTATCCAGCCATTACATTAAAGGCCTTCATTCTTATTTTGGGCTCCCAGTGTTTGGATTGTTGATCTATCCAGACAGTCTGAGTTAGATTATGTGCTACAGATAATTTAGGTTCTGGACAAAATAAACGTTTCTGCCTTTGATCTCAAGGATTAGATGAGATTCTAAAATGTAGACAATGTCTTCTGTACCCCTGTATTCTGAATTGTCTCAGGCCTAATTTTAAGTAGGCTTAGCTTACCCTTTGCAGGAAAAAGTTTTATAGGGGTGAACCCTAAGATCAAGGGCTTGGTCTATTGATTTGGTTGACCCCACTGCTTGCAAGAATATCAGAAATTTTCCAATTGAAGAAGTTGAGTATTTCCTCCTTTCTTCCCAGTCCCCTAAGAGGACCTTGCAAATACTTCTTTAATCAGTGCCCAAACTACTCTGGGATTTATTGGAGCATCACACTAACCTGGACAAACCAACAAAATCTCATGCCCTGTTCAAGAGTCCATGTACTTATGGTATTCAACTAAACTGACCATGCAAGTTAAATTAGGAAATGCCCTACCCAAAATATAAATTTTGCACCAAAAAAATCTCTCCCTTTGGTCTCACACAGAAGTTGAAGTTTTAAAATACGGATGATATCATTTTTACCCTGTATTTTCATTTATTCTTAGTCATATCCAGGTCAGTTTCATTCATATCTCTAGTCAACATCTGATCTTTTTTTTCAGGATTTTAAATCATTCCGGTATGGGGTACTGCTGCCTTTCATAGTTTCACAGCTCTAACTCTGAGACTCAGTTGTCACATAAATACCCACAGTTTCTGGGAATGACCAGTTATAAACAAACAGCTCAATATCTCAGAATTTAGAAATAACAGTTACAACTCATGAATATATGTGACTGCTGTAAGAACTTACAGTCTAACACCCTTTACAATAGGCCCCAACCTGATTCCCCATGTTCTCAATTTCAGTTCACTGAGCTTTTATATTATACTTGGTCCATATAATTAAGGCATGATAATATTTGTTTCATTAATGTTAGTTCATATTAGTGAGACCATACAGTATTTGTCCTTTTGTTCTGGCTAATGTCACTCAGTATAATGTCCTTAAGGTTCACCCATGTTGTTAAGTGCTTCATGACTTTATTCTGTCTTACAGAAGCATCGTATTCCATCATATGTATATACCATAGCTTGTTTAGCCATTCTTCCATTAATGGACATTTGGGCCGTTTCCATCTCCTGGCAGTCATAAATAGTGCCACTATATAAACATTGGTGTGCAAATGTCTGTTTGTGTCCTTGCCCTCAGGCCTTCTGAATATATACCTAGTAATGAGATTGCTGGGTCATATGGCAATTCTATACTTAGCTTCCTGAGGAACCACTAACTGCCTTCCAAAGTGTTTTTACCATTTTACATTCCCACCAACAGTGGATAAATGTCCCTCTTTCCCCACATTCTTTCCAACATGTGTCATTTTCTGTTTTGTTTTGTTTTTTTGTTTTTTTTGATAATGGCCATTCTAGTGGGTGTCTGTTGATATCTCATTGTGGTTTTAATTTACATTTCCCTAATAGCCAGTGAATTTGAACATTTTTTCATGTTCCTCTTACCCATTTGTATTTCCTCTTCTGAGAAGTGTTTGTTCATGTCTTTTGCCCATTTTTTAATTGGGTTGCTTGTCTTTTTGTTGTTTGTTGAAGAATCTATATATTCTGGATGCTTAACCTTTATCTGATATGTAGTTTCCAAATATTGTCTCCCATTGTGTAGGCTTCCTTTTTACTTTCTTGACAAAGTTCTGTGATGCACAAAACTTTAATTTTGAGGAATTCTCATTTATCAATTTCTCTTTCAAATGCTTGTCCTTTCGATATAAGGTCTAGGAAACCACCCCCTTTTATGAGTTTTATAACATATTTCCCTATCTTTTCTTCTAAAAGGTTTTATGGCCTTAGCTCTAATATTTAAATCTTTGATCTATTTTTTTTTAATGTGGACAGGCACTGGGAATCGAACCTGGGTCTCTGGCATGGCAGGCAAGAACTATGCCTGCTGAGCACCATGGCCTGCCCTCTTTGATCCATTTTGAGTTAATTTTTGTATAGGGTGTGAGATATGGATCCTCTTTCATTCTTTTGCATATAGATATCCAGTTCTCAAAGCACCATTCATTGAAGAGGCTGATCTTTCCCAGGTGGATTGTCTTGATGGCCTTATCAATGATCAATTATTTGTAGATGAGAGGGTCTATTTCTGAACACTCTATTCAATTCCATTGGTCAGTATATC
This sequence comes from Tamandua tetradactyla, assembly GCF_023851605.1. Classification (NCBI taxonomy): domain Eukaryota; kingdom Metazoa; phylum Chordata; class Mammalia; order Pilosa; family Myrmecophagidae; genus Tamandua; species Tamandua tetradactyla. The sequence continues at coordinate 93,796,763 of NC_135353.1, forward strand.
TATCTTTATGACAGTACCATGCTGTTTTGGCCACTGTAGGTTCATAATATGCTTTAAAGTCAGAAAGTGTGAGACCTCCCACTTCATTTCTCTTTCTCAAGACATTTTTACCTATTTGGGGCACTTGTCCTTTCGAAATAAATTTGGTTACTGGATTTTCTATTTCTGCCAATTAGGTTTTTGAAATCCTAATTGGTATTGCCTTGTAACTATAAATCAATTTGGGTAGAATTGACATCTTAACTATATTAAGTCTTCCAATCCATGAACACAGTATGCCTTTCCATTTATTTAGGTCCTCCATGATTTCTTTTAGCAATTTATTGTAATTTTCTGTGTATAGGTCTTTTGTATCCTTAGTTAGATTTATTCCTAAATATTAGATTCTTTTGGTTACTATGGTAAATGCAATTTTTTTCTTGATTTCTTCCTCAGATTGCTCATTACTAGTGTGTAGAAATACTACTGATTTTTTTGGTGTTGATCTTGTACCCTGTCACTTTGCTGTACTAATTAATTAGCTCTCTTAGCTTTGCTGTATATCTTCTGGGATTTTTGACATTTAGTATCATGTCATCTGCAAATAGTGAGAGTTCTATTTCTTCCTTAACAATTTGGATCCTGTTATTTCTTTCTCTCCTCTAATTGCTCTGGCTAGAATTTCCAGCACAGTGTTGAATAACAATGGTGACAGTGGGCATCTTTGTCTTGTTTCTCATCTTACAGGGAAAGTTTTCAGTCTTTCCCAGTTGTGGATGATATTAGCTGCGGGTTTTTCATATATTCCTTTTATCATGTTTAGAAAGTTTCCTTTTACTCCTATCCTTTGAAGTGTTTTCATCAAGAAAGGATGTTGAATTTTTTCAAATGCCTTTTCTGCATCAATTGAGACGATTATATGGTTTTTCTTTGATTTGTAGATACGGTGTATTACATTAACTGACTTTCTTATGTTGTATTTTCCTTGCAAACCTCAAATAAGTCCCACTTAGTCATGTTGAAAAGTTCTTTTAATGTGCTGCTGGATTTGATTTGTAAGTATTTTGTTCAGGGTTTTTGCATCTATATTCATTAAAGAGATTGGTTTGTAATTTTCTTTTCTTGTGGTACCTTTGTCTGGCGTTTGCATTAGGGTGATGTTGGCTTCATAGAATAAGTTAGGGAGCTTTCCCGCCTCTTCAATTTTTTGAAGGGTTGGAGCAGGATTGGTACTCATTCTTTCTTGAATGCTTGGTAGAATTCGCTTGTGAATCTGTCTGCTCTGGGACTTTTCTTTTTGGGGAGCTTCTTGATGACTGATTCAATCTCTTTACTTGTGATTGGTTTGTTGAGGTTGTCTATTTGTTTTCCAGTAAATGTTGGTTGTTCCTGCCTTTCTAGGAAGTTGTCCATTTCATCTACATTGTCTAGTTTACTAGTGTATAGTTCTCATAGTATCCTCCTATTACCTGCTTTCCTTCTGCAGAGTTAGTGGTTATATATCCTCTTCCATTTCTGATTTTGTTTATTTGCATCCTATTTCTTTTCTTTTTCAACCTAGCTAAGAGTCCATCAGTTTTATTGATTTTCTTAAAGAACTGATTTCTGTTTTTGTTGATCGTTTTCATGTTCTCATTTACCTTTATTTCTGCTCTAATCTTCATTATTTCTTTCCTTTTCTTTGCTTAAGGTTTAGTTTGCTGTTCTTTCTCTAGTTCTTCCAAGTGAGCAGTGAATTCCTTGAGTTTTGCTCTTTCTCCTTTTTCAAGATAAGCATTTAAGGCAATACATTTCCCTCTTAACACTGCCTTTGCTGCATCCCATAAATTTTGATAGATTGTGCTTTCATTTTGATTTGGCTCTATATATTTAGTGATTTTTCTTGTAGTTTCTTCCTTGACCCACTGGTTTTTTAAGAGAGTGTTGTTTAACCTCCATATACCTATGAATTTTCTGATTCTCTGCTGTTATTGATTTCCAGTTTCATTCCATTATGATCTGAGAAAGTGTTTTTGTATGATTTCAATCTTTTTAAATTTATTGAGCCTTGCTTAGTGACCCTGCATATAGTCTATCCTTGAGAATGATCCATGCGCACTTGAGAAAAATGTGTATCCTGATGTTATGGGGTGTAATGTTCCGTAAATGTCTGTTAAGTCTAGTTCATTTATCATAGTATTCTAAATAATTCTCTGTGTTTTTATTGATCCTCTGTCTAGTCGTTCTATCCACTGATGAGAGCAGGAAATTGAAGTCTAACTATAATGGCATAGGTGTCCATTTCTCCCTTAACTGTTGCCACTGTTCGCCTCATGTACTTTGGAGCACTCTGGCTCTGTGTATAAATGTTTATGAATGTTATGTCTTCTTGCTGAATTATTCCTTTTATTAATACATAGTGCCCTTTTTTCTGTTTTAATTGTTTTGCATTTGAAGTCTATTTTGTCAGATATTAGTATAGCTAGTCCCTTTTCTGATTGTTGATTGTCTGAAATATCTTTTCCCAACCTTTCACTTTCAACCTATTTTTGTCCTTAGGTTTAAAATGAGTCTCCCGTAGACATCATATAGATGGACCCTGTCTTTTAATCCATTCTGACTGTCTGTGTCTTGATTGGGTATTTTAATCCATTAACATTTAATGTTATTGCTGTAAAAACAGTGCTTTCTTCTACCATTTTGCCTTTCGAATTTTATATGTCATATCTATTTTTTTCTCTTTTTACCTTTATTGATAGTCTTCATTTCTACACTTTTCTCCAGGCCGCTCTCTCCTGCCTTTTCCTATCTGCTGTTGTGCTCCCTTAGTACTTCTTGTGGAGCCGGTGTCTTAGTCACAAATTCTCTCTGTGATTGTCTGAAAATATTTTAATCTCCCCCCTCATTTTTGAAGAATGATTTTGCTGGATATAGAATTCTTGGTTGGCAGTTTTTCACTTTTAGAATCTTAAATATATCATACCACTGCCTTCTCATCTCATGGTTTCTGCTGAGAAATCCACACATATTCTTATTGGGTTTCCCTTGTATGTTATGTATTGCTTTTCTCTTGCTGCTTTCAAAATTCTCCCTTTCTTTTTGACATTTGACAATCTGATTAGTAAGTGTCTTGGAGTATGTCTGTTTTGATCTATTCTGTTTGAGGTATGCTGAACTTCTTGTATCTGTAATTTTATGTCTTTCATAAGAGATGGGACATTTCCAGTGATTATTTCTTCAATTAGTCTTTCTCCTCCTTTCCCTTCTCTTCTTCTGGGATGCCCACAACATGTATATTCATATGCTTCCTGTTGTCATTCCATTCCCTGAGACCCTGCTCATATTTTCCCTATATTTTCTTTTGTGTGTCAGCTGTCAGATGTCCAGTCCCTCTAGTTCACTAATACTGTCTTCTGCCTCTTCAAATCTATTGTAGTTTTCCATTGTTTTTTCCATCTATTGTGCCTTTCATTCCCATAAATTCTGTGATTTCTTTTTACAAACTTTAAAGTTCTTCTTTTTGTTTGCCTGATGCCTTCTTTATATCCTCCCTCAACTCATTGATTTGAGTTTTGCACGTCTGTTTGAACATCCTGAATCAGTTCTTTCAACTACTGTATCTCATTTGAAGTATTGGTTTGTTCCTTTAACTGATTTTCCTAGTTTGATTCATTACTTTTTGCTGGCATCTAAGCATTTGATTTCTTACCTTAGTATATTCTGGAGGTTTTTTCACTTTGTCACCTATGGTTTTCTTGCTGGATGGCTTTGTTCTCTGTCTGTTATTTGACATTCAGTTCAACTTATTCTAGACCTGTAGCATAGGTTCTGTTTAACTGATCAGAATTTTTCAGTTATTGTTTTTTGCTTTCTTGCCCTGCATACATGGAGTGTTTTTTTTTTGAGCAGGGTCTCCTCAGATCTTATGGGTTCCAGTCAGAATTTCCCTGAACAGGCAGGCCCGCTTCTCAGGAGCAAAGTGCAGCCAGCATCAGTTTTCCCGGAGGGTGAGACCCAGCAGATTGACAGACTTTCCTATGAAGACTCTGGACTGTGCTTTTCCTACCATACCCAGAATGTGGCACTCGTTTACCTGTGGCTTCCCACCAGTGAAAAGTGATGTGGTGCCTTAACTTTAGCAGATTCTAACTGACAGGGCCATGATTGAGACAGAGATGAGGTTACAGGATGGCTTTAATTATTTCAGTTTCAGTTTTCCAGTCCCTGTCATCTGAATTCCTTGAAGGAGGGATTTCTCTTTAGCTGGGCCCCACCTTTTTCTTGGGGAACACACACCCTTTAGGGAATTAACAGGTAATTGACCTGTTACTTTGTCTCTCAGGAAAGCTTAATTCTGCCTTTGCCTGGGGCAGTGCTGGAGCCCGAGAGTCATTCCAGTTCTTGCTAATAAGAAGGAAAAAAAACAAAAAACAAAAAACAAAAAAAGTGCCTTTTCAGAGCCAGACCCCTTCTCCTTGGGTTTATCCATCAAGAGCTTAAGTTGGTTTGTGGCCATATGTATCTCTAGGCTTTATGTGCCCCCATTTCTTGGGGGAATACCTTTTCCAGTATTTTTTGCTGTCTGAGTGAAAAAGTCTCTGTTTATTTTTTTTATCAGCCCTGCCTGCTTTCTGCTGGAGCAGTAACTCCTAGTGCTTTTAATGCTTATTCCAGGTTTACTTGTGCTGGGGCCTATTTTGGGTAGTCAGAATTTGTTAATTAATTCTGTAATTGCAGCTTGGTTGAGCTAAGTCCTTGCTGTTGTTAAATTTTGTTTACTCTTCCTTCAGGGACCCAGCCTGCTGTGGCCATGGGGCGAGGGGTGCCAGCCTCCACAGCTTTGAAGACTTACCATTCTGTGTGGAGTCGCAACTGTTTCCCCTGGTCCAGATTGGTGTATGTTGTGTTTCTGGTCACTTATGTTCCCCTATCAGTTGTTCTGTACTATTCATAGCTATTTACTAGCTCCTCTGTAGCACAAAGCAAATTCCATACCTCACTAAGCCACCCTCTTTCCCCACCTCTAACTGTAGACATTTTAAGCCTTAACTTCTCATTCCTGATCCCCATCCTATCCCTTGGCAAACTATATTCTGGATTCTGATTCCATGAATTTGCTTATTCCTAGTATTTCAAATCAGTGAGATCATATATTTGTCCTTTCCTGTCTAGTTTATTTCACTCAGCATGTCTTCAAGGCTCATCCTACTGTCATATGTATCAGAACGTCATTCCTTTTTATGGGAGAATTCCATTGTATCTCTATACCATGTTTTGTTTATCCATTCATTGGTTTATGGATGCAAAGGTTGTTTCCATCTTTTGGCAATTATGAATATTGCTGCTATGAACACTGGTGTGCAAATATCTGTTGAAGTTCCTGCTCTCAATTATGTTGCATATATGCCTAGTATAAGACTTACTGCATCATATGGTAGTTCTATACTTAGCTTTCTGGGGAGCTGCCAAACTGTCATCAACAGCAGCTGCAACATTTTACATTGCAACCAGCAATGAGTGAGTGCTCCTATTTCGGCACATACTGTCTGTGGTAGTTAGATTCTGTTGTCAACTTGGCCAGGTGAACGCACCTAGTTCTGTTGCTGTGGACATGAGCCAAGGGTACATGAACCTCATTTGTTGCTGATTACATCTGCAGTCGGTTAGGAGGCATGCCTGCTGCAATGAATAACGTTTGACTTAATTGACTGGTGCTTAAATGAGAGAGCGCAACGTAGCACAGCCCAAGCAGCTCAGCATACCTCATCTCAGTGCTCGCAGCTCAGCCCAGGCCTTTGGAGATGCAGAAAGGAATCACCCTGGGGAATGTTGTTGGAACCCAGAGGCCTGGAAAGAAGGCCTGCAGAGATTACCCTGATCCTTCCCACGTAAGAAAGAACCTCAGATGAAAGTTAGCTGCCTTTCCTCTGAAGAACTAACAAAATAAATCCCCTTTTATTAAAAGCCAATCCATCTCTGGTGTGTTGCATTTCAGCAGCTAGCAAACTAGAATACTCTCCAACACTTGTAATTTTCCATTTGTTTTTTTTTTCAATTTGTTTTTAATAGCAACAATTCTAATGGTGTGAAATGGAATCTCATTATGGTTTTGATTAGTATTTCCTTGATAGCTAATGATATTGAGGATTTTTTCACAGCTTTCTGGCCATTTATATATCTTCTTTGTAGACATGTCTATTCATGTCTTTGATCCAGTTTTTATTTGGACTGTTTGTTTTTTTTTCTTGTTAAGTTGAAAGATTTCTTTATATATATTATATATGAAACCCTTACTGAATATGTGGTTTCCAAATATTTTCTCCTGTTGCATTGGTTGCTATTTTATGTTCATGATAAAGTCCTTTGAAGCACAAAAGTTTTTAATTATGATGAGGTCACACTTGTCTATTTTTTCTTTTTTATGCTTGTGCTTTGGGTATAAAGTCCAAGAAATGGTTGCCTAACACAGTGTCCTGAAGATGCTTCCCTAAGTTTTCTTCTAGTAGTTTGATGGTATTGGATCTCATATGTATGTCTTTGATCCATTTTGAGTTGATTTTAATAAAAGGTGTGAGATAGGGTTCCTCCTTTTATTTACAAATGGAGATCTAATTTTCCCAGTGTCATTTGTTGAGGAGACTATTCTTTCCTAGTTGAGTATCCTTTGCCCCTTGTCAAAAATCAGTTGGCCATAATTATGAGGATTGATTTCTGATCTTTCAATTCAATTCCACTAGTCTGTATGCCAGTCCTTGTGGAGAAAAGATGCTGTTTTGATTATTCTGGCTTTGTAATAAGTTTTAACATTGGGAAGTGTGAGTCTTCCCATGTTATTATTCTTTTTTAAGAAGGCTTTAGCTATTTAGAGCTCCTGACACTTCCATATATATTTGATGATTGACTTTTCCATTTCTGCAAAGAAGATTATTGAAATATTTATTGGGACTGTGCTAGATATATAAATTTCATTGGGTATGATTGATGTCTCAATGAGATATACTCTTCTAATCCATGAATGTGCAATGTTTTTCCATTTATTTAGGTATTCTTTGCTTTCTTTTAGCAATGTTTTGTAATTTTCTGTGTGCAAGTCTTTTAAATGCTTTATTATATTTATATCCTATTTACTTGATTCTTTTAGTTGCGATTTTGAGTAGAATTATTTCTTGATTTATTCTTCAGATTGTTCATTGACGTATATATAAACACTTCTGGTTTTTGAGTGCTGAGCATGTACCCTGCCACTTTGCTGAACTTGTTTATTAGCTCTAGTAACATTGTTGTTGAGTTCTTGGGACTTTTTATATATAGGATCATCTCATCTGCCAATAGGGCAAGTTTTACTTCTTCCTTTCCATTTTTTTCTTGATTAATTACTCTGGCAAGAAGTTCCAATATAATATTGAAAAAATGGTGATAGTGGGTATACTTGTCTTGATCCAGATCTTAAAGGAAATGCTTGCAGCCTTTCACCATTAAGTAGAGTGTCAACTGTGGGCTTCTCATATGATTTGTAGGGCATTGAAGAAACTTCTCCTTATTCCCAGTGTTCTAAGTATTATTCTTAAGAAGGCATAATGACTTTTGTCAAATGCTTTCTCCGTGTCAATTTACATGATGATGTGGGTTGTTTCCTTCATTGTGTTAATGTGGTATATTACATTTATTGACTTTCTTATGTTGAACCAACCTTGCATAAGAAGGATCAAATCTACATGATTCTGGTGCATAATTCTTTTATTGTGCTGTTGGATTTGTTTTCCTATATTTTGTTGAGGATTTTTATATCTATATTCATAAGAAATACTGGTCTGCAATTTTATTTTCTTGTGGTATCTTTATCTGGCTTTGGTATAAAAGGAATGTTGGCCTCAGAGAATGAGTTAAGGTGTGTTCACTGCTCTTCAATTTTTTTGAAGACTTTAATCAAAATTGGAGTTTTCTTTTTGGAATGTTTGGTAGAATTCTCTTGTATAACCATTTGGTACAGGGCTTTCCTTTCTTGGGAGGTTTTTATGTTACTGATTCAATCTCTTTTCTAATAATTGGTTTGTTGAAATCTTATATTTCTTTTCTAAAATATTTTGTTGGTATATTTTCACACACATACAGTCTTTTCAAAATGTATAATCAATGGCTCACAATAGCATCACATACTTGTGTTTTAATTACCATGATCATTTTTAGAACATTTGCATCATTCCAGAAAAAGTAATACAAAAAAAAGAAAAAACTTACACATCCATATCCCTTACCCCTCCCTCACATTGACCACTAGTATTTCAATCCATCCAATTTTTATTACCTGTATAACTTATTTCTCTTTTGTCCTTTTGTCCTTTTTTTTTTAAAACTCATCTGTCCATGCCCTGGATAAAGGGTGCAACAGACACAAGGTTTTCACAATTGTAAAAGCTATATGGTTATACAATTATCTTCAAGAATCAAGGTTACTGGAATATATTTCAACCATTTTAGGTACTTCCCTCTAGCCACTCCAGTACACCACAAACTAAAAGGGAATGTCTATATAAATGCATGAAAAAAACAGCCAGGATAACCCTTTGACTGTTTGAAATCTCTCAGCCTCTGAAATTTATTTTGTCTCATTTCTCTTTTCCCCCTTTTGATCAAGAAGGCTTTCTCAATCCCATGATGCCAGGTCCATGCTCATTACCAGGAGTGGGACAGGAGTCCTGTCCCACATTGCCAGGGATATTCACACCCCTGGGAGTCATGTCCCATGTAGGGGGCAAGTAGTGGGTTCACCTGCCCAATTGGCTTAGAGAGAGAGGCCACATTTGAGCAACAAGGGAGGTTCTCTGGTGGTGACCCTTAGGCATAATTATAAGTATGCTTAGCTTCTCCTTTGCAGGAATAAGTTTCATAAGGGCCACCCCTAAAATAGAGGGCTCAGTCTATTCTTGCACTGCTTGCAAGAATATCAGGAATTCTCCAGATGAAGAAATTAAATATTTGCTACTTTCCCCCAAGTCCCCCAAGGGGACTTTACAAATACTTTTTTATTCTTTGTCCAAATTACTCTGGGATGTGTTGGGGCATCACACTAACCTGCACAAATCAATGAGATCTCACATCCTATTCAAGATTCCATAATTATGGTGATCAAATAAACTGACCATACAAGTTAAATTAAATAATGCACTACCCAAATTATAAATTTTGCACAAATACGCATCTCTTCCTTTGGTCTTACACAGAAGTTGAAGTTTTAAAATATGGACCATATCATACTTTACCCTGTACTCTGATTTACCTTAGTCCTGTCTAGATGAGCTCATGCGTATCTCTAATTGCAGTCTGATCACTTTCTCAATTTTTTAAAATAGTTGCTTCATAAGATAATGCTGACTTTTGTAGCTTCAGAGCTCTAACTCTGAGTCTCAGATGTCACATAAATACTTGAAGTTTCAGGGAATGACCATGTTATATGCAAATAGCTCAGTATCTCAGAATTTAGAAATGACAGTTACAACTCCAGAATAGATGTGGCTGCTGTAAGAGCTTACAATCTAGGAGCATTTACAATAGACTCCAATTTGATAACCCATGCTCTCAACTTCAATTCTCCAAGTTTATATATTATAGTTAGTTCATATGAGTGAGGAATGATAATATTTGTCATTTTGTTTCTGACATTTCATTCAATGCACTCTCCTCAAGGCTCATTCACCCAGTTGCATGCCTTACAACTTTATGTTTTCTTGCAGCCACTCAGCTAGTCCATTATATGTATACACAACAGTTCCCCCTTCCATTCTTCAACTATTCTACCTTTAGGCCACCTCCATCCATTATAAATCGCAAAAACACTGCCACCATAAACACCAGTGTGCAAATGTCTATTATTCCCCCCACTCTCTATATTTAGCAGTTGGGTTTCAGGATCATATGACACCACCACCCCTAGCCTGCTGTGGAACCACCACACTTCCCTCCAGAGGGACTGCACCTCTCAACTTCCTTACCAACAGTAAATAGGCACATCTCTTTCTCCACATTTTCTCCAGGAATTGTTTCTCTTTGTTCATATTTAAACAGTTTAGTCACACAACATACACTCCACCTAAGTAAAAAATCATTCGCTCGTGGTGTAATCTATGTACATATCTATGCCTTCACCACCACAGTCTATATGAAGGCATTTCCTTTTCTTTCACAAGGAAACCCATTCCCCTCCCCCATATTCCCTGCTTATTGACATTTAGTTTTTGCATAATGCCTTTTTTACATTCAGCATATTACAATTCTACTGTTGACTATGGACTTTAGGTTTCATTGATCATATTTTTTCTGGTATACCATCCCATTTTGCATTATTGCAAACATCTTGCATTATTGACATTAATTTTTTCCCCCTCATGCAAAAACATTCTTGAATTTGTATATTTAATCACTGTCATTTTTCACTCTAGGAATTCCTAAGTTATACTGTCTTTGTCTTTATTCTCAATCTTTCCTTCTGGTGTCATATGTGCCCCCAGCCCTTCTCCCTGAACGATACTCACTCTCGGTTTCATTCAATGTATTTATATTATTGTCCTATTATCAAATTGTATTGTGCTATCCCTTTCTGAGTGTTTACAATCAGTCCTATTGCACATTCTCTACTCCTTCAGCACCAAATGCTCAATCTCTACCCTTTATCTCCTGACAACCTATGTTCTTAATTTTAACTCTCAAAGTTCACTCATTATTGTTAATTCATATCAACAAGACCATACAGTATTTGTCATTGTGTTTCTGACTGATTTCACTCAGCATAAGGTCTTCAACGTTCATCCAACTTGTTAAATGCTTCATGACTTTATTCTATCTTATAGTTGCATAATATTCCATCATATGTCTATACCACAGCTTGTATAGCCATTTGTCCATTGATGGACATTTGGATATCCAGTTCTCCAAACACTATTTATTGAATAGTCTTCTCTGTACCAGTTGAGTTGGCTTGACGACCTTATCAAAGATCAAATGTCCATAGATGAGAGAGGCTATTGCTGAACACTCAGTCTGATTCCATTGGTCAGTATTTCTGTCTTTAAACCAGTACCATGCTGTTTTGACCACTATAGACTTATAATGTGCTTTAAAGTCAGGTAGTGTGAGACCTCCCACTTCATTTTTCTTTCTCAAGATATTTTTGGCTATTCAGGGCACCCTGCCCTGACAAATAAATTTGCTTGCTGGTTTTCCTATGTCTGCAAATTAAGTTTTAGGATTTTAATTGGTACTACATTGAATCTGTAAATCAATTTGGGTAGAATTGACAATTAACCATATCTAGTCTTACAATCTATGAACACTGTTTTCCTTCCATTTTAATTATATCTTCCCTGATTGCTTTTAGCAATTTCTTGTAGTTTTCTGTGTATAGCTCTGTTCTGTCTCTAGTTAAATTTATGCCTAAATATTTTATTCTTTGGGGAGCTAATATAAATGGAATTTTTTCTCGATTTCCTCCTCAGATTGCTTATTACTAGTGTATAAAAACACTACTGATATTTGGGTGTTGATCTTGTACCCTGACAATTTGCTGTACTTCTTTATTACCTCTCAGAGCTTTGCTGTCGATTTTTTCCAGATGAAAATCATATAGTGTCATGTCATCTGTAAAAAGTGAGAGTTTTGCACCTTCTTTTCCAATATGGATGTCTTTTGTTTCTTTTTCTTGTCTTATTGCTCTGGCTAGAACTTCCAACTCAATGTTGAATGACAGTGGTGATGGTGGGCATGTTGTCTTGTTCCTGATCATAGAGTGAAATATTTCATCCTCATTGAAGTTGATGTTAGCTGTGGGTTTTTTCATATAGTCTCTTTATCATGTTAAGGAAATTCCATTCTGTTCCTATCCGTTGAAGTGTTTTCATCAAGAAAGGATGTTGAATTTTGTCAAATGCCTTTTCTGCCTCAATCAAAATCATCATGTGGTTTTTCTGTTTTGACTTATTTTTTGGTATATTACATTAGCTAACTTTCTTGTGTTGAATCAGCCCCGCAGATTTGGAATAAATGTCACTTGGTCATGGTGCTTAATTTTTAATGTGCTGCTGGATTCCATTTTCAAATATTTTGTTGAAGATTTTTGCATCTGTGTTCATTGCAAGGATTGGCCTCTAATTTTCTTTTCTTGTATCTTTGTGTGGCTTTGATATTAGGCTGATTTTGGCTTCATATAAATAGTTTGATAGATTTTCCTCCTCTTTAATTTTTTGAAGTGTTTGAGCAGGGTTGGTACTAATTCTTTCTTGAATCTTTGCAGAATTTACATAGTGAAGCCATCTTGTCCTGGACTTTTCTTTTTTGGGAGCTTCTTGATGACTGATTCAATCTTTTTACTTGTGATTGGTTTGTTGAAGTCATCTATTTCTTCCTGAGTCAATGTTGGTTGCTCATGCCTTTCTAGGAAGTTGAGCATTTCTTCTATGTTGTCGAGTTTATTAGCATATAGTTGCTCATAGTATCTTCTTGTTATCTCATTTATTTCTGTGGGGCCAGTGTTTATGTCCCTTCTTCCATTTTTTATTTTATTTATTTGGATCCTCTCACTCTCTCTTTTTTTAGTAAGTCTAGCTAAGGGCCAATCGATTTTATTGATTTTCTCAAAGAACCAATTTCTGGTTTTGTTGATTTTCTCTATCGTTTTCATATTCTCAATTTCATTCATTTCTGCTCTAATCTTCATTACTCTTTCTTTTTGTTTGCTTTAGTGCTAGTTTACTGTTCTTTCTCTAGTTCTTCCAGGTGAACAATTAATTTATTTATTTTACTCTTTTTTTTCATGGACAGGCACTGAGAATCAAACCCAGGTCTCCAGCATGGCAGGTGAAAATTCTGCCTCTGAGCAACCATCGCACCACCCTTCTTTTTTATTATAGGCATTTAGGGCAATACATTTCCCTATCAGCATTACCTTTGCTGCATCCCATAAATTTTGGTATGCTATGTTTTCATTTTCATTTGCCTTGAGATATTTACTGATTTCTCTTGGAATTTCTTCCTTATCCCACTGGTTGTTTAAGAGTGTGTTGCTTAGCCTCCATATATTTGTGAATTTTCTGGCCTTTGGCCTGTTATTGATTTCCAATGTCATTTCATTATGATCTGAGAAAATGGTTTGTATAATTTCAACCTTTTAAAATTTATATGAGACTTGCTTTGTCACCTAGAATATGGTCTATCCTTGAGAAGGATCCATGAGCATTTGAAAAAAAAAGTGTATCCTGCTGTTTTGGGGTATAATGTTCTGTAAATGTCTGTTAAGTCTACTCCATTTATCTTATTTTTCAAAATCTCTGTTTCCTTATTGATCTTTGGCCTAGGTGTTCTCTCCATTGATGAGAGCAGTGAATTGAATTCTACAACTATTATTGTAGAGGAGTCCACTTCTCCCTCAAGAATTGTCAGGGTTTTCCTCATGGATTTCGGAGCACTCTGGCTTGGTGCATAAATATTTATGATTGCTCTGTCTTCTTTTTGAATTGTTCCTTTATGAATACATAGAATCATTCTTTGTCTCTTTTAGTTGTTTTACATTTTAAATTTAATTTGTCAGATATTAATATAGCTGCTCTTTTCTGTTTGACCTTTGTGTGAAATATTTTTTCCAGCATTCACTTTCCATCTCTTTTGTCCTTGGGTCTAAAGTGAGTCTCCTGTAAACAACATATAGATGGGTCCTGGTTTTTAGTCCATTTTGCCAGTCTGTGTCTTTTGATTGGTGAGTTTAATCCATTAACATTTAATGTTATTATTGTAAAGGCAGTACTTTCTCCTACCACTTTGCCTTTGGGTCTTATATATCATATCGTATTTTTTTTTCTATTTTGACCTTTACTGATAGTCCTTATTTCTACACTCTTCTCCAGACCTCTCTCTCCTGTCTTTTCCTAACTGTCTACAATACTCCCTTTAGCATTTCTTATAGAGCTGGTGTCTCAGTCACAAATTCTCTCAGTGATTGTTTGTCAGAAAATATTTTAATCTACCCTCATTTTTAAAAACTATTTTATTGTATACTATAACATATATACAGAGCAAAGAAAGAAAAAAAAAACAATAGTTTTCAAGGCACTCTTCAACAGTAGTTACAGGACAGATCCTCTCAGATTTTTCCTTCTAGCTGTTCCAGAATATAGAAGGCTAGAATGCGTAAATATTTTTTATCACCACAATTGACTATTTTTCTTTCTTTTTGTGAAAAATAACATATATACAAAGAGCAATAAATTTCAAAGCACAGCATCACAATTAATTGTAGAATATATTTTGGAGTTTAGCATGGGTTACAATTCCACAATTTTAGGTTTTTACTTCTAGCTGTTCTAAGATATTGGAGACTAAAAGAGATACCACTTTAATGATTCAGCAATCATATTAATTTGTTAAATCCTATCTTCTCTGTAAAACCCCACAATCAACTTTGATCTTTCTATACCTCTCTTTGGGAGTGTTTGGACTATGGCCCTTCCAAATTTCTCATGCTGTAAAGGTCTGTCACCAGTATGGGGTAGGGAGGTGTAACTATCCAAAGCTCTGGAGAGGCTGGGCACTCTAGGTTCCAGGACTTATCTGGTCAGGGACCCATCTGGAGGTTGTAGGCCTCTGGAAAGTATTACCCTAAATGTTCTTTAGGGTTGGCTGGAATGGTCCTGGATGGGGTTTGGCAGGTTATGGTAGGTAGCATTGTTTAACTGAAACTTACATGAGAACAACCTCCAAAGTAACCTCTTGACACTACTTGAATTCCCTCTGCCACTGATACTTTGTTAGTTATACTTATTTTCCCCATTTTGGTCAGGATGGAATTGTTGATCCCACAGTGTCAGGGCTGGATTCATCCCTGGGAGTCATTTGCCATGTTGCCATGGAGAATTTCACCCATGGATGTCATGTTCCATGTAGGGGGAAGGGCAATGATTTCACTTGCAGAGTTGGGCTTAGAGAGAGTGAGGCCACATCTGTGCAACAAAAGAGGTCCTCCAGAAGTAACTCTTAGGCATATGTATAGGTAGGCTAAGCTTCTCCACTACCTACATAAGCTTCAAAAGAGTAAACCTCAAGATCAAGGGCATGGTCTATTGATTTGGGTGTCCATAAAGTTTGACACAATATCAGGAGATTCCCTGATGGTAAACTTAAATAATTCCATATTTTTTCTCCCATCCCTCAAGGGACTTTGCCAATACTTTTTGATTATCTGTTTAATATACTCTGGGATGTATCCAGGCATTACATAGGCTATAGAGGATTAAAGGACCTCTTTCTTATTCTGTGCTTCCTGTGTTTCAATTGTTCAAATGAGCTATAGAGATATGTTGAGTTACATTATGTGCTATGCAAATTTCAGTTCCAGACCACATGAATCTTTCTTCCTTTGGTCTCAAAGAGTATATGTGGTTCTAAAATATAGACATTGTCTTCCTTACCCTTGTGGTCTGAGCTACTTTAACCCCAACTTGATAGACTTCATTCTTATCTCTAAGTATCAGGTTTTATATATATATATATATATATATATATATATATATATATATATATATATATATAACAGCCCCTCAAAATCCAGGAATAATAATTTCCACTCCAGAATAAATGTGTCTGCTATAAAAGCTTACAGTCTAGGGCCTGTTTTCTTGTTAGGAGATCATACATTGTTGTTCTTTTGTCTCTGGCTTATTTTGTCTCACCAAATGTCCCACACATTCATTCACATCATTGCTTGCCTCATGATTTCATTCCTTTTTTTTGTAGCAGCATAACACCTTTTCATAAGCATACGCCATCATTCACTAATTTACTTCTCAATCAGTGCATCCTTCAGCCACCTGCATTCATCAGGGATCATGTATAATGCCCAAAGTCTACAGTCCATTAACACTCTCAAGTTTAGATAATTTCGTTGTTCCGAAGAGAAAGAAAACCAATAAACCCACCCTCACCAAATAGGAAATCTAAACTTCCTCTTAATTCATGTCCCTCTTCCCATTATTTACCTCTGCTGTTGCTGTGGTAGTGCTTCTGTTTTCCTTTTAAGCATAGCCCATAGCATGCAATAACAGTTTTCCCCTGTACCCTGGACTTAAACACTCTTTGTACATGAATCATACCTTTAAAAGTTATGATTTAAAAAAAAAAAACTAGTGTTAATCAATGGGACACATAGGTCTATATAACCCCTTTCAATCTTATTCATCTCCAATATGGTAGTATTACATATAGACCCACTAGAGAACCACCTTCACATCTATCTATTCCCTTACATTGGAGTCCAACCTCATTAGCTAATGATTCACCCATCTTTAGCGTCTATGTATCTCTAAGTTCCCTATATTCTGTATTATAAGCCCCTGATTTTACCTTTACCAGGGTCATGAAACTGGAATCATACAGCATCTATACTTTTGTGTCTGGCTTATTTCACTCAGTATTATGTCCTCAAGGCTCATCCATCTTGTCATGTGCTTCAGGATGTCATTTTGTCTTACTGCTGCATAATATTCCATTGTATGTATATACCACATTTTGTGGATCCACTTGTCAGTTGATGGGCATTTGGTTTGTTTCCATCTTTTGGCGATTGTGAACAATGCTGCTATGAACATCGGTGTGCAAATATCTGTTTGTGTCATTGCTTTCAGCTCTTCAGCGTATATACCAAGTACTGCTATTGCTGGGTCATAGGGCAACTCAATATTTACTTCCGTAGGGAACCGCCAAACAATCTTCCATAGTGGCTGCACCATTGTACATCCCCACTAGCAGTTACATAGTGTCCCAGATTCTCCACATCCTCTTCAACATTTATAGTTTCCTGTTTGTTTAATAGCAGCCATTCTTATATGTGTGAAGTACAATCTCATTGTAGTCTTGCCCTGCATTTCTCTCACAGCCAATGAAAATGAATACCCCTTCATGTGCTTTTGAGAATTTTTGCATCTATGTTCATTGGGGAGATTGGCCTGCAGTTTTCCTTTCATATAGAATCTTTACCTGGCTTTAGTATTAAAATGATATTAGCTTCATAAGGTGAATGAGGTGGAGTTCCTTTTTCCTCAATTTTTGAGAAAAGTTTGAGCAGGATTGGTGTTAGTTCTTTTTGGAATGTTTGATAAAATTCCCCTGTGAAGTCATCTGGCCCTGGGTTTTTCTTTGTAGGAATATTTTTGATGACTCATCGAATCTCTTTACTTGTGTTTGGTTTGTTGAGATCGTCTATTTCTTCCTTAGTCAGTATACCTTCTTTGTGTATTACCAGGAATTTGTCCATTTCATCTAAGTTGTCTAGTTTGTTGGCGTATAGTTCTTCATAGTATCCTCTTATGATTTCTTTTATTTCTTCAGGGTCTGTTGTAGCACACCCCTTCTCATTTCTGATTTTGTTTATTTGCATCCTCTCTTTTTTCTTTGTCGGTCTTGCTAGTGGCCCATCAATTTTATTGATTTTCTCAAAGAACCAACTTTTGGTTTTATTGATCCTTTCTGTTGTTCTTTTGTTCTCCCACTCATTTAACTCTGCTTTAATCTTTGTTATTTCTCTTCTTCTGTTTGCTTTGGGGTTAGTTTTCTGTTCTTTCTCAGGTTCCTCCTGGTGAGCACTGAAGTCCTCAATTTTTACTCTTTTTTTTTAATAAAGGCATTTGGGGCAACAAATTTTGCTCTCAGCACAGTCTTTTGCCACATCTAAGTTCTGATAAGTTGTATTTTCATTTTCCTTGTTTCTAGTTAGCTACTGATTTCTCTAGCAATTTCTTGTTTGGCCCACTGGTTGCTTAAAATTACATAATTTAATCTCCATGTATCTGTGAATGTTCTCAATTTTTGGCAGTTGCTAAGATCCAGCTTCATACCATTGTGATCAGATAAAGTTCTTCGAATAATTTCAATGTTTTTAAATTGATATAAAGAGCAGTTTTGTGTCCTAGCATATGATCTAACCTAGAGAATGTTCCATGAGCACTAGAAAAGAATGTATATCCTTATGTTTTGGGGTGCAATGACCTATATATGTCTGTTAGATCTAATTCACTTATCAAGTTGTTTAACTTCTCTATTTCCCTGTTCTTCTTCTGTCTGGTTGCTCTATCTATAGAGGAGAGTGGTGTATTGAAGTCTCCTATGATTATTGTTGAAACAACTATCATTCTCTTCACGAATGTCTGTCTCATGTACTTTGGAGCTCCTTGAATGGGAGTATATACATTTATGATTGTTATATATTCTTGGTGAATTGTGCCTTTAATTAATATTTAGTGTCCTTCTTTGTCTCTTGTGATGACTTTACATTTGAAGTATATTTTGTCCATTATTAGTATAGCTACTCCTGCTTTCTTTTAGTTGCAGTTTGGGTGGAAAATCTTTTTCCATCCTTTCACTCTCAATCTATTTGTATCCTTGCATCTAAGATGAATCTTTTGTAAGCAGTATATAGCTGGGTTATATTTTTTAATCCATTTTTCCAATTTGTATCTTTTAATTGGTAAATTTAGTCCATTAACATTCAATGTTATTACTGAAAAGATATTTCTAGAATCCACCATCTTATCTTTGATTTTATTTGCCAGATATACGTATTCTTTTCCCTCTTTTTCTTTTTATTCTTTAAGTTACTCTTGTATCAGTTCTATGCCCTCCTCCAGGCCTCCTTCTCCTGTCTTTTTTTTCAACTGGCAGAACTCCCTTTAGTATTTCTTGTAGGGCCATTGTCTTGTTGGCAAATTTGTTCAGTATTTGTTGGTCTCTGAACATTTTAATCTCTTCCTCAGTTTTGAAGGACAATTTGACTGGATAAGGAATTCTTGGTTGGAAGTCTCTCTTTCAGAGTCTTAAATGTATCATACTACTGCCTTCTCGCCTCCATGGTGCCAATTGAATCATATGAACTCAGTCTTATGTGGTTTCCCTTGTATGTAGTAGATTATTTTCTCTTGCCACTTTCAGAATTTTCTGCTTCTTCTCAACATTTGACAGACTGATTAGTATGTGTCTTGGGGAAGGCCTATTTGGATTTATTCTGTTTGGAGTTTGTTGGACTTCTTTGACTTGTATATTTATGTCCTCTAAAAGGATTGGGAAGTTTTCCCTCATTATATCCTCAACTAGTCTTCCTAGCCCTTTACTCCTCTCTTCTTCTTCTGGGATACCAGTGATTCTTATATTTGTGCACTTTGTTTTGCCCATCATTTCCCAGAGGGCCAATTCAATTTTTTCCATCCTTTTTACCATTGCTGTTTTGAGTGTTCAAAATCAGTTATCCTGTCCTCTACTTCAGTTATTCTTTCTTCTATCTCTTCAGATCTGCTTTTGTGTGCCTCTAGTATGTTTTTTAT
This sequence comes from Tamandua tetradactyla, assembly GCF_023851605.1. Classification (NCBI taxonomy): domain Eukaryota; kingdom Metazoa; phylum Chordata; class Mammalia; order Pilosa; family Myrmecophagidae; genus Tamandua; species Tamandua tetradactyla. Next base: position 93,816,070 of record NC_135353.1, read on the forward strand.
TTGGTCAACAGAGTCTTTAAACTCTGTGATTTCTGCTATTTTTCTATACTTTCAAATTCCTCTTTATGCCCTTCTACTGTCTTCTTGATCTCCTTTATGTCATTAGCCAACCCACTTATTTCATTTAGTAGACTTATATGAATATCTTTGATTAATTGTTCCAACGTCTGTGTCTCCTCTGGTGTTTTAACTTGGTCATTAGACTGGGCTATATCTCTCTTCATTGTGATATGCTTAGTGAAGTTCTGTTGTTTTCATCGCATATAAATATCTGGATTGATTTACTTTTGGAGTTGATTTCCTTCAGTACGATGCAAGGTGTGGGGCAGGGCACAACAGTGTGGTGATGCATCACAGCACAGGTTCGGGATGTCATGCTGCTGCTCATGAACGAGGGCATTCTGTGGCCAGGATGGATGTAGCAGTGTGGGTGCACAGGTCTGGGGGATTAACCCTGGTGTGCACTGGTCTAAGGGCAGAGCATTTTGTGTGCATGTGCAGAGCTATGACAATGGGTCAGCATTATGTCTTCATGGGCTGGAAGTGGACGTGACCAGGCTGTGCAGGTTAGCACTTTCTTGGTGCTGGGAAGTGTGATTGGGGGCCATGTGCATGCGTGGGTCTAAGAGTGCTGCAAACTGATGTTCCCCAAACTAAGAAGTGTGACTGAGGGCCGTGCACATGCACAGGTCTAGGAGTCCCATAAACTGATGTTCCCAGAGCTGAAGGACATGATTGAGGCCCGTGCACACACACAGGTCTAGGAGTGCCATAAATTGATGTTCCCAGGTCTAGGAAGTATGACTGAAGACTGTGCACACTCGCGTGTCTAGGGAGTGCCATAAACTGATGTGCAGAGCTCAGCGGAGACAGGGTGAGGCTGCATGAAACTATGGGTAGGGGTGGATGTAACCTAGGTATGGAGGTTTGTGCCCATAGCACCCACGTGCTGGTGACAGCCTGAAGAGAGCAGGAAGGTGGAGGTAGTGCTTGGGAGGAGTGCAGGAAAGGTGGGTTGGGCTGCACCTGGGGTGGGGGTGTGGGGCGGTTATATGCATTGAAGGTTGGTGAGGCAGTGGTGATTTGAGCATGGGGAGTAGGGGCAGATGGTGGGGTTCAGATACACAGGGTGTGGGGTGAATCATGGGTCATGGGGCTGCACTGATGAGAGTAGTGCATTCAAGGAATGCGGCTTGGCTTGCTTCCTAGTCCCTGTCTCCTCATCTGTTCACTTCTGTGGGCTCCATGCTTCCACATTAGGCCCCAGTTTTCTACTTCTCAGTTCCTCAGCTTTTGGAACCAGGGCCACCCTGTGTGGTGCAGAAGGCTCTTCCAGGTCAGTTGCATTCTTGAATTGATGACTCAGTTGCCCTCCCATCCCTTCTCTAACTTTTTCTTGGAGCAAGGCTGAAGTCAATCTACCCTATTTGGCCATCTTCCCAGAACCCCTACCCTCATTTTTTGATGCACACTTTTGATGGATATGGAATTCTTGGTTGGTAGTTTTTCTCTTTCAGAATTTTAAATATATCATACCACTTCCTTCTCGCCTCTATGGTGTCTTCTCAGAAATCCACACATAGTCTTATTGAGCTTCCCTTGTATGTGATGGTTTGCTTTTCACCTACTGCTTTCAAAATTCTCTCTTTGTCTTTGACATTTGACAATCTGATTAATAAGAGTCTTGGATTAGGTCTATTTGAAGCTATTCTGTTTGGGGTATGCTGCACTTCTTGGATCTGTACTTTTTGTTTTTCATAAGAGATGAGAAGTTTTCTGGGTTTATTTCCTTCATTAGCCTTTCTGCTTTTTTTTCCTTTTCTTCACCTTCTGGGACACATATAGCACATATATTCATGTCCTTGTTGTCTTTCAATTCCTTGAGACCCTGCTCATATTTTTCCAACCTTTTCTCTTGTGCATAGGATTTCAGATGTCCTGTCCTCCAGCGCACTAATCCTATCTTCTGCCTCTTCAAATCTACTGTTGTAAGTTTCCATTCTTTTTCATCTCTTCCATTGTGCCTTTCATTCCATAAGTTCTGTGATTTGTTTTTTCAAAGTTTCAAGTTCTTCTTTATCTTCACTGAATGTCTTCTTTATATCTTTTATTTCTTTTGCCTTATCTTCCCTCAACTTGACTTGATTTTTAATGAGATTTTACAAGTCTGTTCAAACATTCTGAATTTGTTGTTAAATTACTGTATCTCATTTGAAATGTTGGTTTGTTCCTTTGACTGGGCCATATCTTCTACTTACCTAGTATGATTCATTATTTTTTTGCTGGCACCTAGGCATTTGATTTCCTTGATTAGTTTGTTCTGGAAGTCATTTTCACTCTTTTATATAGGGCTTTCTTGTTAGATGGCCTTGTTCTGTATCTGTTCTTTGGCATCAGTTCAACTTACCCTAGACCTCTAGCATAGGTTCTGTTTAACTGATCATATTTCTTTAGCTTTTGTTTTTCTGCTTCTTACTCTACTTATTTGGGACATTTTTTTTGAGGAAAGTCTCCTCAGATATGGTTGATCCCCGTCAGATTTTCCCAGACCAGACAAGCCCATGTCTCAGGAGGAGAGAGGATCTAGTATGAAGTTTCCCTGAGGGTGACACTCAGAAGATTGTCAGACTTTCCTATGAAGCCACTACACTGTGCTTTTCTTACCCTGCCCAGCATGTGACACATGTCAGCCTGCAGGTCACACTAGCTTAAAGTGATACTGTGCCTTTAATTTCAGCATCTTCTCTCTGCCAATATTGTAGTTGAGGCAGACGCTGAGGTAGTAGGTGGGCTTGATTGCTTCTGTTTTCCAGCCCCTGGGGCCTGAACTGCTTAGGTAAGGGTTTACACTTGAGCTGGGCCCAGTGCTCTTTTACTTGGGACAGAGAGACTCTTCAAGGAATTAACCCCTTTCACATGACTATTTACTTTGTCCCTCAGATATTCCTTTATTCCACCCTTGCCTTGGGCAGTGCTGAAGCCTGAGAGTGCTGGTAGTTCTATCTAATAAACTGTTTGGATGTAAAAAGAGAAAAGACAAAAAAAAAAAAAGCTGTTCAGAGTGAGACCCCAGCTACCTGGGTTTGCTGATCAAGAGCTGGATTTGGTATATGGCTCTGTACCTCCCTAAGCTCCATGTGCCCCCTTTTCTTGGGGTCTAGCCATTTTCCAGAATTTTTTGTTGTCCAACTCCAAAAAGCCTGTTTTTTTTCTGTCAACCCCACCCCCTCTCTACTGAGGTAAAAGCTCCAGATTCTTTTAGTGCTTACTCTAGCTTTATCTGTGCTTTGGGCCTCTTTGTAATTAATTAATTTGTTAATTTGTTTGTTAATTAATTCCACAGTTGGAGCTTCATTGAGTTAACTGCCTTGCTACTACTAAAGTATGTGTCCTTTCCCCTCAGAGAACCAGCCTATGGTGCCCGTGGGGCAGGGGCAACAGCCTCCTTGGTTTGGGAGACTTGCCGTTCTATGTGGGATCTTAGCATTTCCACCTATTCAGACTCGTGTACGATATGTGTCCTGTCACTGATATCCCCCTGTGCTGGTTTAAAAGGATATATGTCCCCCAGAAAAGCCACGTTTTAATCTAAATCCCATTTCATAAAGGCAGAATAATCCCTATTCAATACTATATGTTTGAAACTGTAATCTGATCATCTCCCCGGAGATGTGATTTAATCAAAAGTAGTTGTTAAGCTAGATTCGGTGATGACATGTCTCCACCCATTTGGGAGGGGTCCTGATAAGTTTCTGGAGTCCTATAAAAGAGGAAAAATTTTAGAGAATGGAAGAGATTCGGAGAGAGCAGAGAACGATGCAGTACCACAAAGCAGAGAGTCCACAAGCCAGCAACCTTTGGAGATGAAGAAGGAAAACGCCACCCGGGGGGCTTCATGAAACAGGAAGCCAGGAGAGAAAGCTAGCAAATGACGCCATGTTCACCATGTGTCCTTCCAGCTGAGAGAGAAACCCTGAACTTCATCAGCCTTCTTGAACCAAGGTATCTTTCCCTGGATGCCTTTGATTAGACATTTCTGCAGACTTGTTTTAATTGGGACATTTTCTCAGGCTTAGAACTGTAAACTAGCAACTTAATAAATTCCCCTTTTTAAAAGCCATTCTGTTTCTGGTATATTGCATTCTGGCAGCTAGCAAACTAGAACACCCCCCAACAGTTGTTCCATACAGATCCTAGTTATTTAGTAGCTGCTCTGGAGGATGAAATAAATGCCACACCTCATTGTGCCACCTTCTTGCCCTACCCTTCCCTTCTATTTGTTTTTTTACTTAATGTAGCTAGTTTGTGTTTTTCTAAGAATTTGTCCATTTCGTCTATGTTATCTAATTTGTGGGCATGCAATTGTTCATTGTATCCTTGTTTAGCCCCTGTATTTCAGTGGGGTTGGTAGTAATATCTCCCTTTTCATTTCTGATTGTTATTATTTGTATTCTCTTTTTTCTTTGTCAGTCTAAATAAAAATATGTCAATTGTATTGATTTTTCAAAGGACAAACTTTTGGTTTTGTTCATTCTCTTTTTTATTTTCTTCTCTTTCATTTGTCTCTGCTCTCATCTTTATTATTTACCTACTTTGGCTCACTTTGGATTTAGTTTGCTCTTCTTTTTCTCATTCTTCCAGAGGTTAAGTCTCTGATCTGAGTTCTTTCTTTTTTTTTCTTCTAAGCATTTAGAACTATAAATTTTCCTCTCAGCACTGCCTTCACTGCATCCCATAAGTTTTTGTTGTTGTATTTTCATTTCCCTCAAGATATTTCCTAGTTTCACTTGTGGTTTCCTCTGTCTCCCATTGGTTGCTTACTGTCTGTTGTTTAATTTCCATATATTTGTGGATTACCCATTTTTCCCTGTTACTGATCTCTAGCTTCATTCCATTGTGGTAATAGAAGATAAATTTATGACTTCATTATTTTTGAATTTATTGAAACAAGTTTCAATAACTAGACTAACGTTAGTCTATCCTAGAGAATGATCTATGTGCACTTAATAAGAATATGTATTTTCTTTTTGTTGAATGAAATGCTGAATATATGTCTGTTGTTTCTAGTTGGTTTAGAGTATTGTTCAAGTGTTGTATTTCCTTATTGATCTTTTCACTGTACATTCCATCCATCATTGGACATGGTGTGTGAAAATCTCCTACTATTAGTGTAGACCATCAATTTCTCCCTTTAAATCTGCTGGTATTTGCTTCATATATTTTGGAGCCCTGCTCTTAGGTACATATGGATTTATAATTCTTAATCTTCTTGTTGTGTTGTTCCCTTTATTGCTATGTAATAACTGTCATTATCCCACATAACTGTTTTCTACTTTTAGTCTCTTTTATCTGAAATTTGTATAGCTAATCCAGCTCTCTTTTGGTTACTACTTGCATGGCATATTTTTTTTTCTATTGTTTCATTTCCAACCTACTTGTAATGCAATTTAGGGTGAGTTTCTTGCAGACAGCATGTAGTTGTATTATGCTTTTTAATCCATTCTGCCAATCCCAACCTTTTGACTGGGGAGATTAATCCATTTACATTTAAAGTCACTATTGATGATGCAGGTAATTCTTCTGACATATATCCACCTAGTCCAGCTTAACAACCACTCTTGACTAAATCACATCATCCAGGGAGATGATCTGATTATAGTTTCCAACATATAGTATTGAATAGGGATTATTCTACCTTTATGAAATGGGATTTAGATTAAAACATGGCTTTTCTAGGGGACATACATCCTTCCAAATCAGCTCAGTTCTTGAGGAGAAATTGGTACTTAATCTAATTTGTACCCTCTTGTATGTAACATAATGCTTTTTTCTTGCAGCTTTCATAATGCTGTCCTTGTCTTTTGCATTTGATAGTATAATAAATGCATGATGGGTTATTTTTTCTTCATGTTTACCCTGTTACGTGTTCTCTGGTTTTTTTTGGACATGCATATTCATGTCTTTTGCTAAGTTGGGGAAGTTCTCTGCCGTTATTTCTCTGAATATTCCTTCAGCTCCCTTCTTTCTTCTCCTTCTGCCACTGTCATAATGCATATATTAGTATGTTTAATGGTGTTTTAGAGGTATCTTAAGCTATTTTGTTTGCTTGTAATTATTTTCTTTCTGCTCTTCAGTCTGACTCATTTCAAGTGTCTTGTCTTTGAGTTCACTGATTCTTTCTTCTTCCAGCTCCAATCTGTTTTTGAAACCATCCTGGGCATTTTTTCACTTCATTTTTTGTGGCATTCAATCCAAGTATTTCCATTTGGTTCCTTTTTAGGATTCCAATCTTCTTACTAAGATTTTTGTATTGTTCTCCTGATTTCCTTTAGTTCTTTCTCTGTATTTTTCTTTACCCCCTTGAACACCTTAAGAATATTTTTAAAGGCTTTGTTTAGCATGCCCACATTCTAGTAGACTTCTAAAAATATTTTTATTGATAAATCTTAACATAAAAACATTCTTAACATACAGACATTTCATACATGGTATACAATCAATGGCTCACAATATCACCAGATAGTTGTGTATTCATCACCATGATCATTTTTTAGAACATTGCATCACTCCAGAAAAAGAAATAAAAAAGAAAATTTCGCAATCACACAGTCACATCATAAAAGCTGTATCATTATGTAATCATCTTCAAGGAACAAGGTTACTGGAACACAGCTCTACAGTTTCAGGTATCTTCCTCTAGCCACTTCAATATACCATAAACTAAAAAGGGATATCTAAATAATTCATAAGAATAACCTCCAGGATAACCTCTCAATTCTGTTTGAAATCTCTCAACCACTGACACTTTATTTTGTCTCATTTCTGTCTTCCCCTTTTTGGTCAAGAAAGTTTTCTCAATCCCTTGATGCTGGGTCCCAGCTCATCCCGGGTTTCTTTCCCACATTGCCAGCGAGATTTACACTCCTGGGAGTCATGTCCCACATGATGGGGACTACACCTGGTGAGTCAGCTTAGAGAGAGAGGTCACATCTGAACAACAAAGGTCCTCTGGTGGTAACACTTAGGGCTAATTTAAAGCAGGCTTAGCCTATCCTTTACAGGAGTAAGTTTCATAGGGAGGAATCAGGTTATAAACAAGAAGCTCAGTATCTCAGAATTTAGAAATAACAATTACAACTCATGAATATATGTGACTGCTGTAAGAACTTATAATCTAGGACCCTTTACAAAAGGCCCCAATCTGATAACCCATGTTCTCAACTTCAGTTCACCAAGTTTTTATATTATAGTTAGTACATATGAGTAAGGCATGATGATATTTGTATTTTTTGTTTCTGATATTTCACTGAACATACAATCTTTAAGTTTCATTCACCTAGTTGCATGCCTCACAACCTTCTTGTGGCCAATCAGTAGTCCATTGTATGTATACTCCATAGTTGCCCCTTCCGTTTCTGAGTCATTACATCCTTAGGTCACTTCCATCCATTCTGGATTGCAAACACTGCTTCCTTAGACACCAGTGTGCAAATGTCCATTTGTGCCCTCATTTTCGGTTCCTCCAGGTATATACCTAGCAACAGGATTGCAAGATCATATGGCAACCGTACCCCTAGCCTCCAGTGGAAGGACCATACTTCCCTTCAAGGGGCTGTGCCTCTCATTTTCCCTGCCAACAGTGAATGCATACGTCTCTTTCTCTAAATTTTCACTAGCAGTCATTTCTCTCTGTTTGTTTGTTTGTTTTGCACATGGGCAGGTACCAGGAAACTCCTCTGTTTATTTTTAAACAGTTTTATTCACACATCATACAATCTAACCTAAGTGTGTACACATAACCTCATCACCATAATACCTTTGAACACATTTTTTCCTTCTGCAAAGAATCTATACCCCTTCCCCCATGACCCCCCCAACCTGTTGACATTTAGTTTTTGCATAATACCTTTGTTACATTCAATGGAAGCATACTGAAATGTTACTATTGACTATAGACCCTAGCTTGCATTGATTGGACTTTTCCTCATATACAGTCTTTTTTTATTTTTTATTTTTGCATAGGCAGGCTGTGGGAATCGAATCTAGGTCTCCAGCTGAGCAGGTAAGAATTCTTGCCACTGAGCCACTGTTGCACTGCCCTATACCATCTACTTTTATTTTCAACCTATTATATTGTGTAGTATAACATATATACAAAGCAACGAGATAAAACAGCAATAGTTTTCAAAGCACTCTTCAACAAGTGGTTACAGGACAGATCCCAGAGTTTATCATGGGCTACTATATGATCCTCTCATATTTTTCCTTCTAGCTGCTCCAGAATATAGGAGGCTAGAGGGCTTAAATGCTTTTTTATCATCACAATCACAATAGACATTTTTCCTTCTTTTTTTGTGAACAATAACATATCTACAAAAAATCCAAAGTACAGCTTGACAATTAGCTGTAGAACATATTTCAGACTTTGACATGGGTTACAATTTCACAATTTTAGGTTTTTACTTCTAGCTGCTCTAAAATACTAGAGAGGAAAAGCGATATCAATTTAATGATTCAGCATTTATATTCATTTCTTAAATCCTATCTTCTATGTATAATTCCACCATCACCTTTGATCGTTCCATAACTCTCTTTGGGTTGTTTGGACTATGGAAATTCTAAATTTTTTATATTGGAGGAATCTGTCATTAATATGAGGTAGGGAGATGGAACTATCTGACATTTTGGAGTGGCTGGGCTAGGTTTCAGGACTTATCTGGACCAGGGAACCATCTGGAGGTTGTACGTTTCTGGAAAGCTACTCTAGTGCCTGGAACATTGTGGAATTTTATATATTGCCCCAGGTATTCATTAGGATTGGCTAGAATGGTCCTGGTTGGGCATTGGCTGGTTAAGATAGGTAGCAAGATCTACCTGAAGCTTGTGTAAGAGCAACCTCCAGAGTAGCCTCTTGACTATATTTGAACTCTCCCTGCCACTGATACTTTATTAATTACACTTCTTTTCCCCCTTTTGGTCAGGGTGGAATTGTTGATCCCATGGTGCCAGGTCTGGATTCATCCCTGGGAGTCATCGCCCATGCTTCCAAGGAGACTCTTACCCCTGGATGTCATGTCCCACATAGGAGGGAGGGCAATGATTTCACTTGCAGAGTGGGCTTAGAGAGACTGAAGCCACTTCTGAGCAACAGAGATCCTCCAGAAGTAACTCTTAGGTTTGTCTATAGGTAATCTAAGCTTCTCCACTACATACATAAACTTCACAAGAGTAAGCCTCAAGATCAAGGGCATGGCCTATTGATTTGGGTATCCCTAAAGTTTGACACAGTATCAGGGGATTCCCTGATGATAAGGTTTAATAGTTCCATAGTCTTTTTCCCCTCCCTCAGGGGACTTCACCAATACTTTTTGATTATCTGCTTAATATACTCTAGGATGTTTCCAGGCATAACAATAATCTATATAGGATTAAAGGACCTCTTTCTTATTCTGTACTTTCTGTGTTTCGATTGTTCAAATGAGCTATACAGATAGGTTGAATTAGATTATGCACTACAGAAAATTTCAGTTCCAGATCAAATAAACCTTTCTTCCATTGGTCTCAGAATGTGTGTGATTCTGAAATATAGACACTGTCTTCCTTACCCCTATATTCTGAATTACTTTAACCCCAAACTGTTCAGCTTCATTCTTATCTCTAAATATCAGGTTATATATATATATATATATCAACCTCTCAAAATCCAGAAATAATAATCACCACTCTGGACTTAATGTGTTTGTTCTAAAATCTTACAATCTAGGCCCTTGTTTTCTCATAAGCATTTTCTAAAGGTGACCGTACCATTGTTGTTTTTTGTTTCTGGCTTACTTTGTCTCACCAAGTGTCCCACATTTCATTCACATTGTTGCATGCCTCACAACATTGTTACTTTGTGTAGCAGCACCACCTTTGTTCATAAGTATTCATTATCATTCAACAACCTACTTCTCTGTCAGTGCATCCATCAGCCAACTGCATTCATCCAGCCTCACATAGAGGGCCCAAAGTCTACAGTCCATCAACATTCTCAATTTTAGATCATTGCATTGTTTCCAAGAGACAAAAGCCAATAAACACACCCTTGCCAAATAGGAAATGTAAACCTCCTCTTAACCCTTATCCCTCACTCCATTATTTACCTCTGCTGTTGCTATGGTAGTTGTTTCCTTCTGAACATAGCTCATAGCATGCAATATCAGTTTTCCTCTGTACCCTGGACTTAAACACTCTTTATGCAAGAATCATATCTTTGCAGTCATTCTTACAAGAACTCATTCATATTTCTAATGTGAATCAGTGGAACACGTAGGTCGATACAACCCCTTTCAATATTGTTCATCTTCAGTATGGCAATATGACTTCTAGACCCACTAGAGAATCATCTTTGCTCCTATCTATTCCCTAACATTGGAGTATGCCATCTATTTTTAACACTGTGCAATATTGACATTAAGTTGTTTGCCCTCATGGAAAACATTTTTATTTGTACATTACATTCTAGTATTCTTCATTGGTATTTTCTGTATTTTAACTCTCTTCCTTTGAATTAACCATCATTTCCTGCTTCTTTGTTTTTTCTTGTACTCTGTTGCAGACTGCACATTTTAATATTAAAAATGTTATCTCTGGGACTTATTCACTAATATGCCTGTGGCTTGATTTAGTGGCCCAGCACCATGGTTGTCTGCCTTGAGAGTGGTGAATGGGCACCCATAATCATCATGCAGAGAGAACAGCTTACTGTCTTTTATCATAATTTATCAGCCTTTTGTTTCTGCTCTTCCCTGGATGGTGTATTATATTCTTTTGGTCCCTTGAATTTCAAGATACTTACTTCAGACAATTCCTGCCTGGTTAATAGCTGTTCTGGTGAAAGGACTGAGTCTTAGAGCTCCCTAATCCACCGTCTTTTCAGAATCTCCACACTTCCAGTATATTTTTGTAAGCTGTGATTTCACTGGCAGTATAACTTTCAGAGCCTTTACAATGCTATTTTGGTCTTCTTAGTTATCTTGCACTACTGAGGCTTTTGTTGTTCTCTACTGGTGCTCTTTGATGGTTAACAAACTTCCCATAGCCTTGCTACCTGGTGCCTCTATGTGGTGGAATGGAGTCTCCAGCCTACTGGATGAGAAGTGTTTCCCAGTTAGGGACGTGTTGTGGTGGGATCTCTCTTTCAGTGCCACCCAACCACTCAGCATCTGTCACTTTTAAGGGAAGGTGAACACATCCCCTGTCTACTTAGGATTAAGGGATCATTTCCATTTGTCTGTGGTGCTAATCTGACTTGGTTCTGTCAGTGGGGCTCCCAGGTAATCTGGAGGAGGAATAAGTCTACTTGGGCTGTCTTCTTTTGTTAGATTAAGGGTCAGGAAATGCAGGGTCTGGATTACTTTCTTCTATTGCTTCCGCATTGTTCCAGCCCCAACAAGTGCGCTGTCCCTTGCTGCCTTTTAGAATTCTTCTCTGTCTCTTACAGGTGTAGTTTGTGTTGAGAAACAGAGAAATATGGGTCTATACCATCTTGTCTGACAGGAAGCCTATGTATATATTCCTCCTTTACTTTTATTTGTATAAAGAATGGCATTTTTGATGGTGACTAGGGTGTGGGACTGACTGGTTGAAGATCAATGGAACATGGGTTAGATCTTGGGAATATGTGATATTTAACCAGAAATCCATAGACTTTACAACATGAGCGGCAAGAATTGGCTGAGCAAGCTACATCTTGTCTCTTGAGTATCAGAGTGCTTTGAGGAGTACTATTTTCTCTCTGTTCATTTACATAAGTACTTGGCTTTTTGGAGGAATAATTGGAGTCAATCTACATTACAGCAACTACTACACACATCTCTTTTAGTTCTTTGGTTTCCAGCCAGTGTAGTCTGGGACTCCACCTTGCTTTCTCATTATTTGTTTTTTTACCACTTTGACTCTTTGAGTTCTTTCTGAGTTTATTTTCATCTTCATCTTAATTAAATCAACAACTTGGTCTGCCAGCATTTTTGTCCCTCTGGTTACTACTCTTTCTGGCAGCCCACTGCTGCTTCTATTTGATATTGGTAAGCAATCAATATAATTGCTCAATTTAAAACTGATTTTACAAAGCACCCACTCGCATCCTCCCACAATGCACCACACGATGGCCTTACCACCACCTCTACCCCGGCCTGAGAAGGCCTGGTGGAGTGATGGTGCTGCCTGTCCCGCAGTGTGAGGCCCCGAGCATGGTGAAGAGATTGTTTTCTGAAGGCTCCGTGGGAGGCTGTGACAGAAGAGAGAGGCTGTATGGAGCTTTCTGAATAGCATAACCTTTCACCATTAGCCTTGCTTTGACCACATTTTTCATCAGCATCCTCCCCAGAATTCAAGATGCAAAGCAGAAGGAGGAAGTAGACTGGAAACAGGTTCCAAGGCTTTAAGGCCAGGAACCATAGAGTCAAGTGAAGTGCCAATGTAAAATCTCAGGGACCCTCTTCTCAAAAGCAGGGAAGTTGAGGCCTCACAGCCAACCCCAACTAGGGCAGAGAACATGTAGCTGACCTCAGCTTCTCTGTGTCATGGCTTTTGCCTACAAGTACAAGCTGTACAGGCACATGGCCACCTACTTACCCAGAAACCCAAGTAGTGCATGCACTGTGATAATCGCAAGGATCATCTACTGAGCCACAATGGAGACTGACGACTCCAATAAAGAGAACTTTCACTATTCTGAGTTGTCCATAGGTATGAACTACACTCTGGAATCCTCACTTATCTCCTTCACAGCTCAGCTCCCTTCAAATTAACAGCTTGTATCTATCTCATACTTGCCTGACAAGTTGCTAAAAGTGGAGGCGGATGGTGTTCTGGTGGAGCTTCCAAGAGGTCTGTCTCTCTCACCCATCAAACTCCAGTCCACCTAGCAGCTGCAGCCCTCCTAGATGAAGCACTGCTCACTAAGAGCCCCACCAAACTCTCTGAGGCCTTCTGGGCTGTTAATGTAGATTTCTATCATTACTGGGCTTTCTTCCACTTGATCTGCCCCCATGTAACCCACCTGGGGCCACAGGAGTCCTGGCAGTGGGCTACTCCCAAGTGGAGGCACAGCCTCTGTTCACCACTTTGTGAGATCAGCCTCAAGACTCCCAAGGGACTGGGGGTCCTCTGAGCTTCTGACCTCTGCACTCCTTGCCTGTTGTCTTTAGATCTAGTTTGAGCACCACCACCCTGCCTGGTTTCCACCAGGCATTCCAGTAGCCTCCAAGGAGGACCCCCATCTCACTCCTCATCTTTGTCAGGGAGCCCCTATATCCACCCCATCTACACCCTTATGAAGGCAGTTGAGCTTTCAGAACTGGGTTCAAAGAAAAAAAATTCCAGGTCTGTGTGGAGTACTTGGTTGGCAGGAGGGGTTTCAGGATCAACTCCAGGAAAAGCCTTGAGTCTCAACCCCATGAAAAGATCACATACCATAGGACTTCATGCATTTTTACTTTTATATTTTTAAAATATTTTTATTGACAAAACAAAACATACAAACATGAACATTCTTAATGTATGAACATTCCATACTTGGCGTACAATCAATGGCTCACAATCTCATCACATATTTGTATATTCATTACCAGATCATTTCTTAGAACATTTGCATCACTCCAGAAAAAAAATAAAAAGAACAAACTCATATATTCCATACCCCTTACCCCTCCCTCTCATTGACCACTAATATTTCCATCTACCCAACATATTTTGAACTTTGTTCCCCCTAAGATTTTTCCTATACCCCTTACCACTCCCTTTCATTGATCACTAGTATTTCAGTCTACACAGTTTATTTTTACACTTCTTCCCCCTATTATTTATTTTTATCCATATTTTTTACTCATCTGTCCATACCTTAGATAAAAGGAGTGTCATACATAAGGTTTTCACAATCACATAGTCACACTGCGAAATCTATACCATTATACAATGATCTTCAAGAAACCTGGCTACTGGAACACAGCTGCACAGTTCAGGCACTTCAGTCATTCTAATACACCTTAAACTAAAAAGGGGATATCTATATAATGCATAAGAATAACCTCCAGGATAACCTCTCAATTCTGTTTGAAATCTCTCAGCCATAGCACTTTATTTTGCCTCATTTCTCTCTTTCCCCATTTGGTCAGGGAGGTTTTCTCAATCCCTTCATGCTGACACTCAGCTCATTCTAGGATTTCTTTCCCACATTGCCAGGGAGGTTTACATCCTGGGAGTTATGTCCCACATAGAGAGGAGTTGGGCAGTGAGTTTGCTTGCCATGTTTGGTGAGAGAGAGAGGCCACATCTGAGCAATAAAAGACGTTCTCTGGGGGTGACTCTTAGGCCTAATTTTAAGTGGGTTTAGCCTATTCTTTGAGGGGATAAGTTTCATATGAACAAACCCCAAGGCTGAGGGCTTGGCCTATTGATTTGGTTGTCTCCCCTGCTTGCAAGAATATAAGGATTTCTCCAAATGGGGAAGTTGAATTTTCCCCCTTTCTCACCATTCCCCCATGGGGACTTGAAAAATACTTATTATTCACTGCTAAAATCACTCTGGGATTTATTGGGGCATCACACTGGAGAAACCTACAAAATCTCATGCCCTATTCAAGGTTCCATGTATTCATGGTGTTCAATTAAACTGTCCATATAAATTAAATTAGGAAATGCACTAGTCAAAATATAAATTTTGTACCAAATAAACATTTCTTCCTTTAGTCTCACACAGAAGTTGAAGTTTCAAAATATGAATGACCACTTATTCTCAACACCCTGAAACATTGACATTCCTTTATTCTTCCTCACGGAGAAACATTTGCTAATTTTTAGATTAGTCACTATCATTGTACAACCTAGGCATTCCTAGATTATACCATCTCAGTCTTTATCATCTATCTTTTCTTCTGGTTCCATATGTGCCCCCAGCCCTCCTCCTTCTATCATTCTCACATTCAACTTCATTCAGTGTACTTACATTATTGTATTACAGTTAGGTAGTATTGTGCTATCCATTTCTGAATTTTTACAATCAGTTATGTTGCACAATCTGCATCCCTTTAGCTCCAATTACCCAATCTATACCCTATTTCTATCTCCTGATGACCTCTGTTCTTAACTGAAATTCTCCAAGTTCATTCACTAGTGTTAGTCCATATCAGTGAGATCATACAGTATTTGTCCTTTTGTTTCAGACTAATCTCACTCAGCATAATGTTCCCAAGTTCCATCCACATTGTTACATGTTTCATGACCTTCTTCTGTCTTCCAGCTGTGTAATATTCCATTGTATGTATATCCCACAGCTTATTTAGCCACTCATCTGTTGATAGACATTTGGGCTGTTTACAGCTTTTGCCAATTGTAAATAATGCTGCTATAAACATTGGTGTACAAATGTCCATTTGTGTCCTTGCCCTCATGTCCTCTGAAAAGATATCTAGCAGTGGTTTTGCCAGATCATATGGCAATTCTATACTTAGTTTCCTGAGGAATCACCAAATTGGCTTCCACAATGGTTGTACCATTTTACATTCCCACCGATAGTGGATAAGTGTGCCTCTTTCTCCATATCCTCTCCAGCACTTGTTGTTTTCTGTTTTATTGATAATGGCTATTATGGTGGGTGTGAAATGATATCTTATTGTGGTTTTGATTTGCTTTTCCCTAATAGCCAGAGAAGTTGAGCATCTTTTCATGTACCTTCTAGTCATTTGTATTTCCTCTTCTGAGAAGTGTCTGTTCATGTCTTTCACTTTTTTAATTGGGTTATTTGTCTTTTTATTGTGATATTGAACATTCTCTTTATATATTCTGGATACTAGACCCTTACCTGATGTGTGGTTTCCCAATACAGTCTCCCATTGTGTAGGCTGCCTTTTTACTTTCTTGAAAGAGTTCTTTGGTGTACAAAGCGTTTAATTTTGAGGAGTTCCCATTTATCTATTTGTTTCTTCAATGCCATGCTTTGGGTGTAAGATCCCGGATACTGCCTCCTATTACAAGTTTTACAAGATATTTTGCTACATTTTCTTCTAAAAGTTTTCTGGTCTTAGATCTAATGTTTTGATTTTTGATCCATTTTGAGTTATTTTTTGTATAGTGTGTGAGATATGGATCCTGTTTCATTCTTTTGTATGTGAATATCCAGTTCTCCAAGCACCATTTATTGAAGAGACTCTTCTGTCTCAGTTGAGATGGCTTGACTGCCTTATCTGAGAACAATTGTCCATAGATGAGAGGATCTATATCTGACCACTCTATTCTAATCCATTGATCAGTATATCTATCTTTACACCAGTACCATGCTGTTTTGACCACTGTAGTTTCATAATATACCTTAAAGTCAGGTAGTGTGAGTCCTCCGACTCATTTTTCTTTCTTAGGATATTTTTAGCTATATAGGGCACCCTGCCCTTCCAGATAAATTCAGTTATTGGTTTTTATATTTCTTCAGAATAAGTTTTTTGGATTTTAATTGGTATTGCAGAGAATCTATTAATCAATTTAGGTAGAATTTACATCTTGCTTATATTTAGTCTTCCAACCCATGAACACAGTATACCCTTCCATTTATTTAGGTCTTCCGTAATTTCTTTTAGCCTTTTTTGTAGTTTTCTTTGTATAGGTCTTTTTTATCCTTAGTTAAATTTATTCCTAAATATTTTATTCTTTTGGTTGCAGTTGTAAATGGATTCTTTTATTTCCCCCTCAGATTGCTCATTACTAGTTATAGAAACACTACAGATTTTTGAGTGTTGATCTTGTAACTTGCCACTTTGCTGTACTCATTTATTAGCTCTAGTAGCTTTGCTGTGGATTTTTCAGGGTTTTCAACATATAGTACCATATCATCTGCAAACAGTGAGAGTTTTACATTTTCCTTTCCAATTTTGATGCCTTGTATTTTGTTTTCTTCTCTAATTCCTCTGGCTAGAACTTTCAGCACAGTGTTGAATAGCAATGGTGACACTGGACATCCTTGCATTGTCCCTGTTCTTAGAGGGAAGCTTTAAGCCATTCCTCATTGAGGATGATGTTAGCTGTGGGTTGTTAATATATTCCCTTTATCATGTTGAGGAAGTTCCCTTCTATTCCTATCCTTTGAAGTGTTTTCAACAAGAAAGGATGTTGAATTTTGTCAAATGCCTTTTCTGCATCAATCTAGATGATCATGTGGTTTTTCTGCTTTGATTTGTCTATATGGTGTATTACATTAATTGATTTTCTTATGTTGAAACATCCTTGCAATCCTTGGATGAGTCCAACTTGGTTATGGTGTATAATTCTTTTAATCTGCTGCTGGATTCGATTTGCAAGAATTTTGTTAAGGATTTTTGCATCTATATTCATTAGAGAGATTGGTCTGTAATTTTCTTTTCTTGTAGTATCTTTTTCTGGCTTTGGTATGAGGGTGATGTCGGCTTCATGGAATTAATTAGGTAGCCTTACCTCCTTTTCAATTTTTTGAAGAGTTTATGCAGGATTGGTACTAATTCTTTCCATCTTATCCTGGACTTTTCTTTTGGGGGCGCTTCTTAATGACCGATTCAATTTCTTTACTTGTGATTGGTTCTTTGAGGTTGTCTATTTCTTCTTGAGTCAATGTTGGTCCCTCATACCTTTCTAGGAAGTTGTCCAATTCATTTACATTGTCTAGCCTATTGGCATAAGGTTGTTCATAGAATCCTCTCATTACCTCCTTCATTTCTGTTGGGTGTGTTTTTATGTCTCCTCTTCCATTTCTGATTTTATTTATTGCATACTCTCCTTTTTTGTCAACCTTGCTAAGGGTCCATCAATTTTATTGATTTTCTCAAAGCACTAACTTCTGGTTTTGTTGATTTTCTTGATTGTTGTCATGTTCTCACTTTCATTTATTTCTGCCCTACCTTTGTTATTTCTTTCCTGTTGCTTGCTTTGAGGTTAGTTTGCTGCTCTTTCTGTAGTTCTTCCAAGTGAACAGTTAATTTCTTGATTTTTGCTCTTTCTCCTTTTTTGATATAGGCATTTAAGGCAATAAATTTCCCTCTTAGCACTGCCTTTGCTGCATCCTGTAAATTTTGATATGTTGTGTTTTCATTTTCATTTGCCTCAAGATATTTACTGATTTCTCTTGTACTTTCCCCCTTAACCCACTGGTTGTTTGAGAGTGTGTTGTTGAGCCTCCATATATTCGTGAATTTTCTGCCCCTCTGCTTGTTATTGATTTCCGACTTCATTCCTTTATGATCTGAGAAAGTGTTTTATATGATTTCAATCTTTTTAAATTTATTGAGACTTGCTTTGTGACCCAGCATGTGGTATATCCTTGAGAATGATCCATGAGCACTTGAGAAAAAGGCGTAGCCTCCTGTTGTGGGTTTAATGTTCTATAAATGTCTATGTCTAATTCATTTACTGTATTATTCTAATTCTCTGCTTCTTTATTGATCCTCTGTGTAGATGTTCTGTCCATTGATGAGAGTGGGGAATTGAAATCTCTTACTATTATGGGATATATATCTATTTCTCTTTTCAGTGTTTTCAGTGTTTGTCTCATGTATTTTGGAATACTCTGTCTTGGTGCATAAATATTTATGAGTGTTATGTCTTCTTGCTGAATTGTTACTTTTATTAATACATGCTGTCCTTCTTTGTCCCTTTTAATTGTTTTACATTTGAAATCTAATTTTTTTGGATATTAGCATAGCTACTTCTGCTCTTCTCTGTTGTTTGCATGAAATATCTTTTCCCAACCTTTCATTTTAAATATGTTTGTCCTTGGGTCTAAAATGCATCTCCTGTGGACAGCATATAGATAGGTCCTGTTTTTTTAACCCATTCTTCCAGTTTATGTCTTTTTTTTTTCTTCACATGGGCAGGCACCTGGAAGTGAACCTGGGTCTCTGAGATGCCAAGCAAGAACTCTGCCTGCTGGGCCACTGTAGCCTACCCCAGTCTATGTCTTTTGGTTGGGGAGTTTAATTCATTAAAATTTAGTGTTATTACTGTAAGAACAGTACTTTCTTCTACCATTTTGCCTTTTGGATTTTATATGTCATATCTAATTTTCTTCTTCTTACCTTTAGTGATAGTCTTTGTTTCTACACTCTTCTTCACAGCTCTCCTGTCTTTTACTATCTCTCTCTAGTCCTCCCTTTAGTATTTCTTACAGAGATGGTCTCTTGATCACAAATTCTCTCAGTGATTTTTTGTCTGAAAATGTTTTAATTTCCCCCTAACTTTTGAAGGGCAATTTTGCTGGATATAGAATTCTTGGTTGGCAGTTTTTCTCTTTTAGAATCTTAAATATATCATACCACTGTCTTCATGCCTCAATGATTTCTGCTGAGAAATCCACACAGTGTTATTGGGCTTCCCCTGTTTGTGATGGATTGCTTTTCTCTTGCTGCCCTCAAAAATTTTCTATTTCTCTTTGGCATCTGACATTCTGATTAAATGTCTTGGAGTATGTCTATTTGGATTTACTCTGTTTAGTGTATGCTGCATTTCTTGGATCTGTAATTTAAAGTCTTTCATAAGAGTTGGGAAATTTTCAGTGATAACTTTCTCCATTAGTTTTTCTCCTCCTTTTCCCTTCTCTTCTCCTTCTGGGACACCCACAACACATATTTTCATGTACTTCATGTTGTCATTCAATTCCCTGAGTCCCTACTCTTATTTTTCCATTATTTTCCCTATATTTTCTTTTGCTTGTCAGATTTCAGCTGTTCCATCCTCCACTAATCCTTTCTTCTGCCTCTTGAAATCTACCCTTGTAGGTTTCCATTGTTTTTTTCATCTCTTCTACTGTGTCTTTCATTCCCATAAGTTCTGTGATTTGCTTTTTCAGACTTTTGATTTCTTCTTTTTGTTCGCCCATTGCCTTCTTTATATTCTCCCTCAATTCATTGATTTGATTTTTGAAGAGATTTTCCATGTCTGTATGAACATCCTGAATTAATTGTATCAACTCCTGTACCTCATTTGAATTGTTCATTTGTTCCTTTGACTGGTCCATATCTTCAATTTTCCTAGTGTTACTTGTTATCTTTTGCTCATGTCTAGGCATTTAATTTCCCTTATTTGTTTATTCTGAAGATTTTTTCACTCTTTTACCAAGGATTTTCTTATTGCATAGCTTTGTTCTCTATCTGTTCTTTGACATTCAGTTCAGGTTATTCTAGACCTCTAGCATAGGATTCGTTTAATATATCAAAATTTTTCAGTCCTTGTTTACTTTTTTCTTGCCCTGCCTGTATGGAGCTCCCTTTTTTTTCCCTTAGAAGGGTTTACTTAGCTATTATTGATCCCAGTCAGATTTTCCCAGACCAGACTGGCCTCCTCTCAGGAGGAAAGAGTCATCTGCATCAGTTTTCCATGAGGGTGAGGCAAAGCAGATTGACAGACTTTCCTATGAAGTCTCTAGACTCTGTCTTTTTCCTATCCTGCCCAGTATGTGGTGCTTAACTGCCTGTGGGTCCCACCAGCATAATGTGATGGGATGCCTTTCACTTCAGCAGACTCTTCCTGCTGGGGGCATGGTTGAGGCAGAGGAGAGGTTGTAGGCTGGCTTCAATTGCTTCAGTTTCCCAGTCCCTGGGGTGGAATTTCTTGAGGGAGGGATTCCACCTGAGCTGGGCCCCTCCCATCTCCTGGGAAAGGCAGTGCCTCCAGGAAATTACCTCCTTTCACCTGACCAGCCTCTTTGTCTCTCAGACAAGCTTAATTCCACCCCTGCCTGGGGCAGTTGAAGCCTGAGAAGACTTGCAGTTATATCTAATGAGCAGGTAAGCAGTAGAAACAAAGAAAAAAAATCCTTTTCAGAGCAGGACCCCCATTCCCTGAGTTTGTTAATCAAGAGATTAAGTTGGGAGACTTGATCAGAATCCTGTTTTGTCTCCATTCTCTGTGTCTCTTGTGCCCCCAATTCTCCCTCCCTCCCTCAGGTCTAGGTTCGTCTGTCCCGCGGGTTGGGTCAAGCGCCCGAACAGGGACCTGAGTACGAGGGGTCCAGTGAAGAACGCTGACTGTGAAACCCCGGCCGGGTCAAAGTAGAAGGATAATAACGCGCAAATAATAGGCTCAAAGGAGCAGCATAGAGGACACTGCGGGGGAACCTGCCCTGCAGACAGGATCCTCGTTTCTTCTCCAGGACAGCTACAAGGGGAGTAGAAATGATACAGAAAGCGCCCAAAGCCACAACAGAGATAAAAAAGACAGTGTACCCCATCCTGGAACGGCTGGCTGGCTGAGAGAAGCCGCTTGGGTGAGATCGCGGAGGCACGCGGGCCTCACCGGGAGGGGCGGCAAGCGGCCGGAGTTACTCCCTTCCCCCTTCCTGGGCCGGCTGGGAGAATTGGAGAGGCGGTCCCCTGAAACCAGGGCGGCTGGCGCCCACACCACGCGCGGCCCCCCGGACCAACTGAGAGAAATCCCCAGGCCTGGATCGGAAATCCCCAGGCCGAAGAGAACGGTGACGGGTGGGGGAGGCCCCTTCCAAACCTGTGACTCCTGGGGAACGTGCACTCTCCCGGGCGGGCCGCTGCCGCTGGCGCCCTCCCGCCACGCTTGTCGCCCAGGGCCGACTAGGAAATTCGGACGGGCTCTTTCCCGGGCTGCGACAGCCAGCAACCCTCCCTGCATTCGGACCCTGGGCTGGCTCAAGCCGCTTCGGCTAGACGGTGAGAGTTTTCCAAAGTTTAAGGTCCCACAGCACCTTTTACTGGTGGGACCCGCAGACAAACGTGTGCCACGAGCGACACCTACTGGGCAGGATAAGAAAAACAGAACCCAGAGATTACACAGAAAAATCTTCCAAACTTTTGGATCCAATACCCAGGGAAATCTGTCTAAATGTGCAGACGCCAACAGAAGATAACGGATCACGCTCAAATAATTGAAAATATGGCCCAGTCAAAGGAACAAACCAATAGTTCAAATGAGATACAGGAGCTGAGACAACTAATGCTGAATATACGAACAGAAATGGAAAATCTCTTCAGAAACGAAATCGATAAATTGAGGGAGGACATGAAGAAGACATGGGCTGAACATAAAGAAGAAATAGAAAAACTGCAAAAACAAATCACAGAACTTATGGAAGTGAAGGACAAAGTAGAAAAGATAGAAAAAACAATGGATACCTACAATGATAGATTCAAAGAGACAGAAGATAGAATTAGTGATTTGGAGGATGGAACATCTGAATTCCAAAAACAAACAGAAACTATCGGGAAAAGAATGGAAAAATTTGAACAGGGTATCAGGGAACTCAAGGACAATATGAACCGCACAAATATACGTGTTGTGGGTGTCCCAGAAGGAGAAGAGAAGGGAAAAGGAGGAGAAAAACTAATGGAAGAAATTTTCACTGAAAATTTCCCAACTCTTATGAAAGACCTAAAATTACAGATCCAAGAAGTGCAGCACACCCCAAAGAGATTAGACCCAAATAGGCATTCTCCAAGACACTTACTAGTTAGAATGTCAGAGGTCAAAGAGAAAGAGAGGATCTTGAAAGCAGCAAGAGAAAAACAGTCCATCACATACAAGGGAAACCCAATAAGACTATGTGTAGATTTCTCAGCAGAAACCATGGAGGCTAGAAGACAGTGGGATGATATATTTAAATTACTAAAAGAGAAAAACTGCCAACCAAGACTCCTATATCCAGCAAAATTGTCCTTCAAAAATGAGGGAGAAATTAAAACATTCTCAGACAAAAAGTCACTGAGAGAATTTGTGACCAAGAGACCAGCTCTGCCAGAAATACTAAAGGGAGCACTAGAGTCAGAACCGAAAAGACAGAAGAGAGAGGTATGGAGAAGAGTGTAGAAAGAAGGAAAGTCAGATATGATATATATAATACAAAAGGCAAAATGGCAGAGGAAAATATTATCCAAACAGTAATAACACTAAATGTTAATGGACTGAATTCCCCAATCAAAAGACATAGATTGGCAGAATGGATTAAAAAACAGGATCCTTCTATATGCTGTCTACAGGAAACACATCTTAAACCCAAAGATAAACATAGTTTGAAAGTGAAAGGTTGGGAAAAGATATTTCATGCAAATAACAACCAGAAAATAGCAGGAGTGGCTATACTAATATCCAACAAGTTAGACTGCAAATGTAAAACAGTTAAAAGAGACAAAGAAGGACACTATATACTAATAAAAGGAACAATTAAACAAGAAGACATAACAATCATAAATATTTATGCACCGAACCAGAATGCCCCAAAATACGTGAGGAATACACTGCAAACACTGAAAAGGGAAATAGACACAAATACCATAATAGTTGGAGACTTCAATTCCCCACTCTCATCAATGGACAGAACATCTAGACAGAGGATCAATAAAGAAATAGAGAATCTGAATATTACTATAAAGGAGCTAGACTTAACAGACATTTATAGGACATTACATCCCACAACAGCAGGATACACCTTTTTCTCAAGTGCTCATGGATCATTCTCAAAGATAGACCATATGCTGGGTCACAAAGCAAGTCTTAACAAATTTAAAAAGATTGAAATCATACACAACACTTTCTCGGATCATAAAGGAATGAAGTTGGAAATCAATAATAGGTGGAATGCCAGAAAATTCACAAATACCTGGAGGCTCAACAACACACTCTTAAACAACGAGTGGGTCAAAGAAGAAATTGCAAGAGAAATTAGTAAATACCTCGAGGCAAATGAAAATGAAAACACAACATATCAAAACTTATGGGACGTAGCAAAGGCAGTGCTAAGAGGGAAATTTATTGCCCTAAATGCCTATAACAGAAAAGAAGAAAAGGCAAAAATGCAGGAATTAACTGTTCACTTGGAAGAACTGGAGAAAGAACAGTAAACTAATCCCAAAGCAAGCAAAAGGAAAGAAATAACAAAGATCAGAGCAGAAATAAATGAAATTGAAAATATGAAAACAGTAGAGAAAATCAATAAGACCAGAAGTTGGTTCTATGAGAAAATCAATAAGATTGATGGGCCCTTAGCAAGATTGACAAAAAGAAGAAGAGAGAGGATGCAAATAAATAAGATCAGAAATGGAAGAGGAGACATAACTACTGACCTCACAGAAATAAAGGAGGTAATAACAGGATACTATGAACAACTTTACGCTAATAAATACAACAATTTAGATGAAATGGACGGGTTCCTGGAAAGACATGAACAACCAACTTTGACTCAAGAAGACATAGATGACCTCAACAAACCAATCACAAGTAAAGAAATCGAAGCAGTCATTCAAAAGCTTCCTAAAAAGAAAAGTCCAGGACCAGATGGCTTCACATGTGAATTCTACCAAACGTTCCAGAAAGAATTAGTACCAATTCTCCTCAAACTCTTCAAAAAAAATCGAAGTGGAGGGAAAACTGCCTAATTCATTCTATGAAGCCAACATCACCCTCATACCAAAACCAGGCAAAGATATTACAAAAAAAGAAAACTACAGGCCAATCTCTCTAATGAATATAGATGCAAAAATCCTCAATAAAATTCTAGCAAATCGTATCCAACAACACATTAAAAGAATTATACATCATGACCAAGTAGGATTCATCCCAGGTATGCAAGGATGGTTCAACATAAGAAAATCAATTAATGTAATACACCATATCAACAAATCAAAGCAGAAAAATCACATGATCATCTCAATTGATGCAGAGAAGGCATTTGACAAGATTCAACATCCTTTCCTGTTGAAAACACTTCAAAGGATAGGAATACAAGGGAACTTCCTTAAAATGATAGAGGGAATATATGAAAAACCCACAGCTAATATCATCCTCAATGGGGAAAAACTGAAAACTTTCCCCCTAAGATCAGGAACAAGACAAGGATGTCCACTATCGCCACTATTATTCAACATTGTGTTGGAGGTTCTAGCCAGAGCAATTAGACAATAAAAAGAAACACAGGGCATCAAAATTGGAAAGGAAGAAGTAAAACTATCACTGTTTGCAGACGATATGATACTATACGTCAAAAACCCGGAAAAATCCACAACAAAACTACTAGAGCTAATAAATGAGTACAGCAAAGTGGCAGGTTACAAGATCAACATTCAAAAATCTGTAGCATTTCTATACACTAGTAATGAACAAGCTGAGGGGGAAATCAAGAAACGAATCCCATTTACAATTGCAACTAAAAGAATAAAATACCTAGGAATAAATTTAACTAAAGAGACAAAAAACCTATATAAAGAAAACTACAAAAAACTGCTAAAAGAAATCACAGAAGACCTAAATAGATGGAAGGGCATACCGTGTTCATGGATTTGAAGACTAAATATAGTTAAGATGTCAATCCTACCTAAATTGATTTACAGATTCAATGCAATACCAATCAAAATCCCAACAACTTATTTTTCAGAAATAGAAAAACCAATAAGCAAATTTATCTGGAAGGGCAGGGTGCCCCGAATTGCTAAAAACATCTTGAGGAAAAAAAACGAAGCTGGAGGTCTTGCGCTGCCTGACTTTAAGGCATATTATGAAGCCACAGTGGTCAAAACAGCATGGTATTGGCATAAAGATAGATATATCGACCAATGGAATCGAATAGAGTGCTCAGATATAGACCCTCTCATCTATGGACATTTGATCTTTGATAAGGCAGTCAAGCCAACTCACCTGGGACAGAGCAGTCTCTTCAATAAATGGTGCCTAGAGAACTGGATATCCATATGCAAAAGAATGAAAGAAGACCCATCTCTCACACCCTATACAAAAGTTAACTCAAAATGGATCAAAGATCTAAACATTAGGTCTAAAACCATAAAACAGTTAGAGGAAAATATTGGGAGATATCTTATGGATCTTACAACTGGAGGCGGTTTTATGGACCTTAAACCTAAAGCAAGAGCACTGAAGAAGGAAATAAATAAATGGGAACTCCTCAAAATTAAACACTTTTGTGCATCAAAGAACTTCATCAAGAAAGTAGAAAGACAGCCTTCAAAATGGGAGACAATATTTGGAAATGATATATCAGATAAAGGTCTAGTATCCAGAATTTATAAAGAGATTGTTCATCTCAACAACAAAAAGACAGCCAACCCAATTACAAAATGGGAAAAAGACTTGAACAGACACCTATCAGAAGAGGAAATACAAATGGCCAAAAGGCACATGAAGAGATGCTCAATGTCCCTGGCCATTAGAGAAATGCAAATCAAAACCACAATGAGATATCATCTCACACCCACCAGAATGGCCATTATCAACAAAACAGAAAATGACAAGTGCTGGAGAGGATGCGGAGAAAGAGGCACACTTATCCACTGTTGGTGGGAATGTCAAATGGTGCAACCACTGTGGAAGGCAGTTTGGCGGTTCCTCAAAAAGCTGAATATAGAATTTCCATACGACCCAGCAATACCATTGCTGGGAATCTACTCAAAGGACTTAAGGGCAAAGACACAAACGGACATTTGCACACCAATGTTTATAGCAGCGTTATTTACAATTGCAAAGAGATGGAAACAGCCGAAATCTCCATCAACAGAAGAGTGGCTAAACAAACTGTGGTATATACATACGATGGAATACTATGCAGCTTTAAGACAGGATAAACTTATGAAGCATGTAATAACATGGATGGACCTAGAGAACATTATGCTGAGTGAGTCTAGCCAAAAACTAAAGGACAAATACTGTATGGTCCCACTGATGTGAACAGACATTCGAGAATAAATTTGGAATATGTCCTTGATAACAGAGTTCAGCAGGAGGTAGAAACAGGGTAAGATAATGGCCAATTGGAGTTGAAGGGATACAGACGGTGTAACAGGACTAGATACAAAAACTCAAAAATGGACAGCACAATAATACCTAATTGTAAAGTAATCATGTTAAAACACTGAATGAAGCTGCATCTGAGCTATAGGTTTTGTTTTGTTTTGTTTTGTTTTGTTTTGATTTTACTATTATTACTTTTATTTTTTTCTCTATATTAACATTCTATATCTTTTTTGGTCATGTTGCTAGTTCTTCTAAACCAATGCAAATGTACTAAGAAATGATGATCATGCATCTAGGTGATGATGTTAAGAATTAATGATTGCATATGTAGAATGGTATGATCTCTAAATGTTGGGTTAATTTCTTTTTTTCCATTAATTAAAAAAAAAAGAGAGAAGGGATAATTGGAGCTGAAGGGATACAGACTGTACAACGGGACTGGATATAAAAACTCAGAAATGGACAGCACAATACTACCCAATTGTAATGCAATTATGTTAAAACACTGAATGAAGCTACATGTGAGGTATAGGTTTTTTGTTTTTGTTTTTGTTTTTGTTTTTGTTTTGTTTTTGTTTTTTTCTTTCTATTATTGTTTTAATTCTTATTCTGTTGTCTTTTTATTTCTTTTTCTAAATCGATGCAAATATACTAAGAAATGATGAATATGCAACTATGTGATGTTATTAAGAATTACTGATTGTACATGTAGATTGCAATGATTTCTAATTGTTTTGTTAATTCTTTTTTTAATTAATAAAAAAATCAAGAAAAAGCTAAAAAAAATAAAAATAAAAAAAGAGATTAAGTTGGTATGTTGCTCTATGTATCTCCAGGTCCTATGTGCCCCCTCTTTTTTTTAGGGTCCAGAACTTTTCAAGTATTTTGTGCTGTCTGATCCAAAAACCTCCGGTTTTTTTTTTCTCTGTCAGCACTGCCCACTCTTTACCAAGGCAAAAACTAGTAACTTTAGCTTTTGTTTAAGGTTTATCTGAGCTGGAGGCCTATTTTTAGTAGTCAGAATTTGTTCATTAATTTCACAATTGGAATTTGGTTGAGCTCAGCCCCTTTCTGTAAAGTCTCTTTCCTTTTCCATCTGGGAACCAGCATGTGAAGGAGGGTTACTGGGCTCTGCAGCTTGGGGGACTCACAGTTCTGGGGGGGATGGTAGATGGTCCAGATAGTCCAGTCTGGTGCATGCTGTGTGTCCAGTCACTGATGTGGCCTCAGTGGTTATTCTGTACTGTTTCTGGCTATTTACTAGCTGCTCTGGAGGACGAACTAAATTCCACACCTCACTAAGCACCATCTTGAAACGTCTCCTTACTTTTATATTTTTGATCTGAATCAAGAGTCACGCTTAGCCCTCTCCCTCTCCAAAGCATCAGAACCTCCTCCTCCTTGGGAACCATGGAGGCTTCTTGGA